>NC_055683.1:26348397-26964647 GCF_017639745.1 Melanotaenia boesemani | reverse complement strand
ACTTCTTCTGTTGCGGGGTAGTTCAGTCACCATCAGCAGCCGCCTCCAAATGAGCAAATCAACCTCATTTATCCCCTGCTGCTGATTGGGCTGTACCATTCCCCCCAACAGGTGTATCCTCATTTATAAACAGACATTTCTCTATTAAAATTACTTCTATAAAATCTAAAAGTATTTGCACATTAAATACATAACGCTACAATCATAAAGTAAACCCATAAACCAATATACAAATAAATTCCATAATCCTCCTGCCCCATGGTCTCTCCCAAGCCAAAAAATAGTCTTCAGGCCACCTGACACCCATGTGCCCGGTCACCCTGGAGAGGCCATGCGCCAGGTAAGTAAAACTCATTACTCCATTAAATTACTTATGGACTTCAAATTTATACACAATGTTCTGCTTATCACTGTTAACGGCTGTCTTTGCAGGTATCTGTAAAGCAAACCACATATCAGTATTAAATAAACAGTTCAGCCTTTGTGCATGATTGGAATCATTTTAAAGTACCAAACTGTCAATTAACGGGCAAATGTATCTGAAAAGCAATTAGTGTACTATACAATCTATTTACAAGTCCCAGGTACCGTAACGAACCTAAGCTTCGTTGCACCAAATATTTGTATTGTTCCACCATCTCCACAGGCTTCCCATGGATTGTGGTAACAGATGCTGCAGCCAGCTCTCTGCCTGTTAGTGAAGGTCACCACCATCTCTTTGGTTTTGCTCACATTCATCTTGAGGCGTGAGGTATCGTACCACTGAACCACTTCTTTGGAATTAGTAATGTTTCCACAGGTGGGGGACTGTGTTACCCCAGCAAAATACCATTTACCATTTACTCAACATTTCTGTATGTTTCCAGGACCCAGTCGATGTGAAATTCTCTCTAAACTGTTACAAACCTTTGAAAGACCAACTGGGAAGGAGAGAAAACAAAGTTGGACAGAGTGGAGGCTCAAACATACTGAAGTACTGCAGGTTCAACATGACATGAGGCTTATTGTTGCCATGTATTTATTAATATAATGAATGTTAAAAGAAATTTAAAAGAAACAAGGTAACAGTAGCTAAAATATTAATTTTTGTCTCAAAAGAACATTATAATTTATTACTATATGATCCCTATGAGATAAGGAAAATTTACTAGGAATTCTGGTTTTGTTGTATCCTGGTGTAGAGATCATATTAAATGAATTATATATACATTTCTATTTGATATCACATTTAAACACAAGGAGGCAGCATTGGTGATGAGATCTTGATTCAATTTTAACAAGATTTTTTCTTTTATGTCTTACACTATTATAACCCACTTTTACAGTACATTTATCAGACATTTTTAAAGCTATAATTTGAACTTTCAAACAAAAGAACTTTATAATGAAGATTAAAAAAACTAATTTTCTGTTTTCATAAACCTTGAAAACATCATGAAGCATGGAGATTTTGAAGTGGTGAAAATCGAGGAATTTGTCCTGGAATACTGTTAACAGTTCCCAGGTTAGAGTCCATAATAGATGTCTCTCCTTTCCTCACAGTGAGAAACAGGAGGCGTCTGTCACCACCATCACATCAATCATATGAAAAGCTCCTCCTCCTGTCAGTCCTCTCAGTTTCAGTGTTGTATTAAAAGACTCCTCCAGCACCTCCTCTCCTCATCCTCTAAACCCTCTATTCTGTCAGCAGTAAGCTCACTTTCCAAGTTACAGACCATTTTCAGCACACACTGACAACATGCTGGGGACCCTCTGCACTCTCATCACTGCTCTAACATGTAGGAGGCTGACTTACTGCAGATCTGAGCTCATGTTGGATTCATCAGTCTGTGTGTTTCTCTTGACTTCATGTCATCTTCTTGTTTCCAGGTGTGAGTGGTGTGACGGTGGTGACACAGAAGCCTCCTGTTCTGACTGTGAGGAAAGGAGAGACAGCCACCATGGACTGTAACCTGGGAACTGTTACTGGTAGTGCTGCTCGCTGGTATAAACAGATTCCAGGTGGAGTTCCTCAGTATGTGCTGAGATATTATCATGGCTCAAGTTCTCCAAGCTATGGCTCTGGGTTCTCTTCTCCTAAATTCACGTCTAATCACCAGTCAACGTCTGATTATCGTTTCATCATCAACAATGTAGAGGAAGGAGACTCTGCAGTTTATTACTGTCACACATGGGATAGCTCTGCTGATGACTACGTATCACAGTGATTTACACTGTGACAAAAACCTGCTCATTGTTACTTCTGCTTTTTTCACTGCTTGCACTTTACAACAGCTCTGTTAGACATTTCTCAAGATTTTCTGTAACGTTGCTAAGTTTACTTTCAGTGTCAACATGAAGCTCCCATGTCCCTGAAAAGTTTAATAAACTAAAAATGTCAATTTCCACCAGACCTTGTTTATAATGAAAGTATTTACTGGCTTCAATTTCTATGTAGAGTCGTGTTTTCAGTGTGATCAGTTCCTACTGAAAATACTTGTAACTGGTTAAAATGCTTTCTAACACGGTGGGAATTAATTATCAGAAGATATCAGCAGATATCCACATTAACATGAAGACATAAGTATTTGTGTTTCTTTGTAAACAACTGCCAGACAAAATAATATCACAATTAAACATATATATATATATATATATATATATATATATATATATATATATAAATATATACTGTACACTTGTTTTTTTATTTTATTTATTTATCATTATTTGTACCACTTTTAATTAAATGATAGTTATATTGTAAATCATTCTTCATAGTTTCTTATTGCACCTGGTTGAAAGTAACCACTGATGTGTATGAATGGGAATAAAAAGAGAAATGTTCCTGAAAACTAAATTATTTAAACTTTCTGCCCACAGTGTTTTTAATTATGGAAAAACTCTTTTTAAGAATTTGATTTATTCATCAGTCTTGTTTTGAGTGTTAACTCTCCTCCTCCTTTTTTCCTCCTCACTGTCTTTATAAGCCACTGTCTCTCTTTTTAACTCACTTCAACTTGCTGATCTCTCGTCTAGACAGTAAGGAACATTTACAAGACAACCTGACATCATGCTGTGGACCCTCTGCACCCTCATTACTGCTCTAACATGTAAGATGTTCCTCTGATTCATTTTATCTTCTGTTTTCAGACTAAAAACTTTTATTCATGTCTTTTTCTTTGTGTGTTGACAGATGTTGATGCAGCCAAACTGGTGACGCAGACTCCTGCTGTTAACTCAGTTTCTACAGGACAAGAAGTTGTTCTCAACTGTAACATTGAGAAACCTGAAAACTTTTATGTTCACTGGTACAAACAGCTGCCTGGTGGGACTCCTCAGTATATTCTAAGATTTTACCATGAGCACAGTTCACCCAGCTTTGGAGCAGGATTCTCCTCAGACAGATTCAACTCTAAATCTACATCAAACATAGATTATCAGCTTGTTATCAAACAGGCAGAGACAGCAGACTCTGCAGTGTATTTCTGTTGCACATGGGATGACTCTGCTAAGGAGTTTGTATCACACTGATTTACACTGTGACAAAAACCTCCTCACTATACTTCTGCTTTTTGTGCAACTGGTACATCTTGAGTGTACGTTAAGCAGTCACTGCTTTCTGTATTTTCCCCCAATTATATATATATATATATTTTTAACTATTAATTTCCAGAAATGTTAAAGTTGGATTCATATTATGCTTTTCTAATTATGCACACAAATTGAACAAAGAAAATTCACTAGCGAAAGATTTAATATATAAGTATTATTATTTTATAATCTAAAAAACTTTTATGATTTTTTACTGCCAGTGGAGTTGTTTTAATGAAAAAATATGCAAACCTATCATTTTTAATTCACTTCGAATCAGTTAAATAATAATAATAATAATAATAATAATAATAAGTTATATTCAATCATAACACAAAATCTGCCTGGATATAAAATCTCTAGTTCACAGATTGTGATGGTAGTTAGACAAACATTTTCCCTTTGTGGTGTTTTACTGGTTTATCTCACATTTTCTTTAACAGGTTTAAAGGTCAACTAGAAACCAAAAAGTTATTTAGAATTAAAGACAAAAGCAAATGATCTTACGGCGGTTGAAACTTTTGGACAAAAACATTTTATATCTTTTTATTATTATTATTGTTTTTATTTTTATTTTTATTTTTATTTTTATTATTAATATTATTATTTATATTATTATTTAAGATTTGTTAAGTTTAAACCAGATACTTCATAGATTTTGGAATCACAGGATCACATATTTAATTCATCAATAGTTCTGTTTAAATATCAGTTTACACCTGGAAACTTTCTTGTACCCATCACATGGAGATACTTTATAGTCTTGTACAGAGCCGGTTTTGCCAAGCAGACTATACGACCGCTTAGGGCCCCGCAACACTGCGTGGCCCCCTACAGAAGAAGGTTGTTTTAGTTAGTGGTCAGTGAAGTATCAGTCCGGTGATGATGAAGATTAGACATGTGACAGGACTTTTTGAAAACGCAATTTGATTTAGCAGCAGGTGTTAACAGGTTTAGTATTTGGTTGGGTACTGTTAGCCAGAAAAGCAGTAATAGCTCATACTACACCCTAAAAACAGATTGGTCAATATAACCAAAAAATTGATTGAATTTTACCAATGTGGTTGGTAGTTATGTGTCCGACCGATCTTTTGGTTAAAACAATCTAATATTGTAGTGTGTCTCAACCAATCTACATTGATGAAAGGGCGAACCAAAACACTTGACTACACTTGACTTGACTACAGCCAAACAATTGGGCTAGGGAAGTGTACTGTTGGTTACCAATTTCATCGGTTGTTTGGCTAACCAGTTAAATTGGTTGTCCCAAAAACCAATGGGTTGGTCAGTGTCTGATCAATATATTGGCTAATCTAACCAATATTGGCTTAACCAACTAAATTGGTTCTTTTTCTAACCAATCTATTCTTAGAGTGTAGCGGTAGGGTTGCCAGTCGTCCTGTAAAATACAGAATTGTTCCTTATTTGACAATTAAACGTCTCCTCCCGACATTTTATTGGTTCAATAGGGACAGTACGTATTGAACGCAATTTGTTCGTTGTGTGTTGCGTGTGTTGCGTTGCCTACGCTGCTCACAGCACCTGTGCCCCTTTAAAAATATCATCTGCACCCGATACTCCACCACATCCTCAAAAGCGAAAACGCTTTCATCCTTAGCTGGACAGCGTCAGTGGAGATGTTTACAGGACAAATTGTGGTAACACTTTACAATACTGGACGCAAAATTTGCTTCGTTACTAGGGAACACCTTGGGGGCGAATCAGTAAGTAATGGGTAGTTAACCAGTACTTACTGGTGACCACAAAGACCAGGTTTATTAGGGAACTACTGGTTAATTATTTGCTTCGTTACTAGCGAACGCCTTACTGGCGAATCAGGAAGTAATGGGTAGTTAACCAGTACTTACTGGTACCCACAAAAACCAGACTTATTAGGGAGCTACTGGTTAATTACTTGCTTTGTTACTAGCGAACGCCTTACTGGCGAATCAGGAAGTAATAAGTAGTTAACCAGTACTTACTGGTACCCACAAAAACCAGGCTTATTAAGGAATAAAAGAGAAATTCTTCATGTGAGTACTGGATTACTCTGACTCGTTGAGTGAACAGCTCATTTAGTCAAAAACCTGTTTCCTGGTGGTTTTAGAAGCCTTTGTAAGGATGAAAAGCAGATTTATTTATTTATTCTTGTACTGCTGTGTCATCTTACCTTTACTTGTTCATCACTTACTAAGTAATAAGTCATTACTTAATCATTGACTGGTCATTATCTATTATACTGTTTACCTTCATAAAAAAGTCAAACCTAATACCAAGTACTTACTGAGGAACTAAGCATTAACTAATCATTACCTGACCAGTACCTACTACTTTTGTGGACATTATTGTAAAGTCAAACCTAATACCAAGTACTTACTGAGGAACGAAGCATTAACTAATCATTACCTGACCAGTACCTACTACTTTTGTGGACATTATTGTAAAGTCAAACCTAATACCAAGTACTTACTGAGGAACGAAGCATTAACTAATCATTACCTGACCAGTACCTACTACTTTTGTGGACATTATTGTAAAGTCAAACCTAATACCAAGTACTTACTGAGGAACGAAGCATTAACTAATCATTACCTGACCAGTACCTACTACTTTTGTGGACATTACTGTAAAGTCAAACATCATACCAAGTACTTACTGAGGAACGCATTACTAACTAATCAGTACCTGACCAGTACCTACTACTTTTGTGTACATTATTGTAAAGTCAAACATCATACCAAGTACTTACTGAGGAACGAAGCATTAACTAATCATTACCTGAACAGTACCTACTAGTTTTGTGGCATTTTTTCTATATTGAAAATAACAGTTTGATCTCTTTAGGCTTAATGCATATAGCTATCTAACATGTGTGAACCATTCAAAATTGATAACAACTGCAGAAGAGACAGTATTTATTACACAAAATGTACCTTAAAGTTAGACACACACACACATGCAAGCATTTCCCCCAATAAATGGAAACTATCGTTTCCATATATTTTAAACTTTGTACTGTTTGCATATCTCGTGAAGCATATGTCCGAGTGCACCATTCTTGTGAGATTTGGCCACCCAATGTGTCCACTCTATTGAGGCAAGCTGTTTCTTCAAGGTGTTCTCTGTTCGATTGCCAGGCAGTCTCCAGACCTGGGATTTGTAGGTAGACCACTCACAGTCAATGTTCTTTGTATGGGCACCTGTTTCTGCGTTTACAAATGACCGGCTGTGGTTTACTGAATAGTGAACATATCCACTATTAGCCAGTGCCGTCATATAAACCCTCCATTGATCTGAGATGATAGTGGTCCCTTGGCAATCATAACACCTTATGACTGGGATCAAGTGCCACCAGGACTGTTTTCTGACTAGCCTCAGAATGGGCCGCCTTCTCATGCCTTTAATGCCTAGCATTCCAAAGACCCATGTTCGCCTCCTCCAGATTCGTCCAAATCTTCCCCGACCATACTGTTCAAAATAAGAAAACATGGTAGTAAAAGAAAGTTTAATATTGTCCACAAATTCACAAAGTTCTTTGTATTTACTTGTAAAAACACACAGAAATATCACATAATTGGATATACTATTAGATCATTTAATTGGCTGTGTAAATGTCAAGTTAAAAAGTACAAAAACAATGTATAAAAAAATCACTTATAAACATCTTTACAAGATATTATCATTCCACTTTTAGATCACAAAACCAAAGTGTGGTCACATTTTTTCTTTTAAATGAAGAAAAAGTTGTCAAATTACACTGATTTGCAACGACATTAAAACATGACATCCGAAATAACATTATCTGGTTACAATAGTGTTGAGGAATCTGACCTCTGATGCTGATTTTTTGCCTAATTGACCACTGCAGGGCCTCGGTCTGAAAGCACTTAAGCTATCAGTAAAGTGTGTGTGTAAGTCTTGTAAATTAAATACAGTGTCCTAAAGAAACACTTCATGGTAAATAAAATACTGCTGCTTTAACACTTAAACATATAGCATGCACATGTTAGCTTAACGTAATCTGAAGTTAACAGTCATACGGTTAGCTAAACGATGCTAAATCGCGATCATGCTAACGGGCAGAAATGGGCATTTTAAAGAGTGCAAACATACACAGGAGCGGGACAACACTAGCAGAAAGAGTAAGTTACATTTAAAAATTCATCTTGTCTCAGAATAAACACAACTTACATCGTCAGTGACCGCTGTACCGCTGGAAACATGTCGAAGGTAGAACGTGAAGAAAAGGAAGAGGAAGTGCATAAGCCGTCTTCAAAATAAAACGCCTACTTCAAATTAAAGGTATGAATAAATGAACATTTATAATTGGAAGAATTCATAACAAATTGCATAAAGCTGTTTAATACTTTAAGCAATAAGATTTTTGAAGTTATAACATGTAAATAATATGAAAAACTACTGAAACCAATTGCACTTGAGCTTTAAGATCTGCTGTGTGAATGTAGCCTAAAATTACTTAATCTCTTTCTAAAATAAAAAACCTGAGTTTATTTATTTATTATATTTATTGCTTAAACAGCTTTATGCAATTTGTTATGAATTCTTTCAATTATAAATGTTCATTTATTCATACCTTTAATTTGAAGTAGGCGTTTTATTTTGAAGACGGCTTATGCACTTCCTCTTCCTTTTCTTCACGTTCTACCTTCGACATGTTTCCAGCGGTACGGCGGTCACTGACGATGTAAGTTGTGTTTATTCTGAGACAAGATGAATTTTTAAATGTAACTTACTCTTTCTGCTAGTGTTGTCCCGCTCCTGTGTATGTTTGCACTCTTTAAAATGCCCATTTCTGCCCGTTAGCATGATCGCGATTTAGCATCGTTTAGCTAACCGTATGACTGTTAACTTCAGATTACGTTAAGCTAACATGTGCATGCTATATGTTTAAGTGTTAAAGCAGCAGTATTTTATTTACCATGAAGTGTTTCTTTAGGACACTGTATTTAATTTACAAGACTTACACACACACTTTACTGATAGCTTAAGTGCTTTCAGACCGAGGCCCTGCAGTGGTCAATTAGGCAAAAAATCAGCATCAGAGGTCAGATTCCTCAACACTATTGTAACCAGATAATGTTATTTCGGATGTCATGTTTTAATGTCGTTGCAAATCAGTGTAATTTGACAACTTTTTCTTCATTTAAAAGAAAAAATGTGACCACACTTTGGTTTTGTGATCTAAAAGTGGAATGATAATATCTTGTAAAGATGTTTATAAGTGATTTTTTTATACATTGTTTTTGTACTTTTTAACTTGACATTTACACAGCCAATTAAATGATCTAATAGTATATCCAATTATGTGATATTTCTGTGTGTTTTTACAAGTAAATACAAAGAACTTTGTGAATTTGTGGACAATATTAAACTTTCTTTTACTACCATGTTTTCTTATTTTGAACAGTATGGTCGGGGAAGATTTGGACGAATCTGGAGGAGGCGAACATGGGTCTTTGGAATGCTAGGCATAACAGGCATGAGAAGGCGGCCCATTCTGAGGCTAGTCAGAAAACAGTCCTGGTGGCACTTGATCCCAGTCATAAGGTGTTATGATTGCCAAGGGACCACTATCATCTCAGATCAATGGAGGGTTTATATGACGGCACTGGCTAATAGTGGATATGTTCACTATTCAGTAAACCATAGCCGGTCATTTGTAAACGCAGAAACAGGTGCCCATACAAAGAACATTGACTGTGAGTGGTCTACCTACAAATCCCAGGTCTGGAGACTGCCTGGCAATCGAACAGAGAACACCTTGAAGAAACAGCTTGCCTCAATAGAGTGGACACATTGGGTGGCCAAATCTCACAAGAATGGTGCACTTGGACATATGCTTCACGAGATATGCAAACAGTACAAAGTTTAAAATATATGGAAACGATAGTTTCCATTTATTGGGGGAAATGCTTGCATGTGTGTGTGTGTCTAACTTTAAGGTACATTTTGTGTAATAAATACTGTCTCTTCTGCAGTTGTTATCAATTTTGAATGGTTTGCACATGTTAGATAGCTATATGCATTAAGCCTAAAGAGATCAAACTGTTATTTTCAATATAGAAAAAATGCCACAAAACTAGTAGGTACTGTTCAGGTAATGATTAGTTAATGCTTCGTTCCTCAGTAAGTACTTGGTATGATGTTTGACTTTACAATAATGTACACAAAAGTAGTAGGTACTGGTCAGGTACTGATTAGTTAGTGATGCGTTCCTCAGTAAGTACTTGGTATGATGTTTGACTTTACAATAATGTCCACAAAAGTAGTAGGTACTGGTCAGGTAATGATTAGTTAATGCTTCGTTCCTCAGTAAGTACTTGGTATTAGGTTTGACTTTACAATAATGTCCACAAAAGTAGTAGGTACTGGTCAGGTAATGATTAGTTAATGCTTCGTTCCTCAGTAAGTACTTGGTATTAGGTTTGACTTTACAATAATGTCCACAAAAGTAGTAGGTACTGGTCAGGTAATGATTAGTTAGTGATGCGTTCCTCAGTAAGTACTTGGTATGATGTTTGACTTTACAATAATGTCCACAAAAGTAGTAGGTACTGATCAGGTAATGATTAGTTAATGCTTAGTTCCTCAGTAAGTACTTGGTATTAGGTTTGACTTTTTTATGAAGGTAAACAGTATAATAGATAATGACCAGTCAATGATTAAGTAATGACTTATTACTTAGTAAGTGATGAACAAGTAAAGGTAAGATGACACAGCAGTACAAGAATAAATAAATAAATCTGCTTTTCATCCTTACAAAGGCTTCTAAAACCACCAGGAAACAGGTTTTTGACTAAATGAGCTGCTCACTCAACGAGTCAGAGTAATCCAGTACTCACATGAAGAATTTCTCTTTTATTCCTTAATAAGCCTGGTTTTTGTGGGTACCAGTAAGTACTGGTTAACTACTTATTACTTCCTGATTCGCCAGTAAGGCGTTCGCTAGTAACAAAGCAAGTAATTAACCAGTAGCTCCCTAATAAGTCTGGTTTTTGTGGGTACCAGTAAGTACTGGTTAACTACCCATTACTTCCTGATTCGCCAGTAAGGCGTTCGCTAGTAACGAAGCAAATAATTAACCAGTAGTTCCCTAATAAGTCTGGTACCAGTAAGTACTGGTTAACTACCCATTACTTCCTGATTCGCCAGTAAGGCGTTCGCTAGTAACGAAGCAAATAATTAACCAGTAGTTCCCTAATAAACCTGGTCTTTGTGGTCACCAGTAAGTACTGGTTAACTACCCATTACTTACTGATTCGCCCCCAAGGTGTTCCCTAGTAACGAAGCAAATTTTGCGTCCAAATTGTAAAATGTGTCGGTGTGTGTTTTCAGTGGCGCACGGTGGGCTGTCTGTCATCAGATGTTATGCCTCAGGTGAGAAGAGACAGAAGAGTAGAGCTCAGTGTCCCAGTTCTTCACCCCCCCATCATCTGCTGACACTGATCCGGTATGGAACATCATGTCATGACTGATCCATGTCCGGAATTCAGGTCAATGAGTTTTTAAAGTTGAATGAATGATCATTTATTAAATATACAGTAGCATTAGCCATTATAAATATTATATATGTCCATTTAAAGAAAAAGTCAGACTAATGGATTAACAGTTAATAAATAAATGTTGCTTAGAGAAAACGTTTATTTGTAAAATATAACTTAACTTTAAAAGTTACATTAAGTTCTCAATGTATTTAATTTATATTTTAAAAATTCACTGTTACACGCTCCACACAAACACATCATTTACTGGTGCTACTGCTGTGTGATTATACAGTGTCTCTTTAACTAAGTATAGCATCTCTGGTCAGTTTTCCTTGAAAATTCAGCTTATATATTATGTTAAATCTGGGATTAATCTCTCTGGATGAACATTTCCAGTGATGATTGTTACACAAACATGTTCAGTATGTTGTCAAACACTGGCCTTCCTCATAGTTTATAACAAGTTACATCAACAACAGCCCATGGACTTTTCAGCCTAGCCTATTTTTTTTAAGAATTTTCTATATTTGATTTTAAAAAAAATTATTTTTTGAACAAGAATCTTTATTCTTATGAAATAACATTTCCATTAACTTATTTGCCATCAATTAAACTTTGTTTAACTAATTACAACTTAAAATATTTACCAGGAAACACATGGAGATATTATTATGTACAATATGTTCTGATGTAAAACCACATTTCTTAAAAGCTCTTCTTTTCTCTCTCTGAACACTGCAGACATTTTTCTACAGAAAACATCATGCTTGAATGTGTGTTTTGTAATAAAATCAGACATGTGATGTTGACAGTGAACGTTGGTCTCAACAAGATGTTTCAGTTCCACTCCCCTCATCAGGGACAGTCAGGAGGTTTTTGTACAGCCATGTGTACAAACTGAATCACTGTGGTATTCGGACAAGGAACCAAGCTGATTGTAACAAGTAAGTAACTTTAAATTGTTTAAACAAGACATGTTATATGTTTTAAATGTTATATAAATGCAGTGGAGTTGGAGTTTCATTTCTGTTCTATTTAAATAGATTAATTTCAAGTTATTTTATTCCTTGTTAAATGTTTGAGTTCATATTTATTATTTGTAACTGTTATACCAGCTTTATCAGGTTGGTCTGTAGGTGTTGGACAGTTGATCATACGTTGCATTTTATGTCATGTTTTTAGCATGTTTCTCAGTAAATGACTTAAATAAGTTATTATCATTTTCTTTTTTACTTCAACTTTTCTATGAAATAATTTTGACTGAAAGATCTGCAGGTGGTGAAATTTGGGATGTTTTTTTAATAAGAGCTGAGCCTTTTGTATGTTAATAAAATAATTTTCTTTTATTTTAGGAAATTGTGACAAATGTAAAAGAAAGACAAAAACTAAAGAAAATTGTGTTACAGTGTTTAAATCATTTCAGTGTTTTATGTCACACTATCCATACAATCCTTTGCTTTTTATGCAAAATTTGATTTGTATTGATTGAATTTTTAATTTCATTTACTGTTTCTTATTTGCACATTGTTAAAAAACCAGACATAATATAAATCAATGTTAAAAAAAACTTTAAAAAAATTAACTATGCACATTGTATAAAGTTCTTTTCATATAATTGGTGGTCAGATCTGATAGAAAATTTATCTTTTTTATTGAGGTAAAGTCTTCAGCATTTTACATAAATAAAATTATTATAAATAGAAGAAATACACTGAGATTTGTTTTTATTGATTTGATTATATGAATGTCCTCCATGTCCTTCCAGGCTCCAGTCTCTCTGCTCCTGTCCTGACAGTCTTCCCTCCGTCCAGTTCTGAGCTCCAGTCCAGCAAAGTCACTCTGGTCTGTCTGTCCAGTCAGTCTGGGCCTTTTTCAGATGTGAGCTGGTTGCTTGCTGGGAGTCCAGTAAGCAGTGGGATCTCTACCAGCACTGCTGTTCAGAGACCAGACCAGACTTTCCAGATCAGCAGCTCTCTGACCATCCAGACATCAGACTGGAACATGAATAAGGTTTACACATGTAAAGTGTCTTTGGGCTCCCAGACTGCAGAGAAAACCATCAACAAGTCTGAATGTCCTGCTGATGAATAGAAGAGGACCACAACCATCATTAAAACCTGCTTCTTTACTCTTTGCTCTGTCTACTGGTCTCAACCTTTAGATAATAGAAAAGATGTGTCTGCAGGCTGCTAATCAGCTTTGTTCAGAATAAGGTTTTGTACAGAATTACCTTTTTCTTTCATTTATTAAACAAACATTTTTACTGCAAACAAAATAAGCATGTTTGTGTGTGTTTATGTTTCCTTTCTCCATCATAAAGGTGATAATTATAACGTGATATTTAAATGGTTTGATGTTTGTTCCACTAACAATCAGAGGTGTAAAATAGAAAAAACACATTATTCATGCAATACTGTTACTTCCTCTGTTGCTCTTCTCAGAATAAACGTCAATGATTAAAGAAATTACTTTTAAACAGAGAAATTAAAGTGAGATTACATCTGCTTTGTCAATAAACTGCAACAACATGATAACACTTGATTTAAAATGTTGTTCTTAATCCATCAGTAAGAAGTGAGAAAAATCAGATAAAGAGCAACAAATGAAAGAGATTTTTTTATCCTCAGTCAGTGAAGCATCTCCTCTCTTCTCTCCATTTCTTCCTTTACAGGATGCAGCTGCAGACCTCCTCTTCTTATTTCCTGCTGCATGTAAATGATGAGTTCAGGGTGTCAGAGGGAACTGTCTGACACACTGATGTTTAATTATCACTCAGTCGTTGGTTAAAAGATTAGAAGATTGATCCAGGCACAAAGTCTGTTTTTCTCTCAGAGCTCAAAAAACCATCACAGTGTCTGCTGATGCTTTTTATTTAAGGCTCACGTTAATAATACATCAGATTCTGATATTTTAAGACACCAAAAGGGAAATTCATTGCATAACACAGTCTCTGGAACAGCACACAGCATAACCACTAACTTACTAAATGACTTAAAGGTGAGCAGTATCTCCAGTCCTACAGTTGACACTTGACCCCTAAATTTACATGAAGCTATAAATATGGAGACGAGACCTGCAGGTGCATCCTGGGAGGACAGAGAGGGAGGTGTGGATGATGCTTCATTAACAGAGGATGAAAATTTTGTTTCATTTCATCAGTTTTTTATCATGTTTAAGGTATTACAGGCAGCTAAAACCAGACATTTGAATCAGCATTCGCTCCCTGCAGATGAACATCTACTACAATGTGTTTTTCTTGCTCATAATGACTTGAGAGATAATTGAGAATTCAGATAAATTAATTTAAGGAACGGTAAAACCATATACTATTTATAATTTTTGAAAAGTTAGTTTTATGTGTCTGAGCAGAAGCTGAGGAACCTTGCAGGCATCTCTCCATATGCAAAGATTACAATCAGAACTCCTTAACGTCACACAACATTACATTAAATGTAAAAATAACAAGAACTCATGTTTCTTGCTCATAATGACTTGAGAGATAATTGTGAATACAGTTAATTTAATTTAAGCAATATTAAAATGTATGCTATTCATGGTTTTTTGAAAAGATATTTTTATGCCTGAGCAGAAACTGAGAAACCTTGCAAGTAAATCTACATACAATTATGCAGAGATTGCAATCAGAATTCCTTAAGGTCACATGAGATTACATTAAATGTAAAAAAAAAATCTCATGTTTAATCAAACAATTGTTTTTTTATTTCTCTTTTTTCTGAGTTAAAAAAAAGCAAATGCAAAGCTGCAACTAAACTTTCACAAGTCTATCAACACACTGGGAACAATAGTTTTTTAACTTTGAAAAGCTTTTAATGAGCAAACAGCACAAACAGTGAGAAGCAGGTTTTAATGATGGTTGTGGTCCTCTTCTATTCATCAGCAGGACATTCAGACTTGTTGATGGTTTTCTCTGCAGTCTGGGAGCCCAAAGACACTTTACATGTGTAAACCTTATTCATGTTCCAGTCTGATGTCTGGATGGTCAGAGAGCTGCTGATCTGGAAAGTCTGGTCTGGTCTCTGAACAGCAGTGCTGGTAGAGATCCCACTGCTTACTGGACTCCTAGCAAGCAACCAGCTCACATGTGAAAAAGGCCCAGACTGACTGGACAGACAGACCAGAGTGACTTTGCTGGACTGGAGCTCAGAACTGGACGGAGGGAAGACTGTCAGGACAGGAGCAGAGAGACTGGAGCCTGGAAGGACATGGAGGACATTCATATAATCAAATCAATAAAAACAAATCTAAGTTTATTTCTTGTGTTTATAGTAATCCTGAAGATTTAACTTTAATAAAAAAAGATACATTTTTGATCAGATCTGACCACAAATGAAAACAACAAACCTAATATAAAGTGCATAGTTTATTTAATTTATTTAAACATTGCTTTACATTTTTGTAAATTACATTTTGAAAATTTAATTAATACAATTCAAAATTTACATAAAAGCCAAATCTATTGTTTGTATTAATACCATTGTGCAAAACACTGGAATGATTCACAGACTGTAACACAATTTTCTTTCTATTTTTTTTTTTCTTTTATGTTTGTCACAATTTGCTAAAATGAAAAAACGTGATTTCATTAACGTATAAAGGGCTCAGCCCTTATTAAAAAACATCCCAAATTTCATCACCTGCAAATCTTTCAATCAACACAATTTTATGGATAAGTTGATGTAAAAAACAATATAAAATGCATAAAGATTGTAACTTATTTACATTATTTACTGAGAAACATCCACATGTTTCTAGGTGGATGTTAAAACTATAAAACTACAAATGATTATAATAAACATTTTATAGTTTAATAAGGTGACTGAAAAAACGTCACAGAGAATCTGTTTTAATAAAAAAAAAAATTTGATCTAATAAAAAAAACCTGGTTAACACATGACATAAAACGCACCATATGATCAACTGTCCAACATCTACAGGCCAACCTGATAAAGCTGGTATAACAATTACAAATAATAAATATGAACTCAAACATTTAACAAGGAATAAAATAATGAATCTATTTAAATAGAACAGAAATGAAACTCCAACTCCACTGCATTTATATAACATTTAAAACATATAACATGTCTTGTTTAAACAATTTAAAGTTACTTACTTGTTACAATCAGCTTGGTTCCTTGTCCGAATACCACAGTGATTCAGTTTGTACACATGGCTGTACAAAAACCTCCTGACTGTCCCTGATGAGGGGAGTGGAACTGAAACATCTTGTTGAGACCAACGTTCACTGTCAACATCAGATGTCTGATTTTATTACAAAACACACATTCAAGCATGATGTTTTCTGTAGAAAAATGTCTGCAGTGGTCAGAGAGAGAAAAGAAGAGCTTTTAAGAAATGTGGTTTTACATCAGAACATATTGTACATAATAATATCTCCATGTGTTTCCTGGTAAATATTTTCAGTTGTAATTAGTTAAACAAAGTTTTATTGATGGTAAATAAGTTTATGGAACTGTTTTTCTTATACGAATAAAGATTATTTATCAAATATAAATATTTTTAAAATGAGGCCAGGCTGAAAAATCATAGGCTGTCTTTGATGTAATGGTAGAATATGAACATATGTGGTTTGGAAGAAGTATGTAGAGAGACGGGGAGATCATGTTAAAAATGAAATCACATGATGTCAATTCTACCATTACATCATGGTTAACCTATGAACTCCAGCCTACCCTCATACAGTCTGCTAAGTTGCTTGTCTTAATTTATCAGTGACGTCTATTTTTTAATGGACCTTTGAACTTGTTATAAACTATGAGGAAGGCCAGTGTTTGACAACATACTGAACGTGTTTGTGTAACAATCATCACTGGAAATTTTTATCCAGACAGATTAATCCCAGATTTAACATAATATATAAGCTGAATTTTCAAGGAAAACTGACCAGAGATGCTTCAATGATGCTGTGATGTTATCCATTTCCTGCTTCCTGCAGGGGCTCTATTAAGATGCTGTGTAGGGTTGTATTAAATAATATGAAAATAAATCTTGTTGTGAAAATGAATACATTAAAATAAATCAAAAAAACATCTTTTATGTTGCAACCATGATGGGAACACAGGATCATGAACATTGAATGAGTGGTGTAGATATTCTTTACTCTCTGTTTGAGAGATAAACAGGTTTGATGAGGAGAGAAAATATGAAAATTCAGGTGACAAAAGGAGAATCCATATAAACCCAATTCTAATATTACTGGAAATTAAATATTGAACAAAGAAAAATCATGTTATTATTGAGGAAAAATCCAGAAAGCAGTGACTGTTTAAGTCAGCCTCCTACATGTTAGAGCAGTGATGAGAGTGCAGAGGGTCCCCAGCATGTTGTCAGTGTGTGCTGAGAATGGTCTGTAACTTGGAAAGTGAGCTTACTGCTGACAGAATAGAGGGTTTAGAGGATGAGGAGAGGAGGTGCTGGAGGAGTCTTTTAATACAACACTGAACCTGAGAGCACTGACAGGAGGAGGAGCTTTTCATATGAGTGATGTTATGGTGGTGACAGACACCTCCTGTTTCTCACTGTGAGGAAAGGAGAGACAGCTAACGAACTTGACCCTTTGCAGTCCTTGAACAATACATGTAATCGAATTTCTTCATGTCTTTGTTGACAAAGCTGTTAATATTAGATCTCTAATTTTACTGCCTTCCACTGATCCATCTACATTATTGTCTAGTTCAGGCCAGCTCGACCAATTCCAGACAGTTTCTCTCGCTAGTTTAGAGAAGTTTGTGTCTAGTATGAATTCTTGTTGTTCTTCATGTCACATTGTTCCTTCTCGACTGCTCAATGAGGTCTTTCTCACCGGGAGACCTTTTATACTAAACTTAATTAATAGCAGTCTGATATTTGGCCAAGTACCGAAAGACTTGAAGCATGTGGTTGTTCATCCTGTGCTAAAGAAATCTGGTCTAGACACATCTAATTTAGCCAACTTTAGACCTGTCTCCAAGTTACCTTTTTTTGAGTGAAATACTGGAAAAATAGTTTTCTATGGGGCTATTATTGTAGCAATATTATCTACAAATCCGTGTTGAAAGTCACAAATGCATACAGAGAGTCGTGTATCCGTATCTTAATTTGTGTGTGCACAGTTGGATTCGCAAATGTGTAAATAAATCCACAAATGTGTGATGAGATTTCTGTGTCTGTACAAGAATCTGCAAATGTGTAAAACAACTTGTGTGTAACCCGGTTTGCAAATGTGTAAAAAAATTCCACAAATCTGTATTTAAAGTTGCAAATGTGTAGACCAATCTGTAAATGCGTGCTAAGATCTGCACATGTGCAGACCGATCTGTATCCACTGACAGACATGAATGCCTGGAGTATTTCAGCTACAAGACCCAGAAATACAGACAAATCGCTGGTTACGAGTCAAGCAGCTTCTGGATTGGCTCTCTCTACACACGTGGATTTTGCTACACTTGTTCCGTGAGAAATCCACAAATGCGTGTCAGGATTCGTATCCGTAACGCTTGGGTTTGCGTGCCCTGACCGCTGGCTCACAGGCTGCCTCACTCTGGCTGCCGTTGGTTCGCTTGCTCTGCTGCTGGCGGTAATATAATTGTACGTGATACTGACCTTAGCTTCCGATTCGCGCAGCCTCCGATTCGCTAGTTAAGGGAAATTTTAAGGGACCCTTAAGTCAGAACGCAAGTGACTGTATTTCTCTATTAACCCTGCGTTTTACTGATACTCAATGCCGTCAAACCTGTCTTAGATTATTCTACAGAGCCTACTGAATCTGAAAAACATAGTTTCTGATTTGTGAAACCTTTTTCTGATTTGTGAAAATGCAATAAAGGCAGATTTTACTCATTTTTCTGCCGTTTTTACCCATAATACCTGGTCCAGATGTTATAGTATCACACTGAGTCAGGTCAAACCTGTCTTACATTATTCTACAGAGCCTACTGAATCTGAAAAACATAGTTTCTGATTTGTGAAACCTTTCTCTGATTTGTGAAAATGCAATAAAGTCAGATTTCACTCATTTTTCTGTCTCCACTCCCTGGGTGCTGGCATTCTTGTTGATGCTTACCCTGACCATAGTTATGGTCAGGGTAAGCATCAACACTTAATCTCCGGTCTAAAATTCTGAAATTTAGGTTGTTGCAGATGGAGAATATATCAGCAAGTGTGTTTGCATAATAATAATATCAATATTCTCATATATTGCTCTATACAAATAATTTTACTGATCTTTTGTTGTGGGACAAGGCAGCAGAGGCTGCTGCTGAACGTTCAGAAAAAAATGAAGCGCTTATCAAGTTCATTGGGGAACAAAAGGGTGCAGAAGATACACTGCAGGTACGCCTTTTTCTTTTTGTTCATCACATAACGCTTAATCATTATGTGATCACTATGACCATGCCACCTCCAGCAAGCAAACAGTACAGTTAAGTTTGAGTACATTTATTTTTCAGGCCGTCGTGTCTGGAGAGAAGCAGCCCCACTTTGAATTTACACAAAAGTGGGTTCCAATATTGTTTGATGACCAACAGCTGGACAGGATAGTTAAGTACCTGACAGGCTTCCTTCATAACTGTGAAAAAATCTCAGATGAAGTCTCCACCATGCTGTCCTATGATGAGCTTAAATACATCCTTGTTGTGATGTTGCCAGAGGTAAGTCAATAGGTGTCTTTTTAAATGTAGAGGTATGAGTATAATAACATTGACAATAATATGGATGCATAATCGGGATATGATACCTGTAACAAAGGTGACAGTAAAGGCCTTGGAAGAAATAAGGAACATGACAACAAAAGACGCAGTGGCAGAGGTTGATCATGGACCACTGGATGAGAGGTTAGTGAAACATTTAAATGTCCTTTAAAAAATAGCCCAAAATCTCTGTCAAAAAATATGATTTCTTTTTCTAGTGAAATGGAGACCATGGAGATGGCAATAAGGAATGACATGGAGAGGCGTGGGCTTGTGTAAAAACGATCCAATAAAGGTTTCTTAAATCAGATTCACCTGTGTTTTTCAGATTCAGTAGGCTCTGTAGAATAATGTAAGACAGGTTTGACCTGACTCAGTGTGATACTATAACATCTGGACCAGGTATTATGGGTAAAAACGGCAGAAAAATGAGTAAAATCTGCCTTTATTGCATTTTCACAAATTAGAAAAAGGTTTCACAAATCAGAAACTATGTTTTTCAGATTCAGTAGGCTCTGTAGAATAATCTAAGACAGGTTTGATGGCATTGAGTATCAGTAAAATGCAGGGTTAATAGAGAAATACAGTCACTTGCGTTCTGACTTAAGGGTCCCTTAAAATTTCCCTTAACTAGCGAATCGGAGGCTGCGCGAATCGGAAGCTAAGGTCAGTATCACGTACAATTATATTACCGCCAGCAGCAGAGCAAGCGAACCAACGGCAGCCAGAGTGAGGCAGCCTGTGAGCCAGCGGTCAGGGCACGCAAACCCAAGCGTTACGGATACGAATCCTGACACGCATTTGTGGATTTCTCACGGAACAAGTGTAGCAAAATCCACGTGTGTAGAGAGAGCCAATCCAGAAGCTGCTTGACTCGTAACCAGCGATTTGTCTGTATTTCTGGGTCTTGTAGCTGAAATACTCCAGGCATTCGTGTCTCTCTGTGGATACAGATCGGTCTGCACATGTGCAGATCTTAGCACGCATTTACAGATTGGTCTACACATTTGCAACTTTAAATACAGATTTGTGGAATTTTTTTACACATTTGCAAACCGGGTTACACACAAGTTGTTTTACACATTTGCAGATTCTTGTACAGACACAGAAATCTCATCACACATTTGTGGATTTATTTACACATTTGCGAATCCAACTGTGCACACACAAATTAAGATACGGATACACGACTCTCTGTATGCATTTGTGACTTTCAACACGGATTTGTAGATAATATTGCTACAATAATAGCCCCATAGTTTTCACTCAACTGAAGGACTTCAGTTGAGTCAATGCTCTGTGCTTGGGCCTCTGGGAACTATTTTACGCAAACAAGGGATTTCATTCCATTTATATGCTGACGACTGTCACACCTACTTCCCCCTTAAGCAGTCAGATGGTCACTCTATTCAACAACTTATTTACTGTCTTAGTAATATAAAGTTATGGATGGATCTTAACTGTTTGAATTTTAATGATCGTAAAACTGAAGTGGTTTTATTTGGTCCCAACTGGTCCACAAACTCCATTTACTCATTTGAACTTAATCAAACATTTCTGTACGTTTCCAGGATCCAGTCTCCTTCATATTAGTAAAAACCTTGAACACAAATACACTAAAATAAACCAAAGGAACATCTTTTATATTGGAGCCATGATGGGAACACAGGATCATGTACATTGAATGAGTGGTGTAGATATTCTTTACTCTTTACTCAATGAGAAGATTCCTCAAGTAACCTCAGCTGGACATCACACATTTCATCTCTCAAAAATGTTCTCAAATTGTGAATGTGATTTTGCGTCAAAATATTTTAAATACTGATTCAATTGATTTCAATTCAATTACAAAGACTTTTTTTCTCCCTGACAAATTGAAAACAGCTGGTGTCAAGTGTCAGCGGCACAATAAAGAAAAGCATGATTAACAGGCAGGTCTTGGTAAGTATATATACATGTGTACAAAAGGCCCCGTAAGTTGCATTGTTCTTAATTGCAGTTATCTATTGTAAAGAGTCGGGGCAGCATTTTGTCCCTGTGGGGACACCGTAACTGCGCTATGCCGTCATCGCTAATGCTCGCCGCCGAGCGCAAAATAACAGCAGCAAAACGGCTGGAAAGAGTTGGCCTCAGACTATTATCTGCACAAAGAACTGTTTCCCTCATCTGTGTGCGTTAATGACAAGTAAGGCTGCCGTTTCGTGTGTTCGTTTCAGAGGGGGAAAGTTCTTCTTTGGTGTAATTAATAATTCTGAGGGTGGTTGATGTTAGCAGCTAAATGCTACTCATGCTAGCCGGAAGGCACGTGAAGTTCGGCCCGTTCCGGCCTATATACGTTTACACTTGTTTGGTGTGAATAGATCTTGGTTTGTATATCAGTTTTGTGTTATGTAAGATAACAGGTTATATGAATCAATTGTAATAAGTATTTGTATTCTGTTTTTTACAGAAAACCACACCTACACCCACCCACACCTATATGCATACTTCTGTGTGTATATGCGCCCACCAAGTGATGCTGTAATGTTTCTGAGGATGCAATACAGAACAGTTGAACCAACCCTCTTGCCTCATCCTTTCATCCACCATCATCCTTAGTAAAGTCTACCCCTCATATCCTAAAGAGTCCTGGCCTCAAGTGGTGTTCTGGCCGACACTCCAGGTTGAGAACGGTGTAAACACGTCCAGCACCCCACAGTCCTCCACACCCCCTAGTTATCTTCCCAACATTATATGGTCCTTCGAGCCGGATAACCGCACTCAACCGATTCAAGATGGACGATTTTGATGCCCAAGGTGCCCGCCCTCGCCGTCATATCCACCCTCCTATCCGTTATGAGGATTATGAAGTTGATCTTGGCATTTGGAGGCATGAACCTGAAAGAGAATACAGGACTCTGAGGGAGGAAGCGGCTGGAGTGACCCCCCCTTTCCCATTATATGCACCATCACCGCGCACAAACCAGAGAATAGATGCTACAGATCAGAGCACGGACTCATGCTACCTGGACCAGAGTTTTCAGCATGAGCAATATGAGCAGCTCCCTCACCAGCTGCATCCAGATGGAGGAAAGAAGAACGACTGGAGCCAGCTTACCCAACATCAGGTTGCATCTCACCCTACAACACAAACAGCAGCCATAAGAACAGAGTTGGATGAGATTCAGCATGAAAGGCTCTGTCTGCAGCAGTCACAACAGCGCATGTCAGCAGATCTGTCCCATTTAAGAGCAGTACAGAGGGACATGAGGCAGCTGATGATCACGGCTCACCCTCTTCAGACCAGTCAGTCAGCAGAACCGGTACACTCTACCCTCCCTGATCCAGTTAATAATGAGGATGAGGGGTGGCCCCCTCCACCACCTCCAGTAAGTGAGGATGAGGATGGACCCCAGAGCAAACAACCCTTATTAGAGCGCCTCGACAGAATGATGAATGAACTCCAGATCCTGAAGAAGGAGACCTTAGCAGCCACCCAGAGTCAGCTGACGGCTGTCCAGCCTCCACCAGCTATTAGAGGCTATGGAAATGTGGCGACTCATCACCATAATAACCATAGTCAGTCAGGAGCCACGCACCAGCGCCCACAGTGGTCAGGTCTAGCCCCACCCCCTTTGCAGTCCACTAACACATCCTATGGGGTGCCAATAAATCTTACCACTTCCCGACCTCAGCCAGCTCATCATCCACCACCTGTACCAGGTCGTGCTCTCCAGCCCCCTACCACTCAGCCCACTCAGAGTTCTAGCTTGGATTCAGCCTACCATGGGCCCCGTCCAGCGGTCCCAAACCTGTGTCGTCGGGACCCCAGTGAGTTTGCCCACCTTAAGATTGCCCTCGAAAACCTACTGCCCCCCGACACCTCAGAACTGTTTAAATATCAAGTTCTAGTAGACCACCTGAAACTGGAGGAGGCCAGACTGGTAGCAGAGGCCTACATTCATTCCCCAACACCCTTCACAGATACTATGATGGCCCTAAATGAAAGATTTGGGCAGCCCCATCAGTTGGCGCTTAAGCGGATCACCACAGTGATGGACTCCCCTGACATTAGGCGTGGTGATGTGGTTGCCTTTGAGAAGTTTTCCCTCCAGATCCAATCCCTGGTTGGCATGCTGAGAACACTGGGTCCAGATGGGGAGGTTGAGTTACAGTGCGGGTCACATGTCGCTCGTTTACTCAGCAAGCTACCACCAGAACAGCGAGCTGAGTTTCGGAGAAGCATGTTTAACCGCTCCGGTCGTAACTACACCCTCTACGACCTGGCTGACTGGTTGAAGTACGAGTCCTGGTGCCAAGACTTCGATGGACAGCTAGCCCCCCGGGGAGCAAGAGACAGGCAAAACCCCCCGAGATCTGAACTACAGTCAGGAAGGCGCTCTGTTGTCGTACTCCACGGAGCGGACAATCCACCTCCAGAGCCAAGACTATCAAACAGTACCCCAAATAGAACAAAACCAGCATCCTACTGCGCCTTCTGTGACAACAGAGACCACCATCTGAGTCAGTGCGGTGCCATCACTAAACTCAACAAAGCCCAGGTGTCCGACTGGATAAAGACTAATAAGCGGTGCTGGCGCTGTGCTCGCTCCCATCAGGCGGCGCAGTGCAACTTGAAGAAGCCCTGTAACCTGTGTGGAGGTCGGCATCTACAAGTTCTCCACGAGGTTAACAGTGGTCAACCAAAGGGGCGGACACAGGCTGCAGGGGCTCTGGAGGGTGATGGGAACTCAACAGGTGTATTATATTTGGACAGACCGACAGAGGGAAGTCGAGTGCTGTTGAAGGTGGTCCCCATTCTCTTACATCATGGCAGCCAGACTATGTACACCTATGCAGTGCTGGATGACGGGTCAGAGAGGACCATGCTATTGCCTTCTGCTGCACAGGAGTTAGGGCTCCAAGGCACCCCGGAGACCTTGCCATTAAGAACCATCAGACAGGATGTACAAACTCTTCATGGTAACTGTGTCTCCTTCACTATCTCCCCTAAGGCTAAGCCAAGAACTCGTTATCGGGTTAACAATGCCTTCACTGCCGCTCGCATTGATCTAGCAGATCACACCTACCCCCTCGAATTACTTCAGAGGAAGTATAAACACCTGGATGGGATTCCCCTGGAGGGGTTCAAGAGGATCAAACCCCTCCTCCTTATTGGCAGCGACCACCCCCATCTCCTCGTTCCCATTGAGCCGGTCTGCTTAGGCCCCCCTGGAGGTCCTGCGGCCATCCGCACCCGGCTGGGTTGGACGCTGCAGGGTCCGTCCAGTGTCATCTGCAAGCTGGATTCGTCAAAGCAGTGTCTATTCACTTCAACCCCGCCTCAGGTGACGGAGTTAATAAAGCACGTTGAGAAGCTGTGGCAAGCTGACACCATACCCCTTAAAAGTGACAAAGCAGTGACTCGTTCTAAGCAAGATGACCTAGCTCTCGGTCTGCTGGAGGCCAGGACGACTCGAGTGGAAGTTGATGGTGTTTTCCGTTATGCCACCCCTTTGTTACGTCGTAAAGACATGCCCCGCCTGCGAGCCACCCCTACTGCTGTCATGTCAAACTTGAGGGGAGTGGAAAGAAGGCTCCGGAAAGACCCTGAAAAGGCAGAGATATATCGGACAGAGGTCAGAAAACTGATTGAGACTGGATATGTTGCCAAGATAGAACATTTCGAGTTGACTGATGATGGAGAAGCGTGGTACATCCCTCACCACCTGGTTACTCATAATGGTAAACACCGGCTGGTTTTCAATTGCTCTTTCCATTATCAGGGCCAAAACCTTAATGAGCATCTCCTGCCAGGCCCTACCTTGGGTGCTTCTTTGGTTGGAGTCCTCTTGAGGTTCCGTGAGCATGCCGTAGCTGTTAGTGGGGACATCAAGGGCATGTTCCATCAAATCCGCCTGCTCCCGGAAGACCGCCCCCTCCTGCGCTTTGTATGGCGCGACCTCAAGCAGGAGGAGCCAGCTTCAGTGTACGAGTGGCAAGTACTCCCCTTCGGCACCACATGCAGCCCGTGCTGTGCCACATTTGCCCTGCAGCGCCATGCCAAAGATCATGGTCCCCCTGGAGAGGAGGTATGGAATTCCATTGAAAGATGCTTCTATGTTGACAACTGTCTCCAAAGTCTGCCAACCACCGCTGCGGCAAGGGACCTGGTGGATAAGCTAAGGGCTGTCCTCAACTCTGCTGGGTTCCTCCTTCGACAATGGGCAAGTAATGCTTCAGAAGCGATTAATCACCTCCCAGAGGAGGACAGATCCACTAATGCTGAGCTCTGGCTGGCGCATGACAGGACAGACAGCCCAGAATCTATATTGGGTCTGAGCTGGCATTATTCCACTGACATGCTGGGGTACAAACACCGTTCAGTCCACTATGCGGCTCCCACCATGCGTAGCATTTATAAAGTGCTTGCCAGCCAGTACGACCCATTAGGTTTCATCTTGCCCTACACCACCAGAGCTAAGATGTTAGTGCGCCATCTCTGGGACAAGAATCGGGGTTGGGATGATCCACAGTTGCCACCTAACCTCCTCCATCAGTGGAACACTTGGGAGGAGGAGTTGCATTCTCTTCCCCAGATCCAGTTGCCCCGACCATACCTACCTGCTAACACTGCCACACCGGTGAGAGAGAGAGAGCTCCATGTGTTTTGTGACGCATCTGAGCAGGCCTATGGAGCTGTGGCCTACATGAGGATCATTGGGGACGATGGCAGAACCCACGTGGCCTTTGTTATGGCCCGTTCCAAGGTGGCCCCAAAACGCCTACACTCCATCCCCCGATTGGAACTCTGTGGGGCTCTAATTGGAGCCCAACTCTCAAAACTTTTGGAGAATGAGCTGTCTGTGCAGATTGACAGGACGGTGATGTGGACAGATTCCACAACGGTCCTAGCTTGGCTCCGATCCGAGTCTTGTCGCTTCAAAGTATTTGTTGGCAACCGAGTCGCTGAGATCCAGGAGCTGACCCCATTGCATGCTTGGAGATATGTCGACTCTGCTCAAAATCCTGCTGATGATATCACCCGGGGGAAGACTCTGCAGGAGCTGGTGGAACCCAACCGATGGGGCCAAGGCCCCCCCTTTCTGTCCGCACCCCCAGGAAAATGGCCAACCGACCCAATCTGTCCACCAGCAGATGGGTCTGACTCTGCTGAGTTACGTAGGGTGACCTTCTGTGGTGTATCATCCGCTTCTGAGACACGAAGCACTGCCGATTTGGACAGATATAATACCTGGCAGGAGCTTCTAGCTACTACAGTGCAGGAGTTGCACGGGGCGGCGGCTGGAAACCGCTGTACAACTGCTGAGGATAATCGCCTTGCAGAGACGCTTCTCCTGAAAAGGGCTCAGCAAGACAGCTTCCCAGATGAATTACGCCTTCTCAAAGCGGGTAAATCAGTTCCACGTAGCAGTCGCCTCTCGGCCCTGTCTCCGGAGATTGATGAGACCGGAGAACTGATTCGAGTCGGTGGTCGCCTCCGTCGATCTGAGGATCTAGCCTATACTGACTTACATCCCTTAGTTCTGGACCCCTTCCATCCAGTCACCAGTCTGCTCATCCGGGACTATGACAGCCGTCTGCGACATCCTGGACCGGAGCGTGTCTTCGCTGAGATCCGGCGTAAATACTGGATTCTGAGAGGCCGGGAGGCTGTACGGCGCTTCCAAAGGGGCTGTACGGAATGTCGCAGATGGAGAGCAAAGCCGACAGTGCCGAAAATGGCTGATTTGCCTCCAGCTCGCCTCCGCCTGTTCAAGCCAGCCTTTTATTCGACTGGTGTTGACTGTTTTGGGCCATTCAGTGTTAAGGTGGGACGTCGTCTGGAGAGGAGATGGGGAATAATATTTAAGTGTCTGACTGTCAGAGCTGTATATTTGGACATACTGACCTCTATTGACACAGACTCATTCCTGATGGCACTGCGGAGATTCATCACCCGGAGAGGGACGCCTGCGGAGCTTTATTCAGACCAAGGAACCAACTTTAAGGGTGGTGAAACCGAGCTGCAGCGAGCGTTTGCAGCCATGTCAACAGACCTTCAGCAGCTCTTAGCGCCACATAAGATCCAGTTTCATTTCAACCCTCCAGCTGCCCCTCATTTCGGAGGCGCATGGGAGCGCGAGATCCGCAGTGTAAAGGCAGCCTTGTACACCACTGTTGGAGCACAGCCGCTACCAGAAGAGGTCTTTCGTACAGTGCTAGTTGAGGTGGAAGGAATACTCAACTCCAAGCCCCTGGGCTACGTTTCATCGGATGTTGGTGATGTGGATCCAGTAACTCCAAGCTGCTTATTGATGGGGCGGCCTGATGGGTCCCTGCCGCCAGTGGTCTACCCCAGGGATGAGTTGCTGAGTCGCCGGAGATGGAAACACACGCAAATCCTTGCCGACCACTTCTGGGCCCGCTTCATAAGGCTGTACTTGCCTGGACTGCAGCCCCGTCAGAAGTGGCGCTCTTCATCCGGCGACGTGAGGGAGAACTCTGTTGCCATGATAGTGGATCCCCACCTCCCTCGAGCTCTTTGGCCAATTGGGAAAATTGTGAAGGTGCACCCGAGCACTGATGGGCATATTAGATCAGCTGACGTCAAGGTGAAGGACAGAACCTATACCAGACCTGTCGCTCGGCTGGTGATTCTGCCGGCCCTTCCTGAGGAGGACCAGGCAAATATTAACGCTTTTGTTTAGAGCAAATGTATTACATTCATTTGGGGGCGGCTGTACAAAAGGCCCCGTAAGTTGCATTGTTCTTAATTGCAGTTATCTATTGTAAAGAGTCGGGGCAGCATTTTGTCCCTGTGGGGACACCGTAACTGCGCTATGCCGTCATCGCTAATGCTCGCCGCCGAGCGCAAAATAACAGCAGCAAAACGGCTGGAAAGAGTTGGCCTCAGACTATTATCTGCACAAAGAACTGTTTCCCTCATCTGTGTGCGTTAATGACAAGTAAGGCTGCCGTTTCGTGTGTTCGTTTCAGAGGGGGAAAGTTCTTCTTTGGTGTAATTAATAATTCTGAGGGTGGTTGATGTTAGCAGCTAAATGCTACTCATGCTAGCCGGAAGGCACGTGAAGTTCGGCCCGTTCCGGCCTATATACGTTTACACTTGTTTGGTGTGAATAGATCTTGGTTTGTATATCAGTTTTGTGTTATGTAAGATAACAGGTTATATGAATCAATTGTAATAAGTATTTGTATTCTGTTTTTTACAGAAAACCACACCTACACCCACCCACACCTATATGCATACTTCTGTGTGTATATGCGCCCACCAAGTGATGCTGTAATGTTTCTGAGGATGCAATACAGAACAGTTGAACCAACCCTCTTGCCTCATCCTTTCATCCACCATCATCCTTAGTAAAGTCTACCCCTCATATCCTAAAGAGTCCTGGCCTCAAGTGGTGTTCTGGCCGACACTCCAGGTTGAGAACGGTGTAAACACGTCCAGCACCCCACAGTCCTCCACACCCCCTAGTTATCTTCCCAACAACATGCATATTACATTTTCATTAAGATGATAAAGAAAAGCAGTGCTCATTATAAGGTGCATTCAACACTGCACCTTATTATCTTATATATATAAAACAGTTTATGGTGTGACAGTCTGAGGATTGGAGGAAGAGGAGGGGGGATGTTGAGGGAGTTAGGATGAGTTGAGGAGGCGAACAGCCATTGGGACAAAGGTGGCTTTCCTTCTCTGTGTCCTGCAGCCAGGGCAGTCCAGTCGGTGCCCTGAGGGGAGCCACTCATATGCAGGATGGAAAGCGTATGAGGGGTCCTGCATGATCCTGTTGGCCATCCTGCATTTTGCTGTTCATACATGGAAGAGAGAGTTCTTGTTGACTGTCAGATGATCTTAGAGCAGACTCTGGCTGTACCCTCTAGGTGATTTCTCTTTTGGAGGTTGATAAAGTGGAACCAGCAGGTCTTTTGAATAGGTAAGTAAAACTCATTACTCCATTAAATTACTTATGGACTTCAAATTTATACACAATGTTCTGCTTATCACTGTTAACGGCTGTCTTTGTAGATATCTGTAAAGCAAACCACATATCAGTATTAAGTAAACAGTTCAACCTTTGTGCATGATTGGAATTCTTTTAAAGTACCAAACTATCAATTAATGGGCAAATATATCTGAAAAGCAATTAGTGTGCTATACAATCTATTTACAAGTCCCAGGCAACGTAACGAACCTAAGCTTCGTTGCACCAAATATTTGTATTGTTCCACCATCTCCACAGGCTTCCCATGGATTGTGGTAACAGATGCTGCAGCCAGCTCTCTGCCTGTTAGTGAAGGTCACCACCATCTCTTTGGTTTTGCTCACATTCATCTTGAGGAGTGAGGTATCGTACCACTGCACCACTTCTTTGGAATTAGTATGACTGTAGAATGTTTCCACAGCTGGGGGTCTGTGTTACCCCCAGCACTATACCATTTACCATTTACTAAACATTTCTGTATGTTTCCAGGATCCAGTCTATCTGAAATTCTCTGTAAACTGTTACAAACCTTTAAAAGACCAACTGGGAAGGAGAGAAAACAAAGTTGGACAGAGTGGAGGCTCAAACATACTGAAGTACTGCAGGTTCAACATGACATGAGGCTTATTGTTGCCATGTATTTATTAATATAATGAATGTTAAAAGAAATTTAAAAGAAACAAGGTAACAGTAGCTAAAATATTAATTTTTTTCTCAAAAGAACATTATAATTTATTACTATATGATCCCTATGAGATAAGGAAAATTTACTAGGAATTCTGGTTTTGTTGTATCCTGGTGTAGAGATCATATTAAATGAATTATATTTACATTTCTATTTGATATCACATTTAAACACAAGAAGGCAGCATTGGTGAAGAGATTCAATTTTAACAAGATTTTTTCTTTTATGTTTTACACTATGACCCACTTTTACAGTACATTTATCAGACATTTTTAAAGCTATAATTTGAACTTTCAAACAAAAGAACAAAAAAAATGTCTATAATGAAGATTAAAAAAACAAATTTTCTGTTTTCATAAACCTTGAAAACATCATGAAGCATGGAGATTTTGAAGTAGTGAAAACTGAGGAATTTGTCCTGGAATACTGGTAACAGTTCCCAGGTTAGAGTCCATAATAGATGTCTCTCCTTTCCTCATGGTGAGAAACAGGAGTTGTCTGTCACCACCGTCACACCACTCATATGAAAAGCTCCTCCTCCTGTCAGTCCTCTCAGTTTCAGTGTTGTATTAAAAGACTCCTCCAGCACCTCCTCTCCTCATCCTCTAAACCCTCTATTCTGTCAGCAGTAAGCTCACTTTCCAAGTTACAGACCATTTTCAGCACACACTGACAACATGCTGGGGACCCTCTGCACTCTCATCACTGCTCTAACATGTAGGAGGCTGACTTACTGCAGATCTGAGCTCATGTTGGATTCTTCAGTCTGTGTGTTTCTCTTGACTTCATGTCATCTTGTTTCCAGGTGTGAGTGGTGTGACAGTGGTGACACAGACGCCTCCTGTTCTGACTGTGAGGAAAGGAGAGACAGCCACCATGGACTGTAACCTGGGAACTGTTACTAACGATGCTCGCTGGTATAAACAGATTCCAGGTGGAGTTCCTCAGCTTGTGCTGAGACATTATCATGGCTGGAGTTCTCCAAAATATGGCTCTGGGTTCTCTTCTCCTAAAATCACGTGTAATCACCAGTCAACATCTGATTATCGTTTGATCATCAACAATGTAGAGGAAGGAGACTCTGCAGTTTATTACTGTGAAACATGGGATAGCTCTGCTAGTGAGTTCGTATCACAGTGATTTACACTGTGACAAAAACCTCCTCACTATACTTCTGCTTTTTGTGCAACTGGTACATCTTGAGTGTACGTTAAACATTCACTGCTTTCTGGATTTATCCCCAATTATAACATGATTTTTCTTTGTTCAATATTTAATTTCCAGAAATATAAGAACTGGAGTTATATGGATTCTTTCTCCTCCTTTTCTCACCTGAATTTTCATATTTTCTTTTTTCATCTAACATGTTTATCTCTCAAATAGAGAGTAAAGAATATCTACACCACTCATTCAATGTTCATTATCCTGTGTTCCCATCTTGGTTCAAATATGAATTATGTAACTTTTATTAATTTTAATGTATACATTTTCACAATAGAGTTTATTTTAATATTATTTAATACAACCCCATACAGCATCTTAATAGAGCCCCTGCAGGAAGCAGGAGATGTATAACATCACAGCATCATTATCAGCATCTCTGGTCAGTTATTCATGAAAATTCAGCTTATATATTATGTTAAATCTGGGATTAATCTGTCTGGATAAAAATTTCCAGTGATGATTGTTACACAAACACATTCAGTATGTTGTCAAACACTGGCCTTCCTCATAGTTTATAACAAATTAAAAGGTCCATTAAAAAACAGGCGTCACTGATAAATTAAGATAAGTAACTTAGCAGACTGTATGAGGGTAGGCTGGAGTTTATAGGTTAACCATGATGTAATGGTAGAATTGACATCATGTGATTTCATTTTTAACATGGTCTCCCCGTCTCTCTACATACTTCTTCCAAACCAAATATGTTCATATTCTACCATTACATCAAAGACAGCCTATGATTTTTCAGCCTGTCCTTATTCTTTGAAATAATAATTATTTCAAAATGTTGTTTAAATTTAATAAATAATCTTTATTCATAGAAAATAATAGTTCCATTAACTTATTTACCATCAATAAAACTTTGTTTAACTAATTACAACTGAAAACATTCACCAGGAAACACATGGAGATATTATTATGTACAATATGTTCTGATGTAAAACCACATTTCTTAAAAGCTCTTCTTTTCTCTCTCTGACCACTGCAGACATTTTTCTACAGAAAACATCATGCTTGAATGTGTGTTTTGTAATAAAATCAGACATCTGATGTTGACAGTGAACGTTGGTCTCAACAAGATGTTTCAGTTCCACTCCCCTCATCAGGGACAGTCAGGAGGTTTTTGTACAGCCATGTGTACAAACTGAATCACTGTGGTATTCGGACAAGGAACCAAGCTGATTGTAACAAGTAAGTAACTTTTTATTAGATCAAATATTTTTTTATTATATTAAAACAGATTTTCTGTGACGTTTTTTCAGTCACCTTATTAAACTATAAAATGTTTATTATAATCATTTGTAGTTTTATAGTTTTAACATCCACCTAGAAACATGACTAATATTCAGTAATTTGCAAGTAATTTAACACTTTGTTTACATGTTTGTGGTTGTTGGTATATTGAAAAACAAAAAAATTGGTATAAATTCATAATTTTATATTGTTATATGTTTATAAAATTATATGTTTTAAATGCTATATAAATGCAGTGGAGTTGGAGTTTCATTTCTGTTCTATCTAAATAGATTAATTTCATGTTTTTTTATTCCTTGTTAAATGTTTGAGTTCATATTTATTATTTGTAATTGTTATACCAGCTTTATCAGGTTGGTCTGTAGATTTTAGACAGTTTATCAAACGTTGCATTTTATGTCATGTTTTTAGCATGTTTCTCAGTAAACATCAACTTGTCCATAAAATAATTTTGATTGAAAGATCTGCAGGTGATGAAATTTGGGATGTTTTTTTATAAGGGCTTAAATCACGTTGTTTAATTTTATCAAACTGTGACAAATATAAAAGAAAAAAAAAAAAGAAAAAAGAAATAAGATTGTGTTACAGTCTGTGAATCATTCCAATGTTTTGCATGATGGTATCAATACAAACAATGGTTTTGGCTTTTTATGCAAAACTTTAATTGTATTAATTAAATTTTCATTTTTATTCACTTGTTTTTTATTTGTCACTGTCAATGCAAAAACAGGAAAAAATGTAAAGCAATGTTTAAATAAGTTAAAGAAACTATGCACTTTATATTAGGTTTGTTGTTTTTATTTGCGGTCAGATCTCATAGAAATTTGTATTTTTTATTCAAGGAAAACCTTCAGAATTATTAGAAACAGAAGAAATAAACTGAGATTTGTTTTTATTGATTTGATTATATGAATGTCCTCCATGTCCTTCCAGGCTCCAGTCTCTCTGCTCCTGTCCTGACAGTCTTCCCTCCGTCCAGTTCTGAGCTCCAGTCCAGCAAAGTCACTCTGGTCTGTCTGTCCAGTCAGTCTGGGCCTTTTTCAGATGTGAGCTGGTTGCTTGCTGGGAGTCCAGTAAGCAGTGGGATCTCTACCAGCACTGCTGTTCAGAGACCAGACCAGACTTTCCAGATCAGCAGCTCTCTGACCATCCAGACATCAGACTGGAACATGAATAAGGTTTACACATGTAAAGTGTCTTTGGGCTCCCAGACTGCAGAGAAAACCATCAACAAGTCTGAATGTCCTGCTGATGAATAGAAGAGGACCACAACCATCATTAAAACCTGCTTCTCACTGTTTGTGCTGTTTGCTCATTAAAAGCTTTTCAATGTTGGAAAATTATTCTTCCCTCTGTGTTGAAAGAGTTCTCAAATTTTTGTTTTGCATTTGCTGCATTTGATTAAAAAAATAAATAAATAAACAACTTTTTGATTAAACATGAGTTCTTGTTATTTTTACATTTAATGTAATTTTGTGTGACGTTAAGGAGTTCTGATTGTAATCTCTGCATATGCAGAGATGCCTGCAAGGTTCCTCAGCTTCTGCTCAGATACATAAAACTAACTTTTTAAAAACCATGAATAGCATATGGTTTACCATTCCTTAGATTAAATTATCTGAATTCTCAATTATCTCTCAAGTCATTATGAGTAAGAAAAACACATTGTGGTAGATGTTCATCTGCAGGGAGCAAATGCTGATTCAAATCTCTGGTTTTAGCTGCCTGGAATACCTTAAACATGATAAAAAACTGATGAAATGAAACTGAATTTTCATCCTCTGTTAATGAAGCATCATCCACACCTCCCTCTCTGTCCTCCCAGGATGCACCTGCAGGTCTCGACTCCATATTTATAGCTTCATGTAAATTTAGAGGTCAAGTGTCAACTGTAGGACTGGAGATACTGCTCACCTTTAAGTCATTTAGTAAGTTAGTGGTTATGCTGTGTGTTGTTCCACAGATTGTATTATGCAATGAATTTCCCTTTTGGTGTCTAAAAGTAACAGAATCTGATGTATTATTAACGTGAGCCTTAAATAAAAAGCATCAGCATACACTGTGATGGTTTTGTGAGCTCTGAGAGAAAAACAGACTTTGTGCCTGGATCAATCTTCTAATCTTTTAACCAACGACTGAGTGATAATTAAACATCAGTGTGTCAGACAGTTCCCTCTGACACCCTGAACTCATCATTTACATGCAGCAGGAAATAAGAAGAGGAGGTCTGCAGCTGCATCCTGTAAAGGAAGAAATGGAGAGAGAGAGGAGATGCTTCACTGACTGAGGATAAAAAAATCTCTTTCACTTGTTGCTCTTTATCTGATTTTTCTCACTTCTTACTGATGGATTAAGAACAACATTTTAAATCAAGTGTTATCATGTTGTTGCAGTTTGACAAAGCAGATGTAATCTCATTTTAATTTCTCTGTTTAAATGTTATTTCTTTAATTATTGAGCTTAATTTAATCTGAGAAGAGCAACAGAGGAAGTAACAGTATTGCATGAATAATGAGCTTTTTCTGTTTTACAACATCTCTGATTGTCAGTGGAACAAACATCAAACAATTTAAACATCACATTATAATTATCACCTTTATGATGGAAAAAAGGAAACATAAACACACACAAACATGCTTATTTTGTTTTGCAGGAAAATGTTTGTTTAATAAATGAAAGAAAAAGGTAATTCTGTACAAAACCTTATTCTGAACAAAACTGATTAGCAGCATGCAGACACATCTTTTCTATTATCTAAAGGTTGAGACCAGTAGACAGAGCAAAGAGTAAAGAAGCAGGTTTTAATGATGGTTGTGGTCCTCTTCTATTCATCAGCAGGACATTCAGACTTGTTGATAGTTTTCTCTGCAGTCTGGGAGCCCAAAGACACTTTACATGTGTAAACCTTATTCATGTTCCAGTCTGATGTCTGGATGGTCAGAGAGCTGCTGATCTGGAAAGTCTGGTCTGGTCTCTGAACAGCAGTGCTGGTAGAGATCCCACTGCTTACTGGACTCCCAGCAAGCAACCAGCTCACATCTGAGAAACCCTTAGACTCTCTGGGCAAAGTGGACAAACAGACCAGAGTGACTTTGCTGGACTGAAGCTCAGAACTGGACGGAGGGAAGACTGTCAGGACAGGAGCAGAGAGACTGGAGCCTGGAAGGACATGGAGGACATTCATATAAGCAAATCAATGAAAACAAATCTCAGTTTATTTCTTCTGTTTATAGTAATCCTGAAGATTTAACTTAAATAAAAAAATATACATTTTCTATCAGATCTGACCTCAAATCAAAACAACAAACCTAATATAAAGTGCTTAGTTTCTTGAACTTATTTGAACATTGCTTTACATTTTTTTCTGTTTTTGTATTGACAGTGAAAAATAAAAAATATGTAAAGAAAAATGAAATTTAATCAATACAATTAAAGTTTTACATAAAAAGCCAAATCTATTGTTTGTATTGATACCATAACAAAACACTGGAATGATTCGCAGACTGTAACACAATTTTCTTTCTTTTCAATTTTTTTTCTTTTATGTTTGCCACAATTTGCTAAAATGAGAGAAAAAGGATTTTATTAACATACAAATGGCTCAGCCCTTACTAAAAAAACATCCCAAATTTCATCACCTGCAGATCTTTTAATCAAAATGATTTTATGGACAAATTGATGTAAAAAAAAGAATAAATAAAAAAAAAACTTTATAACTTATTTACATTTTTTACTGAGAAACATGCTAAAAACATGACATAAAATGCAACGTTTGATAAACTGTCTAAAATCTACAGACCAACCTGATAAAGCTGGTATAACAAATACAAATAATAAATATGAACTCAAACATTTAACAAGGAATAAAATAACTTGAATTAATCTATTTAAATAGAACAGAAATGAAACTCCAACTCCACTGCATTTATATATCATTTTAAACATATAACATGTCTTGTTTAAACAATTTAAAGTTACTTACTTGTTACAATCAGCTTGGTTCCTTGTCCGAATACCACAGTGATTCAGTTTGTACACATGGCTGTACAAAAACCTCCTGACTGTCCCTGATGAGGGGAGTGGAACTGAAACATCTTGTTGAGACCAACGTTCACTGTCAACATCAGATGTCTGATTTTATTACAAAACACACATTCAAGCATGATGTTTTCTGTAGAAAAATGTCTGCAGTGGTCAGAGAGAGAAAAGAAGAGCTTTTAAGAAATGTGGTTTTACATCAGAACATATTGTACATAATAATATCTCCATGTGTTTCCTGGTGAATGTTTTCAGTTGCAATTAGTTAAACAAAGTTTTATTGATGGTAAATAAGTTAATGGAACTGTTTTTCTTATACGAATAAAGATTATTTATTAAATTTAAACAACATCTTAAAGAATGAAGCCAGGCTGAAATTCATAGGCTGTCTTTGATGTAATGGTAGAATTTGAACATATGTGGTTTGGAAGAAGTATGTAGAGAGACGGGGAGACCATGTTAAAAATGAAATCACATGATGTCAATTCTACCATTACATCATGGTTAACCTATGAACTCCAGCCTAACCTCATATAGTCTGCTAAGTTACTTATCTTAATTTATCAGTGACGTCTATTTTTTAATGGACCTTTTAATTTGTTATAAACTATGAGGAAGACCAGTGTTTGACAACATACTGAACGTGTTTGTGTAACAATCATCACTGGAAATTTTTATCCAGACAGATTAATCCCAGATTTAACATAATATATAAGCTAAATTTTCAAGAATAACTGACCAGAGATGCTGATAATGATGCTGTGATGTTATCCATCTCCTGCTTCTTGCAGGGGCTCTATTAAGATGCTGTGTAGAGTTGTATTAAATAATATGAAAATAAATCCTGTTGTGAAAATGAATACATTAAATAAATCAAAGAAACATCTTTTATGTTGGAACCATGATGGGAACACAGGATCATGAACATTGAATGAGTGGTGTAGATTTTCTTTACTCTCTATTTGAGAGATAAACAGCTTAGATGAGAAAAGAAAATATGAAAATTAAGATGAGAAAAGGAAAATCCATATAAACCCAATTCTAATATTACTGGAAATTAAATATTGAACAAAGAAAAAGCATGTTGTTATTAAGGAAAAATCCAGAAAGCAGTGACTGCTTAACGTGCACTCAAGATGTACCAGTTGCACAAAAAGCAGAAGTATAGTGAGGAGGTTTTTGTCACAGTGTAAATCACTGTGATACGAACTCATTGACAGAGCCATCCCATGTTAGACAGTAATAAACTGCAGAGTCTCCTTCCTCTACATTGCTGATGATGAAGCGATAATCAGATGTTGACTGGTGATTAGACGTGAATTTAGGAGAAGAGAACCCAGAGCCATATGTTGGAGAACTCGAGCCATGATAATATCTCAGCACATACTGAGGAGCTCCACCTGGAATCTGTTTATACCAGCGAGCAGCACTGTCAGTAACAGTTCCCAGGTTACAGTCCATGGTGGCTGTCTCTCCTTTTCTCACAGTCAGAACAGGAGGCTTCTGTGTCACCACAGTCACACCACACACACCTGGAAACAAGAAGATGACATGAAGTCAAGAGAAACACACAGACTGATGAATCCAACATGAGCTCAGATCTGCAGTAAGTCAGCCTCCTACATGTTAGAGCAGTGATGAGAGTGCAGAGGGTCCCCAGCATGTTGTCAGTGTGTGCTGAGAATGGTCTGTAACTTGGAAAGTGAGCTTACTGCTGACAGAATAGAGGGTTTAGAGGATGAGGAGAGGAGGTGCTGGAGGAGTCTTTTAATACAACACTGAAACTGAGAGGACTGACAGGAGGAGGAGCTTTTCATATGATTGATGTTATGGTGGTGACAGACACCTCCTGTTTCTCACTGTGAGGAAAGGAGAGACAACTAACGAACTTGACCCTTTGCAGTCCTTGAACAATACATGTAATCGAATTTCTTCATGTCTTTGTTGACAAAGCTGTTGATATTAGATCTCTAATTTTACTGCCTTCCACTGATCCATCTACATTATTGTCTAGTTCAGGCCAGCTCGACCAATTCCAGACAGTTTCTCTCGCTAGTTTAGAGAAGTTTGTGTCTAGTATGAATTCTTGTTGTTCTTCATGTCACATTGTTCCTTCTCGACTGCTCAATGAGGTCTTTCTCACCGGGAGACCTTTTATACTAAACTTAATTAATAGCAGTCTGATATTTGGCCAAGTACCGAAAGACTTGAAGCATGTGGTTGTTCATCCTGTGCTAAAGAAATCTGGTCTAGACACATCTAATTTAGCCAACTTTAGACCTGTCTCCAAGTTACCTTTTTTTAGTGAAATACTGGAAAAATAGTTTTCACTCAACTGAAGGACTTCAGTTGAGTCAATGCTCTGTGCTTGGGCCTCTGGGAACTATTTTACGCAAACAAGGGATTTCATTCCATTTATATGCTGACGACTGTCACACCTACTTCCCCCTTAAGCAGTCAGATGGTCACTCTATTCAACAACTTATTTACTGTCTTAGTAATATAAAGTTATGGATGGATCTTAACTTTTTGAATTTTAATGATCGTAAAACTGAAGTGGTTTTATTTGGTCCCAACTGGTTCACAAACTCCATTTACTCATTTGAACTTAATCAAACATTTCTGTACGTTTCCAGGATCCAGTCTCCTTCATATTAGTAAAAACCTTGAACACAAATACACTAAAATAAACCAAAGGAACATCTTTTATATTGGAGCCATGATGGGAACACAGGATCATGTACATTGAATGAGTGGTGTGGATATTCTTTACTCTTTACTCAATGAGAAGATTCCCCAAGTAACCTCAGATGGACATCACACATTTCATCTCTCAAAAATGTTCTCAAATTGTGAATTTGATTTTGCGTCAAAATATTTTAAATACGGATTCAATTCATTTCAATTCAGTTACAAAGACTTTTTTTCTCCCTGACAAATTGAAAACGGCTGGTGGCAGGTGTCAGCGGCACAATAAAGAAAAGCATGATTAACAGGCAGGTCTTGGTAAGTATATATACATGCATATTACATTTTCATAAACATGATAAAGAAAAGCAGTGCTCATTATGAGGTGCATTTAACACTGCACCTTATTATCTTATATATATAAAACAGTTTATGGTGTGACAGTCTGAGGATTGGAGGAAGAGGAGGGGGGATGTTGAGGGAGTTAGGATGAGTTGAGGAGGTGAACAGCCATTGGGACAAAGGTGGCTTTCCTTCTCTGTGTCCTGCAGCCAGGGCAGTCCAGTTGGTGCCCTGAGGGGAGCCACTCAAATGCAGGATGGAAAGCGTGTGAGGGGTCCTGCATGATCCTGTTGGCCAACCTGCATTTTGCTGTTCATACATGGAAGAGAGAGTTCTTGTTGACTGTCAGATGATCTTAGAGCAGACTCTGGCTGTACCCTGTAGGCGATTTCTCTTTTGGAGGTTGATAAAGTGGAACCAGCAGGTCTTTCGAATAGGTAAGTAAAACTCATTACTCCATTAAATTACTTATGGACTTCAAATTTATACACAATATTCTGTTTATCACTGTTAACAGCTGTCTTTGCAGGTATCTGTAAAGCAAACCACATATCAGTATTAAATAAACAGTTCAACCTTTGTGCATGATTGGAATCATTTTAAAGTACCAAACTGTCAATTAACGGGCAAATATATCTGAAAAGCAATTAGTGTGCTATACAATCTATTTACAAGTCCCAGGCAACGTAACGAACCTAAGCTTCGTTGCACCAAATATTTGTATTTTTCCACCATCTCCACAGGCTTCCCATGGATTGTGGTAACGGCTGCGGCAGCTCTCTGCCTGTTAATGAAGGTCACCACCATCTCTTTGGTTTTGCTCACATTCATCTTGACGTGTGAGGTATCGTACCACTGAACCACTTCTTTGGAATTAGTAATGTTTCCACAGCTGGGGGACTGTGTTACCCCCAGCAATATACCATTTATCATTTACTCAACATTTCCGTATGTTTCCAGGATCCAGTCTATCTGAAATTCTCTGTAAACTGTTACAAACCTTTAAAAGACCAACTGGGAAGGAGAGAAAACAAAGTTGGACAGAGTGGAGGCTCAAACATACTGAAGTACTGCAGGTTCAACATGACTTGAGGCTTATTGTTGCCATGTATTTATTAATATAATGAATGTGAAAAGAAATTTAAAAGAAACAAGGTAACAGTAGCTAAAATATTAATTTTTTTCTCAAAAGAACATTATAATTTATTACATTATGATCCCTATGAGATAAGGAAAATTTACTAGGAATTCTGGTTTTGTTGTATCCTGGTGTAGAGATCATATTAAATGAATTATATTTACATTTCTATTTGATATCACATTTAAACACAAGGAGGTAGCATTGGTGAAGAGATTCAATTTTAACAAGATTTTTTCTTTTGTGTTTTACACTATTATAACCCACTTTTACAGTACATTTATCAGACATTTTTAAAGCTCTAATTTGAACTTTCAAACAAAAGAACAAAAAAAATGTCTATAATGAAGATTAAAAAAACAAATTTTCTGTTTTCATAAACCTTGAAAACATCATGAAGCATGGAGATTTTGAAGTAGTGAAAACTGAGGAATTTGTCCTGGAATACTGTTAACAGTTCCCAGGTTAGAGTCCATAATAGATGTCTCTCCTTTCCTCACAGTGAGAAACAGGAGGCGTCTGTCACCACCATCACATCAATCATATGAAAAGCTCCTCCTCCTGTCAGTCCTCTCAGTTTCAGTGTTGTATTAAAAGACTCCTCCAGCACCTCCTCTCCTCATCCTCTAAACCCTCTATTCTGTCAGCAGTAAGCTCACTTTCCAAGTTACAGACCATTTTCAGCACACACTGACAACATGCTGGGGACCCTCTGCACTCTCATCACTGCTCTAACATGTAGGAGGCTGACTTACTGCAGATCTGAGCTCATGCTGGATTCATCAGTCTGTGTGTTTCTCTTGACTTCATGTCATCTTCTTGTTTCCAGGTGTGAGTGGTGTGACGGTGTTGACACAGAAGCCTCCTGTTCTGACTGTGAGGAAAGGAGAGACAGCCACCATGGACTGTAACCTGGGAACTGTTACTGGTAGTGCTGCTCGCTGGTATAAACAGATTCCAGGTGGAGGTCCTCAGTTTGTGCTGAGATATTATCATAGCTCAAGTTCTCCAACATATGGCTCTGGGTTCTCTTCTCCTAAATTCACGTCTAATCACCAGTCAACATCTGATTATCGTTTGATCATCAACAATGTAGAGGAAGGAGACTCTGCAGTTTATTACTGTCAAACATGGGATGACTCTGCTAAGGAGGACGTATCACAGTGATTTACACTGTGACAAAAACCTGCTCATTGTTACTTCTGCTTTTTTCACTGCTTGCACTTTACAACAGCTCTGTTAGACATTTCTCAAAATTTTCTGTAACGTTGCTAAGTTTACTTTCAGTGTCAACATGAAGTCCCCATGTCCCTGAGAAGTTTAATAAACGAAAAATGTCAATTTCCACCAGACATTGTTTATAATGAAAGTATTTACTGGCTTCAATTTCTATGTAGAGTCGTGTTTTCAGTGTGATCAGTTCCTACTGAAAATACTTGTAACTGGTTAAAATGCTTTCTAACACGGTGGGAATTAATTATCAGAAGATATCAGCAGATATCCACATTAACTGCCAGACAAAATAATATCACAATTAAATATATATATACTGTACACTTGTTTTTTTGTTTTTGTTTTTTTTTTTATTATTTTTTTTATTATTATTTTTACTACTTTTAATTAAATGATAGTTATATTGTAAATCATAGTAATTCATTCTTCATAGTTTCTTATTTCACCTGGTTGAAGGTCACCACTGATGTGCATGAATGGGAATAAAAAGAGAAATGTTCCTGAAAACAAAATTATTTAAACTTTCTGCCCACAGTGTTTTTAATTATGGAAAAACTCTTTTTTTTAAGAATTTGATTTGTTCATCAGTCTTGTATTGAGTGTTAACTCTCCTCCTCCTTTTTTCCTCCACACTGTCTTTATAAGCCACTGTCTCTCTTTTTAACTCACTTCAACTTGCTGATCTCTCGTCTAGACAGTAAGGAACATTTACAAGACAACCTGACATCATGCTGTGGACCCTCTGCACCCTCATTACTGCTCTAACATGTAAGATGTTCCTCTGATTCATTTTATATTCTGTGTTTTCAGACTAAAAACTTTTATTCATGTCTTTTTCTCTGTGTGTTGACAGATGTTGATGCAGCCAAACTGGTGACGGAGACTCCTGCTGTTAACTCAGTTTCTACAGGACAAGAAGTTGTTCTCAACTGTAACATTGAGAAACCTGAAAACTTTTATGTTCGCTGGTACAAACAGCTGCCTGGTGGGACTCCTCAGTATATTCTAAGATTTTACCATGAGCACAGTTCACCCAGCTTTGGAGCAGGATTCTCCTCAGACAGATTCAACTCTAAATCTACATCAAACATAGATTATCAGCTTGTTATCAAACAGGCAGAGACAGCAGACTCTGCAGTTTATTACTGTCACACATGGGATAGCTCTGCTAGTGAGGACGTATCACAGTGATTTACACTGTGACAAAAACCTCCTCACTATACTTCTGCTTTTTGTGCAACTGGTACATCTTGAGTGCACGTTAAATATTCACTGCTTTCTGGATTTATCCCCAATTATAACATGATTTTTCTTTGTTCAATATTTAATTTCCAGAAATATTAGAATTGGAGTTATATGAATTCTCTCTCCTCCTTTTCTCATCTGAATTTTCATATTTTCTTTTCTCATCTAAGCTGTTTATCTCTCAAATAGAGAGTAAAGAATATCTACACCACTCATTCAATGTTCATGATCCTATGTTCCCATCATGGTTCCAATATGAATTATGTAACTTTTATTTATTTTAATGTATTCATTTTCACAACAGGATTTATTTTCATATTATTTAATACAACCCTACACAGCATCTTAATAGAGCCCCTGCAGGAAGCAGGAGATGGATAACATCACATCATCATTATCAGCATCTCTGGTCAATTTTCCTTTAAAATTCAGCTTATATATTATGTTAAATCTGGGATTAATCTGTCTGGATGAAAATTTCCATTGATGATTGTTACACAAACACGTTCAGTATGTTGTCAAACACTGGCCTTCCTCATAGTTTATAACAAGTTCAAAAGTCGATTAAAAAATAGACGTCACTGATAAATTAAGATAAGCAACTTAGCAGACTGTATGAGGGTAGGCTGGAGTTCATAGGTTAACCATGATGTAATGGTTGAATTGACATCATGTGATTTAATTTTTAACATGGTCTCCCCGTCTCTCTACATCAGGGGTAGCCAACGTCGGTCCTCGAGGGCACCAATCAGGCAGGTTTTCCAGATTTCCATGCTCCAACACACCTGACTTAAACTAACAAGTCATAGTGGAGATCCTTATAGGCTGTTGGATCCATTTAATTTGAGTCAGGTGTGCTGGAGCAGGGAAATCTGGAAAACCTGCTGGATTGGTGCCCTCGAGGACCGACGTTGGCTACCCCTGCTCTACATACTTCTTCCAAACCACATATGGTCAAATTCTACCATTACATCAAAGACAGCCTATGATTTTTCAGCCTGGCCTCATTCTTTAAAATGTTGTTTAAATTTAATAAATAATCTTTATTCGTAGAAAATAACAGTTCCATTAACTTATTTACCATCAATAAAACTTTGTTTAACTAATTACAACTGAGAACATTCACCAGGAAACACATGGAGATATTATTATGTACAATATGTTCTGATGTAAAACCACATTTCTTAAAAGCTCTTCTTTTCTCTCTCTGACCACTGCAGACATTTTTCTACAGAAAACATCATGCTTGAATGTGTGTTTTGTAATAAAATCAGACATCTGATGTTGACAGTGAACGTTGGTCTCAACAAGATGTTTCAGTTCCACTCCCCTCATCAGGGACAGTCAGGAGGTTTTTGTACAGCCATGTGTACAAACTGAATCACTGTGGTATTCGGACAAGGAACCAAACTGATTGTAACAAGTAAGTAACTTTAAATTGTTTAAACAAGACATGTTATATGTTTAAAATTTTATATAAATGCAGTGGAGTTGGAGTTTCATTTCTGTTCTATTTATATAGATTAATTTCATGTTTTTTATTCCTTGCTAAATGTTTGAGTTCATATTTATTTGTAATTGTTATACCAGCTTTATCAGGTTGGTCTGTAGATTTTAGACAGTTGATCATACGTTGCATTTTATGTCATGTTTTTAGCATGTTTCTCAGTAAACATCAACTTGTCCATAAAATAATTTTGATTGAAAGATCTGCAGGTGATGAAATTTGGGATGTTTTTTTATAAGGGCTAAAATCACGTTTTTTAATTTTAGCAAACTGTGACAAATATGAAAGAAAAAAAATAGAAAAGAAAGAAGGTTGTGTTACAGTCTGTGAATCAGTCCAGTGTTTTGCATGATGGTATCAATACAAACAGTGGTTTTGGCTTTCTATGCAAAACTTTAATTGTATTAATTAAATTTTCCTTTTTATTTACTTGTTTTATTTGTCACTGTCAATACCAAAGCAGACAAAAATGTAAAGCAATGTTTAAATAAGTTAAAGAAACTATGCACTTTATATTAGGATTGTTGTTTTCATTTGCAGTCAGATCTCATAAAAATTTGTATTTTTTATTCAAGGAAAACCTTTAGAATTATTAGAAACAGAAGAAATAAACAGATTTGTTTTTATTGATTTGATTATATGAATGTCCTCCATGTCCTTCCAGGCTCCAGTCTCTCTGCTCCTGTCCTGACAGTCTTCCCTCCGTCCAGTTCTGAGCTCCAGTCCAGCAAAGTCACTCTGGTCTGTCTGTCCAGTCAGTCTGGGCCTTTTTCAGATGTGAGCTGGTTGCTTGCTGGGAGTCCAGTAAGCAGTGGGATCTCTACCAGCACTGCTGTTCAGAGACCAGACCAGACTTTCCAGATCAGCAGCTCTCTGACCATCCAGACATCAGACTGGAACATGAATAAGGTTTACACATGTAAAGTGTCTTTGGGCTCCCAGACTGCAGAGAAAACCATCAACAAGTCTGAATGTCCTGCTGATGAATAGAAGAGGACCACAATCATCATTAAAACCTGCTTCTTTACTCTTTGCTCTGTCTGCTGGTCTCAAACTTTAGATAATAGAAAAGATGTGTCTGCATGCTGCTAATCAGCTTTGTTCAGAATAAGGTTTTGTACAGAATTACTTTTTTCTTTCATTTATTAAATAAACATTTTACTGCAAACAAAATAAGCATGTTTTTGTCTGTTTATGTTTCCTTTCTCCATCAGAAAGGTGATAATTATAATGTGATGTTTAAATGGTTTGATGTTTGTTCCACTAACAATCAGAGGTGTAAAACAGAAAAAGCACATTATTCATGCAATACTCTTACTTCCTCTGTTGCTCTTCTCAGAATAAATTAACGTCAATGATTAAAGAAATAACATTTAAACAGAGAAATTAAAATGAGATTACATCTGCTTTGTCAAACTGCAACAACATGATAACACTTGATTTAAAATGTTGTTCTTAATCCATCAGTAAGAAGTGAGAAAAATCAGATAAAGAGCAACAAGTGAAAGTGATTTTTTTATCCTCAGTCAGTGAAGCATCTCCTCTCTTCTCTCCATTTCTTCCTTTACAGGATGCAGCTGCAGACCTCCTCTTCTTATTTCCTGCTGCATGTAAATGATGAGTTCAGGGTGTCAGAGGGAACTGTCTGACACACTGATGTTTAATTATCACTCAGTCGTTGGTTAAAAGATTAGAAGATTGATCCAGGCACAAAGTCTGTTTTTCTCTCAGAGCTCAAAAAACCATCACAGTGTCTGCTGATGCTTTTTATTTAAGGTTCACGTTAATAATACATCAGATTCTGATATTTTAAGACACCAAAAGGGAAATTCATTGCATAACACAGTCTCTGGAACAACACACAGCATAACCACTAACTTACTAAGTGACTTAAAGGTGAGAAGTATCTCCAGTCCTACAGTTGACACTTGACCTCTAAATTTACATGAAGCTGTAAATATGGAGACGAGACCTGCAGGTGCATCCTGGGAGGACAGAGAGGGAGGTGTGGATGATGCTTCATTAACAGAGGATGAAAATTCAGTTTCATTTCATCAGTTTTTTATCATGTTTAAGGTATTACAGGCAGCTAAAACCAGAGATTTGAATCAGCATTCGCTCCCTGCAGATGAACATCTACTACAATGTGTTTTTCTTGCTCATAATGACTTGAGGGATAATTGCGGATTATCTATCTTGAATGAATAGCATATGGTTTACCATCTAAGCAATGGTAAAACCATATGCTATTCATTATTTTTGAAAGTTAGTTTTATGTGTCTAAACAGAAGCTGAGGAACCTTGCAGGCATCTCTGCATATGCAAAGATTACAATCAGAACTCCTTAATGTCACACGAAATTACATTAAATGTAAAAATAACAAGAACTCATGTTTAATCAAAAAGTTGTTTATTTGTTTATCTTTTTTCTATCAAATGCAACAAATGCGACACAAAAATTTGAGAACTCTTTCAACACAGTGGGAAGAATAAGTTTCCAACATTGAAAAGTGTTTAATGAGCAAACAGCACAAACAGTGAGAAGCAGGTTTTAATGATGGTTGTGGTCCTCTTCTATTCATCAGCAGGACATTCAGACTTGTTGATGGTTTTCTCTGCAGTCTGGGAGCCCAAAGACACTTTACATGTGTAAACCTTATTCATGTTCCAGTCTGATGTCTGGATGGTCAGAGAGCTGCTGATCTGGAAAGTCTGGTCTGGTCTCTGAACAGCAGTGCTGGTAGAGATCCCACTGCTTACTGGACTCCCAGCAAGCAACCAGCTCACATCTGAAAAAGGCCCAGACTGACTGGACAGACAGACCAGAGTGACTTTGCTGGACTGGAGCTCAGAACTGGACGGAGGGAAGACTGTCAGGACAGGAGCAGAGAGACTGGAGCCTGGAAGGACATGGAGGACATTCATATAATCAAATCAATAAAAACAAATCTGTTTATTTCTTCTGTTTCTATTAATTCTAAAGGTTTATCTTGAATAAAAAATACACATTTTTATGAGATCTGACTGCAAATGAAAACAACAAACCTAATATAAAGGGCATAGTTTCTTTAACTTATTTAAACATTGCTTTACATTTTTGTCTGCTTTGGTATTGACAGTGACAAATAAAAAACAAGTAAATAAAAATGAAATTTAATTAATACAATTAAAGTTTTGCATAAAAAACAAAAACCATTGTTTGTATTGATACCATCATGCAAAACACTGGAATGATTCACAGACTGTAACACAACCTTCTTTCTTTTCTATTTTTTTTTTCTTTTATATTTATCACAGTTTGATAAAATTAAAAAACGTGATTTTAGCCCTTATAAAAAAACATCTTAAATTTCATCACCTGCAAATCTTTCAATCAAAATTATTTTATGGACAAGTTGATGTTTACTGAGAAACATGCTAAAAACATGACATAAAATGCAACGTTTGATAAACTGTCTAAAATCTACAGACCAACCTGATAAAGCTGGTATAACAATTACAAATAATAAATATGAACTCAAACATTTAGCAAGGAATAAAAAAACATGAAATTAATCAATTAAAATAGAACAGAAATGAAACTCCAACTCCACTGCATTTATATAGCATTTAAAACATATAACATATAACGATATAAAAATTATGAATTTATACCAATTTTTTTGTTTTTCAATATACCAACAACCACAAACATGTAAACAAAGTGTTAAATTACTTGCAAATTACTGAATATTAGTCATGTTTCTAGGTGGATGTTAAAACTATAAAACTACAAATGATTATAATAAACATTTTATAGTTTAACAAGGTGACTGAAAACGTCACAGAAAATCTGTTTTAATATAATAAAAAAATATTTGATCTAATAAAAAGTTACTTACTTGTTACAATCAGCTTGGTTCCTTGTCCGAATACCACAGTGATTCAGTTTGTACACATGGCTGTACAAAAACCTCCTGACTGTCCCTGATGAGGGGAGTGGAACTGAAACATCTTGTTGAGACCAACGTTCACTGTCAACATCAGAGGGGTATTGCACGAAACCAAGATAAGCGATTAAGCCGGGATATGTTGGTTATCCTGGCTGAATTTAGCCCTAAGTCGGTTGCATGAAAGCAGCTCAAACTAAACCCGGCCAAGTTACTGTGGTGATTTATCCGCTGCAGTTAGCCTGCTCCAGACCAGGCTAACTGCTCAGGCTAAGATTAATCCTAGCGAGTCACTGGCATGTCCAACGTCAATTCTGTGAGGAATTAATGTGTTTTACAGCATGTCCATGGTCTTCCTAAGTATGGCGCGTCATTTTAATCATCCAGTATTAAAATATTACATATACAGTCACTGTACATTTAATCGAAATCTGTTCGTAATCGCAACAGCCTTTTTATATGGATTCGAGTTGTAGTATTATTATTCTATTCTATTCTACAGTCATTTAGCAGACGCTTTTATCCAAAGCGACTTACATTTGAAAGTAAGAACAACACAAGCATGAATTCAAACAAGATGGACGTCATAATTAAGTGTTAGTCAGACCGCTTTTGAGTCCAGTTGGACCCAGGTGCTGACGTGTAGTGCTAGTGCAGTGCATATAATTTTTTTTAATTTTTTTTTTTTAGTCATTTTATTTAAATACAGGATCACGATTTCATCACACAATATCAACTTGGTCATAAGTGCATGATTTCATCAGGCCAAGTGTTATATTGCTATGCTAATGAAGACTACTCGTCAAATTGCTGTCAGAGGTTTTATAAATATGTGTTTTATTGCATTAATTGAGATTACAAAACACAGCGGATGAGGTTACAAAGGTGTATTCAAAGAAATCCGTGACGAGGGCAATGTAGAATATTCAGGTCCAACTCCCCTTCACCTGTTCCCTCTTCATAATGGCTTGCCCTTTTTTGATGAGGATGTGCTGGACGAGGAAGCCCGCATCCTCAGAAGAGCATTCAGACGTGAACGAGTCTTCAGGGACAGGTCAGAGCAATTTAGAGGCAAAGTGGCCTGGCTCAGTGCATGACTCTAGAGTCTTTCGGGCTAGTCCAATTTATGAGAGACTTTCACAAGGTAGCCCACACATTTGTACTGTAAGCACCTTGGACATTGTGTGTGTAACTCTGTTTTCTAAATTATATTTTGTATTATCAGGTGAATTCTCTGGTGTGCTGCTGGGAGATGAAGGATACGCCTGTGAGTCATTCCTCTTGACTCCCCTTGCAGATCCCCAAACCTCACCACAGCAGGCCTACAACCATGCAAACACCAAGACAAGGGCTCGAATCGAGATGACCTTCGGCCTTCTGAAATCTCGGTTTCAGTGCCTGCACCACCTGAGGATTTCCCCGGACAGAGCCTGTGATGTTATTGCTGCATGCATAGTACTGCATAACATTGCAGGCCTAAGAAAGGAGAGACCCCCCCCCGAGTGGCTGTTGATGTTGACTGGGAAAATGCTCCCATCTTCCCGGACAACATTAATGGCAGACTTGTCAGGGAGCAATATATTGCAGGTTTCTTCACTTAATTTTTGGATTTAGCCCCTTTATTTAATAAAAGAGCTTTTCCTGTGTGAGCATTTTGTTTAGCACTGGTGGTTCTTTGAAATTCTTTTACATTCATGAAAAGAGGACGGACACCAATGTTCTAGTTCTTTTTTTTTTATTAAGCAGTCATTTGTCTTGGTTGCTTGGATCCTACGACAGCAAAAGTAACAAGGATTAAAACACTGTATTGCAGATATGGTTACTGTGTGCATTGAAACACTCACTTCTCTTTCTAGTTTCTGGATTTCCAGGTCCAGTTTTCTGAGTGTCCGGCGTTTAATCTCTAGATCCAGCTCTAGTTCTTGGAGCTTTCTCTTTTTGAGTCTGATTTTAACATCTGCCAGCTCTCTCTGTCTCTCCAGGTGCTTTGCATAAAGCGTTCTGACAGTTTGTGAAGTCTGTAAATGAAATGTCAATTAGCACTGCAGGATTTGTGCATAACATAGATTTACTTTAGCCAATACTCACAATGTTACCAGGCCGCTTAGGAGACTGTGCAGCATCCGGGTCCTGTTACACATTTTCTATTAGTACCACATCACTGACTTCATATCCTTCATGGAATAAATAAGCAGGCCAATCCCATAAAACTGACATGCCTCAAACCTTCTGGACTCCACTGACACAGTCTCCTCATCTGCAGACGTACATTCTGCAGCTGCAGATGTGCCTTCCCCCTGCCGTATACATGCAGCGAGAGGACTTGGATTAAGATTTCACAGAACATACCAAGCCTGTGATTTGGAGACACTGTACTAACCGGATCATCTTCTGGTGGCTCCAAAAGTGTAATTGTGTTCCCAGACACTGCAAGGTTATCCAAAGTCAGACACTATATTATATTTGATTGTGTTCCATGTGCAGTAGAATTGCAGTACGTGATGTACCTTGTATGAAGCGGACAGTTTCTGTGGAGTCAGTTACTGTCCCTCCCTGGATCCCCTCCATCACTGGCCTCCCTTTATTTAAATGGAGGCCAGTTCCTCTGCTGGAGTCACATCCTGGCTTGATGGGCCGCCCCCTGTGCCAGTTCTGTAGGCCTTTTTTTTAACTGCTACAATCATACAGACATTGAACATGTCAGCAGACACCTCATCTATTCACCTCATTTGTTCACGGTTATCTACTTTGGAGTCACTTACCAGCCTGCAAAATGTTCTTATATTTAATTTTTTCTTGCTGCCAGGTCCTTTTATGGCCAGACAGGTTTGTCCTTTATGAAGGACAGAAAGATAAAATAGATAAAAACGTTACATGAGGAAAATAGATTAAATGACACATTGTGGATAATTGTTTGCACCTAATCATACTCTACATTTCCTTAGTAACATGCACCTGCTTGTCACTCTTAAAGTATACAACAGTTAGTGGATTTGAAAAGTAACTCCTTTAATTGTAGTCTAATTATGACAGTTCCAGTGGAGCACTGTTTATTAATTGTACAGTTTTTGACCACTTACGCATTGAGCCGGTCGGCTATTGTCTGCCAGGCTCTCTCGCGTTCTTTACTTATGGCATTGGTTTTGCCTTTTTTTCTTATAATATCCTTAACTTCGTCAGAGAACTCCGTCAGGAGCTGTTGTTCAGCGGCCGTGACGTAGGACGCGCGACTTTTATCCATTTCCCCATCAGTGATTCTGTGAGCGATCGCGAGGTCTGCTTCAGTATGTCGTGCACACGCACTTATCCCAGCTATCTTCACCTGGCTTAACCTAGCCGCACCTTCTCATCCTGGCTCAGCAAACGTGCAACCAATTAAGCCAGGATAGGCCGCGCAAGCTAGGTCAAGCTGGGCTTGCTTAATCATCCTGGATTTCTTTATTCTGGTTTCGTGCAATACCCCTCTGAATAAAGAAATCCAGGATGATTAAGCAAGCCCAGCTTGACCTAGCTTGCGCGGCCTATCCTGGCTTAATTGGTTGCACGTTTGCTGAGCCAGGATGAGAAGGTGCGGCTAGGTTAAGCCAGGTGAAGATAGTTGGGATAAGTGTGTGTGCACGGCATACTGAAGCAGACCTCGCGATCGCTCACAGAATCACCGATGGGGAAATGGATAAAAGTTTCGCGTCCTACGTCACGGCCGCTGAACAACAGCTCCTGACGGAGTTCTCTGACGAAGTTAAGGATATTATAAGGAAAAAAGGCAATACCAATGCCATAAGTAAAGAACGCGAGAGAGCCTGGCAGACAATAGCCGACCAGCTCAATGCGTAAGTGGTCAAAAACTGTACAATTAATAAACAGTGCTCCACTGGAACCGTCATAATTAGGCTACAATTAAAGGAGTTACTTTTCAAATCCACTAACTGTTGTATACTTTAAGAGTGACAAGCAGGTGCATGTTACTCAGGAAATGTAGAGTATAATTAGGTGCAAACAATTATCCACAATGTGTCATTTAATCTATTTTCCTCATGTAACGTTTTTATCTATTTTATCTTTCTGTCCTTCATAAAGGACAAACCTGTCTGGCCATAAAAGGACCTGGCAGCAAGTAAAAATTAAATATAAGAACATTTTGCAGGCTGGTAAGTGACTCCAAAGTAGATAACCGTGAACAAATGAGGTGAATAAATGAGGTGTCTGCTGACATGTTCAATGTCTGTATGATTGTAGCAGTTAAAAAAAGGCCTATAGAACTGGCACAGGGGGCGGCCCACCAAGCCAGGATGTGACTCCAGCAGAGGAACTGGCACTCCATTTAAATAAAGGGAGGCCCGTGATGGAGGGGATCCAGGGAGGGACAATAACTGACTCTGTCCCAGCCACAGAAACTGTCCGCTTCATACAAGGTACATCACGTACTGCAATTCTACTGCACATGGAACACAATCAAATATAATATAGTGTCTGACTTTGGATAACCTTGCAGTGTCTGGGAACACAATTACACTTTTGGAGCCACCAGAAGATGATCCGGTTAGTACAGTGTCTCGAAATCACAGGCTTGGTATGTTCTGTGAAATCTTAATCCGAGTCCTCTCGCTACATGTATACGGCAGGGGGAAGGCACATCTGCAGCTGCAGAATGCACGTCTGCAGCTGAGGAGACTGTGTCAGTGGAGTCCAGAAGGTTTGAGGCATGTCAATTTTATGGGATTGGCCTGCTTATTTACTCCATGAAGGATATGAAGTCAGTGATGTGGTGCTAATAGAAAATGTGTAACAGGACCCTGCAGTGCTAATTGACATTTCTTTTACAGACTTCACAAACTGTCAGAATACTTTATGCAAAGCACCTGGAGAGACAGATAGAGCTGGCAGATGTTAAAATCAGACTCAAAAAGAGAAAGCTCCAAGAACTAGAGCTGGATCTAGAGATTAAACGCCGGACACTCAGAAAACTGGACCTGGAAATCCAGAAACTAGAAAGAGAAGTGAGTGTTTCAATGCACACAGTAACCATATCTGCAATACAGTGTTTTAATCCTTGTTACTTTTGCTGTCGTAGGATCCAAGCAACCAAGACAAATGACTGCTTAATAAAAAAAAAAAAAAAAAAAAAAAAAAAAAAAACTAGAACATTGGTGTCCGTCCTCTTTTCATGAATGTAAAAGAATTTCAAAGAACCACCAGTGCTAAACAAAACGCTCACACAGGAAAAGCTCTTTTATTAAATAAAGGGGCTAAATCCAAAAATTAAGTGAAGAAACTTGCAATATATTGCTCCCTGACAAGTCTGCCATTAATGTTGTCTGGGAAGATGGGAGCATTTTCCCAGTCAACATCAACAGCCACTCGGGGGGGGTCTCTCCTTTCTTAGGCCTGCAATGTTATGCAGTACTACGCATGCAGCAATAACATCACAGGCTCTGTCCGGGGAAATCCTCGGGTGGTGCAGGCACTGAAACCGAGATTTCAGAAGGCCGAAGGTCATCTCGATTCGAGCCCTTGTCTTGTTGTGTGCATGGTTGTAGGCCTGCTGTGGTGGGGTTTGGGGATCTGCAAGGGGAGTCAAGAGGAATGACTCACAGGCGTATCCTTTATCTCCCAGCAGCACACCAGAGAATTCACCTGATAATACAAAATATAATTTAGAAAAGAGAGTTACACACACAATGTCCAAGGTGCTTACAGTACAAATGTGTGGGCTACCTTGTGAAAGTCTCTCATAAATTGGACTAGCCCGAAAGACTCTAGAGTCATGCACTGAGCCAGGCCACTTTGCCTCTAAATTGCTCACAAGGCAGTCAGCATCACAGATCATCTGAAATATTTAGTTGTAGCCTATTAAGGTCATTAAATGCACAGAACAGATTCATGTAGGTCATAACCACAAATCACTCTTACCTGAACATTGATGCTGTGGAAGGATTTCCTGTTAATGTAATCTCCCTCATGTTCACTTGAGGGGCGTCTGATTCTTATGTGTGTGCAATCCACTGCCCCAATGATGTTAGGGAAAGCTGTAACAAAAAATAGTGAGTATCCAACTGTGACAGATATACTTAGAAACTAATGGGTGCACATTAAAATTTAGGTTACCTGCAATCTTGTAAAACTCCTCCTTGATGTAGAGGGGTCTTCTGTGGCCAGGGAAGGTGATGAATATATTGCTGAATGATTTCAGCGCCAGACAAACGCATCTGATTGTCCGGCAAATGGTTCCTTTATTGAGGTTCTCTGCATTCCCAACAGAATAAAGGAAGCTCCCACTCGCAAGCCATCTCAATGTGACACAGATCATCTGTGGTACAGTGAGGGCATGGCTTCGCGCTGTCTGGTGCTGTATTTTTGGACTCAGCAGCCTACATAAATATCTTAGTCCATCACCCGAAAATCTGTATCTTTCAATGACATAGTCATCTCCAAAGGCCAGGGGATCTGACCTGTCCCTGAAGACTCGTTCACGTCTGAATGCTCTTCTGAGGATGCGGGCTTCCTTGTCCAGCACATCTTCATCCAAAAACGGCAAGCCATTATGAAGAGGGAACAGGTGAAGGGGAGTTGGACCTGAATATTCTACATTGTCTTCGTCACAGATTAAATTGAAAACACCTTTGAAACCTCATCCGCTGTGTTTTGTAATCTCAATTACTGCAATAAAACACATATTTATAAAACCTCTGACAGCAATTTGACGAGCAGTCTTCATTAGCATAGCAATATAACACTTGGCCTGATGAAATCATGCACTTATGACCAAGTTGATATTGTGTGATGAAATCGTGATCCTGTATTTAAATAAAATGACTAAAAATAAAAAATAAAAATTATATGCACTGCACTAGCACTACACGACAGCACCTGGGTCCAACTGGACTCAAAAGCGGTCTGACTAACACTTAATTATGACGTCCCATCTTGTTTGAATTCATGCTTGTGTTGTTCTTACTCTCAAATGTAAGTCGCTTTGGATAAAAGCGTCTGCTAAATGACTGTAGAATAGAATAGAATAATAATGCTACAACTCGAATCCATATAAAAAGGCTGTTGCGATTATGAACAGATTTCGATTAAATGTACAGTGACTGTATATGTAATATTTTAATACTGGATGATTAAAATGACGCGCCATACTTAGGAAGACCATGGACATGCTGTAAAACACATTAATTCCTCACAGAATTGACGTTGGACATGTAGGTGACTCGCTAGGATTAATCTTAGCCTGAGCAGTTAGCCTGGTCTGGAGCAGGCTAGCTGCAGCGGATAAATCACCACAGTAACTTGGCCGGGTTTAGTTTGAGCTGCTTTCATGCAACCGACTTAGGGCTAAATTCAGCCAGGATAACCAACATATCCCGGCTTAATCGCTTATCTTGGTTTCGTGCAATACCCCTCAGGAGTCTGTGTCACCAGTTTGGCTGCATCAACATCTGTCAACACACAGAGAAAAAGACATGAATAAAACTTTTTAGTCTGAAAACACAGAATATAAAATGAATCAGAGGAACATCTTACATGTTAGAGCAGTAATGAGGGTGCAGAGGGTCCACAGCATGATGTCAGGTTGTCTTGTAAATGTTCCTTACTGTCTAGACGAGAGATCAGCAAGTTGAAGTGAGTTAAAAAGAGAGACAGTGGCTTATAAAGACAGTGAGGAGGAAAAAAGGAGGAGAGTTAACACTAAAAACAAGACTGATGAATAAATCAAATTCTTAAAAAAAAGAGTTTTTCCATAATTAAAAACACTGTGGGCAGAAAGTTTAAATAATTTTGTTTTCAGGAACATTTCTCTTTTTATTCCCATTCATACACATCAGTGGTGACTTTCAACCAGGTGCAATAAGAAACTATGAAGAATGAATTACTATGATTTACAATATAACTATCATTTAATTAAAAGTAGTAAAAATAATAAATAAATAAATAAATAAAATAAAAAACAAGTGTACAGTATATATATATATATATATATATATATATATATATATATATATATATATATATATATGTAAATGAGTTTAATTGTGATATTATTTGTCTGGCAGTTGTTTACAAAGAAACACAAATACTTATGTCTTCATGTGGATATCTGCATATTCACCATTTTCAGTAGGGACTGATCACACTGAAAACATGACTTTACATAGAAATTGAAGCCAGTAAATACTTTCATTATAAACAAGGTCTGGTGGAAATTGACATTTTTAGTTTATTAAACTTTTAGGGAAATGGGAGCTTCATGTTGACACTGAAAGTAAACTTAACAACGTTACAGAAAATCTTGAGAAATGTCTAACAGAGCTGTTGTAAAGTGCAAGCAGTGAAAAAAGCACAAGTAACAATGAGCAGGTTTTTGTCACAGTGTAAATCACTGTGATACAATCTCCTTAGCAGAGCTATCACATGTTTGACAGTAATAAACTGCAGAGTCTCCTTCCTCTACATTGTTGATGATCAAACGATAATCAGATGATGACTGGTGATTACACGTGAATTTAGGAGAAGAGAACCCAGAGCCATATGTTGGAGAACTCCAGTCATGACGATGTCTCAGAACATGCTGAGGAACTCCACCTGGAATCTGTTTATACCAGCAAACAGCCATATTAGTAACAGTTCCCAGATTACAGTCCATGGTGGCTGTCTCTCCTTTCCTCACAGTCAGAACAGGAGGCTTCTGTGTCACCACCGTCACACCACACACACCTGGAAACAAGAAGATGACATGAAGTCAAGAGAAACACACAGACTGATGAATCCAACATGAGCTCAGATCTGCAGTAAGTCAGCCTCCTACATGTTAGAGCAGTGATGAGAGCGCAGAGGGTCCCCAGCATGTTGTCAGTGTGTGCTGAGAATGGTCTGTAACTTGGAAAGTGAGCTTACTGCTGACAGAATAGAGGGTTTAGAGGATGAGGAGAGGAGGTGCTGGAGGAGTCTTTTAATACAACACTGAAACTGAGAGGACTGACAGGAGGAGGAGCTTTGATTACATCTGCATGTTTACAATGATGATTATATACGTTGCAGAAAACACTCTATATACTGTTATTTACACAAAAACAAGAAGAAAATAGTAAAACTGCAATAGCATATCTTTTATCAGTCATTCATTTATTCACTGTCTTAAATCAAAACAATCAGGACTTTAAGAACACCATTGTTATTTAATTAAAAATTGTCTTGGTCATTCTTTGTGTGTTTTTGCCAGACAGGACCATTAAAAGTACTATACAGATAAATACTTTTTTACCTTTCAACATTTCACAGAATCAGAATCTGTTTAACTAATGTCAACCATTAAATGAACATTTTAAAAAGAGTGTGTTTATAACCTTTTTCTCTGGACAAGAGGAGCAGATATGAGCAAATGCAATGAGAAGATTCCCAAGTAACCTCAGATGGACATCACACGACTCATTTCATCTTTCAAAATGTTCTGAAACTGTGAATTTACATAAGAATTTACATCATTAATTTAAAAATAATTTCTGGGCTTTATGTCTTTATGTTTGTTACCTTTATGTTTCCTGCTCATGATGGGTATGTTGTGTCTTTCAAGTTCATTCAGCAAATTTGACTTTGTGCCAAAGTATTTTAAATACTTAAAGAGTTCGATTCAGACTCTTTAGGTGGTTTCTCTTTTGGAGGCTGATGGAGTGGAATCAGCAGGTTAAGGAGAATATGAGGATACGGTTCTGTTAGTGGGTAACACCGCATTTACAGCAAATATAAGTAATACATTAGAGAGCACTCGACACCAGCTGGTTGTTTACTGGTCTGGCCCGACCTTTCATTACTCCCCCTCTCTCCAACCAGAACCTTAACACAACAGAACGGCAGTTCCTCCAGCCTGATACTACATTTTCCTTTCTGAAATAAGTAATTTCCCCTTAACTTAGTTAACTACATTAAACTTAAGTAAACATTTGAAAAATGTGAATAAACTACATAAAATAAGTTCCATATATCCATTTTTAGCTATGTCTCCAACCACAGAGACATACATAAACAATATACACAGTAATCATTGCTTTTGATGGGCTGATCTCTGAACAGTAACAACATCCTAAACCCGACATTTCAATTAACCATGAGAGTAATCTAAACAGTACTCGTAACCCGAACAGTCTTTCCACCCATCTCCCTCTTCTGTCTTGTGTGTGTGTGTGTGTGTGATTTTTTTTTCTACTTGCTCACATAGTCCTTGAGGTATTCTGGAGGCCTCCTCACTCTAGGTGGGTACCTGTTCCCCGTCACTGAGGCCTGCTCCTGATCTGGGTTGTCTCCTACGCCTGTGACCTGTGTGTGTCCCCCAGCGCTGTGGTCTCCCTCTGGTGATTGCTCAGGTGGTTGCGCTGTGCCTCTCTAGCTGGACATAGCTGCAGGCTGTGGCCCCTCATGTCCCCGCACTGTAGATCATTCTGGTGAATGATATGTTTATGCCATGTGTGGACTATAACAGATACCGTACTTGCTAGAAGTGCGCATGCTCAATATGTTACGTTTTATGCTCACGACTCATGTCTATACGCCACGTTAACCAGTTGCTGGCAGTTGTAATTAAAACGATTAAACTACAGCACGGTCTCCTCACTCACTTCGACATGGTGTCAGAAGATGTCTCGGATCTATCGCCTGTAATTTTTTTCTACGGTATATTTTTCCTCGTTTTGCAAGGAGAAGATAGACGTTGCAACTAGCCAACGACCTAGCGAACATGGCGGAGGGATTTCGCAGACCCGACCCACTCGTCTTCGATGGGGACCTCGCCGAGAATTGGCGAATTTTTGAAAGAGAATACGATATCTTTATCGAGGCAGCCCACTCAAACAAACCTGCCAAAACAAAGGCATACATCCTCCTCAATCTCGCAGGAGCAGAGGCTATTGAACGGGAACGTTCATTTGTTTACGCCGCGGAGGTTAGGGTGCCAGGTGAGGACGGAGCCGTGATCCATGCAGCCGAGTCCAGAGAAGACCCCGAGTGTCTGAAGAAGAAATTTCGGGAAATGTGCAACCCACAACACAACAAAATAATGGAGAGACACAAGTTTCACTCTCGCAATCAAAAACAAGGTGAGACTATTGAATCCTTCATCAGTGACTTGAAGATCAAAGCTAAAAGTTGTCACTTTGGAGATCTGACGGATGAGCTAATCTGTGACAGGATTGTGTGTGGCATAAATAAGGACAGTATAAGAAAGGCACTGCTACGCGATAGCGACTTAACTCTTGCCAAAGCTATTTCTATCTGTCGTGTTTATGAGATGACTGAGGAGAATACTAAAGCCCTCGCAAAACAGCCAGCCACCACAGTGGATGCACTGCAGCCAGGCTCCACTGGAGGGCACCACAGGACAAAATATAAACAAGCAACCAGACACGATGCAAAGCTGATCACAAACTGCAACAATTGCGGAGGCAACCACGTTGCACAAAGGGATAAATGTCCCGCATTTGGCCAGCAATGCCACAAGTGTAAAAAATGGAACCATTACAAGATATGCTGTAAATCCAAACCTTACAACCAAAGCCCTGAAAAGAAAAGCTTTGTTAAGAGGCACTACAACAGAAAACCTGTACATCAGCTAGAGTTGGAGCAGCCAGACAACAGTACAACTGATGACACCTTCTACGTGGATGGTGTCGAGCCCAATATATCGGTGGACACTATCAATACCCAAGCAGAGGACAGGGACGAAGGATTTGTCACTCTGCATGTACGGGACAAGCCCATTGAAATGAAAATCGACACAGGAGCAAAATGTAACGTCATGGCAAAAGACACCTTTCAACAGCTTTCAGTGGGACCAATTATGAAATGCAATAGAGCTACCAACCTAGTGGCTTATGGAGGAGGTAAAATTGAAACAGACGGTTTTGCTACACTGCCTCTCTGCCTAGATGGACAAGAACAAACTCTACCTTTTTTCCTGGTGGATCGCAATGTAGTACCACTACTGGGATTCCGTGCATGTGTGCGCCTAGGACTTGTCACCTTGAGCCCCCATGTCCACCAGATCGGTACAGAGACGTACGCAGACTTTATCAAAAATGTCCGCAAAGAGTACAACGATGTTTTCAGTGATGAGCTTGGAGACCTCCCTATAACATACTCCATGACTTTGAATTCAGCAATACAACCAGTTGTCCGTCTAGCACACCGCATCCCATTGGCCATGCAAGCACAAATTAAGGCAGAACTCGATAACATGACAGACAAAGGTGTCATTGCCACAGTCTCTGAGCCCACGGACTGGGTTTCGTCAATGGTCGTGGCACATAAAAAGGACAAGGAGGAGATAAGGCTGTGCATTAACCCCAAGGACCTGAACACTGCTTTAAAGAGACCCCATTACCCAATGCGCAGTGTCGAAGAAGTTGCCACCCAAATGTCAGGTGCAACACTGTTCTCAGTGCTCGATGCAAAAAGTTCATTCTGGCAAATAAAACTTGATCACAAGTCGTCGATGCTGACCACATTTAGCACACCTTTCGGGCGCTATAGGTTCTTGCGCATGCCATTCGGCATCAACTCAGCAAGTGAAGTTTTCCAGCGCTCAATGGAACAGCTATTTGCCGGTTACCCCTGCGCTATCATAGTCGATGACATCATCGTGGGAGGTCGCGATGCTGCGGAACATGACGGTAACCTCAAGAAAGTGCTTGACCGCGCAAGAGAAATCAAACTCAGACTAAACCCCCACAAGTGTAAGTTTCGCCTAGACCAAGTTTGCTATGTGGGACACATGTTCACAAAAGAAGGTCTCAGAGCTGACCCTACAAAGACTGAAGCTATCATAAACATGCCAATCCCTCAAGACCCCCTTGCTATACAACGGTTCCTTGGCATGGTGAACAATCTCGGGAAGTTCATTCCAAATCTTAGCAACATTGCAGCACCACTCCGACAGCTTACTCACAAAGACACCGCCTGGTACTGGTTACCACAACACCAACAAGCATTTGAGCATCTCAAGTCATGTTTATCCAGCTCACCAGTCCTATCATACTTCGATGTAAAAAAGCCAGTGACATTAACCTGTGATGCATCTCGTTATGGACTGGGTGCCGCATGCTTACAAGATGAAAAGCCAGTGGCATACGCATCTCGCACGCTCACAGACACAGAGACGCGTTATGCACAGATCGAAAAGGAGCTGTTGGCAGTAGTTTTCGCGTGCACCAAGTTTAGAGACTACATCTATGGGAAGCCCACAATCGTCGAAACAGACCATCAGCCCCTTGTTACTATCCTGAAAAAGCCCATTCACACTGCCCCGGCTCGCTTACAGAGGATGTTACTGCGGTTACAAGCTTACGACATCACTCTAGTCTATAAAGAGGGCAAATACATGTACCTAGCTGATACTCTATCACGAGCCCCGAGCAGCAGTGTCTCTCAAACAAAAAGTGCAAATGATGACTTTGAAGTAATGTCCGTCAGCTACATCTCCACTGCCAGGCTGGAGGAGCTTCGAGCCCACACAGCAAAGGACCAAGTTCTACAAACTCTCAGCACTGCCATTCACAACGGTTGGCCTAACAAAGAACGCCAAGTTCCCCTCTCTGTCCGTCCATTTTTCCCTTACAGAGATGAGTTAGTAGTGGAGGATGGCATCGTTATCAAAGGTCTCAGAACCGTAATCCCAGACTCCCTACGAGAAGAGTACATCAACATAATGCACAGAGGCCACCCAGGCTTAGAATCCACAAAGCGCAGAGCCAGAAGCACAGTATTTTGGCCGACAATGAACAAAGACATGACAAAAGAACTGCTCTCCTGCTCAGTATGCAACAGCACCCGACCACACCAGCAGAAGGAACCCCTACAACTACATCCAGTTCCTGCCCTGCCCTGGTCTACAGTCGCCACAGACATGTTCGAGTGGCATGGACAACAATACATGGTGCTAGTCGACTCATACTCAGGGTGGTTCGAAATCGACCTTCGCCGGGACACGTCTTCAGCCGCCGTAATCACAAAGCTCAAAAGACATTTTTCTGTCCATGGAGCACCTCACACCCTGATTTCCGACAATGCAAGGCAATACACCGGTCAGCGTTTCAAGGAGTTTGCTGAACAGTGGGACTTTGTTAGTATAACCAGCAGTCCTGAATACCCACAGTCAAATGGACTAGCTGAACGGGCAGTCCGCAGCGCGAAGCAGCTAATGGAAAAGTCTCATAGAGACGGGACAGATGTTTTCCTCAACCTACTAAACATCAGGAATGTCCCTCGTGACAAAACATTAGGCTCACCTGCTCAACGCCTTATGTCCAGACAGACACGTTCAACTTTTCCGGTCAACACCACACTGCTAGCGCCAGCCCCAAAGAACGCAAAGCAAATCTCTACACAACTCAAAAAGAAAAGACTCACTCAGAAGCAATACTATGATGCAACAAGTCGCCCACTAAAGCCACTTGCAGAAGGACAAGTCGTCAGGTTTTTCGACTCCAAAGGAATTAAGTTTCCTTAGGAGATACTGCTGCTGCTGATATTTCCTAAGAATATCCTTTGTGTTAAAGGCTGTCAAAGGTGGTGCCCAAATATTTGTATTTTTCCACAATGTTTCCACAGCTGGGGGTCTGTGTTACCCCCAGCAATATACCATTTACTAAACATTTCTGTATGTTTCCAGGATCCAGTCTATCTGAAATTCTCTATAAACTGTTACAAACCTTTAATAGACCAACTGGGAAGGAGAGAAAACAAAGTTTGACAGACTGGAGGCTCAAACATACTGAAGTACTGCAGGTTCAACATGACTTGAGGCTTACTGTTGCCATGTGTTTATTAATATAATGAATGTGAAAATAATTTTAAAAGAAACAAGGTAACAGTAGCTAAAAGCTTTATTTTTCCTCAAAAAATATTATAATTTATTACATTATGATCCCTATGAGATAAGGAAAACTTACTAGGATTTCTGATTTTGTTGTATCCTGGTGTAGAGATCATATTAAATGAATTATATTTGCATTTCTGTTTAATATCACATTTAAACACAAGGAGGCAGCATTGGTGAAGAAATCTTGATTCAATTTTAACAAGATTTTTTCTTTTATGTTTTACACTAGTATGACCCACTTTTACAGTTCATTTATCAGATTTTTTTAAAGCTTTAATTTGAACTTTTAAACAAAAGGACAAAAAAAATGTCTGTAAAGAAGATTAAAAAGCCAAATTTTCTATTGTCATAATCCTTGAAAACATCATGAAGCATGGACATTTTGAAGTAGTGAAGATTAAGGAATTTGTCCGGGAATACTGGTAACAGTTCCCAGGTTGAGTCCATAATAGATGTCTCTCGTTTCCTCATGGTGAGAAACAGGAGGTGTCTGTCACCACCGTCACACCACTCATATGAAAAGCTCCTCCTCCTGTCAGTCCTCTCAGTTTCAGTGTTATATTAAAAGACTCCTCCAGCACCTCCTCTCCTCATCCTCTAAACCCTCTATTCTGTCAGCAGTAAGCTCACTTTCCAAGTTACAGACCATTCTCAGCACACACTGACAACATGCTGGGGACCCTCTGCACTCTCATCACTGCTCTAACATGTAGGAGGCTGACTTACTGCAGATCTGAGCTCATGCTGGATTCATCAGTCTGTGTGTTTCTCTTGACTTCATGTCATCTTCTTGTTTCCAGGTGTGAGTGGTGTGACGGTGGTGACACAGAAGCCTCCTGTTCTGACTGTGAGGAAAGGAGAGACAGCCACCATGGACTGTAACCTGGGAACTGTTACTAACAATGAAGTTCGCTGGTATAAACAGATTCCAGGTGGAGCTCCTCAGTATGTGTTGAGACATCATCATGGCTATAGTTCTCCAGCATATGGTTCTGGGTTCTCTTCTCCTAAATTCACGTGTAATCACCAGTCAACATCTGATTATCGTTTGATCATCAACAATGTAGAGGAAGGAGACTCTGCAGTTTATTACTGTAAAACATGGGATAGCTCTGCTAGTGAGCACGTATCACAGTGATTTACACTGTGACAAAAACCTCCTCACTATACTTCTGCTTTTTGTGCAACTGGTACATATTGAGTGCACGTTAAACATTCACTGCTTTCTGGATTTTCCCCCAATTATATATTTTTTTTCAAATATTAATTTCCAGAAACGTTAAAGTTGGATTCATGTTCTGCTTTTTGAATTATGCACACAAATTGAACAAAGAAAATTTACTAGCGAAAGATTTAATATATAATTTTGTTTTTCATAATCAACCAGTGGAGTTGTTTTAATGAAAGAATATGCAAACCTATAATTTTTAATTCACTTCTAATCATTTAAATAATAATAATAATAACAATAATAATAACAAAATAAACAAACAAAAAAGTTATATTCAATCATAACACAAAATCTGTCTGGATATAAAATCTCTAATTCACAGATTGTGATGGTAGTTAAACAAACATTTTCCCTTCGTGGTGTTTTACTGGTGTATCTCACATTTTCTTTAACAGGTTTAAAGGTCAACTACAAACCAAAAAGTTATTTACAAATAAGAACAAAAGCAAATGATCTTATGGTGGTTTAAACTTTTGGAAAAAAACATTTTATATCTCATTATTATTATTATTGTTTTTATTTTTATTATTAATATTATTATTTATAATATTATTTAAGATGTGTTAAGTTTAAACCAGATACTTCATAGATTTTGGAATCACAGGATCACATATTTAGTTCATCAATAGTCCTGTTTAAACATCAGTTTACACCTGGAAACTTTTTTGTACACATGGAGATACTTTCAGCCCATGACCATAGGTGAGGGTAGGAGCATAGATCGACCGGTAAATCAAGAGCTTTGCCTTTTGGCTCAGCTCCCTCTTCACCACAACAGACTGATGCAGAGTTCGCATCACTGCAGATGCCACACTGATCCTCCTGTCGATCTCCCGCTCCATCCTTCCCTCACTCGTGAACAAGACCCCGAGATACGTAAACTCCTCCACTTGGGGCAGGACCCTATTGCAGACCCAGAGAGAGCACTCCACCCTTTTCCAGCTGAGGACCATGGTCTCAGACTTGGAGGTGCTGATTCTCATCCCAGCCGCTTCACACTCGGCTGCGAATCGCTCCAGTGAGATCTGAAGATCATGGCCCGATGAAGCCAACAGAACCACATCATCCGCAAAGAGCTGAGACCCAATCCTGAGGCCACCGAACCGGATCCCCTCGACACCTCGGCTGCACCTAGAAATTCTGTCCATAAAAGTTATGAACAGAATCGGTGACAGAGGGCAGCCTTGGCAGAGTCCAACCCTCACTGAAAACAATTCTGATTTACTGCCGGCAATGCAGACCAATTTCTGACACTGGTCGTACAGAGACCGGACAGCTCGTACAAGTGAGTACGGCACTCCATACTCCCGGAGTACCCCCCACAGGAGTCCCCGGGGAACACGGTCGAATGCCTTCTCCAAATCCACAAAGCACGTGTAGATTGGTTGGGCAAACTCCCATGCCCCCCTCAAAGACCCCGAAGAGGGTGTAGAGCTGGTCCACTGTTCCACAACCGGGACGAAAACCACACTGCTCCTTCTCAACCCGAGGTTCAACTATCCAGTGGACCCTCCTCTCAAGCACCCCTGAATAGACCTTACCGGGGAGGCTGAGGAGTGTGAGCCCCCTGTAGTTGGAGCACACCCTCAGGTCCCCCTTTTTGAAGAGGGGGAGCATCACCCCAGTCTGCCAGTCCAAGGGAACTGTCCCCGATGTCCACGCGATGCTGCAGAGGCGTGTCAACCAAGGCAGCCCTACAGCATCCAGAGCCTTAAGGAACTCTGGGAGGACCTCATCCACCCCAGGGGCCTTGCCACCGAGGAGCTTTTTAACCACCTCAACGACCTCAGCCCCAGAGATAGGAGAGCCAGCACCAGCTACCCCAGACTCTGCTTCCTCATCAGAAGACGTGTTGGTGGGATTGAGAAGGTCTTCGAAGTATTCCCTCCACCGCCTCACAACGTCCCGAGTCGAGTTCAGCAGCCCCCCATCCCCACTGTACACAGTATTGACGGAGCACCGCTTTCCCCTCCTGAGCCGCTGGATGGTGAACCAGAATCTCCTCGAAGCCGTCCGGAAGCCATCTCCATGGCCTCTCCAAACTCCTCCGATGCCCAAGTTTTTGCCTTAGCGACCCCCGAAGCTGTGCTCCGCTTGGCCCGCAGATACCCATCAGCTGGAGTCCCACAGGCCAAAAAGGCCCGACAGGACTTTATGACATCAAAACAAAGTTATAAAGTTCATCAACATAATAAAAGGCACAAATTAAATTAGTTTACAGACAGAGAAACATACTTGAATGTGTGTTTTGTAATAAAATCAGACATCTGATGTTGACAGTGAACGTTGGTCTCAACAAGATGTTTCAGTTCCACTCCCCTCATCAGGGACAGTCAGGAGGTTTTTGTACAGCCATGTGTACAAACTGAATCACTGTGGTATTCGGACAAGGAACCAAGCTGATTGTAACAAGTAAGTAACTTTAAATTGTTTAAACAAGACATGTTATATGTTTTAAATGCTATATAAATGCAGTGGAGTTGGAGTTTCATTTCTGTTCTATTTAAATAGATTAATTTGAAGTTATTTTATTCCTTGTTAAATGTTTGAGTTCATATTTATTATTTGTATTTGTTATACCAGCTTTATCAGGTTGGCCTGTAGATGTTGGACAGTTGATCATACGTTGCATTTTATGTCATGTTTTAACATGTAAATTAAGAAGACAACTCCTAAATAATTTAAATCAGATTTTTTTTTTTTTTTTTGGTTTTTGTTTTTACATGAACTTGGCTGAGGCCTTTGTACATTAAGAAAATATTTTTTTCTTTTTGGCAAATTGTGACAAATATATAAGAAAAAAGTAAAGAAAGAAAATTGTGTTACAGTATGTGAATCATTCCCATGTTTTACATCACATTATCAATTCAAATAGATTTTTTTTTTTTTTTGTAAAATTTTAATTGTATTGACTGAATTTTTATCTTTATTTACTTAGTTGTTATTTGTCACTGTCAATGCAAAAACAGACAGAAATGTAAAGCAATGTTTAAATGAATTCAAGAAACTAAGCACTTTATATTAGGTTTGTTGTTTTGATTTGAGGTCAGATCTGATAGAAAATGTATATTTTTTTGTTTAAGTTAAATCCTCGGGATTACTATAAACAGAAGAAATAAACTTAGATTTGTTTTTATTGATTTGATTATATGAATGTCCTCCATGTCCTTCCAGGCTCCAGTCTCTCTGCTCCTGTCCTGACAGTCTTCCCTCCGTCCAGTTCTGAGCTCCAGTCCAGCAAAGTCAATCTGGTCTGTCTGTCCACTTTGCCTAGAGAGTCTAAGGGTTTCTCAGATGTGAGCTGGTTGGTTGCTGGGAGTCCAGTAAGCAGTGGGATCTCTACCAGCACTGCTGTTCAGAGACCAGACCAGACTTTCCAGATCAGCAGCTCTCTGACCATCCAGACATCAGACTGGAACATGAATAAGGTTTACACATGTAAAGTGTCTTTGGGCTCCCAGACTGCAGAGAAAACCATCAACAAGTCTGAATGTCCTGCTGATGAGTAGAACAGGACCACAACCATCATTAAAACCTGCTTCTTTACTCTTTGCTCTGTCTACTGGTCTCAGCCTTTAGATAATAGAAAAGATGTGTACCTTATCTGGGTACACAGTCATTCTCCTCCCTAAGTAAAACATAAGCCAAGCTTTAACAATGCAAAGTGTAGTCTACAGAATATAAGGGTTCTGTGTAAATTTTCCATTACATGTGTCTGCATGCTGCTAATCAGCTTTGTTCAGAATAAGGTTTTGTACAGAATTACCTTTTTATTTCATTTATTAAACAAACATTTTACAGCAAACAAAATAAGCATGTTTTTGTCTGTTTATGTTTCCTTTTTCCATCATAAAGGTGATAATTATAATGTGATATTTAAATGGTTTGATGTTTGTTCCACTGACAATCAGAGATGTTGTAAAACAGAAAAAGCACATTATTCATGCAATACTGTTACTTCCTCTGTTGCTCTTCTCAGATTAAATTAAGCTTAATGATTGAAGAAAAGACATTAAATAGAGAAATTAAAATGAGATTACATCTGCTTTGTCAAACTGCAACAACATGATAACACTTGATTTAAAATGTTGTTCTTAATCCATCAGTAAGAAGTGAGAAACATCAGATAAAGAGCAACAAGTGAAAGTGATTTTTTTTTTTTTTTTTTTTTTTTTTTTTTTTTTTTTTAACTTGTCTTGTCCAGCATCGTTGCAAACAGAATGATTGTCTGGCTGCTGTCTGGTGCTGGGCAATTTTACTCTATCAAGCAGGGATTTATACTACATGTATAAAGTCCCTCTTGATGACATGAAAAACTTTATTAAATCAGACTCTTAATGCTGGACTCGACCGGAGGGGACAGAGAGAGAGAGAGATAGAAAAGAAAGTAGAGAGAAGAGGGAGGGGAGAGAGAGGGACAGAAAGGGTGTGGGGAGTGCGGGTGGGGACTTAAAACATTATACAGAAAACCATGTAATCCATACTACTTGCAACATATATAGCTAAGATCATCCTGGCCAGTAGGTCATTACACAACTAGTTGATAATAGTAACAATAATAATAATCACAATAATAGTAATAATAATAATAGTAGTAGTAATAATAATAAGAGTAAGAGTAATAATAATAATAAGAACAGAAATAATAAAAAAAAAAAGAAAAAAAAATATGATAATAGATATAAGTGAAACTGCTGTATTCAAGAACACGCGCAGAGAAACCTGTGTGGATATGCTGGAGAACTCGGCCACATGGCGACGCAAAGACTGTGTGGAGACGTTCAGGAAGGAGTGACCATGCAGAGTGATCATGCAGATGCCACCTCACTTGAACAGAGGCCAGAGTCAGGCCAGCGGTCCCGAGACCCAGGCCACCAGCCCCCCCGTAGGCTACAGATCCCGACCGGTCCACAGAGACGACCACTCGCCCTCCCAGGAAGGCAGCAGCAGGAGACCCCAGCAGGAGCCGCCCCGCGGACACAGGGCACCGGCCCCGGCAGGCCGAGGCCAGCAGTCCCCGACCCCCCCGGGCACCGGCCGCCCGGGACAGACGGGGCAGAGGGCCCGGGCCCAGGAGCGCAGGGACACCCCCCACCCCCACAGGCCAAGGCCCAGCACGCCACCCGGGGGGACCCGGCCCGCCCAGACGGCCACCGCCAGAGGCCAGCCCCACACCCCAGCGCCCAGCCGCACACCCCGAGAACCAGTCCTGCCCCCCCCCCAGACCAACACACACAAACACACACACTCTCCTTCCACTCCTCCATTCATCCTCCCACACATACACCATCCAACCCTTACATACTCTGTCCTCCCACACACACACACCATCCTTCCACCATCCATCCTTCCACACACACACCATCCTTCCACCATCCATCCTCCCACACACTCACCATCCTTCCACCATACACTCTCCCACACCTACCCCATCCTCCCACACACACATCATCCCTCCACCACTCATCCTCCCACACATACACCATCCTCCACCTTCACACCTCCCACACACACACACACACACCATCCTTCCACTACCCATCCTCCCACACATACATCATTCTCCTACACATACACCGTCCTCCCTCTCCTACACCAAACATCCACCTTCACGTACCCCATCCTCCCACACACACACACACCACCCCTCCATCACCCACTCTCCCAAACATACACCACTCCCCCACACACACACCATCCTCCCTCCCATACACCATCCATCCTCCTGCACACACACCATTCTTCCACCATCCATCCTCCCACACACTCCCCCTCCCTGCACCATACATTCTCCCACACATACCCCATCCTCCCCCACATACATCATCCCTCCACCATTCATCCTCCCACACCCACACCACCCCCCCTCCCACACACCACACATCCACCTCCACACACCCCACCCTCCCACACACACACACCATCCCTCCACCACCCATCCCCCCACACACACACCACTCTCCCCCCCCCCCCCCCCCCCCCACATACACACACACACACAAACAAACACCATCCCCCCACCACCATCCTCCCGCCACCCCACGCCGCGGGGGGACAGCCCCAGCCAGGAGGCGAGGAGACACGAGCCAGGCCCCCACCCCCCCCACCCCGCCCCAGTCCCCCACTCCCCACCCCCAAAACAGCACCTTCCCCCCAGGGCCAGCAGCCAAACCCCCCGGGACAGCCCGCCCACGCCCCGGGCCAACGCGACAGGCCACCCGGCCCGCCCCGCCCCCGGGCCATCCATGGAGACAGGGGCGCTTGAAGACCCCATCGCCCCTCCCTCCCCCACTAGTGAGGGAATATATTATGTGCTGTTTGCAATTAAAAAAAGAGGGTTAAAATTGGGGGGCAGTAACTGCATTGAGGAGGGGGTGGGGCCACCTGAGCAGTCCCACCCACCTGACCTCGCATGTTCCACCCCCCAAAACGTGTTTGTATGTTGCAAATGTTATTTGTGCTCAGTGACTAAGTGGAATTAAAAGCTGGGAGGCATGCTGCCGCTCGGCGAAGCAACGGGGCCACTATGATGACCCCCCCTGCCCCGCCCAGCGCAACAAGCACACCCCCCACGGCCCTACCTGTGTATGTAGTGAAGAGTGGGGAGGGGAGGGGTCAGGAGATGTAGGTCCAGAGGGGGGTAAGCCTCCCCCCTGGAAGACGACCCGCCAGTGGCTTAGGGCGCCCCCGTCCCCCGCCGGCCCCGAAGGGCGTCACAGGCCCAGAGCAGGCACCCCAACCCAGGCACGCCACGAACCCCCCCAGGGGCCAGCCACCAGCCCAAGGGGCCACTTTCCTCTTTCTGAGTGGGAGGGGGGCGAGGCGAAGGAAGGGAACCCCAGGCCCCCGCCCCCAACACCCAGCCAGGGCGCCCCCCAGAGGACACGTCCTAACCCCCTGCAAACGCACACACTCCCTTTTTTTTTTTTTTTTTTTTTTTTTTTCTCCCCAGCCACTCACACACACTCTCACACACCTCTATATACCAACACCTCAATACGTGCACATACCTCCACACACACACGTCACGCACATACCTATAAACACACACACCGGTGCCCACATACACACACACACTCTCATACCCCTCCATACACATACACCACTACACACACACTCACATACATACCTGCATATACACACAAGCACCTCCATACATACTCACGCCTCCACCCACTCCTTCACTCCTCCACACACACCTCGACCTCCACGTGCACACACTCATATATACATACCTTCACACACACCCACATCCCACATAGACCTCCACACACACACCCGCACACTACTCACACACACACATACACGCACACACCCAGACCTTCATACACACCCACACCCACACACACACACGTCCCTCTACACCCACCCACACACCAGCATACCCACAGACACACACACACACACACCCACACACAAACACACCCCCACCCAGGTTCCGGGCTGCGACCAAGCACCAGGGCACGGACCAACCCCCGGCACGGCACATCCGGACGGGCCCAGCCCCCCCCAGCAGCGGCAGACCCCCCACCCCCAGGAGCGGGGGGAGACCCGACGCCCCAGAGCCCGGGGCCCCCACCCGGCCCACCCCGGGCCCGACCAGCCACCCGGCCAGGGGCCGACGGACACCGACCCAGGCACCCCGGCAGCCACCCCCCACCGCCACGAGGCAGCCCCACCCCGGGGCCCACCCAATGCCGCCCGCCCAGACCGGAACCCCCAGCCGACCCAGCAGCGGAGCAGCCTAGATCCCCACCCAGGAGACAACCGGAGACCTGAAGCCACCAGGGACCCCCCACCCACATCCGCCCCCATCCCAGCGAAGCCGCAATCCTCCACCTACATTAAGTGATGTAGCCAGTCACAGGGGACCAGAGGGAATGAAAGTCATCTGACTGGTTCCTGGAGGAGGCAGACATTGTCTCAATGCTGATGTGATCTAACAGGAGATTTCTAAACTGCTGGATAGACAAATTATTCTTATCTTTCCAGTTCACAAGAATAGTTTTCTTTGCGATGCATAAGACTGCGAGGACCAAGTTTATGGAGTGTATTCCTATGTTGGTGTCACCCAGGTCGCCCAGTAGGCAAAGTGTGGGGTTTGCAGGAAAACTAGTTTTAAACCATTTTGAGAGATCTTCACACACCTTAAAAGTGAAAGTGATTTTTTTATCCTCAGTCAGTGAAGCATCTCCTCTCTTCTCTCCATTTCTTCCTTTACAGGATGCAGCTGCAGACCTCCTCTTCTTATTTCCTGCTGCATGTAAATGATGAGTTCAGGGTGTCAGAGGGAACTGTCTGACACACTGATGTTTAATTATCACTCAGTCGTAGGTTAAAAGATTAGAAGATTGATCCAGGCACAAAGTCTGTTTTTCTCTCAGAGCTCAAAAAACCATCACAGTGTTTGCAGATACTTTTTATTTAAGGCTCACCTTAATAATAAATCAGATTCTGATACTTTAAGACACCAAAAGGGAAATTCATTGCATAACACAGTCTCTGGAACAACACACAGCATTATCACTAACTTACTAAATGACTTAAAGGTGAGCAGTATCTCCAGTCCTACAGTTGACACTTGACCTCTAAATTTACATGAAGCTATAAATATGGAGACGAGACCTGCAGGTGCATCCTGGGAGGACAGAGAGGGAGGTGTGGATGATGCTTCATTAACAGAGGATGAAAATTTAGTTTCATTTCATCAGTTTTTCATCATGTTTAAGGTATTCCAGGCAGCTAAAACCAGACATTTGAATCAGCATTCGCTCCCTGCAGATGAACATCTACTACAATGTGTTTTTCTTGCTCATAATGACTTGAGAGATAATTGCGAATTCAGACAATTTAATCTAAGGAATGGTAAACCATATGCTATTCATGATTTTTGAAAAGTTATTTTTATGTGTCTGAGCAGAAGCAGAGAAACCTTGCAGGCATCTCTGCATATGCAGAGATTACAATCAGAACTCCTTAACGTCACACAAAATTACATTAAATGTAAAAATAACAAGAACTCATGTTTAATCAAAAAGTTATTTATTTATTTATCTTTTTTTTTTATCAAATGCAGCAAATGCAACACAAAAGTTTGACAACTCTTTCAACACAGAGGGAAGAATAATTTTCCAACATTGAAAAGCTTTTAATGAGCACAACAGCTCAAACATATATATATATAAATATATACTGTACACTTGTTTTTTTTATTTTATTTATTTTTTTATTTATTTATTATAATTACCACTTTTAATTAAATGATAGCTATATTGTAAATCATAGTAATTCATTCTTCATAGTTTCTTATTGCACCTGGTTGAAAGTCACCACTGATGTGTATGAATGGGAATAAAAAGAGAAATGTTCCTGAAAACTAAATTATTTAAACTTTCTGCCCACAGTGTTTTTAATTATGGAAAAACTCTTTTTTAAGAATTTGATTTATTCATCAGTCTTGTTTTTAGTGTTAACTCTCCTCCTTTTTTCCTCCTCACTGTCTTTATAAGCCACTGTCTCTCTTTTTAACTCACTTCAACTTGCTGATCTCTCGTCTAGACAGTAAGGAACATTTACAAGACAACCTGACATCATGCTGTGGACCCTCTGCACCCTCATTACTGCTCTAACATGTAAGATGTTCCTCTGATTCATTTTATATTCTGTGTTTTCAGACTAAAAACTTTTATTCATGTCTTTTTCTTTGTGTGTTGACAGATGTTGATGCAGCCAAACTGGTGACACAGACTCCTGAGGGGTATTGCACGAAACCAAGATAAGGGATTAAGCCGGGATATGTTGGTTATCCTGGCTGAATTTAGCCCTAAGTCGGTTGCATGAAAGCAGCTCAAACTAAACCCGGCCAAGTTACTGTGGTGATTTATCCGCTGCAGCTAGCCTGCTCCAGACCAGGCTAACTGCTCAGGCTAAGATTAATCCTAGCGAGTCACCTACATGTCCATCGTCAATTCTATGAGGAATTAATGTGTTTTACAGCATGTCCATGGTCTTCCTAAGTATGGCGCGTCATTTTAATCATCCAGTATTAAAATATTACATATACAGTCACTGTACATTTTATCGAAATCTGTTCGTAATCGCAACAGCCTTTTTATATGGATTCGAGTTGTAGTATTATTATTCTATTCTATTCTACAGTCATTTAGCAGACGCTTTTATCCAAAGTGACTTACATTTGAGAGTAAGAACAACACAAGCATGAATTCAAACAAGATGGGACGTCATAATTAAGTGTTAGTCAGACCGCTTTTGAGTCCAGTTAGACCCAAGTGCTGTCGTGTAGTGCTAGTGCAGTGCATATAATTATTTTTTTTTTTTTTTTTTTTTTAGTCATTTTGTTTAAATACAGGATCACGATTTCATCACACAATATCAACTTGGTCATAAGTGCATGATTTCATCAGGCCAAGTGTTATATTGCTATGCTAATGAAGACTGCTCGTCAAATTGCTGTCAGAGGTTTTATAAATATGTGTTTTATTGCATTAATTGAGATTACAAAACACAGCGGATGAGGTTACAAAGGTGTATTCAAAGAAATCCGTGACGAGGGCAATGTAGAATATTCAGGTCCAACTCCCCTTCACCTGTTCCCTCTTCATAATGGCTTGCCCTTTATCGGAGGATGTGCTGGACGAGGAAGCCCGCATCCTCAGAAGAGCATTCAGACGTGAACGAGTCTTCAGGGACAGGTCACTATGGGGTGATTTAAACATTTAGATATAACATATAACATTTAGATTTAGATTTAAAATTTAGATTTAGATGTTCTATTTGACCATTATACATGTGGTTAAAAGTTATGTTAAATGTAGGAAAAATGTGCTAAATGTGAGAAAAGTGAGATAAATAATGAAAATGTGTCAGCTACAACTTTTATACTGAATTTTTACACTTGGCGCCCCATAGGTCACATCCCCTGGCCTTTGGAGATGACTATGTCATTGAGAGATACAGATTTTCGGTTACTGGATTTCCAGCAGTTTTCTGAGTGTCCGGCGTTTAATCTCAAGATCCAGCTCCATTCCTTGGAGCTTGCTCTTTTTGAGTCAGCTTTTAACATCTGCCAGCTCTCTCTCTCTCTCCAGGTGCCCTGAATAAAGCGTTCTGACAGTTTGTGAGGTCTGTAAAGGAAATGTCAGTTAGCACAGCAGGATTTGTGCATAACATAGATTTACTTTAGCCAATACTCACAATGTTACCAGGCCGCTTAGGAGACTGTGCAGCATCCGGGTCCTGCTACACATTTTCTATTAGCACCACATCACTGACTTCATATCCTTCATGGAATAAATAAGCAGGCCAATCCCATAAAACTGACATGCCTCAAGCCTTCTGGACTCCACTGACACAGTCTCCTCATCTGCAGACGTGCATTCTGCAGCTGCAGATGTGCCTTCCCCCTGCCGTATACATGCAGCGAGAGGACTCGGATTAAGATTTCACAGAACATACCAAGCCTGTGATTTGGAGACACTGTACTAACCGGATCATCTTCTGGTGGCTCCAAAAGCGTAACTGTGTTCCCAGACACTGCAAGGTTATCCAAAGTCAGACACTATATTATATTTGATTGTGTTCCATGTGCAGTAGAATTGCAGTACTTTGTGTACCTTGTATGAAGCGGACAGTTTCTGTGGCTGGGACAGAGTCAGTTATTGTCCCTCCCTGGATCCCCTCCATCACTGGCCTCCCTTTATTTAAATGGAGGCCAGTTCCTCTGCTGGAGTCACATCCTGGCTTGGTGGGACGCCCCCTGTGCCAGTTTATAGGCCTTTTTTTAACTGCTACAATCATACAGACATTGAACATGTCAGCAGACACCTCATCTATCCACCTCATTTGTTCACGGTTATCTACTTTGGAGTCACTGACCAGCCTGCAAAATGTTCTTATATTTAATTTTTTCTTGCTGCCAGGTCCTTTTATGGCCAGACAGGTTTGTCCTTTATGAAGGACAGAAAGATAAAATAGATAAAAACGTTACATGAGGAAAATAGATTAAATGACACATTGTGGATAATTGTTTGCACCTAATCATACTCTACATTTCCTGAGTAACATGCACCTGCTTGTCACTCTTAAAGTATACAACAGTTAGTGGATTTGAAAAGTAATCCTTTAATTGTAGCCTAATTATGACAGTTCCAGTGGAGCACTGTTTATTAATTGTACAGTTTTTGACCACTTACGCATTGAGCCGGTCGGCTATTGTCTGCCAGGCTCTCTGGCGTTCGTTACTTATGGCATTGGTATTGCCTTTTTTCCTTATAATATCCTTAACTTCATCAGAGAACTCCGTCAGGAGCTGTTGTTCAGCGGCCGTGACGTAGGACGCGCGACTTTTATTCTTTTCCCCATCGGTGATTCTGTGAGCGATCGCGAGGTCTGCTTCAGTATGCCGTGCACACGCACTTATCCCAACTATCTTCACCTGGCTTAACCTAGCCGCACCTTCTCATCCTGGCTCAGCAAACGTGCAACCAATTAAGCCAGGATAGGCCGCGCAAGCTAGGTCAAGCTGGGCTTGCTTAATCATCCTGGATTTCTTTATTCTGGTTTCGTGCAATACCCCTCTGCTGTTAACTCAGTTTCTACAGGACAAGAAGTTGTTCTCAACTGTAACATTGAGAAACCTGAAGGCCATTATGTTCACTGGTACAAACAGCTGCCTGGTGGGACTCCTCAGTATATTCTAAAATTTTACCATGAGCACAGTTCACCCAGCTTTGGAGCAGGATTCTCCTCAGACAGATTCAACTCTAAATCTACATCAAACATAGATTATCAGCTTGTTATCAAACAGGCAGAGACAGCAGACTCTGCAGTGTATTTCTGTTGCACATGGGATAGCTCTGCTAGTGAGCACGTATCACAGTGATTTACACTGTGACAAAAACCTCCTCACTATACTTCTGCTTTTTGTGCAACTGGTACATTTTGAGTGCACGTTAAGCAGTCACTGCTTTCTGGATTTATCCCCAATTATAACATGATTTTTCTTTGTTCAATATTTAATTTCCAGAAATATTAGAATTGGAGTTATATGAATTCTCTCTCCTCCTTTTCTCATCTTAATTTTCATATTTCTCATCTAAGCTGTTTATCTCTCAAATAGAGAGTAAAGAATATCTACACCACTCATTCAATGTTCATGATTCTGTGTTCCCATCATGGTTCCAACATAAAACATGTAACATTTATTTATTTTAATGTATTCATTTTCACAACAGGATTTATTTTCATATTATTTAATACAACCCTACACAGCATCTTAATAGAGCCCCTGCAGGAAACAGGAGATGGATAACATCACAGCATCATTATCAGCATCTCTGGTCAGTTATTCTTGAAAATTCTGCTTATATATTATGTTAAATCTGGGATTAATCTGTCTGGATGAAAATTTCCAGTGATGATTGTTACACAAACACGTTCAGTATGTTGTCAAACACTGGCCTTCCTCATAGTTTATAACAAGTTCAAAGGTTGATTAAAAAATAGACGTCACTGATAAATTAAGATAAGTAACTTAGCAGACTGTATGAGGGTAGGCTGGAGTTCATAGGTTAACCATGATGTAATGGTAGAATTGATATCATGTGATTTCATTTTTAACATGGTCTCCCCGTCTCTCTACATACTTCTTCCAAACCACATATGGTCAAATTCTACCATTACATCAAAGACAGCCTATGATTTTTCAGCCTGGCTTCATTGTTTAAAATGTTGTTTATATTTAATAAATAATCTTTATTCATAGAAAATAACAGTTCCATTAACTTATTTACCATCAATAAAATTTTGTTTAACTAATAACAACTGAAAACATTTACCAGGAAACACGTGGAGATATTATTATGTACAATATGTTCTGATGTAAAACCACATTTCTTAAAAGTTCTTCTTTTCTCTCTCTGACCACTGCAGACATTTTTCTACAGAAAACATCATGCTTGAATGTGTGTTTTGTAATAAAATCAGACATCTGATGTTGACAGTGAACGTTGGTCTCAACAAGATGTTTCAGTTCCACTCCCCTCATCAGGGACAGTCAGGAGGTTTTTGTACAGCCATGTGTACAAACTGAATCACTGTGGTATTCGGACAAGGAACCAAGCTGATTGTAACAAGTAAGTAACTTTTTATTAGATCAAATTTTTTTTTATTATATTAAACCAGATTTTCTGTGACGTTTTTTCAGTCACCTTATTAAACTATAAAATGTTTATTATAATCATTTGTAGTTTTATAGTTTTAACATCCACCTAGAAACATGACTAATATTCAGTAATTTGCAAGTAATTTAACACTTTGTTTACATGTTTGTGGTTGTTGGTATATTGAAAAACAAAAAAACTGGTATAAATTCATAATTTTTATATCGTTATATGTTATATGTTTTAAATGCTATATAAATGCAGTGGAGTTGGAGTTTCATTTCTGTTCTATTTTAATTGATTAATTTAATTTTATTTTATTCCTTGCTAAATGTTTGAGTTCATATTTATTATTTGTAATTGTTATACCAGCTTTATCAGGTTGGTCTGTAGATTTTAGACAATTTATCTAACGTTGCATTTTATGTCATGTTTTTAGCATGTTTCTCAGTAAACATCAACTTGTCCATAAAATAATTTTGATTGAAAGATCTGCAGGTGATGAAATTTGGGATGTTTTTTTATAAGGGCTAAAATCACGTTTTTTAATTTTATCAAACTGTGACAAATATAAAAAAAAAAATAAAAAAGAAATAAGATTGTGTTACAGTCTGTGAATCATTCCAGTGTTTTGCATGATGGTATCAATACAAACAGTGGTTTTGGCTTTTTATGCAAAACTTTAATTGTATTAATTAAATTTTCCTTTTTATTTACTTGTTTTATTTGTCACTGTCAATACCAAAGCAGACAAAAATGTAAAGCAATGTTTAAATAAGTTAAAGAAACTATGCACTTTATATTAGGATTGTTGTTTTCATTTGCAGTCAGATCTCATAAAAATTTGTATTTTTTATTCAAGGAAAACCTTTAGAATTATTAGAAACAGAAGAAATAAACTGAGATTTGTTTTTATTGATTTGATTATATGAATGTCCTCCATGTCCTTCCAGGCTCCAGTCTCTCTGCTCCTGTCCTGACAGTCTTCCCTCCGTCCAGTTCTGAGCTCCAGTCCAGCAAAGTCACTCTGGTCTGTCTGTCCAGTCAGTCTGGGCCTTTTTCAGATGTGAGCTGGTTGCTTGCTGGGAGTCCAGTAAGCAGTGGGATCTCTACCAGCACTGCTGTTCAGAGACCAGACCAGACTTTCCAGATCAGCAGCTCTCTGACCATCCAGACATCAGACTGGAACATGAACAAGGTTTACACATGTAAAGTGTCTTTGGGCTCCCAGACTGCAGAGAAAACCATCAACAAGTCTGAATGTCCTGCTGATGAATAGAAGAGGACCACAACCATCATTAAACCTGCTTCTCACTGTTTGTGCTGTTTGCTCATTAAAAGCTTTTTAATGTTGGAAACTTATTCTTCCCTCTGTGTTGAAAGAGTTGTCAAATTTTTGTTTTGCATTTGTAGCATTTGATTTAAAAAAAAGATAAACAAATAAACAACTTTCTGATTAAACATGAGTTCTTGTTATTTTTACTTTTAATGTAATTTTGTGTGATGTTAAGGAGTTCTGATTGTAATCTCTGCATATGCAGAGATGCCTGCAAGGTTCCTCAGCTTCTGCTCAGACACATAAAACCAACTTTTCAAAAATCATGATTAGCATATTATCTAAATTCTCAATTATCTCTCAAGTCATTATGAGCAAGAAAAACACATTGTAGTTGTTACAACGGACTCCAAGGAGACAATGCAGGTTAACTATACTTTATTGATGATCTTGTACTCAGAGGAAGGATCATACTTGTACCGGAACAGGAGAAGGCAACGAGGGTTGAGGAAGTCACGAACAGAGAGGGAGTGTGTCCTTGATGTATAGGTTATGGTCCAACAGGGAATGACTGTGGTGCTGGTGTATATAAGGACTGGGGAACAAAGGAAGACAGGTGTGGCAGGTTGACTGATTACTGATGAGCGGATCAGGAACAGGTGTGGAGGATCAGGTAAGTGAGGAGTGAATGGAGGAGTGGCAGGACAGACTGTAACAGTAGTAGATGTTCATCTGCAGGGAGTGAATGCAGATTCAAATGGCTGGTTTTAGCTGCCTGTAATACCATAAATATGATGAAAAACTGATGAAATTAAACTAAATTTTCATCCTCTGTTAATGAACCATCATCCACACCTCCCTCTCTGTCCTCCCAGGATGCACCTGCAGGTCTCGTCTCCATATTTACAGCTTCATGTAAATTTAGAGGTCAAGTGTCAACTGTAGGACTGGAGATACTGCTCACCTTTAAGTCATTTAGTAAGTTAGTGATAATGCTGTGTGTTGTTCCAGAGACTGTGTTATGCAATGAATTTCCCTTTTGGTGTCTTAAAGTATCAGAATCTGATTTATTATTAAGGTGAGCCTTAAATAAAAAGCATCAGCAGACACTGTGATGGTTTTTTGAGCTCTGAGAGAAAAACAGACTTTGTGCCTGGATCAATCTTCTAATCTTTTAACCTACGACTGAGTGATAATTAAACATCAGTGTGTCAGACAGTTCCCTCTGACACCCTGAACTCATCATTTACATGCAGCAGGAAATAAGAAGAGGAGGTCTGCAGCTGCATCCTGTAAAGGAAGAAATGGAGAGAAGAGAGGAGATGCTTCACTGACTGAGGATAAAAAAATCTCTTTCACTTGTTGCTCTTTATCTGATTTTTCTCACTTCTTACTGATGGACTAAGAACAACATTTTAAACCAAGTGTTATCATGTTGTTGCAGTTTGACAAAGCAGATGTAATCTCATTTTAATTTCTCTGTTTAAATGTTATTTCTTTAATTATTGAGCTTAATTTAATCTGAGAAGAGCAACAGAGGAAGTAAGAGTATTGCATGAATAATGTGCTTTTTCTATTTTACATCTCTGATTGTCAGTGGAACAAACATCAAACCATTTAAATATCACATTATAATTATCACCTTTCTGATGGAAAAAAGGAAACATAAACAGACAAAAACATGCTTATTTTGTTTTGCAGGAAAATGTTTGTTTAATAAATGAAAGAAAAAGGTAATTCTGTACAAAACCTTATTCTGAACAAAGCTGATTAGCAGCATGCAGACACATCTTTTCTATTATCTAAAGTTTGAGACCAGCAGACAGAGCAAAGAGTAAAGAAGCAGGTTTTAATGGTGGTTGTGGTCCTCTTCTATTCATCAGCAGGACATTCAGACTTGTTGATGGTTTTCTCTGCAGTCTGGGAGCCCAAAGACACTTTACATGTGTAAACCTTATTCATGTTCCAGTCTGATGTCTGGATGGTCAGAGAGCTGCTGATCTGGAAAGTCTGGTCTGGTCTCTGAACAGCAGTGCTGGTAGAGATCCCACTGCTTACTGGACTCCCAGCAAGCAACCAGCTCACATCTGAAAAACCCTTAGACTCTCTGGGCAAAGTGGACAAACAGACCAGAGTGACTTTGCTGGACTGGAGCTCAGAACTGGACGGAGGGAAGACTGTCAGGACAGGAGCAGAGAGACTGGAGCCTGGAAGGACATGGAGGACATTCATATAATCAAATCAATAAAAACAAATCTCAGTTTATTTCTTCTGTTTATAGTAATCCTGAAGATTTAACTTAAATAAAAAAATACAAATTTTTATGAGATCTGACCTCAAATCAAAATAACAAACCTAATATAAAGTTCATAGTTTCTTGAACTTAATTAAACATTGCTTTACATTTTTGTCTGTTTTTGTATTGACAGTGAAAAATAAAAAATATGTAAATAAAAATGAAATTTAATCAATACAATTAAAGTTTTACATAAAAAGCCAAATCTGTTGTTTGTATTGATACCATAACAAAACACTGGAATGACTCGCAGACTGTAACACAATTTTCTTTCTTTTCAATTTCTTTTCTTTTATATTTGCCACAATTTGCTAAAATGAGAGAAACAGGATTTTATTAACATACAAAGGGCTCAGCCCTTACTAAAAAACATCCCAAATTTCATCACCTGCAGATCTTTTAATCAAAATGATTTTATGGACAAGTTGATGTAAAAAAAAAGAATAAATAAAAAAAAAACTTTATAACTTATTTACATTATTTATTGAGAAACATGCTAAAAACATGACATAAAATGCAACGTATGATCAACTGTCCAACATCTACAGGCCAACATGATAAAGCTGGTATAACAATTACAAATAATAAATATGAACTCAAACATTTAACAAGGAATAAAATAACTTGAAATTAATCTATTTAAATAGAACAGAAATGAAACTCCAACTCCACCACATTTATATAACATTTTAAACATATAACATGTCTTGTTTAAACAATTTAAAGTTACTTACTTGTTACAATCAGCTTGGTTCCTTGTCCGAATACCACAGTGATTCAGTTTGTACACATGGCTGTACAAAAACCTCCTGACTGTCCCTGATGAGGGGAGTGGAACTGAAACATCTTGTTGAGACCAACGTTCACTGTCAACATCACATGTCTGATTTTATTACAAAACACACATTCAAGCATGATGTTTTCTGTAGAAAAATGTCTGCAGTGGTCAGAGAGAGAAAAGAAGAGCTTTTAAGAAATGTGGTTTTACATCAGAACATATTGTACATAATAATATCTCCATGTGTTTCCTGGTAAATGTTTTCAGTTGGAATTAGTTAAACAAAGTTTAATTGATGGTAAATAAGTTGATGGAACTGTTATTTTCTATGAATACAGATTATTTATTAAATTTAAACAACATTTTAAACAATGAAGCCAGGCTGAAAAATCATAGGCTGTCTTTGATGTAATGGTAGAATTTGACCATATGTGGTTTGGAAGAAGTATGTAGAGAGACGGGGAGACCATGTTAAAAATGAAATCACATGATGTCAATTCTACCATTACATCATGGTTAACCTATGAACTCCAGCCTACCCTCATACAGTCTGCTAAGTTGCTTATCTTAATTTATCAGTGACGTCTATTTTTTAATGGACCTTTTAATTTGTTATAAACTATGAGGAAGGCCAGTGTTTGACAACATACTGAACGTGTTTGTGTAACAATCATCACTGGAAATTTTTATCCAGACAGATTAATCCCAGATTTAACATAATATATAAGCTGAGTTTTCAAGTATAACTGACCAGAGATGCTGATAATGATGCTGTGATGTTATCCATCTCCTGCTTCTTGCAGGGGCTCTATTAAGATGCTGTGTAGGGTTGTATTAAATAATATGAAAATAAATCCTGTTGTGAAAATGAATACATTAAATAAATCAAAGAAACATCTTTTATGTTGGAACCATGATGGGAACACAGGATCATGAACATTGAATGAGTGGTGTAGATATTCTTTACTCTCTATTTGAGAGATAAACAGATTAGATGAGAAGAGAAAATATGAAAATTAATATGAGAAAAGGAGAATCCATATGAATCCAATTCTAATATTTCTGAAAATTAAATATTGAACAAAGAAAAATCATGTTATTATTGAGGAAAAATCCAGAAAGCAGTGACTGCTTAACGTGCACTCAAGATGTACCAGTTGCACAAAAAGCAGAAGTATAGTGAGGAGGTTTTTGTCACAGTGTAAATCACTGTGATACGAACTCATTGACAGAGCCATCCCATGTTTGACAGTAATAAACTGCAGAGTCTCCTTCCTCTACATTGTTGATGATGAAGCGATAATCAGATGTTGACTGGTGATTAGACGTGAATTTAGGAGAAGAGAACCCAGAGCCATATGTTGGAGAACTCGAGCCATGATAATATCTCAGCACATACTGAGGAGCTCCACCTGGAATCTGTTTATACCAGCGAGCAGCACTACCAGTAACAGTTCCCAGGTTACAGTCCATGGTGGCTGTCTCTCCTTTCCTCACAGTCAGAACAGGAGGCTTCTGTGTCAACACCGTCACACCACTCACACCTGGAAACAAGAAGATGACATGAAGTCAAGAGAAACACACAGACTGATGAATCCAACATGAGCTCAGATCTGCAGTAAGTCAGCCTCCTACATGTTAGAGCAGTGATGAGAGTGCAGAGGGTCCCCAGCATGTTGTCAGTGTGTGCTGAGAATGGTCTGTAACTTGGAAAGTGAGCTTACTGCTGACAGAATAGAGGGTTTAGAGGATGAGGAGAGGAGGTGCTGGAGGAGTCTTTTAATACAACACTGAAACTGAGAGGACTGACAGGAGGAGGAGCTTTTCATATGATTGATGTTATGGTGGTGACAGACACCTCCTGTTTCTCCCTGTGAGGAAAGGAGAGACAGCTAACAAACCTGACCCTTTGCAGTCCTTGAACAATACATGTAATCGAATTTCTTCATGTCTTTGTTGACAAAGCTGTTGATATTAGATCTCTAATTTTACTGCCTTCCACTGATCCATCTACATTATTGTCTAGTTCAGGCCAGCTCGACCAATTCCAGACAGTTTCTCTCGCTAGTTTAGAGAAGTTTGTGTCTAGTATGAATTCTTGTTGTTTTCCATGTCACATTGTTCCTTCTCGACTGCTCAATGAGGTCTTTCTCACCGGGAGACCTTTTATACTAAACTTAATTAATAGCAGTCTGATATTTGGCCAAGTACCGAAAGACTTGAAGCATGTGGTTGTTCATCCTGTGCTAAAGAAATCTGGTCTAGACACATCTAATTTAGCCAACTTTAGACCTGTCTCCAAGTTACCTTTTTTTAGTGAAATACTGGAAAAATAGTTTTCACTCAACTGAAGGACTTCAGTTGAGTCAATGCTCTGTGCTTGGGCCTCTGGGAACTATTTTACGCAAACAAGGGATTTCATTCCATTTATATGCTGACGACTGTCACACCTACTTCCCCCTTAAGCAGTCAGATGGTCACTCTATTCAACAACTTATTTACTGTCTTAGTAATATAAAGTTATGGATGGATCTTAACTTTTTGAATTTTAATGATCGTAAAACTGAAGTGGTTTTATTTGGTCCCAACTGGTTCACAAACTCCATTTACTCATTTGAACTTAATCAAACATTTCTGTACGTTTCCAGGATCCAGTCTCCTTCATAGTAGTAAAAAACCTTGAACACAAATACACTAAAATAAACCAAAGGAACATCTTTTATATTGGAGCCATGATGGGAACACAGGATCATGTACATTGAATGAGTGGTGTGGATATTCTTTACTCTTTACTCAATGAGAAGATTCCCCAAGTAACCTCAGATGGACATCACACATTTCATCTCTCAAAAATGTTCTCAAATTGTGAATTTGATTTTGCGTCAAAATATTTTAAATACGGATTCAATTCATTTCAATTCAGTTACAAAGACTTTTTTTCTCCCTGACAAATTGAAAACGGCTGGTGGCAGGTGTCAGCGGCACAATAAAGAAAAGCATGATTAACAGGCAGGTCTTGGTAAGTATATATACATGCATATTACATTTTCATAAACATGATAAAGAAAAGCAGTGCTCATTATGAGGTGCATTTAACACTGCACCTTATAATCTTATATATATAAAACAGTTTATGGTGTGACAGTCTGAGGATTGGAGGAAGAGGAGGGGGGATGTTGAGGGAGTTAGGATGAGTTGAGGAGGTGAACAGCCATTGGGACAAAGGTGGCTTTCCTTCTCTGTGTCCTGCAGCCAGGGCAGTCCAGTTGGTGCCCTGAGGGGAGCCACTCAAATGCAGGATGGAAAGCGTGTGAGGGGTCCTGCATGATCCTGTTGGCCAACCTGCATTTTGCTGTTCATACATGGAAGAGAGAGTTCTTGTTGACTGTCAGATGATCTTAGAGCAGACTCTGGCTGTACCCTGTAGGCGATTTCTCTTTTGGAGGTTGATAAAGTGGAACCAGCAGGTCTTTCGAATAGGTAAGTAAAACTCATTACTCCATTAAATTACTTATGGACTTCAAATTTATACACAATATTCTGTTTATCACTGTTAACAGCTGTCTTTGCAGGTATCTGTAAAGCAAACCACATATCAGTATTAAATAAACAGTTCAACCTTTGTGCATGATTGGAATCATTTTAAAGTACCAAACTGTCAATTAACGGGCAAATATATCTGAAAAGCAATTAGTGTGCTATACAATCTATTTACAAGTCCCAGGCAACGTAACGAACCTAAGCTTCGTTGCACCAAATATTTGTATTTTTCCACCATCTCCACAGGCTTCCCATGGATTGTGGTAACGGCTGCGGCAGCTCTCTGCCTGTTAATGAAGGTCACCACCATCTCTTTGGTTTTGCTCACATTCATCTTGACGTGTGAGGTATCGTACCACTGAACCACTTCTTTGGAATTAGTAATGTTTCCACAGCTGGGGGACTGTGTTACCCCCAGCAATATACCATTTATCATTTACTCAACATTTCCGTATGTTTCCAGGATCCAGTCTATCTGAAATTCTCTGTAAACTGTTACAAACCTTTAAAAGACCAACTGGGAAGGAGAGAAAACAAAGTTGGACAGAGTGGAGGCTCAAACATACTGAAGTACTGCAGGTTCAACATGACTTGAGGCTTATTGTTGCCATGTATTTATTAATATAATGAATGTGAAAAGAAATTTAAAAGAAACAAGGTAACAGTAGCTAAAATATTAATTTTTTTCTCAAAAGAACATTATAATTTATTGCATTATGATCCCTATGAGATAAGGAAAATTTACTAGGAATTCTGGTTTTGTTGTATCCTGGTGTAGAGATCATATTAAATGAATTATATTTATATTTCTATTTGATATCACATTTAAACACAAGGAGGTAGCATTGGTGAAGAGATTCAATTTTAACAAGATTTTTTCTTTTGTGTTTTACACTATTATAACCCACTTTTACAGTACATTTATCAGACATTTTTAAAGCTCTAATTTGAACTTTCAAACAAAAGAACAAAAAAAATGTCTATAATGAAGATTAAAAAAACAAATTTTCTGTTTTCATAAACCTTGAAAACATCATGAAGCATGGAGATTTTGAAGTAGTGAAAACTGAGGAATTTGTCCTGGAATACTGTTAACAGTTCCCAGGTTAGAGTCCATAATAGATGTCTCTCCTTTCCTCACAGTGAGAAACAGGAGGCGTCTGTCACCACCATCACATCAATCATATGAAAAGCTCCTCCTCCTGTCAGTCCTCTCAGTTTCAGTGTTGTATTAAAAGACTCCTCCAGCACCTCCTCTCCTCATCCTCTAAACCCTCTATTCTGTCAGCAGTAAGCTCACTTTCCAAGTTACAGACCATTCTCAGCACACACTGACAACATGCTGGGGACCCTCTGCACTCTCATCACTGCTCTAACATGTAGGAGGCTGACTTACTGCAGATCTGAGCTCATGCTGGATTCATCAGTCTGTGTGTTTCTCTTGACTTCATGTCATCTTCTTGTTTCCAGGTGTGAGTGGTGTGACGGTGTTGACACAGAAGCCTCCTGTTCTGACTGTGAGGAAAGGAGAGACAGCCACCATGGACTGTAACCTGGGAACTGTTACTGGTAGTGCTGCTCGCTGGTATAAACAGATTCCAGGTGGAGGTCCTCAGTTTGTGCTGAGATATTATCATAGCTCAAGTTCTCCAACATATGGCTCTGGGTTCTCTTCTCCTAAATTCACGTCTAATCACCAGTCAACATCTGATTATCGTTTGATCATCAACAATGTAGAGGAAGGAGACTCTGCAGTTTATTACTGTCACACATGGGATGACTCTGCTAAGGAGGACGTATCACAGTGATTTACACTGTGACAAAAACCTGCTCATTGTTACTTCTGCTTTTTTCACTGCTTGCACTTTACAACAGCTCTGTTAGACATTTCTCAAGATTTTCTGTAACATTGTTAAGTTTACTTTCAGTGTCAACATGAAGCTCCCATGTCCCTGAAAAGTTTAATAAACTAAAAATGTCAATTTCCACCAGACATTGTTTATAATGAAAGTATTTACTGGCTTCAATTTCTATGTAGAGTCGTGTTTTCAGTGTGATCAGTTCCTACTGAAAATACTTGTAACTGGTTAAAATGCTTTCTAACACGGTGGGAATTAATTATCAGAAGATATCAGCAGATATCCACATTAACATGAAGACATAAGTATTTGTGTTTCTTTGTAAACAACTGCCAGACAAAATAATATCACAATTAAACATATATATATATATATATATATACTGTACACTTGTTTTTTTTATTTTATTTATTTATTTATCATTATTTGTACCACTTTTAATTAAATGATAGCTATATTGTAAATCATAGTAATTCATTCTTCATAGTTTCTTATTGCACCTGGTTGAAAGTAACCACTGATGTGTATGAATGGGAATAAAAAGAGAAATGTTCCTGAAAACTAAATTATTTAAACTTTCTGCCCACAGTGTTTTTAATTATGGAAAAACTCTTTTTTAAGAATTTGATTTATTCATCAGTCTTGTTTTTAGTGTTAACTCTCCTCCTCCTTTTTTCCTCCACACTGTCTTTATAAGCCACTGTCTCTCTTTTTAACTCACTTCAACTTGCTGAGCTCTCGTCTAGACAGTAAGGAACATTTACAAGACAACCTGACATCATGCTGTGGACCCTTTGCACCCTCATTACTGCTCTAACATGTAAGATGTTCCTCTGATTCATTTTATATTTTGTGTTTTCAGACTAAAAACTTTTATTCATGTATTTTTCTCTGTGTGTTGACAGATGTTGATGCAGCCAAACTGGTGATGCAGACTCCTGCTGTTAACTCAGTTTCTACAGGACAAGAAGTTGTTCTCAACTGTAACATTGAGAAACCTGAAGGCTATTATGTTCACTGGTACAAACAGCTGCCTGGTGGGACTCCTCAGTATATTCTGAAATTTTACCATGAGCACAGTTCACCCAGCTTTGGAGCAGGATTCTCCTCAGACAGATTCAACTCTAAATCTACATCAAACATAGATTATCAGCTTGTTATCAAACAGGCAGAGACAGCAGACTCTGCAGTTTATTACTGTCAAACATGGGATAGCTCTGCTAAGGAGTACGTATCACAGTGATTTACACTGTGACAAAAACCTCCTCACTATACTTCTGCTTTTTGTGCAACTGGTACATTTTGAGTGCACGTTAAGCAGTCACTACTTTCTGGATTTATCCCCAATTATAACATGATTTTTCTTTGTTCAATATTTAATTTCCAGAAATATTAGAACTGGAGTTATATGGATTCTCTCTCCTCCTTTTCTCACCTGCATTTTCATATTTTCTCTTCTCATCTGAGCTGTTTATCTCTCAAATAGAGAGTAAAGAATATCTACACCACTCATTCAATGTTCATAATCCTGTGTTCCCATCATGGTTCAAATATGAATTATGTAACTTTTACTAATTTTAATGTATTCATTTTGACAACAGGATTTATTTTCATATTATTTAATACAACTCTACACAGCATCTTAATAGAGCCCCTGCAGGAAGCAGGAGATGGATAACATCACAGCATCATTATCAGCATCTCTGGTCAGTTTTCCTTGAAAATGCAGCTTATATATTATGTTAAATCTGGGATTAATCTGTCTGGATAAAAATTTCCATTAATGATTGTTACACAAACACATTCAGTATGTTGTCAAACACTGGCCTTCCTCATAGTTTATAACAAGTTCAAAGGTCCATTAAAAAATAGACGTCACTGATAAATTAAGATAAGCAACTTAGCAGACTGTATGAGGGTAGGCTGGAGTTCATAGGTTGGTCATGATGTAATGGTAGAATTGACATCATGTGATTTCATTTTTAACATGGTCTCCCCGTCTCTCTACATACTTCTTCCAAACCACATATGGTCAAATTCTACCATTACATCAAAGACAGCCTATGATTTTTCAGCCTGGCCTCATTCTTTAAAATATCGTTTAAATTTAATAAATAATCTTTATTAATAGAAAATAACAGTTCCATTAACTTATTTACCATCAATAAAATTTTGTTTAACTAATTACAACTGAAAACATTTACCAGGAAACACGTGGAGATATTATTATGTACAATATGTTCTGATGTAAAACCACATTTCTTTAAAGCTCTTCTTTTCTCTCTCTGACCACTGCAGACATTTTTCTACAGAAAACATCATGCTTGAATGTGTGTTTTGTAATAAAATCAGACATCTGATGTTGACAGTGAACGTTGGTCTCAACAAGATGTTTCAGTTCCACTCCCCTCATCAGGGACAGTCAGGAGGTTTTTGTACAGCCATGTGTACAAACTGAATCACTGTGGTATTCGGACAAGGAACCAAGCTGATTGTAACAAGTAAGTAACTTTTTATTAGATCAAATTTTTTTTTATTATATTAAACCAGATTTTCTGTGACGTTTTTTCAGTCACCTTATTAAACTATAAAATGTTTATTATAATCATTTGTAGTTTTATAGTTTTAACATCCACCTAGAAACATGACTAATATTCAGTAATTTGCAAGTAATTTAACACTTTGTTTACATGTTTGTGGTTGTTGGTATATTGAAAAACAAAAAAATTGGTATAAATTCATAATTTTATATTGTTATACGTTTATAAAATTATATGTTTTAAATGTTATATAAATGCAGTAGAGTTGGAGTTTCATTTCTGTTCTATCTAAATAGATTAATTTCATGTTTTTTTATTCCTTGTTAAATGTTTGAGTTCATATTTATTATTTGTAATTGTTATACCAGCTTTATCAGGTTGGTCTGTAGATTTTAGACAGTTTATCAAACGTTGCATTTTATGTCATGTTTTTAGCATGTTTCTCAGTAAACATCAACTTGTCCATAAAATAATTTTGATTGAAAGATCTGCAGGTGATGAAATTTGGGATGTTTTTTTATAAGGGCTTAAATCACGTTGTTTAATTTTATCAAACTGTGACAAATATAAAAGAAAAAAAAAAAAGAAAAAAGAAATAAGATTGTGTTACAGTCTGTGAATCATTCCAATGTTTTGCATGATGGCATCAATACAAACAATGGTTTTGGCTTTTTATGCAAAACTTTAATTGTATTAATTAAATTTTCATTTTTATTCACTTGTTTTTTATTTGTCACTGTCAATGCAAAAACAGGAAAAAATGTAAAGCAATGTTTAAATAAGTTAAAGAAACTATGCACTTTATATTAGGATTGTTGTTTTCATTTGCAGTCAGATCTGATAAAAATTAATATTTTTTATTCAAGGAAAACCTTTAGAATTATTAGAAACAGAAGAAATAAACTTAGATTTGTTTTTATTGATTTGATTATATGAATGTCCTCCATGTCCTTCCAGGCTCCAGTCTCTCTGCTCCTGTCCTGACAGTCTTCCCTCCGTCCAGTTCTGAGCTCCAGTCCAGCAAAGTCACTCTGGTCTGTCTTTCCAGTCAGTCTGGGCCTTTTTCAGATGTGAGCTGGTTGCTTGCTGGGAGTCCAGTAAGCAGTGGGATCTCTACCAGCACTGCTGTTCAGAGACCAGACCAGACTTTCCAGATCAGCAGCTCTCTGACCATCCAGACATCAGACTGGAACATGAATAAGGTTTACACATGTAAAGTGTCTTTGGGCTCCCAGACTGCAGAGAAAACCATCAACAAGTCTGAATGTCCTGCTGATGAATAGAAGAGGACCACAACCATCATTAAAACCTGCTTCTCACTGTTTGTGCTGTTTGCTCATTAAAAGCTTTTCAAAGTTAAAAAACTATTGTTCCCAGTGTGTTGATAGACTTGTGAAAGTTTACTTTCAGCTTTGCATTTGCTGTTTTTCATTCAGAAAAAAGAGAAATAAACAAACAATTGTTTGATTAAACATGAGTTTTTTACATTTAATGTAATCTTATGTGACCTTAAGGAATTCTGATTGCAATCTCTACATAATTGTATGTAGATTTACTTACAAGGTTTCTCGGTTTCTGCTCAGGCATAAAAATATCTTTTCAAAAAACCATGAATAGCATACATTTTAATATCGCTTAAATGAAATTATGTGAATTTTCAATTATCTCTCAAGTCATTATGAGCAAGAAAAACACATTGTAGTAGATGTTCATCTGCAGGGAGCGAATGCTGATTCAAATGTCTGGTTTTAGCTGCCTGTAATACCTTAAACATGATGAAAAACTGATAAAATGAAACTGAATTTTCATCCTCTCTTAATGAAGCATCATCCACACCTCCCTCTCTGTCCTCCCAGGATGCACCTGCAGGTCTCGTCTCCATATTTATAGCTTCATGTAAATTTAGAGGTCAAGTGTCAACTGTAGGACTGGAGATACTGCTCACCTTTAAGTCATTTAGTAAGTTAGTGGTTATGCTGTGTGTTGTTCCAGAGACTGTGTTATGCAATGAATTTCCCTTTTGGTGTCTAAAAGTAACAGAATCTGATGTATTATTAACGTGAGCCTTAAATAAAAAGCATCAGCAGACACTATGATGGTTTTTGTGCTCTGAGAGAAAAACAGACTTTGTGCCTGGATCAATCTTCTAATCTTTTAACCAACGACTGAGTGATAATTAAACATCAGTGTGTCAGACAGTTCCCTCTGACACCCTGAACTCATCATTTACATGCAGCAGGAAATAAGAAGAGGAGGTCTGCAGCTGCATCCTGTAAAGGAAGAAATGGAGAGAAGAGAGGAGATGCTTCACTGACTGAGGATAAAAAAATCTCTTTCACTTGTTGCTCTTTATCTGATTTTTCTCACTTCTTACTGATGGACTAAGAACAACATTTTAAACCAAGTGTTATCATGTTGTTGCAGTTTGACAAAGCAGATGTAATCTCATTTTAATTTCTCTGTTTAAATGTTATTTCTTATCATTGAGTTTAATTTAATCTGAGAAGAGCAACAGAGGAAGTAACAGTATTGCATGAATAATGTGCTTTTTCTGTTTTACAACATCTCTGATTGTCAGTGGAACAAACATCACACCATTTAAATATCACGTTATAATTATCACCTTTATGATGAAAAAAGGAAACATAAACACACACAAACATGCTTATTTTGTTTGCAGTAAAATGTTTGTTTAATAAATGAAAGAAAAAGGTAATTCTGTACAAAACCTTATTCTGAACAAAGCTGATTAGCAGCATGCAGACACATCTTTTCTATTATCTAAAGGTTGAGACCAGTAGACAGAGCAAAGAGTAAAACAATTCTCTGCAGAGGGATCATGTTTGGTAAGAAGGTCAAATCTCTTCATTTGTGTGTCTGTGTCCCGAATCAGAAACATTCAATGATTCAGTGTAGATCTTAATTTATTTATTTATTTATTTATTCATTTTTGTGTCATTAAGAAACTTTTTGTATTGCAAGTCTGACCATTACAGTGGTGTTGTCATGGAGATAAGGTTTTAGGTAAAGTTTACACATATGTGTTCCTTTCAGGAATGAGTTTCATTATCTAGTTTCAGCCACCTTCATATAAGTAAAAACTTTAAAATGTATGCATTAAAATAGATAGAAGTTACATCTTTTATGTTGGAACCATGATGGGAACACAGGATCATAAACATTGAATGAGTGGTGTAGATATTCTTTACTCTCTATTTGAGAGATAAACAGGTTTGATGAGAAGAGAAAATATGAAAATTCAGATGAGAAAAGGAGAATCCATATGAATCCAATTCTAATATTTCTGGAAATTAAATACTGAACAAAAAATCATGTTATATTTGGGGGAAAATCCAGAAAGCAGTGACTGCTTAACGTGCACTCAAGATGTACCAGTTGCACAAAAAGCAGAAGTATAGTGAGGAGGTTTTTGTCACAGTGTAAATCACTGTGATACGTTCTCACTAGCAGAGCTATCCCATGTTTGACAGTAGTAAACTGCAGAGTCTCCTTCCTCTACATTGTTGATGATCAAACGATAATCAGATGTTGACTGGTGGTTAGACGTGAATTTAGGAGAAGAGAACCCAGAGCCATATGTTGGAGAACTCCAGCTATGATGATGTCTCAGCACATGCTGAGGAGCTCCACCTGGAATCTGTTTATACCAGCGAGCAGCACTACCAGTAACAGTTCCCAGGTTACAGTCCATGGTGGCTGTCTCTCCTTTCCTCACAGTCAAAACAGGAGGCTTCTGTGTCACCACCGTCACACCACTCACACCTGGAAACAAGAAGGTGACATGAAGTCAAGAGAAACACACAGACTGATGAATCCAACATGAGCTCAGATCTGCAGTAAGTCAGCCTCCTACATGTTAGAGCAGTGATGAGAGTGCAGAGGGTCCCCAGCATGTTGTCAGTGTGTGCTGAGAATGGTCTGTAACTTGGAAAGTGAGCTTACTGCTGACAGAATAGAGGGTTTAGAGGATGAGGAGAGGAGGTGCTGGAGGAGTCTTTTAATACAACACTGAGAAGAGGAGGAGCTTTGGAAATCTTTGGTCAGATCTTCCTTTAAGTAAATGTTTCTCTCACTCTAGTTTTTATTTTTGAATATTTGTCACTTAGTTATTGTTAACCTGTATAATGTAATTTTATACCAATAAATGCCATTAGATAATTATTTTTTTTAACTTATACATGGTTTCCAACTGTGGCTTTCCCTTATTAGATAAAGTATTTTTAGTGTTGGATGAACCACTTTCACTTCAGAGCAAAGCTTACCTTCATTATTACTGCAAAATTATATAAAAAAAAAATCAGTCACTCAGTTATTTCAGCTGTCCAGCATTCATCAGAAATCTGATTTTATTCAACATTTCATATTTTGATTGATTTGATATTAGAACATTGAAGATATGCATTATAAACTCATGTCAGTTCTGTTTAAAGCTCATCACTCTATATTCCATTGTTAGCAGCTGCAGCTTTAGATAGCAGATATAATTGATTCTGGTTTGATGGTTTGATCCACCACTTCTTTTTCTGCCTTTACTTTCTCTGTCTAGCATAAGATTGTCTCAAACTTCCTCTTAAGATTTTCAGTACTGACATGGTGTTGGTTTGTGTTTATAATACTGTAAGCATTTGGGTTAAAATGTATTTAATGTAGAGCTGCATATGGATCTGACTTTACTCTTCTTGGTCAAAAAAAATCATATACAGATAATTGGCAATAATCATCAATATACACATACATAGAAATACATATAAAAGGATATACCAAACAACCTGATATATAAGCAGATTCAGCTTTTTTATGCTCAAGTTAAGTGTGTTGTCCAACCTTATTTTTCCCAGCAGATCATCTCATCTTCTCTGGTTTTATTTCTTTAAGTCCTACTTACAAAGCCCTTTGTACCATTTTTTATGAAAAGTGCTTTCAAGTTTAAATATTTTCAGTAATATAAAAGAGACAGTACTTTCGGTTACTGTGCTGTACTGTGTCCTGTGGTGTACATAGCAGCAGTGTGACAGATAATTTGATAAATGCTGCCACCTGCAGGACATAAAAATGTAAGAAAAATCATGTATATAATTCATGATTGCTATGTTTTTATATATCATTATATTATATCATGTACCAATCATTATGTTTTATTAGGAGTTAGAAAATGTACTCAGCAGCATTCTTTGTGTGTATGTTCTGGTTTTATGCTTGAATTTGAAAGGCCTTGTGGTCAAGGCTGTGGAAGAGATGAAAGTAGCTCCACAATGCAAAAGTGCATGCCATTGATAATGATGCTGAAATGTTTGAGGGAAGGACTTCGTGAAGCTCCCTATATAATACCTTGTGATGTGTGAAACAATCCAGAGTGTGTATCATAACTGTATGATACTCCTTTGCAAAGTAGAACTGTGTACATTGAGAATAACTCTGTGTCCTCTTTTTGATTAAAGATTTAATTGATGATGTTGGGAAGAATTTTCCCTAACAAAATAAAAAAGAAAGATAAGGATAAACTGATTTTATACATGATGTTACATCTAAACCATGCACCACTGCTGCTGTCATGTTTGCATCATATATATTGATACAATTATATAATATAATAATCTTCCCTTGAAAAATATACAAACTTGAAGCTATTTTGATACAGAAGTGTTCACATCAAACTGAGGCCATTGAGCAACAGGTCTAAGGTCTTTGTGTCCCTCTCCCCCTCTTTCTGACCAGTGTTGGTTGAGTAATAATTTTCCTAGTAGGAGCTCTCCTCTGTGCTCCCAGTGGAGACCTCAGACCGAAGCTGGGGGGCATCCTCTGTATGGGCCGCTGAGGCACAGCGAATCTGCCATCTTTGAGATCGTCCACAAAAGCTTCCACTTTGTCAAACTTTGTGGTGAGGCTCCCCAACTCATCCTTCAGAGTGTTGAACTGCCTGTAGAGGTCTCCCAGGGCATCTGAAAGAGGCTGGATCCTGAACACGTGTAGAAAAGGACGGGAAAGTTCAAATAAGTAAATGATGTCAGTGTCTGAATAAATTTAATGAACTCTGGCACTACTTGGCTCCATGAGGACCTAAACATGTGAACACTGTTGACAAGAAAATATATTCCAGAGAAGAACCCACACAAATTGGCAATATCACCACGAAAGTCACCACATGCTGTTAAATAAAACCAGACCGACAATCAGCAAGAAACATCAGAAAAATAATAACAGAGATCCATTTTAAAATATATATGAAAGTAATTAAAATTATTTTGGACCTAAATTTAAGTTTGCTGGACTCAATCTGAAATCGTTACTTGGGAATTTCCACATGACATTTACTCCTAACTGTTGATGTCAGAAAACCTGGTTCACGAGAACATGAGGCTGAAACATTTCCCGTTTTTCTCTGGCAGATTCTCTGAAGTGAGCTCATTCTCAAAGCAAGAACAAGTTACATAATTTATCATTTTGTTGGTGAACCAAGACAATGTTTGTTATTGTGACTGTGTGTCGTAATTCTTACACATTTCACCTCTTTTTAACTCCGTGTTTCAGCTTAGTGTCATGTTTTACTGTTTGGGCTTGTTGTGTACCATCTGCTGTGTACAGTCCAGAAAAATGTCACACCTGTTGTATTCAGGCAGGACAGAGGCGTGGTCATTGATCAGCAGGTCTTTCACTTGGGTTAAAATGGCATATTTCCAGTTGTCCAGTACCTGAGTCAGGTTGGAGCAAGTCTGGCCTTTGGTTTGTTCTGCTGAACACAAAAATTCATGTTAAGCATGTGCAGGCTTCGATTTATTTTAAACTGACCCGCAGATCATTTACAAACTGTTGCACAAAACAATACTTTATTCCAGACCTTTATGGTCCCAAGGGGAGATTTCCTGTTTCCATTTCTGAGCTTCACACCTTGAGATAATGCTCAACAGGACCAGAACCAGCTTGATCTTCATGCTCCCACCTTAAAAAAAAAAAAAAAAAAAACTAAAAACTAAAAATAAGTTTGAAATAAACACACTGACTTTACCAAAAATTAAATAAACTAAACTAGACAAACCATGCCTGCTCAACAGTCTTAGTTACAGCAAAAAAAAAAAAAAAAAAAACTTAAAAAAAGTTACAATAATTTTTTTAATTTTAGCTGTTTAGCTGTTTAAGTTTTTCCAGCTGAATAAATTGAGTTTGTTAGAGCAGTGTATGGATACATTTGAAAAAACTGTTGCAATAAAATGTTATGTATCCATGGAAAAAAATCTTTGAATTTTACCTTTTTTTGTGATGCAGAAAAGGTTTTTCCAGGTCAGAGCAGCAGAATCCTTCAAGAGTGACAGACTGAAAAATCATGACCTGGGCAGCAATCTCTTATAACTCCAGTAGCCATTCCCCCACCTGCTCCCATATACGTCAGTGATGCAGGGCGGTGACATAAATCCTTGCACACTGCTGCATTTATGTGCACTAAAGAAAAACTACACATATGCATCCCATATCAGGCTCTGCAGTGATGCTTCTTGCAGCTTGTGTATCTGCTACAGAGATAAATTACTCAGTCTTAATGGGAGGTCCCGAGACTCTCTTTCTATCCTCCGTGTGCCTTTTAGCTGCTGTGACTGTTGGAGGGCACAGCATTCCCAGTGAACTCTAATCCAGTGGAGGTGTTTGATGTAGTAGTATGGCTCCAGAAAAGCATTCTTGCTGAATATTGTAATGCAATCTGCTAAACATCTGGGCATGACAGACAGAGCCAGCGCCAGTCTCTGTAACTGTCAGAGGTGATCGAAACCTAAAGAGTTACAGAGTTACACACACTCAATCATAAGAAAATTTAAACTAAAGACTGGTTTCAACCTTATCAATAAAATGATTTGTTTAGTTTCTATTCAACTCTACAAGAGCCAGCAAAAAGAAAAACATACAAATCCCAAGAGATTCTCTGCCTCCAACCTTAATTCAAATAAGCTGCTGTGGAATTTACTCACTCAGCTCACTCAGCTTGACATTTATCCATCCTTTGTAATTACAAATTATTTATGTGGAAAGGATTTTACTGCAGTTCTTTTTTTTTGTCTTTAGTCTCAATATTAAGACAGGATTGAAAATTTCCATCATCATCATCCACATTTTCCTTCATTTGTGGATATTAGGAAGGTTTTACCTCAATTTGTAAAATGAAATACCTTTTGTTGCAAGAGATTCCAGCTCTATTCCGCATGAAATCACTTATCCTTGTTCCAGCTGAAAGATGGTGCTGATGTCTGCAGATAGTTGTATGATATACGGGCTCAGGCGAATTGAATCTCTCCTAAAAAGGAATCTCACTGGGCAACCGTCCCAGCCATCTGTACCACCTTCAAACTCAGAGACGTCATCGGGTCGTCTATAAGCAGTGGATACTGCTTATAGACATGCCTTTAAACACATTAAAACATTAAAACACAGATCTCAAATTAAAGTAAAAGTTTATGGAAAATTTGCATTTTTCTTTCTTCCTTTCTTTCTTTCTTTCTTTCTTTCTTTCTTTCTTTCTTTCTTTCTTTCTTTCTTTCTTTCTTACTTTCTTTCCTTCTTTCTTTTTGAATTTTCCAGTCTACTAAAAGTCTGCCTCAAATTCAACTTTATCTTCCAAACTGAAGGAGTAATATTTCCTTAAAGCAATCTGAAGACATGATGCAATAACCAGTAACAGCAGCTACACAGCTGGTATGAGGTTCTTCTGCACCACAAATGTGTTCTGTTACTGTTACTAAAAATGCATATTTATGTCCTAAAACCTTTACAAAATGTAATGAGGACTTGTCTTGTGTCAAATGTCTGCTCTTCTCTCAAACTGACTCAGTCTGGATCAATTGGCAGGTGATAAAAACCTTTTGAAAATACTTTTCTTCCCAGTGGAATGATTTATTTCTGATCATTTGGAGACATTTTCAGCCTTTGGCAGATTCTCAGATATCCACATCATCTTTTTTTTTCTTTCTTTAAGAACTTTGAGAGCTTGAGATTGGCATAATGACACAACATGATTTAATAGGGAAGAGAACTGGAGGTCAAAGAACTGTTTTTCTTTGTAATTCATCCTTTCATTTGTTTTAGTGTATTTCTGTTTGTTTGCTTGCTTGTTTTAATCCACTGACATTTTTTAAAAAAAGTTACAGTGACTAATGATTTCCATGGGAAGATCTTGTTTTTTCATGTGTTCGTCCATCTTCAGTGCTGACAACACTTCAGAAAATTGGCTTCTGTTCATAAAAGGAACTGAATAGTTTTAAATCCTCATCTTCCCTAAAGACTTATATAACAGGAAGCAATGAGATTTGTCAAATAAAGACTACCTGACATCCAAGTTCTGATTCTGTCTAAAACCATTCCCAGTAAATCTGCTATAGTCTTGAAAAAGTATTTTCATCTCTGATAATTTTCTCTTCTGCACTTTGCAAACGTAAGTTTGCAGTTCCCCTGTTGTTTGTTTCCACTACCTCAGTGGAAACATGGTGCAGATCGCAGAGAGAAGGTGTGCGGTCAGCAGTGGAAAGAAAAGTATTCCGATCAGATATGTCATTTCTTCTTTTTCTGTTTGCATATTATTGGGTTGTTACTGTTTTTCCCCCTAAATGCAACATGTTTCGGTAGTTATGGTATTTAGTTATTCTTTATTTCTATTTCCATTTATTGATTTTTTTATCAACAACACTGCAAATATACCTGTTATATTATTTATTTGTTTATTTATCTATTTTAAGTTGTCCACTTAGCCAAACCTTGATCTGCAAGCACAGCTGACAAATGTGAATAGTGAGATACAGTATTTTACCAATGAACCATGAATGAATCTGGAAAGAATGAAGTTAAGGTTTTTTGCTGCTTACCACCATAAAGCTGTGGGTACAAGTAATAAATTGTTTGAGTTTGCAGTCACATTAAAAACATTTATCTCTGCAGGTGAAATGGCTAAAAGTCTTAGTATGACAGCTATTGACAACCCATACACAGAAAGTTACTTGTAAAGTTAGTGTTAGTGAGCATGACAAGTTATAATTAGTTTTTCCATTATTATGCATTAACACAGAAGCAGAAGGACTCGTGTCCACCCACCAGTCTGTCTCTGGATGTCCTGCAGCAGTAGACTAACTTGCTTCCAGCTCCCTGCAGCTCAGTCCAGCACAGCTGGAGGAAAGAATGACTCCAGTGGTCCTGTGCAGAGCCAGAGAGTGAGATAACGAGCCCTCTGTGTTTCTGTTTTTTAGCTCAGTTCAACATCTGCTCACTCACACCACTTGTTATTGACTCTTGGTAGCACATCACTTTTAATAACTTTATCAAAGCAAAACATTGAAGACATTGTGATGTACACCCTATGTTAAAAAACTTCCCCACCTCAACTTTTACACTCAGATAAAAAAAAAAATAACAATTGCTGATATCTTTCATTATCCTATTTGGTAGGTTTTTATCTGATATATTGCTTCTGATTTTACATCTATGAAATGATGTAAAATGAAATGAAATGAAATGAAATCGGTAGTTGACCTTTTCATATTTAAATTTCTTTAATGTCGTCCAGTGGCCACTGTGAGAAAAACTATGACATATAACAGGAAGGATTATGGTATGACTTTGGTAATTGTGTAATATTAAAGTGGAATGAAGGGGAAAAAAAGTGGAATACTTAAATAAATGTACTATATTGCTGCATGTTGATTTTTGTTTCTGCTAAAATATAGTTATGTGCAGCATTGACTCTGGTGGATCCCAATGAAAAAAACTTTTTTGTTTGTTTGTTTTTGTTTTTTTTTTTATCAAAGCTGTATAGCTGGGAGATGGAAAGAGATCTACATGCTGCTCTGAGAAGCCTTAAATGATGATGTAAATGTAAATGTATAAACCTGAATTCAAGCAAGGATTATCATAAGTATTAATTATTTCATCTTCTACTTTTGTTTATATTCTTTATATGTGATCATTTTCTTTCTATTTACACCAGTCCTGGGTTTTTAAAATCTTTTTCAAATTTATTTGTTTAAATTGCACACATTTAATGCTTTTCTTATCATTCAACTGAAAAAAAATCCATTTTCCATAATATACTGCATTTTCGTGTACTTTACAGTCAATGAGACACATTACATCACAGCCAGTTTTTGTTTGAGTCAACTCACATTCACATCAAAGGTCTCTTGTTCTGGGCTCTGATAACAATCTAATCCCCTCACTGTGACTCTCACATGATGAAAAAATCTCAGGCCTCAGCGCCCTCAGGCTGCACACAGCATGGTTACCCCACCTCAGCTCACACACTCCTCTGTACTGCTTATACTCCCCTTACATTCCACTTCTTCCTGTGCTGTTCAGATCAGCTAAAGGCACAAGGAAAATCATCTCCGTCTAGTTCACAATATGCAGAATTATTTGGTAATAAAGGGGATTTCTTGGCCATGGTCGAGAAGAGACACGACGCAGAACGAGTCCAGCCCACTCATACCAAAAGTAAGTCCTTAATCTTCATTCAAAATGTTGTGCTGTGCTGAGTGAAGTTAGATATCTAAGTTAATATTCATTCTGAAAAAAATATGGTATGTCTGTGTGTTTAAAGGATGGAGCTGCAAAACAGGCTGATGAGGAGCTTGGTCATGCCACTAGTGGATATCAAACAGGGACAAACGATGGACAACACCAAAATAACCCTGTGTTTCCAAAGATTCAACCCCACTACAGTTATTCTATTATGGACTATTTCCTTAAATACTTTATGTTTCTATGCAACCTGGTGTTCACAGTGATGGGCATGGTGGTGCTTGGTCTGGGGATGTGGGGCCTCATCAGCAAAGAATCATTTGCCCAGGAGAAGATTGGCAGTATAGGCACTGACCCGATGCTAGTGCTTATGACTCTGGGTTTTCTGCTCACTTTGCTCTGCTTGACAGGGTGTGTAGGTGCTTTGAGAGAGAATAGCTTCTTACTGAAAGTGTTCTCGGCTACAGTTTTGGCGCTAATTACAGTTCAGGTGCTTATTGCCATTATAGCCTACAGCATGCAAGATCAGATTGGAGGCTACTTGCGCTCAGGCATGTTAGCCGCCATGGCACACTATCAAGATGATCTGGATCTGAGGTTCATCACGGATGAGATTCAGTCGAATCTGCAGTGCTGTGGGGCAGATAGCTACCGTGATTGGGAGATCAATATGTAAGTAGATTGTTGAATTGATAGTTCATTGTGTATTAATCTTTTCAAAGAATGCAAATAAAGGTTTTCCTGGATTTGTATCCCCTTCTTTCCTCAGACACTACAACTGCTCAGCTCCAGGAGTGCTGGCCTGTGGTGTCCCTGCAACATGCTGCGTGGATCCTTTGGAGAACGGCACGGTGTGGAACTCTCAGTGTGGCGTTGGAGCTCAGCTACTCGATGAGTTCACTGCTCAAAGTGTGATCTTCCTGGGTGGTTGTTTGGGAGGAATCTCTCGTTGGATCGAGCAGAATGAGAGTGTGATTGGGATAGCTGGAATGGTTCTGGTTGGGGTCCAGATTGTGGCTGTGTTTATCACCACACGACTACTAGAAAGCATCCACTGGCATAAAATCCACTCAGCAAGGAGAGATGAAAACAGCAGCATGCAATGACATGAGCCCTTTCTTAAGTTCTGGTATTGTTTATCTGAGTTCATTCATTTTGACCAGAAACACTCGTGAAATAAAAGATAACCTAACAAATAACAAACGAAAGGCAACATAACAAAAGCAAAAGGGAAAATATTTAACCCCTTAACTCCTGATCTGAAAATATTAAACAAAATAAATAATTTTTTTTGAGTGTGAAGTCTTTATTTGGCCCTTTAACAGTTTGTAAATGTATAAACAAAACTAATTTGTATACACAGTGTGTATGGGATGTTACTGTGTTACATGTCAGAATTATCATAGTGCGAGAGATATTCACCAGGGCATAGAAGACAAGTATCACATTTTCTAATACAGGGTTTTGAGCAAAGTTTTTACTCTATGTAAGTAATATAATACAGTAGGCATTAAATGGTTAATATTTATTTTAAAAGAAATCCCTTGTTTGAAATCGTAAGGGTATGACTTACACCACGGCTGTGCTTTAAGCATTCTAATGTGCATCATTTCTGATTTTATCAACAAGAAAATAAGCTGTCCTAAAGATCTTATTTTAAGATTGCATTCTTAACATTTTTAACCATTTATTGAGTTCCAACCAAAACAAAATTTATTCAGAACCCAAAAGGCTGGTTTCTCTCTAGAATAATATTTGAAAGAAAAAAATCTTTCCTTTCAAGCTAATCTTTCCAAAACAGCAGGTGTGCTATAATCTACAAACTAGACAGAGAAAGTCGTCTGTCAAAGATACAATGTGATGTTTCACATAATGTGTATGTTTGCATGTTAAAGGTGTGCATTAGAAAAGCTGAGAAAATTTACAAAAATATAGCAGAAAGTGTATGTTTGCACTAGAGTTTTTTTTTTTTTTTCTTTTCCCCATTAGAAGACAGTTATTGTGCATTAGGGGAGATAAAGAAGAGGAATGTGAATCAGTCTGGTGTAGTTAAGATGACAGTCACATGACTGATTGCATGAATGATCAGCTGTTTGTCCTTCTAGACAGGAAACACAATGCACCAAGTTGAAGTTGTTCTTTTATGTGGGCAAGGCAACTAGTTTTGTGTGGCATCCTCAAAGAAGTTTTTTTCCAGTCTACAACACCACAACCATGTGGCTTATAGCCTGTACTGTCGCCTACTGGCAAAACAATGCAACACCGCGTAATCACTCAAAACCAGTCAACAGAAACTAACCTGATGCATATTTTCCAAACTTTAAATTGATTTTGTAGTTTTTTTTTGTTTCAGTGTGTTGAAGAAGGGGCTGGTTTGCAAGATGGCACCTCAAAGAAAAGAATTTACCACAAGGAAGTGTGAGATGATTGTATCGGCTTAGTGAATTCATATGAGAAGTGCATGACTACATCCATAAAGCTATATTTTGAACATATACAAGACTACCAGCAAAAACTGTAGTTCACACATGGAGAACAGCCCCTGTGAAAACATTTTAAGACATTGATTTAAACTAATTTGAGCAAACAAGATAAGGCATGCTAATTAGCTTTAAAGCAGTGTGAGTACACAGTTCCATTGTCTCCAATATACTTTAGAATATCCATTATAAATTATAAAGTCATTTTTCATTCATTTTCTCATCTTCAAATGAGCAAGAATGTTAAGATCTTACCTTAACTCGTAGCTAAATGCTCATAACAAATTCTGCTCAATGGAACAAAACAGAATTTTACTTGGCAAAGGACAAAAAGAGTCTGAAATCACTTAAAAAATTCTAAGCTTTATTGTACGTGTCATTAAATGTATAAAAAAATACAGTGCTGACAGTTGTGCAGAATCTCCTGCTGGCTCAGTTCCAGCTTCCACTGCAGCCTCAGGCAATGACACAAGAACATGTTCAGCGTCAGTGTTTATGGGCATGGAAATGGCAGCCTGAGAGCCTCTTGAAAATAGACTTACAATACAAAATATCTTAGACAAACAACAGCATTCACAATATGCAGGGGTGTATTTCACAGACATTACATTTTACATGTTGGGGTTTGCCATATAAAAAAAAGCTAGGGTTAATGACTTTTAACTTATTACTGCAGTTACTTGCCACGTTAGTTCCCTTTGTGCATATAGAAACAATTTCACCCAGATGAAGAGACTCAGATGATGCCATATTGAGCAAGCTCGTGAAGCTCTAGATGGCTGTATTGTTCCCATGGGCAGATCACATTAAAATCTAAAAGATAAGAAATAGTGACTTTAGAAAAGGACGTTTGTGAAATGTGTGTAAATATTAAGAGATGAATTAGATGGTGTTATTCTGCTTACCCACGCCAAGTCCTTCCATGCCAGGGATTTCCTCTCCAAAGCTAGCAGAAAAAAAAAAAAAAAATTACAAGATTTAATGAGTGAAAATTTGTAGTTTGGTTTGTTTTTTTTCCCCCCCTTTAGCAAAATGTGATATTCATGAAAAGGCTTATAAGAGAGACATACCCAATAACTCCCCTCTTAGGAGGCTTGCTCTTGAACTGACGGGTGTTCCTCTGTTTGAACTTGGGTGGGCCCTGGGAGCTCCCAGGGCCAGTGGCTCTGAGGGGAGCTTTGCCACCTGTCTTTGCTTCAGGCTTCGCAACTTCCAGATTCATGCTTCTGTTGCTTCAACTATTTTGGGATAGTCCGGGAGCCACATAAAATAAATAAATAAATGGCACAAACTACATGAAAGCAAAATAACTTCTATGTACTTGTATGTATTTTTCTTGATTTTTGCTATTTGCTAAACAGACATGATGTTAAACTTTCTCTGACCTGCAGTTAGAAAAAGATCTTGGTAAAGATAAATGTACTTATGTATATGCTGCAAAGCTCCCACAATATCAAGCTCATGTTACTAATCAATGCCCCAAAATATCTTCACATATACATGTTGTACAAATAATCTTCACAGCAGCATCATAATCAGATTACTGAGATAATGCTGAACTTGTTTCTAAAATTAACCTGAAAATAGTTCATAAAGCAGCAAGTTAGAGATGTTTTGTTTTTGGAAAACAAAACATCTCTCTCTCTCTCTCTCTCTCTCTCTATATATATATATATATACATATATATATATATATATATATATATATACATATATATATATATATATATATATATATATATATATATATATATATATATACATATATATATATATATAAACTATAAAGTACTACAAGTGCAATCATTTTTAGCTTTTGTAAACATTATTAAGTTGTGAACATTCAATAAAATGTATATCACTGAGATCATAGAATAGATCAGATTGCATGATACTGCATAATTTAATTTAATTTAATTTAATTTAATTTAATTTAATTTAATTTAATTTAATTTAATTTAATTTAATTTAATTTAATTTAATTGTAAAGGCATGACAAAAGAGATACCCACCACTGCTGTTCTTGTCTATCCCTCCTGGTGATATTGCTGAGATCTTGTTTGAAGTCAAGTGATGTGTCGTACTAAGTAAAGCCCTTTTATACAGTTCAGACTCTGAGAAGATTAACATCCAACCAGCAAGTAAAGTGCTGTCATCACATTTGCACCTACACCATGTACAGGTACGTTGTATGTGGGACAGTACGTTCATGACATCATGGCTGACAGGCATTTAGGGGGACATCAGTTTCCTGATCCTTATAACAGACACAAAACAAAAAAAATATGCAAAAGTCTTTTCAAAAGGAAGTCATGTGCATATTTGGATAGACTCACAAAAATGTACAGTGTGGGGACTGTATTTTGTTGAAATATTTCCCATGATTCTCAATATCTTTCCATCACCTGAAAATGTGACAAACACCTGCAGCTGAGAACATAAGGGTGCGATCTGAAGATATTCTTCATTCATCAGCAGTCTCTCAGCTTGAGTTGCATTATAGCTGGTAATCCATTACATCCCTTTACATACACATAAACACACACCTGGTCCATTCATGTGATGGCAGACTAGAGCTTCTTTCTGTAATCTGCAGAGCTCATGCACATGCACACCTACAGGGCACATGTGTGGCCTCCTTTCTCTCTGTCTTTCACAAAGACACAAATTCAGCAAATATTCTGTTCACAAGACAGTGTGTGTCAGGTTAAAGGACCTGTTAGATGGATACATTCCTACTTTTTATGATTCATAAACAGGAGGCTCAGGAACACATGCTGCTGAAAACATGAATGTTTTGTGCCAAATCTAGAACATCTGTTTTCAGCATGAAGGATACTTGTGTTGCATAAATTCATTGAGCAACTTCATATTTTTTGATGGACTATTATTCAGCTTGTCTTTGTTGGAGGGCTTGTGTCACACTGTATTATCTAAAGTGGTATTAAACTGAATTTAAATCAGGCCAGAGTCACACCCCCTGCAGGACACCCTATCTGCTGAGGAGAGCAGCTTCAGTGACAGACTGATCCATCCTTGCTATGCGATACTGCAGGTTTTTCCTCTGTGCTTCTGCTTACTGCACCTTAATTGTTGCAACAAAGCAATTTCCCCACGGAGGGACTAATAAACATTTTAAAATTTTCGTTATTATCTTATAATTTACTAGTTAATTGATCACTCTAAATTCTCTCTAGGAGTGAGTGTGAATGATTGTTTGTCTCTCTATGCTTTCCCTGCGATAGACTGGTGACCTGTCCAGGGTCTCACCTGCCTAATGCTGGCATAGGCTCCAGCCTCACTGCAACCCTTCACTGGAAGAAGCGGTATAGATAATGAATGGAATTTACTAGAGAGAATCTCTAACAGGCCTAATTTATTATTTCATTTGATAATGACTCAGATTATTCAGAGCTGTTACCAAAATAAGAAAACTGATGTTTTATTGCCCTCTAGTGGTGACCGGAAGATATAACACGCTTTGGCCAATCAGTTTCCTCTAGAGCAGAGATCGTTTCTTTTCAAGATGACATCCCACGTGTAAAACAATTACGTCTTTCAGGAATCCGATGTAAAGTATATCCTTTTGGTATAAAGGTTAATTAAATCGCTTATAAAATATTCCACAACTTTAGAGTGAATTGGAATCGGGGTTTTACTCCAAGCCTGTGTAATGGAGAGAGGAGTATGACGCCATTCGGTACTCAAAAAACACTACATAGGGAGACCTCTTAGCTTCTTGTGTTTACCACAGTTTGCCACTACTTACTGTCCCACGTGTGATTTTGTTAATTTAAAGCACGGTGTCATGGGAAAGAGTAAGAAGAACAAAATAAAGGAATCGGGAAAACAAGACAGCAAGGCTGGACAAAATCCAGGGTAACGTAAATATGACGATGTATGAAATAGAGAACTCCTAGTCGAGCTAGCTAGCAACTACAGCTAGTTGTTATGAAATCTCCAAGTCAGTTAAGTCATTAAAATCAGTTTCTTAAAATCGTTTTATGTAAGCGAGGATATGTGTCTCCTATTGACTTCCTTTCTTTATTGTCCTGCATCATGTCTTTATCATAATATTTCAGTACAAAGAAGTTCAAAGGAGATGTCAAACCCAAGAAACCCAAACAGCAGGACCACCTCACACACATCCCCTTCAGGCTTAGAGAGATAATGAAGAGCAAAGACAGAATGAAATCAGGATCTTTGAGGACCAAAAAGCTGAAAAAGTGTGAGTACAAAAGTCCCCACTTGACATATTATGCACGCGAGACACTGCTTTGTTTACTGTGTGAAATCTGCATTTCTGTGTGTAGCCATCTCCTCTCAGTGTAAGCCAAACGAGCCCCAGGATGGAGACATACCTGTCCCACATTTCAAGAGGGGGAAGCAGGAAAGTGAGAAAGCATATATACGGCGCATGGAGAATGAGACCAAACACATCCTTTTCCTCACCAAGAACCAAGTAGACAGAAAGCCAGAGCTGGATGCTGACAAACAAGAGAAGCCTGCAGACAAGGGCAAGTCTGACAAGAAGAAGGAGTGAGTATGCTGTAATACAGTATGTATGCCTGGTAATATTTCTAAAATGTTTTCAGCTCAGATCTTGCTGCTGTGGTCAGAGTGATAAATATTCAGGGAACATTGATGTGTGTTAATTTAAAATGTCGAGCATCTGTACAGTTTTCAACATGCAACCATGCATTCTGCCGCCATGTAAACCCTTAGACTTTTCTGTGTTGGTAATATATCAGTTCATAGGCTATATTTGCAGCTCCATTCTTTATTTATATATATATATATATATATATATATATATATATATATATATATATATACATACATACATACATACATAGTGGGTTTTTTTTTATTAGGATGGACATTTAAAAAAATCCCTGCCACTTTTAAAGGAAATCTTTGTTGTGGTTGAGAACAAATTTGTGTTAATGCAAGTAAAGTAAATTGGTCATATTCTACGAGAACAACTCATGAATTTGGTGTGAATGATTAGATCTTAAAGGACTACTGAACTTTTGCAGATTATTTAAGTGAGGCACCTTATGATGCCATTCAGCATCCATTTTGCATCAATGTTGTTCAAAACTGCTAGTGTGTGACATGGTGCATGAGGCAAAGCTCAGCTTTAATATGAAGTTGCACCCTTGACAAAAGCTAGTCAGAAATACATATTTTTAAGCAAGTTACATGGTACTACTTTAATCCATCTAGATGATTTTTCTTCTCTGCTATTCTGAGTTTTATAATAATAATAATAATAATACCTTATTTATATAGTCCTTTTCAATGACCTGCATGTGACCAAAGTGATTTACAAACGATAAAACACCCCTAAAAAATGTTAAATCAACGCAGTTACACTAGTAAATACAGAAATAAAATGAGTAACGGGAAGAAAACAATAAAAATGATCACATATCAAAGAGTAAAAAAAAATAGCAAAGTAAAACAAAAATGAGTAACAGAGAATAAGATAAAAGTGTCACCACACTACTGCGTTTTTAAAGCGATCATAAATGCATATTAAGTGTCGATAATAAATAATTTGTGCTTTCATTCAACTAATAGGTATTTGTTGTCTCGCTACAGGTACGATAAAGTGAGGCTAAACAAGCTTCAGCTAAAAAAGCTAGACAAACAGGAAGCCAGACTGGAGAAAGAGATGTTTGTAGGTAAGCAAAGCAGGTGTTTCATCATGAAGTAGTAGGTAGTACTAAGAGGTTCAGCTGAATCACGCATTGACTAACATAGTGGTATAACTTTTAATCTTTCCATGTTCATTCTGTTAAGTCCTTCAAGCTGATTGCTTCTGGCTGCAGTTTATGAGAACAATATCATGTCTAGGACTGGGTTTAAAATTCTATTTATTGATTTGAATCGATTCAAATTAAATAAATCCAATATCGATTCATAAAACTTGGAGATCTTTTTTTTTTCTCATATGTCCTCATTTCCGATTGCTCTTGCGTGACTTACCGAGGCTCGGAGAGATCTTAGCATAGCAACTGGTTTCCTGTGTTGCCTACGTCCAAAATTGGCTTCTCTTGATGGGATAATGTCAAATTCAGATGTTTGCATTCACCAGTGTAGATTACATTCACCTATAAAGTCTTTTACAGTGTATGCCCCTCAAGTTAGCAGCCAACGCTAAGACCGTATGCACTCATATTAGCAGCTAATGCTAACGGGCACCCCCACATTCCACAACAGGAAGTGATGTCACCACACATGTATGTATATACTTTGAATAAATCTGACATGGTCATTTGAAGTCACCTTTCCTCTAGAACAAGTTTACATTTTGTCCTTTTATCAAAAAGCAGTCTGATGCTGTCTGTCTGATTTACATGACAGCATGTCATAGCTGCGCCTGCTCTCTGTGTCCACGGCAGTGAGCACACACACGGACACGTGCACCTGAAACACTGTTAAAAAAAAAGAAAAAGTTATCTGAGAACGTTTTTAATATTCAAGAAAAAAAGATGGTGTTAGACCGTTGGCTTTAAATTAAGCAATATCGAATCGGATTTAATCTAAAAAAAAAAAAATCAAAATAGGCTAATCATGTCCTGAGCCTTAATTTGCATACTTCCTGTATCAGAATATCTTCTTGAGTGAGTGAAAGTAGATGTAAAGATTACAAAGCTTAATTTCTGCTGCTCTGTGTTGAATTTGCTGTTTTCATTCTGGAAGAGCTAAAGGTTGTTTGATAAACCAAATCACTAAATATTTTATAAGGTGATAATACGCCATGCACTGAATTTATTTAAGTTTCTGCAAGGTAAACATGCTAAGGTTTTCTACTTGTGGATATTTTTACATAAATAATGGTTTTGTTATAGATTATGTTCCCTTTGGTGAAGTTACATTGGCTCCACCGTCATTAAGTGCCAAACCCAAGAAAGCGCCGGAAAAATCTCAGGTGACTTTCCTTTGCACTCACCAGTCATGATCTTTCCAGGTTTAGTGCTTGAGTTAGTGGTTAACTGTACTTTTTCGTCCTCTACCTTCTCACTGCAGAAGGCATCAAAGGAGCTGCTCCTCAACTCTCTGCTGGGTCACACCGCTGCCTCTACAGCCAAGCCCTCCATGGCCCGGCAGAGGCTCATGGAGGAGGAGAGGCAGCGAGCTGTGGAGGCCTACCGTCTGCTGAAGAAACAGAAACAACAGCAGCACGAAGCCAGGACCTCTAGTCTGGGAAAAACTCACAATGTGTGATGACACATGTCACTTAAATAAAGGACTTGTTTTTGCTGCTGCAGTCAGAGGAGATTATTGCAAGCAGTAATGTGCCATGAGGCGGTTTGCGTCATTCTGTTGTTGATGTGCCAGGTGGGAATCATAGTAACAAAAACCTGCAGAGAAAAATTGTAGTTATTGTGAGGAAAAAGTAGTAAAACCATCATGATCATATCTCTAGTTTCCACTGTACATGATTTCTGGAAAACATCAGCACACAGTAAGTCTTTGTTGCAGCCACGTTGGATGTTTACTTTTTAAGGGCTCATTTGCATTTACAGTGTTTCTTACATGTTTTGCATTTTTTGGTAAATGCAATGCTTTCATCTGTGATGTAAAAATAACTAAATTATAAAGGTTATTTGAATTGACAGGTCGTCCATGGGTTGTTTCGGTTCTAGTCCTTCCTGTTAAAAGCTGGATTTTTTTTATTTGTGTGGCACTTACATAAAATATGAAGTAAAAAATGTACTACCAGCGTAATATTTTCATAAATCTTTAACTCTATATTTTACATCACCTATATCAGCAGATAAACATATTTTTTCCTATAATAAATACACATTTATAATCATTGTTGCTTCGGAAGCTGAAGTTCTAAGTGTCACCTCCAGGTTTATTGAGTTGTTTTCAGACTTGATAATGTTGTGATCATATGACTTGCTTTCAGTCTGGTTTGAATCCAGACATGTATAATTTTGGCAAGAAGGCAAGCAATCCAATGTTTTCTTCTCTGAGTCTTGTAATAAATAAATCACATTAGCCCTTTCAGATGCGGAGCTCTTATGAGAGCCTGGCACAGCTATTTACATTTTAATCCTTTAAAGGTTTACCCTCATGAACAAGGCTTTTGTTTAAATGTTGGTGCCTCTACGAATTCAAATGTGTTTGACATCTTGGTCATTCAAAGCAACTTGGGTCCAAAAAAAAGTTTTTTTTTTTATTAATATCTCTATGGTTTTACCATATTAGTCTGCATATTTATTATTGCGCTTGTGGGTTGGGTCTATTTAATTAGCTGGTAAGATTAATTTCTTTTCGGATCTGTTTGTTCTGTGAGTGTTGTCACAGTGACAGGAAAATGCATTAAGTGGGGACAGCTGCATGTGATTGCGAGTGCCGACTCCCTTGAGCTGAGCACATCCACCACTGGTCATGTGTGCAGAACAGGTACTTGTGTTAACGGGTTTACAGTTGCTGCATGCGCTGTTTTAGATTTCAGCTCTTGCCACTGACATCTAACATCTAGAACCCCCAAAAGTCCCAGAAGCACTGATGAATGTTTTTATATTGTGGAAAACAAACCAGTCACACTTGTATAAGGTGGGCAACAGCCAGACAAATCTCCTCTGGGACAAACACAATGTCATTTAACTTAAAACTGAGGGAATACGAACAAGAACATTTGCTTTCAAACAAACGAACTGATGAATGTTTGAATTATTTATTTGAACTTATGTACACATTTCCCTCTTGCGCGTTCATGTCTAGGTTGCTTGATGAGAGTTTGCTGCATCCTATGTGTCACATCTTAAATTGATGCCTGGAATCAAGGGGTGCAAACTTAATGCATAGAAGAAGAAAATCTCAACACTTTTAGCACTGCTTGATTCCAGTTCATGATTCATTTTCTAGCAAGTGCTCCAGGCTGCTGACAGCGCAAGGTGGTGGGAGTAATTTGGTGAGAGCAAATTCAGCCTGCTGCTAGGCAGCCACAGCTCCCTCTGAAGCTCTTTATGGTTATGTACATGTGTGTGTGAGGGATTGAGAGACAAATTAGATGGAAATAATTGAACTTACCCATGTAGAGAAGGTGGACACCTCTATGTTAGTCAAAGCAGTGGGAAATGCTTATTTGTTTAAAACATTTTTCAGCAACAGTACAAACTAAATATGAACGTGTTAGTGCACACTTTGTAGTTCCAAGAGTATTTTATCCCTGGATTCATTATGCTGAAAGTACATTGTTGGAATTTAAGATTTAAGTCTGACATCATAACAACATAATGTGAATCTTGGTACCATCTAAAAAAGTTTCTTTTTTTGAAGCAGCGAAAACCCCTTTACAGTGTGGCAGCCTGTTTCAGTATGTGGCACCAGATGGGACTTATCAGGACAGCATATGTAAATATGTTCTGACCAGAACAATAATCCTGGGAACACTTCCTTTTTTTAGTATCCTACTCCCAGTTCCCTCGCGGGTTATTACCTTGTACAGTGCAAAGAGTCAACATCCACACGGGATTGAAGTGATGGTTATAAGGTTTAATTTACACCTTTACATGTGACTTTTTGAGAATCCACAGCCCCAAAATCATGGCTTTCAGGGAAAGTGTTAATCACAGCAAGTGAACTAAATATGTCAGTGATCAGATTAACATATTTCAGGCTGCACCATTATAACAAGAAAATAATATTTGTGGTTCAATTAAAACTTAATAAAATGCCATTATTTACACAGCAAACAACATAGTCTATTAAATGTGTTTAATTCTGAGTCGTCTTTACTGTTTGACTATGATGACCCAAACCTTTTATTCATAGCTGCTGTATTATCAGAAAAGTCAGAAAGGCACGATTTTAGCTAGTTGATAAAGTTATTATTAGATACGTGAAGCTACAAGAGATGCTGTTTTTGTATTCTTATCATACAGTGTGAAGAGCTTATAAAAGAGAACACAGCCTGAAATAGAAAAGCTGAGGCACATCTCTGTTACATAATTGTCTTTTAGATCGTACACATCTTTTAGATCTTAGAGGCAACAATTCTTCCATCTTTAGTGTTTTAAGAAAAAAAAACTTTAACAAAGTTGTCTTCTATTGAAGCACTTAGGATTATCATAGATGGCCTTATAATTAATTGCTTTTATGTGGTTAGTTTTAATTAGGTTTTGTATTTTGTAAAGCACTTTGATGACCTGAGGGTGTGCAAAAAGAGCAGTCTGTGCAAGTATCAGAGGGAATTTGTAAGGAAAGGTGAATCATATTACTGCATTCTGCTGGAAAACATCCTCCTACTGAAGAAAAGATGATTCATAAAACAGGAAGCGGGAAAACAAACCCCTGGTGGAGATTCATTTCACAAATAGTTGGATAGGTGACAGTCTGTATGCTAACCTATGAGAGTTCTTGAGAGGCTAACGATTCGACTGAACGGGACAAAGAGCTCCTTCCACTTCCTGGATTCAATGATGGAGCCGTGGCTCTTGGTATCATCACACATTGGTCTGCCTGTAAAAAGACACATAGCAGTGACTACTGTAGATGTGATTAAAGACATGTTTGTTATATGAAATAAAATAAACATACTTACCATTGTCAGACCTTTGGCAATTAAGGCTATTTCAGTTGGCTGGTACACACAACTTCGTAGCTGACCATTATAAACTCCATACGGCGACACCGGCTTTGTGGGTTCTGGTACACAGTTAGTGGTTAAATGATAGAATAAGATTAGTATCATTTATATTAAATAAGACCACCGCTTTTCATACATCTGCATACTTCAACAGTTTATAAAGCAACTTATTTACTGCATATAGGGAATCCATACATTCTGGAAAAGCTACACTTCTTCAAACTTAAATGCATGTGTGTATTATGTGGTTCGAATATGTCTCCCACTCTTAAGACCCACATTGCAGATAGACTCTGACAAAAAGCTAATTTTTTTATTTGTACTGTTTGTCAAAAACAAAAATATTAATATTTTTGTTGCAAGTAGTTTGAAAGCATCAGTGCAGCCAGCACTGTTCAGTTAAAAACTTTTGTCTTTCTTGTTGCACATGACAATGTCACATAAAGCTTCCATATGTCTGACTGAAACAGTTGCCAGTTAACTAAAAATATAGCCTTTAGCAGAGTTGTGTTGTCAGATAAAAATGCTGTACCTGCTGGCGCTTCATCCATAGAGAAAGCTTTATTCTCCATATACACATTCTGTTGTGCTGGTTCTGGCTCTTTCAGGATGTTGTCATACACCAGGCTTCTTGCAGGATAAACATTTTCTCCATCATGGGGCTGCTCCTGGTCTGGATTTTCTTGTGTCAGTAAGCAAATTTCTGGGATTGTGTAGAAGAACAGGAACACCCAGGCATTTGACACTATGGCCACCGCCAGAGTAGGATCGTCCCAGCTGAGATTCCCAACCACTCGGTTTCCATAGATGTACATAACAATCCAAGCTACCCACACAGCCATGGTAAAGAGGCCTGTGACCAGGATAAAAGCTCCATCTCGGCGCCACTGCTTGTGCTTGTGTGTCAGTGAAGGAAAAGGCATCAACACAACAGCTAGCAGCAGAACCATTACATAGATAAGGGCCATCACAAAGTCCTGGTTAGCAATGGTGCAGGACAGATCAGGGACAATAACTTCCTCGGATGAGCTCCTGGTTTCGGTGATTATGAGCCATTCTGTGTTGATGATCACCTCAACAAGCCAGAGACTCAGAGCTCCCAACCACAACATCCAGCTCCTGGGCCCATGGCCTCTTCGTTGCAACAGGGCCAGCCACAGCCCATGCATCACCAGGCAAGCTAGGCAGCCTGCAAACAGCACTCCAAACATGTACCTTCGAGCAGCACAACTTGTAGTGTACCGGCCCACAATGAAGGCAAAAGTCAGTCCAAACAGTCCCAGTGTAAAGACCAGAATGCTGGCCTGTAGGGCCACCATACCCTTTCTCTTCTTGTCAGTCACAAATGGTAAGGAAGCCATAAGAATGATAAATAGGACGAATGAGGTCAGCACACCAGTAGCAGCAATGGCCTCCACCACGACTCCCCAAAGTGTGGTCAAGTCACAAAGGTTGTAATAGATGGAGCTGATACTGGAACCACACCCTTTTGGAGCGCTAGGAAGATCCATTGCTTCACTGCAGGGTTTTGTTTAAAATGCTGCAACACAAATAGATTATTTAAACATATATGCAAATGCTCACGTTTATTGCATCCCTGATTTTAGATATAGAATAGAATAGAAATACTTTGGAGAGTTCTCAGGGAAATTTGGGTGCCAGCAGCAATACAACACCAACAGTAAAGCAGGACAAGCACAAGACACAATATATACAGGTACAAAGCAAAATAGAGGCAACAAGGTGCAAGAAAAGCACAAATAGAATGCAATAAATAACAATAACATAAGTTAAATAAAACAATATAAACAAGCATTGCACACAGTAGAGGTGGTACAGATTCCCAGTTCACTATTGCACGTATAAGTTATTATATATATGTAGACTTTGCATGTATCTGGAAAACATGCAACGCAAAACATTTTCTTGTAGGTTTTTGGTGTTCATAACACAATAATAAAACAGTACTATGCACATACTACGCTGCCCCAGTGAATCAAAGACAAAACCATTCTCAGTTGGTGGATTCTTGCTGTCAAATATTACCATAAAACCAATTAAGTCCCTGAAGAATCCAGGGATTATACATTGTTTCTCCCTGAGGTTTTAATTAGGCTAAAAGATGGTCTCATCCTGTGGTGACTTTGCTCACCAACGTTTCATTATAACCATGTTAACTCACATTCCCACCCAACATCGTTGCTCCAACGCCTCTATTCACCATTTATATAAGTTAATGTTAGAATTAACTTATGATAAACATTTTTAAGAATTTTTTTTTCTGTTATTTGTTCATTTAGGTTTGGTATTAAAAACAGGCAAGATTTTTGCGTTTGAAATTATGTATGACGTGAATAGCCTGCTTTTATCCTTACAAGTAGCCTAGTTAACCATGTTTCATGCAAATATAATAGCATACGTTTTCTCTTCTATTTCCTCTTGCTCTTTTAAGAATAGACAAATAAAATGGTGAAAACTTAACGCTTTGAAACGTTGAAGTTAAGACAAAAACTTCGGGGTAAAAAATAATTGGCATCAGGGTTATAATGTTGAGATGAAAACGAGGGATTTCTTACCTGGACGAGCAGTGGGAGCAGCTGGTCGCCTCTCCAGCAGGTACCTCAGGTAGATTCACTCCGACTCCAGAAACTTGCCTTTTCCGAAAATATCGAGTCTTTCTTTTTTAGGTTCTCACACACCTAATAAATCTGTATGCATGTGTTATTTTATTTGGTTTTCCGTGCAGGATCGCGAAAAGAACTCCATCCCTCCGTCCGTCCTCCTCGATTATCCCTCCCTATATTAATATTTATTTACCGCCGGACCCCATAAAGTGACAACAGGTTAGCATCTGACGACTGAGTTCTACTCTGCTTCTATTACTGGTCTCTGTGGCTTTGCATATTCCTTGAGATTAGCACCCGGCCTACTTATTTGTTTGAGGCAGCTTAAGGCAAACAATGGGACCACTCATTTCTCAAGTGGGCATTCACACTTCACGCGGGCTACACGCCTTTGATTTAAGTTCTGACTCGACAGACATGCAAAAACAGCTGATGATTTATTTCAAAAGTAATTTGATCTGTTTTTTTTTTTTTCAAAACATAATTAGCTTTCTTACGTAGCTGAAAAATGTTTAGTTTAAGATTGATTGATTTTTAAAATCTCTTTAATGCTTGCGTAAGAGTGATAAAACCTCTCTATTTAAATAACCTAATCATTGCAGCCTCTGCTACAGGTACACTCAGGTACACTACATCATCATCAGGGTGTCTGAGCAGAGCCACCTGGTGGAAAATATTCTTGTTGACTGCTGTTTTTTTTTTTTTTTTTTCAGTGCACATGGTCAAATGAATTTACAAAACAATAGATTTTTTTAATTGATCTGTTTGAAGGCATGCCATTAAACAGCCTTACAGCTCTCATTGATTTTGAGCTTTTAGTGAATTTTGCATTTCTCTCCAAAACAGATGCTTCCAAATCTGAAAACTGATGAAGAACTTTCAAAATGAAAATATTCTATAGAAGTAAAACTGGGGTTTATTATATCCTGATTTTCTTTTTTCCTTATCAAAGTCACCAAACCCTCTGTTACTAATTCAGTTGCAAAACGCGTAGTTTTAACCAAGAAAGGTCATGTCAAATGAGTGAGCTGATACAATTACTAAATTGATTATACAAGTGCATTTTAACCATGTAGTTAATGTTTTCATTCTGGGGGTGCTCAGACTTTTAGAATGTAGTATTGCTGCATATTGCCTACTATCTTCTTTTCTTTCAGTAGTTTTAAAAGCTGCATAAATAAGCATATATAAGCAAGCGTTTAACATCCAAATCCATGAACTTTAGTATGTTTCCCTCTGGGCTCAGCACTAGAGTAAGGTCATTGTGAACCCCTGACTCCTGGCTGCAGCTCTGGCACTCAGCCTGTACTTAACGCACTGTTTACACTGCGTGATGGGGCCCCCTGCGGTGAATTGATCCCTCGATGGATCTCCTCCCGAGGGGAGATCTCAAACAGCCAACAGCTTGTCAATCGCTCCCTTTGCATTGTAGCCCTGTTAGATTCTTAATAGGAGGTTAAATCAAATGAGAAAGCAATGTCACCTTAATGAAGGTCATGTCCTATTCAAACGCACAGAGGGCTTTGGATAAATCTCATTGTTTGCACATGTAGACTCTGAATGTAAGACAGGTAGACGTTTCTACCATATACTATACTATGCTTTTACTGTGTTCGGTCCAGTTTGTTGCAGTGGGATTCATTAGTGCACCTCAGCAGCAGTGCTCTCTTTTGAGAACATATCAGGTTATTCATAGCAGTGGCTCAGGTTAGGGTCTCAGAGGACATTTCTTATCCTACATTGTTACTGCAGCCTAACCACCCTCAGGCCACCACCACAACCCAAATTCCCCTGAAATGATGTCTCTCATTGTCTTTTTCAGACTCGGTAGACAGAGATCTATTTAAAGCACAATTTTCAGGTTGCTTCTCGTTAGTATAAACACAGTAATGTGAGGTGCTGATGCATGGTCAGGTGCATTTTTTTCAACAAGATTTTAACATGAATCTCAATTTTAAAGTGTACCTTTGAATAACAGATCATTGCTAGCTGAACGGTGAATAGAGGCTAATTTAAAGAGTCCTCTAAACACCCTGCAGCCATGACCAGAGCTGTTATTTACTGCTGTGTCTGTTCACAATGAAACATAGTTCTTTGTAACCTATTTAATGCATGTTACAAATCACACACTACATGTGATCCTCATGCAGTGTGTGACAGCAGAGCCCACTTTGACCATCACAGGATTTTGTAGATTATTATAGCTTGGAGGTAAGTGTGTTCACTGCAAGCAGCAGACCATCAATATCCAGCTGAATTTTATATTACTAGTGTTTACTATTATTAGTGTGTATTTAGTCTTCGGTGCTCTGCATGCTTTACAATGAAAACAGTGCATGTGAAAATAGATTTACATGTTTATAATGATGCATCACAGGAAATCACCATAACTTCTTGTACTTTATGTTGAATAAAGTCCCAAATTACAATGTGGTAAACTTTGAGAGACTTTATTAAATCTTAACTGACACTTAAGTTTGATGGACAAGGCTTGCTTCAGATTGATGAGTTCACCCAGCACCAATGAAATTATCCTCACATTAGTAAGATTACCATGTCATCTGAGAAATGTGCGCACTCAGCTGAAAAACTGCCCTGTTGATGGATAATGAAATTTGACTGACTGCAGTTGTTCACACATATTAGAACTTCAATTACTTTTGGCAGATAGTCTCAGTGGTAACTGTGGTAATTAGCTGGTGTAATTAAAGCACTGATTGTACTTAACTTATGCATCGCACAGAAAGTCCTCAACCCAAAGATATGCCACATTTTGAGTGCCATTCATATGGGAAACTGTGTTATTATTGATTCTTAATAGCACCAACCCCCCCACTGACTTTTAAAATATAAAACATTAAGCTGAGTCCTTGGCTGGCCCGGTGCCACTGATCAATGCCATGTAACATCCAAAAGGGAGAAATTCAAAATCAAAGCTGTCGCTATAGCAACGCCCCTGCCAGATTCCACCAATCAATGGAGTCTGTGGGGTTGTGAGATGCGCCAGGGAAAGGCCAGCGTCCTACATAAAGAGTCCAGGACAGGGAGCCAGGCGGCACACAGGGCAGCACACCTTTCTGCACACAAACGATCAAGAGAAGTGTGGCGCTCAGAAAGGAGAGGGAAAAAGACAAAGGAAACTGTGGAAGCTGGGAAAAACTGAGAAGATATGGTACGCTTATGTGAACGAGAGATTCCTGCCTGGGTCTATGTGGGCACCCTGCTCTTCTTTGTCCACTTCCATTCTTTCACAGTCAGCGGAGGTAAGATAACAAATACTGTCAGTTACATTTTTTGCCAGTAAAGAGTCATTTTTCTTTTGTTATTATTATTTCCTATCCAGCGTTGGGTAGATGCATTGTTCTATTTCAGTCCAGCTACCTCCATACTGTCAGTGGTAGTGGGGCACAGCAGGAATGTGTGGCTTGTGCTGAGCCTCAGGGCAAGGATGGATATTTATTTATACCACTCATCCTGTCCTCATATGTTTGGCTGGGGTCAGGGAAAGACAAGCAAGTACACTTATCATCTGGCTACGTGCCATCTCAGTATAACAGTGCTATAAAACATTTTTAAATTATTATCATTATTATTCCTGAAACAGGAGATCAGAGTTTGACTGATTTTGAAGTCAACATTACACTGATATCAGACTCATCAGTTCAGGGTATTTCGGGGTGTGTATGAATAGATATTTTACTGTTTTCAACTCTTCTTAGCTGGAGCGGAAAAAGGAGTGAAATTCTCTTCATAAGTTTTCTTTTTATCTTTTTGTTAATATGCAGATGTGAATACCCACTTTTAATAAATTACTAGAATTACATTTTTCACAGATATTAAAAAAAGGGTTAATTATGTAGCATGCTGTATTTTCTTTATTCTCCTGAGTTTAGAGAGTTTTCAGTACGGCACACTGTGTCAGAAACAATTGTCCGCACACATCCTCACACACTCTACTATGCTCAGCTGGCTCTGGGTGCTGGTTACCTAATTGGAGAAAGATTACTTTGAAGTGGGGGCATTTGATTGTGGTGGAGAGATGAAGACTGTGCGACATCCCAGGGAGCCAAGTGTGCTCCCCCTGTGTCTCATTAAACCCCAAGTAGCAGACCAACAAGGCTGCTGATGGCTGTGGAAGAGCAGAATGGTAACAGGGACTTGTCATGCTGAGTCTTTCATGTGGGATTCTCTAGTATGTGCCACTCTTGGCTCAAGAGGGCACATAGAAGCTGCCATCTGTAATGATGCTGCAAACTCAGGATTCTTTTCTGTGCACCTGGCATCTGAGGTTTTCTGAGTCAGCCACCTGGCTTGCTGCTCTCCTTTTTTCTATATTAATTGAGAGCAGAAGAAGAAAAGATGTTCAAGTTTTCTTTTTTCTCCTCAATTGTGGTTTCATAGAATAGTTCAGATGTGTTTTTCTACTTCTTGCTGTGTCAAATGTGATTATATCTGAAAAATATGAAAGCAGTCTAACAACTTTTGTGCACAATTTCCTCTGTACGTGAATGGGGATTTGTGTGTTTCTGACTAATTTTACCACATATTTTTCCCCACAGCTCCCCTGAAGCAGGAGACAGCACTGGATAATGGTGCCACTGTGCTGAATCACTCCATGAGTTTAGTGCATCGTATGGAGACGCTGCTGGCCATGGGTAACAGCAGTGATGTCACTCTGCGGGTCCAGACCATCAACACTGATGAGGTGAAAGTAATTCAAGCCCACAGCCTGGTTTTAACCCTGCAGAGTGACATATTTGAGGAACTGCTGCTCAACCGCAACAACAGTGCTCTGGCTTTGACAGAGACCCCCGAATGTTCAGCTGTCTTTGATAAATTTGTCAGGTGAGGAGCTTTGTGGGATGTAAGCATCTGTCAAGCACTGCTGTATTAATTAAAACAAAACTGTTTATGAAGCTTTTGAAACTGATTGTGGATGATTTTCTTTCTTTCTTTTTTTTTTTTTGCAAGTTTATATATGTAGCTTTCAAGTTTTCAGTTTGGAGAATTGAAATTTTCCATGTTGCTAATCATTCTAAATTTACACTTGCTGTTTGATGCTTACAGTGTAAAATCAGAGTGTGTTTGTGTGTGTGTTTTGTATTTTTTCAGTGACTCAGATGCAAGGAAAAAAAAAACACTCAGTACATTGTACGCCTCCTTTTCTTTTCTAACAGTGCTTTTAAAAATATCTTTTGCAGGTATCTGTACTGTGGGGACATCTCAGTAAGACTAGATCAGGCTATATCTCTGCACAAGCTGGCCAGCAAGTACCATGTTTGGGGCTTGCAGCAAGGTCTGACCCAATATATGACTCAACATCTTTCCAGTGATTCGCCCACTGGCCATGTGATTAGCTGGTACAGCTATGCACTACAAATTGGGGACATGACCCTGCAGGACAGCTGTCTGCAGTACCTGTCCTGGAACCTGTCTTCTGTGCTGCAGAGCGGAGAGTGGCGCTCCATCAGTGAAGACCTGCTCCTCTCCTTGCTCCAACGCTCTGACCTCATTTTGCAGAATGAGCTGGAGCTCTATGAGGCCCTGGAGGGCTGGATTAACCAGAACCAGCCTGTCAGCGGGACAGTGGAGACTGCCCTAAGGGCTGTTCGATATGGTATGATCCCCCCTCAGCATCTGTTCCGCCTTCAGAAGCAATCTCCCCTCATGGTGAAGTACTATGAGTCTATCCGTGATCTCCTCTATTTAGCTTTCCAGTTTCACTCTGCCTCACCTATTCAACTGGCCAAGTACTTTGATGTCAATTGCAGTATTTTCACTCCTCGTAACTACCTGTCCTCCTCCTGGGGTTCTCCTTGGGTCATCAATAACCCTACCCGTGATGACCGTAGTTTCAGCTTCCAGACCCAGCTTGGTCCCAGTGGCCATGACTCCAGCAAAAGAGTGACATGGAATGCCCTGTTCTCTCCTCGCTGGCTCCCATTCAGTGCCAGGTCAACTTATACTGAACTGGGTGCTATGCAGCCCACTCGCACAGAGGGAGGTCGACCTCGCATCATTGTGACACCAGCCACATCTAGCCCAGACTTTGCTGGTGTAAGCTTTCAAAAAACAGTCATTGTGATGGCAAGACAGCAAGGAAAAGTGGTTGTACGTCATGTCTATAACTTCCACCAAAGTACGGAGGAGGCTGGAGATTTCTTAGTTGATGCTGACCTTCAGCGTCGTGCATCAGAGTACCTAATTGACAGCTCCCTCTATTTGCATGTTGTAATCAAACCTCTTTACCATTCCCTTCTTGTTGCCAGGAAGTAAAAGCAGAAATTTACTTTGGCTTCTCCATCAGATATCCATCCACACAATCACATGCCATATTCCAAAGTATACTCATATCACAGCACATGTTTATGTGTCACATCTGTGATATTGTTGTTATTTTGTGCATTTTCTTGTTTTCCAACTGATATCTGTTAAAATGAAAGACTTAACTTGATGGCTCTGCTGTGAGTGTCATTGTATTGATGGTGTTTTTATTTTATTTATTTATTTATTTATTTATTGACTTTCCAATATTTCATGTGAACATAGAGGAAAACACTTCAATGTGCTGTATTTGTTCAGGTATTTTATAGTGTCATAGTTTTTCCCCTAAATTTTTATATCTATCTAATTGTTAATGTTGTTTAAATAGGTGCTATCAGTGTTTTAAATTACACTGCTATTGCTCTATATTTTATGCATTTCTCTATTCAGCAGTCTAATATAGTTTGTTAGTTTTTCTGGCACTCATACCCTATGACACATTCTTATGCACCATTTGAATCTTAAATACCGAAATGGGTTTAAGTGCAATCCCATTACCAGTACTCCCTTGTATAAAATAGTTGACTTGCAACACGTTAGAAGCTATAGCCTATAATGCCCTCATATTTGCTTTTACTTATTTTGTGTGATTTCTTTCTTTCTTTCTTTCTTTCTTTCTTTCTTTCTTTCTTTCTTTCTTTCTTTCTTTCTTACTTTCTTTCTTTCTTTCTTGCACATACATTTTATCTAACCTATACATATTAATAAAATGCGCCAATCAAAATTATGATGAAGAAATGTATGTAGTGATCTGTGAGCTATTTCTCAAATAAACTTTGATAAAGCAAAATTAAAGCGTGACTGAGCAGAAGTGACATGTTTACTGTTTACGAGAAAGTGTCCACACCATGAAAACGACATCTCCCGTGGGGCATAGCGTGAGAACGGAAATGCGTCATCACGTCGTTGGAACCTTCAGCTGTCAGACTTTGGCCAGCTCAGTGCAGGTTTTGTTAGCAAACTAAAGCGAACTGTCCAGCTTTATTTAAAGTTGTGCATTCATTTTCAAATAGATTTTTTTAGCGCGTGAGCTGGTTATTTGTGTGCTAAGGTTGCACGGGAACTAATTTCTTGGTTTTAATCGCTGCTAGATCTTGCACCGCAAGCCAACGATCCTGAGCGGGTGTAAGAGTAGATGCAGGGAGGGAGGGAGTAAAAAAAGGCAAAAGTCTTTGTGCTTCCCTTCCCCCTCATCAAAGCAAAAGGGAAATGTCTGTATCAAAAGGAGGTAAGCAACCACCAGGTAAGCGTCTTTTTGCCACTTTTCTTCTTTGAAGAAAGCGTGCACATTTTTAAAAAACCGAGGAGAAGTGTGGCGGAGAGTAATTTGGCTAGCTTTTTATGATAAATGTAACCTTGCCAGGTGGAAACCTGCATGTATGAGAAGAGGAAAACGAAGCTAGCCAGCATGTCTTTCCTGCTTTGGACGAGTGCATAAAGTCTCTATACAACCTGATACATACTTTAGAAATCACACACGTACGCATTGATTGCGTATTGATAGTTTTCCGTTATTATTTTAGCCAAGCAGTCACACTTGCACCGCCTCGTTGAAGTTCCCGGGTTGGGGTTAGCTAACAGTTTTTATGACAATACAGGATTTTTGCCAAGCTGTAAGTTTTGAACCAACTTGCGCTTCAGCTGGAAACCACCATGTTTAGTGTTGTTTAAATTCTACTTCTCAGTAAAGTGAAGCACATTGAGACCACAGGTGTTTGGCTGCTTTTGTTTCACACCGCGGTAGCACATATTTTTTTGCCCCACGTTCATGAAAAAAAGCAGCCGTTTCTACATGGGAAATTCCTTTATTTTTGAGACAGGCCTACAGTGATAAGGATCCACTATACTATCACAAACATAGACTTAGCTTCGAAGCTATGCTGTATAATTACTGTTCACTGTTGAAGAAAATGCACTCCTTAGGAAAAAAAATCAAGATTCTTCGTATGCGTCACACGCACAGCATGATGATGATGATGTCAATTTACATTTCAAGTTCACCGCTTGTGCTGTTACACAACCATACTAGCGTTACCATGGTCGGGAGCACACGCTATTTTGTGAGGGCTGTTTAGTTTGGCTGGGTGCTGCTCAGGCAATCTTTGTCCTACAATGGCATGTTTTGACTTGCAGCACCAATACTGAGTGTAGCCTCCCTTTGTTGACAGTTCACTGGTTTGAAGCAGGTATTCTAGCTGCGCCACTTGTTCTTTGCTGCTGTAAAGCAAAGGAAGTTTTGGGGTGTCTTTATAAACGTTTGCTTATTTTTTCTCTCGGCTGCTGTGCATTGCTGAGTTACGTTTAAAGATTTGGTTCTCCCTTGTAGCATTGATAGGGTGGTGTGGAAGATTATCTGTGCATGAGTCATCATTGTCTGTATATGGACCTTCTCTAAAGCGGCTGCTTCCTGATGGTGACTCTTCACACAGCTTGTGACACTAGTGATCTCATGCACAATCCAGACATTTTTGTTAGTACTGCATATCTATTGCTGGACTGCTGGGGATTTTCCACAGATTATTTTTTCCTCTTGAGAATGAATATATTTCTTGCATAGTTAATGAATATCTGAGTGGAAAAAAGTGTCTGCACTTGGTATGATATTAGTCTTTATTTAACTCAACTTAGCACTGCTGCTCTGCGTGACTCTATCTTTGGAAATTCTTAGTTTTCTGCCGTTTTCTGGGTATATTGTTATCTAATGTCATGCCATTTTCCTGTGCTGCTTTGATAAACTTTTTTTTTTTTTTGACTGCAGCTGTGGCTGATGTCATGGCTCTATTATTTCCAGGGCCTCATTTTGAAGATCAGGCAGGTCCTGCAGCAGAAAGCTGCAGTGAGACTGGCCTCTGTTTGCCCCAACAGGGACAGCAAGTGGGCCAAGTAAAGTGACATCATATTTCCCAAAGGGTCTTGACAGTTGCTGTGTTTTGAGCGGATGTGTCCAGTCTGACTGGCTATGAGTCATATCCCAGTCCACAGCCTTGGTCAAAGTGTCCCTGCACACACCAGGTGCTGGGACTGCTACCTGAGAGGAGATAGTATTTCAAGGCCATTAATACTTTACAGTACACAAGCACTAACTCAGGCTTAAGTCAAATTATAATAACTGATTATGCATAGTATCATTTAGCAGTTTACCTGCTTTAGAAAAAGAAAATTAAATGTGTAAAAAACGTAAATGATCTCAGTACTGCACTGCTTTGCTTGCATGCTTCCTTGATTTTTTTTGCATGAGCAAAAGCATGTCTTATTTGTCAGGTCATTAGTAGCCTTTGAGTCCTCTTGTTTTATCCCACGCAGAGGAAATGCAAAATCTATTTTTGACTGGGCATGTGTGAGTAAATTACACTCAATCTTTCCCTACCACATGAGACTACTATAGTCCGCCCAGACACTGTGTACTTATTTTAGGCTTGCAACACAAAACGGATGCATGTTTCATTGGTGGGCTGCAATATCAGTAGTCATTGGCAATATCAGAAATCTTTGTAAAAGTGCACTTCCCTTCCAGCTTAATCTGGCAAGGAGGGGTTTACCCAATCAAACTTCCTCCACAGTGTCATGGTGTAATGCACGCAGTGGCAAAGTCAACCCCACAGTAATAATGAAATGCTGGTGTTATAAAGCATCCACTTTAAGCAAAGGTGACTTATCAGCACATTAAACTATCTTGTCTTAACTGGTAGAGTTATTACACAGCCTGGTGAGGCTTGTATGCAATAACCAGTAAAATCTGAACTGCTTTTCATCTCATCCTAATGGGTGAAACTGAAGCTTAGCAGTCCTAGCACATACAAAATAAGCTCATCTAAAGTATTCTGTCTTTTACTCAATCTCTGCAACAACAAAAACATGCTGAATGTGAGTGTAAGTGTCAAAAAAGAGGTTGAGTTTTTTTCTCTTGGCCTCAGCAGCCGTGTTATTCTGGCACACATTCTGAAACTCTTGGGAAGTCCCACGGACTGCCGGTAAGCCATGTTTATGAATGGACTGATGTCACTGATTTAACACAGAAAGGTCTCAAAGCTGTGCAGTTTACAGTACAATACTCAAGGCATTATAAACTTTTTTTTTTTTTTTTTTAAGTAGAATTAGACAGTGGTATCTCATATTTTAGCAATGATGGATGGCTTTTTAGGGGGGAAAATCACAAGAGGAAGGATGACTTGATTTCATTTTACTCCCTTTTCCCTGCTGCGTTTGAGTCATCACATGAAACTTGATTAGTCATGTAGGGCTCATTCTCTCTTTGGCACACCTAATCTTCAGTGAGGTAACTGATCATTTACCGTTGCTTTTCTCAGTGGAAACTGCAACTTTATTAAGACGTTTAAAGAACTAGTTAGGGAATTCAACTAAATCCTGAATAGATAATACCATTATAGGTCATTCAGCTGACACCAAGTGGTTTGGATATGGATTAAGAACCTCTTTTGTGAGCTCAAATTTTAAGTCAGTTTTGTTTTTTGTATTTTTATTTTTGTTTGTTTTGTTTAGTTTTTTTTTATTATTATTTTAAGGCAGGCTGCTTTGAGTTTGTAGATGAGAAATCATGCTGAGCATTTGGTTGTATTTTGAGTAAAAGTAGCTGCTACAAACAGCGCTGAGTTCTGAGACGGTGTTTTTTTCTTTTATTTTTTTTAAGGGAAAAAGAAGAACCCTGGGCTGAGGCTGGCCAAAGAAGTATTTACATCTCCCTCACCAGCAGCTGCAGCGTAAGTCTCATTTTTACAATGAGGTCATACCTGAAACTGCACCAGTACCACCAAAGAGAGTCACTAAATTAGAAACCTTGATAAATGTGTTGGGTTTGTTTGTATCAGTATATAGACCTTTCAATAAGTAACCAGATGCAGCAGTACAAAAATATAGATACCTAACATTAACATAATCTGTCCACTAGAGAGCACTGGGAAGTGGAATCAAAGTTTGAGTGTATTGTTAGTCCTGAAAAATAATAGCAACAAATAGAAGACATGGGATGAGTGTAATCTAAAGAAACCAGGGTTCACTGTTAAGAGAAATGCCATAATTTGCTTTTTGGCTGTATTTGATAACGAGAGATTTCCAATGATAGGAGAGGGGATAGCTCTGTCTACAGACAGGATGCTGGTTGCATATTTAAAGTAGCTATCAGCTATTAAGTGAACAAATCCAGGTACAATAATGCTTCTCATAAACTCCCTTCAAACCACATTAAGTATTTTTTTTTCCTTCATGAGTTTAATTTTAATCAACATTACTGATATATGTGTCATTCAAAGTTATTTTTGCTCATTTTCAAAAGTTGCTTTCTGTTTGCAGGCCCCCTCGAGATCTAGACTCAAAAGCTTTTGTCACAATAGGAGATCGGGTAAGGTTGTGTTCTTCTGAAGCATGCTGGTCTGTTTTCTGCTCTACATTATTAAAACTTTCTACCCCCCACACCCCTGTCAAGAACTTTGTGGTGAAGGCAGATGACTTGGAGCTGATTGCAGAGCTGGGGAGGGGAGCGTATGGAGTGGTGGACAAGATGAAACATGTGCCCAGTGGTGTTATCATGGCTGTTAAGGTGGGCTGAGGAGCTGTTGCTGTTATCCCAATTTATTTATTTATTTGTTTGCACTATAGTTAAAAAAAAATCTATACCCAAAAGTCATAGATGTATCCATTGTGTGATCTTATGTAATAACAGAGGAGGTTGATAAATGTGAAAGTGATAGTAAACCTGTGATGCTTGTGTCTCCAGAGGATTCGGGCCACGGTCAACACTCTGGAGCAGAAGAGGCTTCTGATGGACCTGGACATCTCCATGAGGACAGTGGATTGCTTCTTCACAGTGACTTTTTATGGTGCTCTTTTTAGAGAGGTAAAACCAAAAAATAAACCTCATTAAGTTATTACCACCTTGTTCCCATGTTTCTAATCATCTCTTTTTATTTTTTTCTTCAGGGTGACGTTTGGATCTGTATGGAACTGATGGACACATCTTTGGATAAGTTTTATAAGAAGGTTATCGAAAAAGGCAAAACCATTCCCGAGGACATCTTGGGCAAGATCACAGTAGCTGTACGTCCTTTCTCTCTTATGCTACAGGCAGAAAGCAAGATATGGAAGTTGAGCTTCTTTGTCCTTTTTGCTAGATAAGGAGAACATTGATTTGTGGTTATAAATAACGTAGTTAACAGCAGCTGCATCTCTCTCTTGTTTTATAAATAATTATGTCATTGCCAGATAAAAAAGGAGTGTAGCTGGATGGAAATGCTTATCAGATAGTTAAATTATTTGTCAAGAAATCATCATCCAGCAATTCCCAGCAAAGCGACAGTCACTCACTCTTGCATTTCTGCTTGTTTGTGTACTAAGAAGACAGGGAGTGCATCATGAATGAAGTGTCACGGTTTCATATTGAAAAGCATCCTAGAAAATTCATTGAATTTTCCGTAAAGCTGATGCTGTTTTCTCCATTTTCATCTTACTCCAATGGTTTTTTGAAAATCTGCAGCTGGATTTTAGAATGAAATAATGTCAGCAAAGCTAACAACAAGCACAGCCGCTCTGTATTTTATTGAACTGCATGTTGAATTTCAGTTTTAATCACTGAGACCTCATCAAAGCGTAGGGTACATTACATAAAGAGCTTATTGTTTTTGCTATGTTCTCCACAGATTGTCAAGGCATTAGAGCATCTGCACAGAAACCTGTCAGTGATACACAGAGGTAATCAGAAGATCCCAATGTAGTTTTCAAGCTCTCTGTGATTTTTCTCTGTGTTGTTTTGCTGTATTCTCTCTTATATAGCCTGAGATTTGTGGACTCCATGATCTCTTTTAAAAAGCAGCTAAAAACACATCTTTTTAAACTTGCTTTTACTTAGTTTTATTTGTTTTTATTCTCTCTGTATTTCTGTTATTTAGTGTTTTGTCTTATTGTTAAGCACTTTGTGATTTTTATCTTGAAAGGTGCTATATAAATAAACATTTACTTACTTATTTATATCTCCAACAATGTCTGTGTCCAGATGTGAAGCCCTCCAATGTTCTGATCAACACTCAGGGCCAAGTCAAAATGTGTGACTTTGGCATTAGTGGGCACCTGGTGGACTCTGTGGCCAAAACAATGGATGCAGGCTGCAAGCCCTACATGGCGGTGAGTGGGGACTGGGGGAGAGTCCTGGAACCAGATAATAGCAAAAGATTCTTAATAAAAGAGCTGGTCTGGTCTTGAGTCTGATAAGATGATGCATCAGTTGAAGTAAAGCCTGATGCAATATTTGTTTTCCTTTATTGAAACCCGTCAGGGTCTCACCTGTGGTAGATTGCAGCCAGGACACGCTCAGCTTGGAGACTTGGGAGAAAGCACAGTAGCTGCTCAGCGTATCCGGCTGATGATCAGCTTAAGTCCTTCAGGAGTTGTCAGACTTGTTTGATAACTTACTGACATACTCTTTTAAGCTTTTTAACATCACTCCTGGATGTAGCCTAACTAAAGCTGGCCATTACTTCTAGTCATTACAATTTCGCATTGTATTGTGTCTGACACTGACACATAGACAGTGATGCTAAATATGAGAGGCACATTTTTTGCTCTAATCATATCAAAGATGTTTCTAATTATTTACCTTTCCTTGCAGCCTGAGCGGATCAACCCAGACCTAAACCAGAAAGGCTACAGTGTGAAGTCAGACATATGGAGTCTTGGTATCACTATGGTGAGGACAGTTGTTGAGAGACATTTGATCTTTGTTCTACTCACAGAAAATTGCTCAGGGAAGTCTGTGCTGCTTTTTCCTTTTTGTTATCCATGGTATTACTTACAGGTGAAGTGTAGATTCAACATAACAGGAGTTTGAAAACATCTTTTGTCTGCTAGATAATAAATCCTTTCATGTGTATTCAGTGTTTTGCTGCTAGAGTTTCACTCAGATGTTGCTGACGCCAAACTGCAAATGTTAGTTTAGTCTTATATAATCACAAGTTTTCCATAATCTAATCACTCTCATATGACGTTCTTAGCATAATATGTGTTTAATTTACATTCTTGACCACAAAATGTATTTCAGAGATTATAATGTCAGACTGGCTTTTGACAAAGAATACTTTAATTGCTATTGTCTGTATTTAAAGCGCTACCAAGCCTTGACTAATGCTGAGTCATGATGACCCTTGGCAATTTTCATAACTGCCACGCAGATCCCAGGTTATTAGCAGCTCATGCCTTCCTCAATTAATATATAACAGGGCTTAAAGATTTACAGAATCTTTTTATTGATTTAGCCTCGACTTTAACTCTTTATTGGACATCACATGAAAGACACTTCCTGAAAAATTGGTCTAATGTTGCGGAACAATGTAAATCACACATTTATTTCTCCAATTAGTCCAAAAGCTGTAGCATGAAGCCATCTAATATTACTTTAAATATAGAAAAAAAATCATAGTACAGAGTTTAAAAATGATAGAAATTTAGCTGTAAACGTGCAGTCCCTGTTAAATCAGCCTTCATTTGCATCCTAGATTGAGCTGGCCATTTTGAAGTTTCCCTACGACTCATGGGGGACCCCGTTCCAGCAGCTGAAACAGGTGGTGGATGAACCATCTCCACAGTTGCCTGCAGACCGCTTCTCCCCAGAGTTTGTAGACTTCATCTCCCAGTGGTGAGCCTCACACAAGCTAACATAATCACACTAATCATTATGCTATATTATAGCTCAAAAGAAGGAGAAATGACACAGATGCCCAGATGGGGGCAGCGTTTGCTCTGTTAACTGAAATAAGTGCCATTAATACAATATGCCAAGCTGCAGTATGATCCGTATGTAAATATTTGCACTTTAAGATTTTTTTTTTTTTTTTTTTTTTTTAACAAAAAAAAAAATGGTTATTATTTGCTGTTTTCTCTGTTTTCTTACTTTTGCATTAATCTACTTCTTTGTTTAATTACAGCTTAAGAAAGAAGCCAAATGAAAGACCAGCTTATACAGAATTAATGGTTTGTTCTTTTTTTGCATTTCATTGCTACTCTAACACAAAAAAACAAATGTATTATCTGCTTTGTCTCCAACACTCATTCTGTCTCTGATTCTTGTTTTTGTCCACAAGAGGCCAGGCTTATCCCATTACCCAACCAAGACTACATTTGTCTTTTTATTCTAAATAGCAAGGGTTATAAATTATACAGGTATAATTTAGATTATTACTTGTCACTCAAGACCATATTTCTAAGTGTATTCTTCTTTTTATGCAGGAACATCAATTTTTCAAACTGCATGACTCCAAAGAGACAGATGTGGCCAGTTTTGTCAAGGCCATCCTGGACCACTGATGGGCTCCCTCCAGGCTCCACCTCATCAGCATGGGCAGGAGCTGTCAGCAAATGAACCAATCGCGATACATTTCTTTTTTCTCCCCCCCCCCGTTTTAAATTTCACTGGAATGACAGACTGTCATGCACCCACATACAACAGGGGGATGACCCAAAGACTGACAACAGCCCAACAGCACTGGAGTGTGAGAGCAGCAGTAATATGAACTTTTATGGTCAACTGGAGAGGTTTCACTCCTCCTAGCTTCCTGTGCGAGCAGTTATCCCACATGACAAATATGAACTGAACCTAATTAGTTGTTTGTCTTGTTTTGCTTTTGCCCCCACCATCTTTTTTTTTTTTTTGTTTGTTTTTTTTAATCTCTCTCCAAAACAGACAAGAGCCAGCCATTGTTTGTTTGTGACACATATTGTTTGCATACTTTGAATTTCATCTGCAAAACCAACAGTTAACATGTATGTTGTTGTGTAGTGAAAGCTATATTTGCATATCTGTTTGTATGTTATTTCATTATACAGAGTTTTGATACTGTATCTCGTTGACATGTGTGAATTTTACCGGACTAGAGCCTTTTTGTCAGATCGTATCAGGTTTGACCGGCTTCTACCCTGATGTGATTGGTCAGTACAGGAGCTGTAGCTGTCGCTGGACAGCCTGAGGGAAGTTCTGGGGCTGCAACGAAAACATAGAAATGTCAAAGGTCACTTTCTGGGCAGGGGGGCTAATTCCTAGAGCTGTTGGCGTGAGGCAGGAATGTAAAGCTTTCCCTATCATAAGCGATCTGTGGTGTTGTTCTCCACACTGACCACTGTATTCTTCTTTATTGATTATCAGAGTCAGCTCCAGTGTTGATTGTTATTACCTGGAAATATTCAGGGGTTGCCTAATCAAGCTTAAAGCTTTATCAATTTCTATGTGCCATTTTGAAAATTGTTCTCACGAATTACTACATCAATTGTTTTGTTGTTTTTTTTTTTTTTTTTTCCTGTCCTCTTTTGGACTTGCTCTGGTCTGCATTTTGATTTTATTTCAGTAAAATGTAAACTTTATCTCCCCTTTGCCCATCTTCTCAAATCTGAATTCAGCATTGTCTTTTTGTAAGAGGCACTTATGTTTTTTAGTTTGATTGTTAAAGAGAACTTATTATGCCTTACAGAGACCGTATGTTAGGGCTAGGGAAATAATTTATGTGTTGAAAATGTAAATATTATCTCCTTTTTTAATGTAACATGGCACTGTTCCAACCTGTTCCAGTGCAGCTGAGTGGTAGAGTGGTTGGTATTAGTTTCAATGCAGTGTGAGACATGCACACAAACAGTGCACACAGGGCCAGCTGACTGTATTACACCTATTTTGGACTGATGTGCTGTCAGGCTCCACTGCTCAAGTTTCTGCAGCCTAAAAAGATGTCCCCCCCCACCCTCACCCCAACTTTTTTTTTTCCCCCCCTCCCTTTTCCGCAGGGCATGCGCTCCTTGAGCGCTGGACCAAGATTTGCTTATCAGTCTGTGTTGGGCAGCAATTATCTCTTCTGTCAGATCATACTATGCAGAGCCCCCTGGACAGCCAGTAAGAGGCCCTCATCATGTGCCCCCCCAAAGTGTTTAGAGACTGGCTAGCACTCATTGCCTCTATGGTTTACACTGTAGTGCTACTTTTTTTCATTTTTTTTTTTCATCAAAATTAAGCAAGTTAGGAGTATTTATGATTGTGAATAATAAGGGAAAGCTAGCAACACCACAAAGAAGCTGCTGTTATTTTCTTATTTTTGTTTTTCTCCAGTAGGCCTTCTTTGGATGGCCGTTCCCTTGGTGTGTAAAAATAAGTTTTTACGCTGATCACAATAAGAATGGAACACTTGCTCTACCTCTTACTCCTTCACTATATTTGCCACCTTTTCACTGGGTGGGATTGATAAACTTGAACTATGGAAAGACAAAAAATAAAGGCTTTATTGTTCAGTATATCTGTGCATGACTGAATTTTTCTGGCTGTATGTATTGCTCAATATGCGTTTCAGGATTGTTAATGTAATTACCTCTTACTCCCATATGACTGATAACTCCAATTAAGACTCACTCCTGCAACCACACACCCTGAGATGAGAGATACTGAAGCCAAGTGATCCAGCTGACAATAGAAAGACAAGTTGTTGAGTTTCCGTCTCTGACCTTTGTCCTACATCTGTTACCAAGACCTTGTGTTCCATTGCACTATTAGTGATCGTGTAAAGAAGGTTTAATGTAATGAAAATGTGATTGATGCAGGGAAAGGAAATGGTACACCTGGCCTCGGCACCTATATTCACAGTCCTATCGTAACCAAAACCAGCTTGCTCAACTAATGAAAAGTCTTTTTACCGTATGCTCTTCATTGCCTGAGCTCCTGTAATCGCCTCACCTCAAATTTAGTTTAAAACAATTCACAAACTTTTAATATGTCAGAGTTATCAGATTAAGCTTTATCTTTTCTTGTTTCATTCATTTTTTTTCTTTTAATGCCAGTCTATATAGAAAGAAAGAAAGAAAGAAAAGCTTAAGATTTTGATTTTATTATATCCATGAAGGTTCTCATTCATCCAGCTCATGGTATCCAACGTAGGCTGGGTCATTCAGCCCTGTTAACAAACCATTCATTTGATACAGGTGTGTTGGAGAAGGGATGCATCTGTAAGTTGCAGGATAGCAGATCAAGAGGACTGGACTTGGACACCCCTGTTTTAGAGTCAATGACTGTCACTGAGAGTCATCCCTCACCTGAGGTCTCATTAGAGTAACCATTGTCTATAGTTTCACTTGAGGCTAAATGTGAATTGGTGTCATCACTTTCCTTAGAAGAGCTTAAATGATGCTGTAGGTGGGGGCGAGGTGACATCTCATCCCTTCTCTGTTAAGTGAAGGTTTCTCTACTCTGAAATAAAGAACATATTCAAAAGTATGTCCTTCAGCATTAAGATGACAGAAAAGAGTTGAGTCCTGGCCTGATAGTTGGCTCGCTATGTTCATCCGTTAAGTACCTGTTTAGTTTCCTAAATGTAGAGCTTGTTGGAGTCCTCACTGCACTGAACTGCATAAACAAGGATGATATTTTGAAAGTGTGGAATCAAGTCAGTAGGATGATCAAGTTTCTGCCTGATGTTGTGGCTGGGTTTGAAAATACATTTCATTTTGTTATAATCTTTTAAATATAAAAATGGTAATTTTCACTTTGTTATGCAATAACTCAGGAGCGTCTATCAGGATATCTGACTAAAATTAAAAATGAGCAGGGTGAGCCACACATGCACTGGCAACATGGATTTGAATTAGGTTTTAAAAATTCAAAATTCAAGGGTCATGCACATGCGTGTCCTACATAGCTAAATTTCTTCAACACTGCCACTATATATATATATATATATATATATAGTATAGCATATATATATACATATATGTGTGTGTGTGTGTCTGTGTATATAGTCTCCTATGACTGAAATCAGTCATGGATTTGTTCACACCTCCAAATATTTGAAACAAAACCAGGAGATTAGTTTCCTTTTAAATTTAAACAAGCAAAAGAAATTCATGTTTGCACATGCGATTTAATCGAGTCCACATGTGAGAAGGTGTGTGGAAAACCATGTCCCATCCGTGGTTCATTTCACAAGTCATCTCCTCTTGGGATGCAAAGGTGCTGGATTTAGGTTCTCAGGTGTTCACCTCTGATAAAACAGCAAGTCATGCATGTGGTTTGTTTTTGAGAGCTCATCACGGTCAACAGGTGTTAATAGCCCTAATGTTGCTTAGGGCTATTCTTCTTGCTTTTATTTGTAAACATTCTTATGTAAGTACACAGAAGGGGAATGCACACTTCTTGGCGAGTTGTGATTCTTCAGGGTGTGTGATGAATAAAAGAATCTCATTTTGATGGCTTTTTTAGAGCCGTTTTTATTCTATTTATTCATTTGCTGTGGATGTTAACAGCGGAAACTAACAAAAGCTCACATTGAGCAGACTGCTCTGCCCTGTGTCAGTCAAAGACCAATGACTTCATGCCAGAATGAGAAAACTCAATGGCAGCGGACTGCAGGGAGTGCTCCAGTGCTGCGCAATACCAGGGATTCTCAACCAAACTAAGGACATTCTTTTTTAGAAAGACGTCTTTTGATGAATGATGACTTACATAATGCTTCTTAAAAGATTGCCGTGTGAAGGGAAAATAGCCAGCATCCAGCTGAATTGCTGTCCCAGCTCAGATGAATGTAGACTGTGATGCAGAAGTGAAACACAGTTTCTCTGAACTGTAAATAGACATTGTAAGAACCCAGCAGGGCAGCAGTAAAAGTAAATTGCCCACTTATTATGAGGACGATTGATAATATTATAAATTCTACACAAGCCCATTGCTTTAAAGTAAATAGCTGTATGGAAAATGTTTGATTTTAAAATATGTTTGAGGGAAGGTTCAGTTTTATTGATTCATAACTGGTGGTTATTTATCCCAAGAGACAATGCAACACAAATAGGACTATTGACTTCTTTTCGGTATTAAACATGTGGAAACAGGTTAATGTGGGTTTACACATTTCCAATTATTTCAATGGCTTCCCTTATTAATAGTCTGTTGTACATTTTTTTGTTTCATTTTCATTTGAAAGGTCACATCCAACGAACAAGCATCAGTGATTAAATTCATGCCTACTTTTTTTAAGCAAAGTTTGGGAACGTTTCCTGTTGCCCCAAGGGGCCTACAGTTGGATAGAGGAGTGCCAGCAAGACATGGTAAGTATGTGCACTCCACTTTAGTAATGTTTCCTTAATCTTCTGCCAGATCTCACGACCTCCTGACCTGCTCATGTTCTAGAGATGGAAATTCAGCTGCAGTGTTTTGCAAACCACCCAATAAGTCAATAAAGTGTCTCACATGCACACATAAATTGTTTCCATACAATCAGCTGGACGATGAATGTGTTGGGACAGTAATGATAACTGTGATTTTTTTTTCTATTAATGGATTTAACTGTCAGTGGGGTGATACTCAGGACAGCATCCCTTATGAAGCCTCCCTGCATTCGTATCCATGTGCCTGTATATTCCATGTCAGGGAAAATGTTCATTACGAGCATTCAGGTAGCAGATGTATAAGATGTAGAAGTTTGTCTTCGATAAATACGACACAAGGCCCGCCTGTGGTGAAAATTTAGAATGGGTTCATTTTAACGAGGAGGGTAAAAGAACATTTATAGAACAAGGTACTTCTTGGCCCTGGGCTGACACGGCACATCCTTATGCAACGTGCTGTCCTATATGGGCTCCCATTGCACTGAGAGTCTTTTGGTCTGAGAGAAAAGGAGGTGGGGTGGTGAGTGGTTCTGGACAGACATAACAGACTGGCTATCCTCAACTAGTCCCATTACAGATAGGGCACATGAACAAATAAAGAACATTTTATATAATACATGAGGCAGACAAGAGAAAATGTTCTGTTGCCCAGATGTTTCCTCCACCTTCAAACATGGTGAGTTTGGTTGGAAATGAAAAATGAATAAAATACATATTGCCAAAAACCTACATAGCTTAATCTGTTTGCTTAATTTTCATGGTTCAACAATTAGCTTTACTGAGGTTGAATTTTGTTTGTAGTTCAGAGACAGTGAGCTAACATTGCCATGCAAATGTTAAGTTTTTTTTACAGGAGGAAGACAAAGCTTGCTTTGTTTCTAAAACAATTCATTGTGAACAAATATATGTTATTTTATATCTATAAAAAAACTTTTTAACACTATTGTGTTACATTTTCAGATCATGTACTTCTGCAGTAGTGAACAGACAAATCCTGTAGGTTTTATTCTGTCAGTATTACCTCAGTATTACTGATGGCAGATGATTATAACTGATGCACACATCCTGTATTTGTAATAAGCGACTGATTGATTCATTGTAAGACAGTGGACTGTATTTATGTTCACTGGTGTTTAAAACCCTGCCATGCAAAGTTCAATGTTCACTTTAATGTCAATCCATAAGTTAAAAACATGGATAATTAACATTTTCACCCAGGTCCGACATTAGAAAACATCATAATCATTAATACACACTGTATATAAAATACATTAACTAAAACTAACAGTAATGACCTAAAAGCATAAATGAATGCAACACAGTTAAAACAGAAGCAGCATGTCAAGAAAAATGCATTAACTATGAGTGATACAAAACCTTGTAATTAGTACCCATATCAAATATTTGGAGTAAAAATGGGTGAATACTGAGGAATAGGTCCAAATTAGCATTAAGCTAAAATATATAGCAATTGAGAGGAGTATCAGAGGAAGTTCATGTGGCAACTTTTCAGAAAAGTTGATCTCCTTAATAATTTACCACCATTGATTACTTGGTGAAGAGGGCATGAATATGTTTGAATTCAAACATGCTTCTTACACTTGTGTACACTTATGTAATGCAGAATGTAAAGTTCCACCCTTCTATGAAAATTCCTTTGGGGGATTTCTGTGCTCTGTGGATTCAAAGGTTTGGGCGACAAAGCTAGTCCTGAATGTGTCTTCTACAGAAAAGAAAATGCCTCAGAGGCTCTTGTACAGGATGAGGAAATTACATAATTACATTTTGTTGCGATCTATGGGACTAAAAAGAGCCATTGGCTCGGGAATGTTCATTGGATTTCTTTCATCTTCTCAGACATCTCAAAGCATTCAGTAGCAAGGGTTTCATAAATGAAACATCTTTAGCTGAATTAACATGTATATATATATATATATATATATATATATATATATATATATATATATATATATATATATATATATATATTATAGTATTACAACCAATAACAGCGCTTTTACATTCATAAATCCCTCTGTATGAATTCTAGTGGATTACAATACACAAAAATGATACAGGGTATAATCCAGGGCTTCCTTTTTGTTAATCTAACTCTGCACACAGCTCTTGAATGTCAATGTCAGTTAAATGGTCACAGTGAACCAAAGCTGATTTAACATTTAATATAAGCAAAGAGAGAGAGAGAGAGAGAGAGAGATGGAGGGATGGAGGGAGAGGGGTGTTGCTATGGAAATGAGCCATATTGTATATGGTTTGTGTTGTGTCTTCTCTGTTGTGCTGAAATGATACCTGGACAGCTAAGTGATTTGATAGTGTAGCCTAGATGTTGTAATTAAACCCTGAATCACAAATTAAATGTATCCATTACAAATTACTTTACCAAAGCAAAACCTGAGATACTGGCGTGCTCCTGTGTTGTTGTTACATGCACATTGAAGAAGTGTATTAGATTGGGCAGACATCATGTGACAGCAAATATTTCTTTCTCATTATTAGTGCTCCTGATTAAATACAGACAAAAATCACATCACAGCATACTTAATACAGTGATGGCTGGTTAGCTCAATTGGTAGAACAGCAGGTTCCCATGTGGGAGACCAGCGTTTGAATCCCTCAGGGGACGAGGATTAACAACTTCCAGTTTGGTCCTGAGGCAAGACCCTTAATGCTACTGCCTAACCACTGTAAGTCACTTTGGATAATAGCGTCAGCTAAATGATTGTAATGTAATTTATTCAGACTACACAGTGCTGAGATATCTTTTCTTTCCTCTTTCTGTTTAGATACAAATGCCACTCTGTTGATGGGCCAGTGCGTCTGCAGTTGTCATTCATCTCTATGTTGTGTCCTAGTTTATGGCCTCCGTAGAGAGGGTAGAAGCAAAAGTTCTGTTTAATTAAGAGATGATTCTTCGTTGGAAATGCAGAGGTTTGAGCCACCATTACAGCATGAAACATAAATATATCAATAATGGTCTATACCGTTGCAGCTATGAAGGGGAAACAAGGAGGGTCTGTGTTGTTTACTGTATGTTTCAGATCATTTGGACTATTTTAAAACCTGAGACAGCCAAAGAAGGTGAAAGTTAATATCTTCGCATTCTGGAGCAGAAGTGTTGTGAGCTGATGTCAACAAGTGGAACAGCTGCAGAGAGTCAAGCCACTTTCTCCCGTCAGCTCACAGCAGAAGGCTGAGCCCTCAACATCCCAATGTGATTGCTGATGAATATTATTTCAGTGCTATTCAGTTAACCTGTTTAACACACAGGGAACGTTTCTGCCAGACCTAAAGAACAAGGAAATTATTTATTTTTTTCCTGACCTTTCATCTCCCCCTTGCCTGATTACATAAATGTGTTTCCATGTTTCCATTGATGACCTCCAGCACGACAAGCAGCTATCGATCTCCCAACTGTAATGTGGTAGGCAGCTGGGCAAATGTGAAACTGCTCACATCACTTAGACTGCTCAAACTGCTGGAATATTTCCGGACAACACAAGCGAATGTGAGAGAGTTTTTGCAGTTTGCACCAAGACAAACCTACAGACAAACAAATCTGCACAGACAATGCTAATTATTCTTATTTTAGACATGCTGCTGGTGTAGCTGCTTAATATGTAGTTCAAGCCTGTTAGTTTGTTTCTTTCTTAAATTCAGACTGAAATAGCTCAGCAACCTGTTTATAAGTTCTGGGTTGCCATTAAATTTGGTATCTGTCAATCATTTTAATGCTGTTATGCAGTTTTAAGAGAAAAAAAAACTTAAAAATATATATATATTATATGCACTGCCTCTAGCACTACATGACAGCACCTGGGTCCAACTGGACTCAATGCAGTCTGACTATCACTTAATAATGATGTCCCATCTTGTTTGAATTCATGCTTGTGTTGTTCTTACTTTCAAATGTAAGTCGCTTTGGATAAAAGCGTCTGCTAAATGACAGTAGAATAGAATAGAATAGAATAGAAATATGATAGATATAGAGTTTTTACACATTAATAACATGAGTAAATCAATGTTTTTGTTTTGTTTTTTCTTTGTTGCCATCTCATGAACTGGTTTCTCATGGTGGGAAGCAAAGCGGGCAGCCCCCTCCCCAAACTAACTCAGGCTGTTTTCCTGAAGGAGAGCCTGTGTGTTCAGTACCCAGCTGGTCTTATGGAAACACTGATGTCCCCAGTGAAAGTAAGTGCAGAGAGATGCATCTCATCAAGGGTGCTTTGCTGCAAGTCTGTGCCTGTTAATGCAACACAACCAGGATTAAAAACAGAAGCAGACTGCTGAGGTACTGCTTTATTTATATATTGCTTTTTATAGTCAAACCTCAACTGATCTTCAAAAAAGGACGTCATCATCAGCAGAAAGACAAAGACAAGCAGGGCTGTCAGGTCAGCTTGATTAAACTCAGTGTCATACACTAATGAAATATGAAATTAAATAATGAAGTTTTTGATTTGCATTTTCATCAGAAATATCAGCAGTAGATAAGGAAATAAAGAAGATCTTAGGGTTACTTGGGGGACTATTGAATATTGCAGTGGCAGGGGCAGGTTTATAGTGCTTTAAGGATTAAGTTCTACAGTGGAAAAGTTGAAGGGCTTTCCTTCCAATCATATGATTTGTTTGCAGGAACAAAGCCAGCCTGCTACTACTACTCCTATCTCACAGGTCTTTGTGAATCCACCATGGAATGATTAGTATCCATGTCCCTTAACATGCCCCATTCACTTTCTTTTTTTTTTTTTTTTTTCTTTTTTAATTAGCGATGGAAAGTAATCGTCCGTCATGAATGGGATGACGTACTGTGTCTGAAATAGACCTGGCAAAGCATTTGACTTTTGTCCAGATTATTCCCAAGTCTGCCAATGTTTAAATGACACAAATAATCCGGGTTTCTGGGAAAAGGGATGATGTCCTATGCGTCTCCTTTTTAAAGTAATCTCTCAAGCTGGCAAAACAGTGTATCACATGCACATTCATGCAGAGCCACAGCACAACAAGAGCATTACTTTAACTACATTTCTGGACAGTTACTTACTCTTTTACTGTGTCAGTTGTTTAATTCTCTCTGTCTTGACATGAGCAGGTTGACTTTCATGGTCAGGTTGTTGTGCTACTTTCACAGTTTTGGAACTGACAAGAAAAGTGAACAGACCAGAACACAAAACTAAACCATCGGGTGTAACTGTGAACCCTGTCTTTAGATCAAGGATGTCCTTTAAAGGCGTGATGCTCCTCTCATGTTACCTGCTACTCTTATTAGACATGGAAATCTTGCCCTATTTTCAATGCCCCACTGGAGCAGAGATGTCTTCTATTACATGTTGGTCTTGAATGTTGCATTGTTTAGATCCCACTGGGGAAACCTGTCCTTTCTTTGGCACCATGCTGACAGAAATACTCTGTGTTTGCTGTTCCTGAAGTCCATAAATGTGTTACAGTTGTTTTACAATGTGTGCTATTTTAGGAGCTAATTTAGTTTATTGCTGTGCCATTGGACTGGCTTTAAACTGATGATACTGACAACATCATCATGCGGAATAACTTTTTTTAATTTCAATAAAAGACTGTGGAGATAAATGTCCCCACACACCAACCCTGGTATGCCTCTATTTCTGCCCTCTTGTCTTGAGGAGTTTCTAATCAGAAGTCACATGTCATTTCCTGCAGGGCTTCTGGTATTGTTTTCCTTATGGCAGACCTGCTTAAACCAAGCATAAGCCACCTCTGTAATCTCAGGACAGGCAGTACAAGAGAGAAAATTGTGCCGTGACATAAGCAATAATCTTCTTGCAGGGAGAAAATGTGTTTTCAGCAAAATGAAGAAACGAGTTGTTATTTTTAGAAAAGAAGGGCCATCTTGTCATTAGTAGGCAAAATGTTCTACATTTGAATAAATGTCAAATTAAAATGACCTTTCTTGTCACCTATAATACATCAGTGAGGTCTGAAGCTCATAGCTATACACTAGAGAATTCAATATTTATACAGAAAAGCCTGGATCCTCGCCCCATCTGTACCCTTTGGGTATCTTGTTAAAACCATCAAAAATGAGTATCAGCATCCCTCCCTCATGCCCCGGATGGCAGAGAGGCCACTGTTGCAGAAAACATCCACTTGTGAGGTCTGAAGCTGGGAGAAAATCTCACCTGGAAAAGAAAGAAGATGATATCGACCATCTGCTTAGTCTAGAGGGGATTTTATTGGCATGCTGCAGTGGAGTGGAGACATGGGGATGATTAGGTCTCCCTGGTGTCCCATTCCATGGGGTGCCAGGCTCAATGTCACTGCTGATTGGATCCTTTAATCTTGTTCTGCGTAAATTAAATCTAAAGTGGGGAGGAGGATGATTGCATTCATTTTGCCTTGTGCCCTCCTCTGTGTTGGTGTGTGTGTGGTGTTGTAACTGCTGCTTCCTGTTCCTTATGATCAGCAGTTACAGTATGAGACATATAAAAGTGTCATTTGGCACAATTTCTTCATTATAACTACTAATAGACCTTCAGGTTGATCTAGATTCTTCCTAGTTGCTAAGCACAGTACTTTCTCTGTGGCAACATTATATGCTAAACCCCTGGAGGAAGTGCTCAAAATATTAAGTCTATTAACTCACATGAATCCATTGATCACATTGCATATGGTTTTAAATGTCAGTATCAAAAACCTACAGTATAAACAAGAAATTAATAATAAAATTAAGTTTAAAATATGAGTGGTACCTTTTGCCTCATGTATATAGTGACTTAAGGAAAGTTTTAAATCTAGTTATAAATGTTAACCAAGTATTTAATCATACATCATTTGTCATTATTTTTTATAATATATTGCTGATAAACATTTAGTGTTAGCATAAATATTAAGATGTTTTATTCCAAAGACCAAAAACCTAATCAAAAAAGTAGAATTTATAAAAATTAAATTCTGATTAGTTTTTCTTCATGTAAAAACATTGATTTGTTAGTTATTTAGGCCAATGAATGTTGTCATTTGGATGCACTGTTCAGGGACTTGACAGTATTGTTTTACATTAATTAATAATATAAAGATAAAGATATTCAAATCTGACTATCTTCCAGGGAGATCCATACTGGTACTGATGTTGCTGGTCGTCCAGATATAAGTAACTGTGACTGTAAACTTTTCTTGGCTCTTGAGGATGTGCTACACATTCAGTGGAAAGATGCTTGTTCCATTAAGAAAAACAGTTTTACAGCATCCAGCCAGATTGGTTCCTTTAACATGCAGTCACCTGTAGGGTAAAGAAGAGTGAGTAAAGAAAAAAGGCTGTTATTTAAGTCCTTTGGGAAAGCTGGGAATGTGTTGACAGAAAAAAAGAGTATTTTTATTATCACCTGACACAGCATGGTGTCCTGGGAGAGAATTTTAATCTGGTTTCTAGTCTGAAAAAGATGATAATTCAGACATGAGGATTGTTTGATAAAGGCAATGTGATTTGGCTGCTAAGCTGACATCAACAGACATAAATAAGCATTGCACTGTGTGGTATTACAGCAAGAGCAGCTGGTAGTGTTAAGTGTTTGAATATAGTGGCTGGCTGGCTGGCAAGACTGGTTTAATGGTAACCTTTGTTACTGAAGGACTGGACACAGTTCAAAAGTATCCATCTCTCCTCAGCTGTCCTCATGAACAAGCCCCTCTCAAGTATCCTGTTTCTTAAATTCTCCACCTATGGTATCACTGACTTATTATACTTTATTTTATTTTATGTGATTGTGAATTTGCAGGATTGTTTTACTTTAAAGTCCCACGTCACTGATCCATAAACACAAAAATCCCCTTAGCAAAGATTTCAATGTGATTGTCGCCATTAGTTGTGTGACTGCGCGTATGACTGTTTTTTCCACATTCTGTGAATGGACATCTATTTGCCAATCAATACCTGCTCATCATCTAGCAGCTAGCAGCTAGCTTCCTGTCCTTTAGCAGCTAGCACTAGCTGCTAGCACCCAGTCCCTCATCCAGGCCAGGGAAGTTGCTCCAAGCTAACTTATCCTAGTGGCTTGCATTGATATCTTATTTCATCACTTCCTCACACCTCATGCAGATTAGCTGAACCTAGTAAATAGTCAACACTCCAGTTTTCATTGAATGACAAGGCTGCCTTACCTTGCCTTTCTGGTACAGCTTCTCTGACACTGTAATAACCCACAGTACAGGGACTACAATCCAAGTTGCCATTTAGTGATCATATTTCACTTATTTGCCTGAAATAATGTAATTAATTCCAACTTCTCTGCAAGTGGATTACAGAAATTAAATTAAGGTCAGGAAAGTTATGTATTTGTTACTGTTGCTCACTTTTGACTGCATCTCCATTAAAGGCAGCAGAGTCCTCTCTCATAGAACCAAGTCCTCTTTGTGCAGGATTGTTGACAGCCAACAATGAGCATTGAGAAGATATCCAGGTCAGAGAACCCAGAGCCAAAATCATAAAGGTCAGTGGCATGAATAGACATGCGCTTACTAACAGACAATGTGTGGAAACGACCAATGAAAATGTATAAGATCTAAAATGTGAACAGTAACATACCCTTAGCATGTAAGATGTTATGCAGAGTAATTGTTTGTCTTGTTTTTGTTTTTGTTTTTTTTTTATTTGTTTTTCTGTCACTGCTTCTGTGAACATACACAGAGTATGAACAAATATACATATTGTCTTTCATCAGGGCAGGGGAATGGAAAGAGCCTGAATCCCATCCAACATATTGTACCTAGTTGATTCTCCTCTTCCTCTCCTGAGTGTCTCATGACACTCAGCTGTCGAAGATGCAGCCAAAATGAGTGTCAGTTGCTGTGTTTTGTTTGGACACATGCTATAAGGTTATTACAGTTCAAAATCTTAAACTAAAAAACAAAAATTATGGAGTGAATGAGATTTGGTATTACATTCATTTTACTTTTACCTGTTGAAAGTTGTGTGGTTCAAAAAATGGAAACTGTGTTTAACATAAGAAGCAATTAAATAAAATAAAGTGAAATTAAACTCAGCAATGTATAGAGACATTTGAATTTCTTCTTACCACATTATCTTGTGAACACTTTGTATGTGCTGAGATCTATGTGCTTGACTAGCACAGCATGTTGTCACTCAGTTCAGAAAACATTTCTATGCTTAACTGAATAAGCACTTATACAGCAGCGCTGTTATAGGAGAATGATGACAAAATGATCAATTTCAGCTCTGCAGTTTAAAATTGATCTAGGTAGGTGTCAGCATTTTGCCCTCTGTGCCCTAATCAGTGACCCTGCTGTCATCATTAAGTGACTCGTTGGCCTGCACGCCTCCACTGCATCATCCTGCACTGTCAGACCCAGACCAGCCACAGCACTTACGCAATAACCATATCATCAGAATTATATAATTACCAGACTCAGTTCTATTTTACTTCAGTATTCACCTTTCTTTTGATTTAAGTCAACATTCATTGTTGACTTTCACATATTTTGACCCATCTACAGTGTTTCTAGTTGAGAATTAGGAATAGTCCAAGTTACTTCATGAGATCACAGGATGCAGCAGTCCTTTGCTTAGGATAATGCTCTGTGGTAAATGTATTGCATGACTATATGCTTGTGATAACCAGGGTTACACCAACAACCACATCATTCAGATATGTTTTGGCTTCATTCTCCAAGGAAGTTCCAGCTTGAAAAACGGGAGGGAATGAGTTATTTTTATTTAATGGTTATAAGTTGTGACATGTTCCTGCTCCCATCGTTTATGTTAAAATCATCACAAAACTTAACTGGAAGCCATGAAAAGTGAATTAACTACTATATTAGAGATGTCACATCTATCAGATGGATGAAATCAAAGGCTTTGTTTTCAGTGTTTTTAAGAATCTATCCATCTTTCACCCCTTCGAGGTCATGGAGGAGGGGCTAGAAACTATCCTAGCTAACAAAGGACCAGAGAGGGGTTACACATTTAAGAAGTCCTTTGACATAATAATTGTTGCGCCATCTAATTTCCCTGCATCTTTGTAGACAAATCACACGGATTATGTCTTTAAAACCAAGAAATTTGACTTACTTATTATCTTGTGACCTAGATGGTGGATAATCTCCACAGAGAGACGTGTGATACTGTTTTATCCTGTATATACTGACTGGATGGATCTTAAAACTGGTACCTGAAAGAGAATAGATCTAAATGAAACAGTTCATTCAGACATGCCAACAGCAACTCAGAACTAAGAGATATGAGACAATGTCACCCATACTGAGATAGAATTTGTCTCCACAATAAAAAAGAGGGGAAAAAAGAGAAAGATATTAAAGGTTTACAACATTAATCTTAATATCACACTGGATGACCTCAGCTGTGCACTTAAGACATGAATTTAGGCCCAACATATACATCTATCTACGAAGCGAAAAGCTCCGGATGTGGCCCACAAGAGATAAAACTGGCATAATTTTTTCTGATATAATACTCTTTCCAAATATATTCAGGAACGACTTTGTCCAGACTACAAATGCTTCCCTTTGAGCAATAAATATGCCTATGATGTTAATACATCCTAAAATGATGTCTATAAACGATCTCTCAAAGACAGCCACTGAGATACGCCAGAGCTGTTCCTGCTTTTGTTAAGAATTGACAGGCAGGAGGAGAAATGATTCACCTCCACTGGTCTTATCTTTATGTTTTATTAGTTTATGCTAAGGTCTGAAACATGGAGTATGTCAAAAGGCTTTTTATTTAAATGGTAATATAAGACAGATTAAAATAAAAATAAAATAATAAAAAGCAGATATGTCAATTTCAAGTTGTGTCGTGTGACACTTTGCTTTGCTGATGAGCTGCTTATGTTTATGTCCACCTAGTTAATCTGAATGTCATGTTGATTAGCCTATAGTTAATGAGGTGGTACAAGGGAATTTGCCAGAAAGACGTCATCAACATCATCGACAGGAGCTCAGAGGCCAACGCTGGCAGTCAATTTCTCTCAAACAGTCTATCCAGCATGGATTGAACAGCCACTGTGTCATTCTGGTAAAGGTTATTGCTCATGTTTCACAAGTTGAGGTGAAGCTTTTTGCTTAAATAAAAATTTTTATTTACTTATCTTTAATTATTATTAGAAGGAAACCATAAATATCATCACAAGAAGGGGTAGAAAAGACAAAAAATAATAATTACCCCCGTCATCAAATGAGGCAAAGTGCTTCCTACTTTGAATTAATTGAAATTTCTCTAGCAAGTGGAAAAATGGACACACTCCATTTTTTTTAACCAAAAATCTCAAACTGGAGCTTTGTGGCATTTTCATTGGCTAATGTGGAAAATGTCCAGAGGCAACACCCACTTCCTATGTAGAAACAAATCAAATCGGCATGCTGTCTCCCTGCGGATGTGTCTGATCAATCACTTGCATTCTGATATGTAGGCAGAATGCAGCAGTGGATGGAAAACAGCTCAAATTGCAGACAGGGTATCATACTTCAAACACTGGTTTGTTTGTGATACAACTATATTGATTACAAACATTGATTAATAGCAATTTTATGCATGTTAATGTTAAATTAGAGCAACTGGTGGGTAAAAGAAAAACAGTGTAAGCAGCATGTCCTCACTGGAGTATTGGTTTGTTATGTAATGTGTCCTTGTGGCCATGTAGACACATCAAACATCTAAAATCTATGATTTCTGAGGACAATGAAAATTGTTTAACCTTTCAGGGGAAAAATCCATCATATTAAGATACGATGTGTAAAGGATATTGTTGTCTGTTCATTTAAACACTGACTTTAAGGAACAGAAATCAAACTCTGTAGCAACGTCTACACATCAACACCTTTCCTCAAAACTTTCCACAGTGGAGAACACAATAAATTTCTACAGTTTACAGAAATAGACAGAGAAAAGCGAATGAGATCTTTTTTCCATTGCTCTCACTGAAAATGACTTCCAGCAGAGCAAGCATAGTGTCTTTGTGGGCTTTTGCAAATCTGGAATGAGTCAGTTTGGTGAATTATAATAAATGATGGTGTGAGCTGGGCTCCGACAGATAGCTGCCTGGAATTTGGGCCACATATTCAAATTAGAATGGGAGCATATGTGTCACACACGCCTTCACTCAACAGCTCCAGATGTCAAACAATTGTGGTAAAAATCTGTGATTTAAAATGTTTTTTTGTTTTTTTTTCCCAGACTTACATAGAAAAATGACTCAGTTTTCATTTATCAAATATGCACACACAATAACATAAAGTGCGGTTTTATTAATTCATTGACATTGTGATGATTTTCTTTTAATGTTTTATTGAAAAAGAGGACAAACAGTTCTGAATAACTGCAGTATCGCTATACAGTATTTGCAAATAATAATAAAATAAAAACTGTACAGTTTTGTTTCTGCAGGAAGGTGGGAAGACAGTAGTAGAAAAATAAAAACCAAGAATAGTGGAACTACAGTGTTCTGGCATCCACTGACATTATCCAACCTCCAATATGATCTAATAACACCATAAGTTGGAAAAAGTAAATCTTCTGTAAGACTGAAAAAAAGTGTATTCATCCCTACAGGGTTTCTGATTGTGACTGAAATAATCAGTAGTGTTCCTGATTAATAAGACAAAGCAAGAGTCCATACTGAAATGATCTCACCAGAAACAGAGTGGTGAACTGAGAGAGTTTACTACAATGCATCCAAATTCTGCACGTCTGACATGCCAAGAACACTGCTGTTTATATAAATTATGCTATGTTAAAATCAATTAAATAATTCTGCAACTTAACAGCCAACCACTCTTAGATGAGAAAAAAAATAAACAGGTTTGAAATCAACTAACATAAGTTTGAGTTGTTTCATATATATTTACACATCTGGCTTTGGGTAGTAAAACAGTCTCTGTTTTTCTTGGGGAAAAGAAATGTCTGGTGAGGAAGAAAGTGCTTTGGAAAACACACTTGACAGAATCATGCTCGTCTACAACTAGAAATAACACTAAAGGCTGAATTTGCAATCTTCAAAGTGGAAAATAAAGACAAATAACACATTTTGGCTCCAAGATTTCTGTCTAAACATACAATATGTAACTTAGCAGCACTTATCGTCAACATTCATAGCCTTGGCTCAGGGATGAGCTTCTCGTCTCTTCCTACCACTGAACAGTATTGCACATTAAAACACATAAACCTGTAAGAGGTGGCAGCAATCTGCACGATGATTTACATCTTCATGCGTCTTCTTCCAGTGAGATCTAATGCAGTGTGTGCTCAAAGCCAAACCACTTAAGTGCCTCTACAGGGAGACTTTTGTTAAGGCACACGTTGCAAAAGATTCTGCACGTAGACAAGATGATAGGTTGAGGAGTGTAGTGTAGCCTACTTTTAATTTGTGCAAGAAGATTTCCCTTTTTCACACCATGAATCCAACACAGTACAGTTAAAAAAGACTGAATTAACCTTTGCTAAGAGACCAGCTCATTAACAAATAGTTCTCTATTTCTGTGTTGGTGGTTTTATACTTAGTAGCTTCTAAAAACAAGAATTTATTTTTTAACTTAAAACTATATTAAAAGTCTGTTAATTTAATTTGCCATTCAAAACCTTTGTCAAAACTTCTGGTTAAACAGAATTTTTTTAACTAGTCACAACCTAATGTGACATCTATCCCACAAAAAGGACCTGCTTAATGCAAAAAAAGTGCAAACAAGGAGTATTCTGCTGAATAAACAAATTAATTTATTTCTGAACCAACTTTCTATCAAACTAAATCATTTTAAATCAGATCCCGTTTGAAAGTATTCACAGAAACAAACTGCAATGTGTGTACATGATGGCATGCAACCCTCTTTATCCCGCAGCTCCATGCATACAGTTTATTACCACTTCCACCATAAATATTATACCATGTTTATATTTAAGTGGTATTCTGTGCATGAACTTCTGCATAGAATCTTAGTCTCAAATCCAAATCTCCTTCAAGTTGTCATGCATTATTTAAAAACAGCAACCAGGACCAGTTAAAACAGTCTTCAACATACCCTGTGGTTCTTTACACTTGAAGTCATATTTCTGATTCTGCTGTCAAAGGCCTAGACTCTAAAGGCAAAGAGTCCAGGTTGCATTCAGAGTCTGACACCAGATTTGTGTTTGTGTCCCCAAGTGCAACAACCTCAGCATCCCTCATCAGCCTGTTTTCCTCCTCCTCAAGCTCCTCCTCCATCTCAACTTTTTCAAGAGCCACTTCATTCTCATAACAAAAGGAGTTCCTCAAGCTGGAAGCATTGGACTTCTTCTCAGACAGTTCCCTGGCACTACAGCTGGGCGTGCTGGGAACCTCATAGGTGTTGTCAAAACGAGAGTAGTCCACTTTGTAATAGTTCTTTTCTTCAAATAGCACTGGATCGAAGCGGTGGCCCCAAAGGATCTCGCCAGCCACATAGGAGCTCCGACACTGAGTGGTCATGGCTGTGGCCTCAACCATGCCCTCAAGAATGACCACAATCTCAAACTCTGACGTTTCCAACTCTTGTTTGTTCATCTCATAGAAAGGGCTGTCCTCATCAATCTCATGCACAATAGTAATTGGAGACACCAGGAAGATTCTGTCAATGCCACTATCGAAGCCCACGTCGATGTCCACCTGATCCAGAGGGATAAACTCTCCTTCTGCGGTGGTGCGTGACTTTAGGAGCTGGGCCCTTACATGGGCCTCCACAAGGTGACTTTTCCTCAGGTTTCCCACCCGCCACATCAAGCAAAGTTTACCGTCCCTCATGGCCACTGTAGCATAGTGACTGAACACCAGGGTCTCATTCCTCTTTTTGGGCTTTGCCATCTTGGCCATGACAGCACCAATGATGAAAGCATCGATGATGCAGCCCACAATGCTCTGGAATACCACCATAAAAACGGCAATGGGACATTCCTCTGTCACATAGCGATAACCATAGCCGATCGTGGTTTGGGTCTCGACTGAGAACAAGAAGGCAGCAGTGAAGCTGTCCACATTTGAAACACACATTTGAGTCTCATTCTCTAAATCTCCATAAGAGAGGGCCACTAACCAGAAGACAAAACCAAATAACAACCAGGACAACAGGAAGGACAGGCAGAAAAGGAGCAGCATCCAGCGCCAGCGAATGTCCACACAGGTGGTGAAGATATCTGCCAGGTAACGCTGGCCTTTCTCACTCATGTTGATAAACTGCACATTGCAGTGGCCATCTTTCCTGACAAAGCGGCTCTGATGTTGTTGCTCTGTGTCCCCCTTGTTTACATTGCCGTTTCCGTAGCCATTTGGGACGGCAATAGTGGCTAGCTTCATGCCGTCTTCTTCAGAGGACACAATGCTGTAGCGGTGGCTTCGCACACTCCCCATCACTTCCAGCTGGGGGGGCTGGGCTGCTTCTGCTTTGGAAAACAGTCTAAGTTTTTGGTAGAAGCGTTGGAGAAACAGTTTCGAATGCTCCGTGGACAAACCCAAGCAGAAAATGTGGACGACAGGACCTAATCCTGTGAGGAGGAGGGAACACTCGGCCTGTGCTTCTCTGGCAGTGGTGTGCACTGTTGGTGAGAGCAGCTCACTCCTCTCCGACGCTTGCTTTGAACCTCATCAGTGAAGTGGACTCTGGAAATTACAGAGAAAAAACAGTTTTAAAGTAATTGGCAGGAGCAAAAGTTAAGATCAGTGAATGTGGGTGTGTGGTTACATACTGTCTAAATAATGCATTGTACACTGATCTGGCAGCATGATTCTTGTAGATATACAGTGTACGCAGTACACTCTGAAGTGTAGTGAATGTATAAGGTGTCTCTGATGAGAATGTAAACTCTAAATTTAAATTGCATATATTAAATTATTCATACTAATCGTTTTATCTCTGCAGCTGTTTCACTGAAGCACAATAAATGAACCAGTAACCTTGTATTATATGTAATGGAGCAGCAAGGACAGCTGAATTAGAAAAGGTATTGACTTGGTGTATGCGGAATGAGAGGGCCATTAAAATACAACACCACAGGCTACAAAAGGCTGTGGACAGCCTGATATGGAAGGCTAGTGCCAAAATAACCTCGTTTCCACTTTTCAATGCATCAGATTTTAAAATTAATGAAATGAAAAATACTTTATCAATCCCCTGAGAAAACTGAAGTAAGTTAAATCAAATTAATTAAATTATCTATTGAATCCAAGCAGAGACGGTATGTAAATTAAATTTAAACACCTTTTTCATAAATGTTTGCTTTTAAATTTTCAAGTGAAAACCTTTTTACTTTGAAGACACAATAGATTCAGATGTGACTTTTTATGTTATGTTGTTCTGATAATGTTCAAAAGTTGCAAAGGATGTGCAGGTCTCCTTTCATTGCCTTTCATTTTTTCCCAGATTGTGATGTCAGTCATGCAATTTGCATAATCTGGATTATTTGGTTTAATTGAACAAAAGATATATGTATATTTTTAGGGATGTACTGTACTGGATTTTTGGCTGATATCTGATATGCTGATATTTTACAAATCATTTGCCCAATAACTCCACACACACATGCACACACAAATATACCAAATTGCAGGGATTATCCAGTTTCCTCTGATGTGGAATTAAAATACAGTATTATTCTGTATACTCTTTGTCATGTTGGCAAATTCAGAGGTAAATAAGGTTGAAAATCATGTAATATTCACTCCTTGTTCAAATTTGTTTTTTAAAAAAGTCAACTTACCATATGTACAAAATGTCAAACTGAATCATGACAGTTGTTTTCAAACAAAACAAGTAAGATATGTGCATCCTATCCTACTTAAAACAGGCTTGGATATGTTCTGTTATTTTATTGGTTAAATATATCGGTAGAATGGTCGATATCTGATATTTAATTTTAAAGCTAATATTAGCTGACAGCAAAATTGTGCTGATGATATTGTGCATCACCAATTATTTCACACAGATAACTAAAAATGTGTAAAGTGACCACATATTTTCGAAGAGAAAAATATTTAACTTTTGTGGAATAACAATATTTCTCGCTTGACATGCAGAAGGTTGTGTCAACTTTTTCCGCTTTGTGAAGGTTCTGGTGTGTTGTGGCCCTCAAACATGGGCACACTAAGAGTGTTTATGTGCATTGCTGTGCAAATCAGAAATCTCACTTTCACTCATCACCACCTTTTTTTTTTTTTTTTGCTACTTTCCCACACTGTCATATTACTTTTTTTTTCTACAGCTGCGTGTTATGGTGGCAGATGAAAGCTTGCAGAGTTTGCACAGCCTGTGATTTTTTTTTTGTTTTGAATTCATTAGAGCCAACAGATGAGGCAGATGGAAAGTGGTTACATAAAGCTGCTCTATTTTTCATGTCACAAATCAATAACCATGTCCAATCATTCAGCAGTTGGTATCTTTAATTTAAGGATTTTAAAACATTTATACTTCCATAAGATTATATTTAATTGTATAATTTATTTATAAGAAATTTCACAAAATTTTCAAATAAATGTTATCTATTGATGTTTAACGCTTTTAATTATACGGGGTAAAGAAAGTAGTAAAAGTCACCTCATGCAGATGTGATGACCAACAGAGTTTAATCAGATAAAGAAAATGCACAGGATCCAGTCCAAATCCTGCTGTCTCTACAACTCCACTAATGTTTTAATAATAGAAATTATAACAAATGTGGTTTTCTATTGCACTACAACATATAAAATCACTTTTCATACGTTATAACATTTTCATCATACGACTGTTACCTTTTGAAATGAGGCTGAATATCTGTAACTGCACTGTTATACTTCTTAAAAGCGATAGCAGGACTCCTACCTGTTGTCGCTTGCAGTGCAAATATGATCTTCTCTTGCAGTCATAAGTCCAGTTAGCCCCTTGTGTCCAGACTGGAGCTGTAAACTCTGCCATAACCCACTGCAGCGATACTAAAGAAGATAGTTGTGGGTCCAAAGACAGACTTTAAAAACACGTGTGGCCAGCCCCGCCCCCTCTCGCTGGGTGGCCAATAGGAAGCTGCAGCATCTGTTTGAGGATCTGAGTCCCCATATAGGTTTCATATTGTAAATTAGAGTTGAAGACGGATTGAGCGAAGCTTGGAAAAGTTGACAAATGAAATAAGCAACAACAGCCTTCACGGTCAAAGAAACAGAATTTAATTGAACTGAATTACATATGGGCATGGCAAAGAGACATGTCTTTCCCATCTCATTATACGACATGAACTCCGTGGATTAGGCTGGGAAATCCAGGTTTGCAATAGATGAACACAGGATGGCAGTATTCAGCTATAAAGAGAATCAAGTGCTTGTATCGACTGCCCAAGCAAGAATGTCAGCGTATTACTGCATTTAATAAGCAATAGAAAAAATGTCAAAAGAGCAAATTGTCAAACTTTATTGTTTTTTAACCCCTAAACAATCCATCAACAAACCTAAAATTTTTAACATTGTATTTACAGTTTTATATAAACGTATTTGCATACCGAGTTCAATTCATAGTCTGTTTTTGTTACAAACAGGTTTGCAGCATGACCTCGTCCATGAAGTCAAGAGTTACCTGAGAGACATGCCCGTTTCTTTTTACTGATGGTAAGTGTGAACTTTCCTCTACAAGATGCTTTCTTCTGTCATTCTCCTCTGCACTGAGCATTGGCACTGACACCCAAGTGGTCTCATTGAACAGAGCGTAATCCACCTTGTAGTGCTTTTTGCCCACTTTCAACATATCCTGGAATTGCTGGCCCCAGCGGATGTCTGCTGGCATGTAGGAAGTACGTGTCTGGTGGAGCATCCCTGTGGTGTCGCCTGTGTAGGTGAAAGACACCACCAGCTCAAAGTCCTCCTCCAATAGACCATCAGGGCCCAAACTGTAAAGGGGACTCCCCAGTTCCAGCTTGTGAATGATAGTGGTTGGTGTGGCAAGGACAATGTCACGCTCTTCCAACTCCAAGTCCTGGTGTGATATCACCATAGCACCCAGTGGTTGCTTCACATAGCGGACTAACTGGGCCCTGGCAACCCCCTCCAGAATGTGATTACCTCTAAAGTCCCCAAGGCGCCAGGACAGACACAAAACCCCATTTCGCAGGTTGACTACAGCACAACGGCTGAAACCCACAGTCTGAGCTCTCTTACGCGCAGACGCCATCTTAGCCACAATAACACCAATAACAATGGTGTCAAGAACACAGCTAAATAAATCTTGAATTGTCACCACTATGACAGACACAATACATTTCTCAGTAACTACCCTGAAGCCAAAACCAATAGTTGTCTGTGTCTCCAGTGAGAAAAGAAAAGCTCCAGTGAATCCATGCACCTCCTTGAAACATGGCTTATTGTCAAAACTGTCAATATCTCTATTTACATGTACCATGAGCCAATAACAGAGACCGAAAAAGAGCCAAGAGAGGATGTATGAAAGGCAAAAGAAGAGGAACATTGTCCTCCACCGGATCTCTACAAGAGTGGTGAAGATGTCCATGAAATATGGGCTCCAGTCTCCAGGTGCCTTCTGGAATACTACTGGGAAACTGCCGTCTTTCTGCATGTAGCGGAGCCGCCTCCCTTCTTTTCCATTTTGCTTGCCCAGTGTATGAACTGTGGTGCAACAGGTGTCAATGACAAGCTCTCCCCCTTCTGTGCTCATCTTGATGGGGACCAGTTGTCAGTTTCCTGTTAAAAGACAGGAATGAGAGGGAAACACAGGTAAACATAGCAAATGTATTTTTTTTAACTTGAATTCCCTCTCAGTTGGTCAATAGAGAAGAGGGACACCAATTTACTCATTGCAAGTGATTAAAATAAAAATCCATTCAGACTTGTTTGTTAAGCAGGGGTCTTGATGTTGGAACAACTAGTTTAGGTCACTGCATGCCTGAGGCAGTCAGCAGCTCAAGGTGTCAACCTGTAATAATTTACTGAGGGTTCTGTTACCATCTGGACACTGAGCATATTGGTTTTGCCAAAAAACTCACACTCTACAAATACACGGCATAAATTAAAGCTTATAATACAATGTCAAAAAAATGAACACAGTTTTATTAAAATCAAAAATGTCTTATAAGCCTTTCTTCAGATGGCTATTGAAGAATGAAAAATATAAAAAAATATTTTTTGTTTTTTCAAACAACTGCAACTGAAATGGTCATATCCATCATTTGTTGTGATGCTGTCCTGCAAAGTACTGACACTACAAGTGGCAGGAGGATTTCCACACTGGACATCAAGTCTTTTATTGAAGAAGCAACAACATGCCGAGACAAAAGGAAGTGGCAAAGTTAAGCACAGAGCTTTTCTCAACTACTAACTTACTTTTAGAGGTATCTGTTGTTTTGCTTAAACGTTTTCGCTTGTCAGTTTTGCAGCACTTTGCCATTTCAGTCAACCTCTATATTTCTTCCTTGGCTTCATCATCCTCAATATTTAATTCTTTGTTTAAGATTTTTTTTTGAGTGTGCATTTTTTTTTTCTTTTTTTTTGTAAAAAAATAATCTTTTCACTAGGCTTTGCTGATATGTATATATCTAGATTTGACCCTGACCCTATGAAAAGATTAACTAAGGCTTTGGGTCAGGAGCATCTATTACCTATGATGGAGAAAGTCTTTTCAATCAGTTTGGATTATCTTTTAAATTAATATTTTAAGCAAAGTCTCTTTGATTTAGGCAAAAGGGGAAAAAAAGTCAAAAGTGATATTGTTTTCCCCTTTTTTTGTACTGACTATGACTTATTTATTTAAAATAAGCCATATTTGATTAATCCAACCTGAGTCCTGTGTAAGTACGTCTCGGCTAATTAAGCAAAATCTTGACCTTAGTGTGGTGCAGTTATTAATTTGCTCACGTCCTCATGAGGGTAAATTATTAGCTTCCAACCACCTCTAACAGCTTTCACCTCCAAATGTCACCTTAGATGTCAAACTTTAACCATAGCACCCTTTTCAGAGACACACAAGATGTGACATTTTTATCACTTTCTTATTCTTTACTTGAGTAATTTGACAGTTCTTGAGCTTCCACTAATAACAAAATCACTTTCAAGTTTATGTTACAGAACAGAAGAGTCTCACTGATCAATAACAAGTCATGTCCTCCTTGTCAGTCAAACTTTCTGTTGGCGATATGAGTCAGTGAACATGTAGCTAATGTTTATCTCAGTTTATGATAAATGGCTTATCAAGAGTTCTAATTTTACACTTTCTGTTCATTAATTGACTGATTGTTACGGTTGTGCTGTTTGAGCAATAATGCAAAGCAAAGTCTGGTAAAGAACGTTTTTGTCAGCCAGATAAATGTCAGTCCATATGAGATGTTATTGTAGATCGCACTCTGTAGGTGAACTGAACACATAAGTAAATTAAAGCAATTGGGGTAAAATAAATATGGAAATATGTATCATAATCTGTGAGACTTTTCACTGCAAAATCCTTCAGAAGCTTAAAACCAGCCAAACGTCAGCCAAAATTTGGTTTTACCCTTTCCTTATGCAGTGATCATACCACAACGTTGCTGCAGTCAATCAGAATTTAACATATAGAAAGAAATACAGAGAAAAGGAGAAAGTTATCATATTAATCTGCATTATAACTAGGATAAAACCTGACCCATAAACTGCGGCAATCAGAGATTGTTCACTGCAAGTCTGTAGAGAATGACAATCAGGTTTAGGGAGAAGGTCAGAGACGCCAGCCTGCCCAGTTTTAAGCCTTTATATGGCACAAAGTTACAAAAAAAGTAGGAAATTACCAAGAAAACCTCCAGCTGCTAACACATTGTGGCTTCAGGATATATTAACTTCACCTTGACCATTTCTGTTTTCTTAGTATTTTTGTTTCTGAGCCCCATTTTTGTTCTGCCTACAGATCTTTTTAAATGTATTTATTTTTTTATTTAAATGGTCATGATTTGCACTTACTTTCCTTTTTCTGTCTTCCATTAATCGTTCTGTATTTGACAAGAACAGCTACACACTAGCTTTTATGTTCAAGACAAAAACACACACACACACACTGTACAATGAGCAATTTGTACAGTTGGTATATTTAGACATGGTTTGTTATACATCTATTCACATTAATTGTCTGCATTACCACTTAAGGTTAATCCATAATGTCAATAAAACCCCCCTTTTTTAACCCATTCACCAAAGAAAACTGTTGAGCTCAATGCTTTTTTCCCGAAGTCTACCATGACTCAAGCTGTACAAAATAAAATAAATGAACACCTTTTAATTATTAAGAACAAAACACATAAAATTGGATTTTATATAGTAATCAATCCTTGATCAAGTAAAGTTCATATGTGCCTTTTAACTGAGAAAAATATTGGAATTAACAACTTACTTGCAGAGATGAAATTAGTTTTGATCAGGTGTTACAAAAGTGCATCAGTCCTGCAGAGTGCCAGATGATGTTTTGCTCAAGTTGAACTAACCTTCACCTGGTTGAGGAGCATGACATTGTTGGGGGCTGGCCTGGTCCTGAGGCAAAGTACCATTTTGTTCTGCTATCACAACAATTGCTTCTCTCCGAAACCTCATTGGACAATCTAGATTTTATAGTTTATGGAATATTTTAGAGGTTCATTAAGACAAGAACAACCAAACCCCCTCTGAATGTTTGTCTCAGGATGATGAAATCGAAGTTGAGCAATCTCAGTAGTCTTCCACAAGATAAATAAAGGTTGAAATTATTGATGTTTAAAGATAATTCAGGAGGCAGTTTCTCAGTTATTCCCATTTTGGTCGTTTCCCTCTGAACTTCCATGATTCATTAGACAGGAAGTTAACCTTTGCTCAATCAGGTGAAGACATTTTCATCAGCACAAGGATTTTCTTTTTCTCAATTGAGAACAATTTCCTTCCGATAAGACATGATCAACCCTGAACTGCCATTACACACTGACTTTTAAATCACATTTATTGCTGCTATAAGAGCATCAAAGCTGCTACAATCAGGTCAACAACACCAAAAGAACTTTGTTGAGGTTTCTAAAAATAGAGCATGAATCAGGTTCACCCTTGCTATGAGAACAAGCTGATTAAGTATTGGTTTTGTAAGACGATGTATGAAGACAGAGATAACAGACATTCCTCTGAGAGATAACCCAGAACATTTATAGGCAACTTGGGGGGGGGGGGACAAAAACTTCCTGGACTACAATAAAACTCATACTTACGTTAAATAGTTATTAACAGGTGGCAGTGGCTGTTGCTACCCAGCTGGCTCAAACTGAGCCTCAGATGTTTGGAGAGAGAAGAGAGTGAAGAGAGAGTTTGGAGAGATTAAAGAAAAAAAAAACAGTGTTAAATGAAAACTGGTCAGAAGATAAATCTGGGGCACATCTCACTTTGCTCATACAAAAACTTTTATTTTCACGGTAGTATTTTAAAAACTGGTGTCAGACACCAATTGTGAGAGGATTTGAAAGAGGCAACATGCATGCAATAGATGGGCCATCGATAAGAAATTCAGGCAGTGAGAGGAACAGCGCTGGGTGACAGCAGAGAACCCCATGAAACCAGTAAAAAGCAGATTAAAAAGAACTTTTTGTTTTGTTTCAAGCGTTTTCAACTGTTGCAAAATGAGTCAGATCTAGCAAGAAGAAAGCCATGAAAAGAACAAACCCCTTCCATCACCATCTTAAAAGTAATGCCTTGCAGGAAGCTTATCAGCAAACCCTGACACACTCCGTGATCAGTGGGAGAATACACTTAGCAGGCACTGTGCATGTGAAGTAACACACATGTTCTTTACTCGGGAAAACAGGGACAAAGTAAAGTAAAGTAAAAACATACAATATTATTCACTAAAAATGCTATGAACTTTTGTAGGTTTGACGTATTTCTGATGGGGGAACTTTACTTGTATGTATCCTGTGAGTTCACAAGCTTGCAAAAGTATTCACCACCCTGGAAATCTGATTGGAGTTTTTGGGAGAAGGAAGGGTAGGGTGGGGGAAAAAAATGTAAAAAAGTAGAAATAAAATGGTTAAATAAGTTATGTGATTCCTGAAGGTAATAGGTAGTTTCAGACTTCATAGGTCTGAAAACAAGTAGACATCGCTGTTTTAAGTAAAAAAAATTTTTTTCAAATTTAGCTGTTTTTTTATGTAAGTTTTTTAACCCTTTGGCCCCGTTTTTTTGTTAACCTTTTAAATTCTTAACGCCTCTTAATTTTATTTCTTTTTATCAAGTTGGTTTATTTTATATATCTATTTGCTTTTATATATTTATGTATTTATTTTTAAACATTTTTATCGCTAATCTTTATTTTTTAATTCTTAATTTATTTATTATTTAACAGTATTTTCTTTTATTCCAGTCTTATTTTTTGTCTGTACACACACACACACACACACACACACACACACACACACACACACACACACACACACACACACACACACACACACATATATATATATATATATATATGAGTCATCTAAATAAGCACAAATACTTAAAAATCTTAATTCATTCAGGTTTTAAATGCCACTACTTTTCTTGACAAAAGTCTTTGTTCTGCTTTTATAAGTAGACCAGATCTTTTTAGGTAAGTTCCAGTCTTAAATAATTTCTGAGTCAACTCACTCCTGTATGACAAAGTCCCATTGTATGACTGAAAAAAACAGCATTATATGATGATAAATGGCAGCGAGGGCAACCTGTTTATCTGACACAACTGGCCTTATTATGTAATGTTTACACAAATCTCGTAATAGACATACACTCCCTAATTAGTGCTATATTCAGCACTGTATACTGCACTTATTATGGGTAACTGTAGCTCGAGAGGAAGAGCAGGTGACCTGGATCAATTCCAGGCTTCCCCTGACTGCATGCCTAAGTGTCCTTGAGCAAGACACTGAACCCCGCATTGCCCCAGGGATGTGTCTATCGGCATGTGTGTGTGAATGGGCGAATGTGACATCCAGTGTAAAGCACTTTGAGTAGCCAAGCTGACTGGAAGAGGGCTATATAAGTACAAGTCCATTTAATTAATAATGTGTTAATATTCTGTATTTTTAAACTGTAGTGGCTCAGTCACATTGTCCCGTATGGTGTACTGTTGTATAAATAAACATTACAGAAAGTGTGTGGTCACAAACTTGTTGACCGGTTGATGTTTCACTGTGACGTGTTATTTTCTGTTTGCAGAATAATAACCGTGAACCATAGCTCTAATGCTCTGCTGGTGTTCAGTAATGGTGCAGTGTTGCACTCTGTGATCATATGTGCAGAGGTGAACTGAGAAGTCAATCTGTTCAATGACCCGCTTGGAGCTAACAAATGTCCTGTTGCAGTCCAAACCTACTTGACTCGTGGTAAGCTCAACAACTTACTGACACAAATCTTAATACCATATCAGATGCAAACTAAAAATTTTACATAACTTCATCTTTTTTTTTTTAAACATTTTTACTAACCTCTGGTGGTTCACCAGTTACATTTGAAGCAGTATTGGAAATAAACTGCCTGAATTTCCATTTTAACAAATGGAAAAAAAATTGGGGTGTTTAATATTTGACTCTGGTTGATGTAGACGGTGGAGCAGAACTTGTACTGGGCTATGTGAAGATGGTTGAAGGCTATGTTATATAGTGAAAAATTTTCATCGTAGTGAGTTCATTAACACAAGTGACAAACGATACTCATCCAAATTCAGGTGATGGTGGTCTTCCCCTATAAAACCTTGAAATGTTAAGAGCGTGACTAGGTTCATTTAGTCTATTCCTATTGTAGTTGTAAGAATTATTTTTGATCAAAGAGTTTTTAAGGAGTTGTAATTTTACCTTTTTGACATATTTCGACTGAAACTTCAGTCTTCTTTAGAAAACGTCATCCAACGTGTGTTGTGACGCGTCTTCATCAACTGATGGTATTCTGGAGGCGAGACCAGCCCAGCAATCTGACAGATTTTTGCCCGGCTTGCCACACACCTTCTGCCGCTCAATGGTCTGTGCAGCAGATGTGTGGGATTGCATGAATGCCCCTTCATCATCAAAGACAATGACCTGTACAACAAGCTGAAGTTAATTTATCAGTTACTTGTTTTACATGAATTGATATATTTTGTTTGTATATTTTTATTTAGTTTTTAGTTACAGCAGCTGATAATATAAATATAAATGACAATGAGAAAAAAAAGACATTTTCTGAAATGAAACAAAGGTTCAAATATTTCATTTGTTTAATTTGAATCTCTGTGTGACAGATACAAGTCCAAAGAATTTAACTGCAAGTTGTTTAATGACCAACTGTATCGAGAAAATAAAAACAAATCCCTAACAAACTAGATGGAAGCAACACACACATACGCACACACACACACATACAAAACAGAACAGTTGTAGTTTTTCCTGCTCTCTCCCATTCACAGTAAACACAACATTGCTGCAGAAAGCCTTCTGCAGGGCTGAACTGTTAAAAGAAAAAGACTAAAAATTTTACCTTCACCTTTATCATAATCTTAATCCAAATCCCCTCAGAACTTTGGCTGTTTAACATGAATGTTACCTTCTGAGAGCAAACTCCAGTAATTTATGAAAAAACGAACATAAACCCTGACAAAAGACCCTCTACCGTCCCAACATGAGCTGAGTCAACATAATGGACCCATTCAGCGATGAGCTCCATCACACTGCATCTGGTTCCCACACATCCACTTTAGTTTCATGATCTTTCCTTCATCGCCTTGGGGAAGAGAAATGGGGAGATAAATGTAAAATACTCATCAGACAAAAATTTGGATGGTAAAGGTTAGATGATACATACCTGTTTAAAAATCTGGGCACCCAGGTAGTTCTTTGCCAAATTTCCCAGGTCAGACTTTCCACCCACTTTACATCTGACGTAACCGTAGAGGTTGGCCAGTTGTAAAACCAAACCCATTATCACCACAGCCTGAAGACAAGACCACAAGAAGGACTGAGATGTGAACAGAAATTTTATACTGACAGAAATGGTTTTTGGCCTTGAAAGTAAAATATTCAAACTGACCAGCCATTTAATGTTGAAGGACAAGATGGTGCTGAACATAAAAATAACCCAGAAGATGGGGCACGCAGTAAGTCCGAGCCAGAAAATCTGGGATTCTGCTCTGGATGTGGAGTTTTTGCCATCCTAATGTTTAGAAAAGTACACAAGATTTCATTAAGTACAAAAGCCCCTGACTAAGCAGCAGCTATGCAGCTATATTAAATACCAAACTAATACACACTATCATGAAGTTGACTCTGTGTTACAGTGAATATCTCTAAATTTAAGATCTAAGCGCTATAGTTGCTAAACATCAATGCTAATAACAACAATTTATCTATAAGGAGGACATGTGAAGAGCTGTAGAGGTTGTTTAGGTTACATAATATGTTTTGCTCTATCATGTTTTTCCACCAAGGGGTTGTTGTGAGAAACCTTCTGTTACCTTAAAAGGTCCCTTTTTAGACACCATTAATCATATCAGCTCACTCTTAATAATGTTTGTATAATCCTTAAGGACCTGATTACCTTCCTTGACTCAAACACCCAGCGGCTCTTTCCATCTTCATCCACCTGATTCCACCACCGAAGGCCCACCAGCAGTCTGCCAGATACATTCTGAAAGACAAGTTTCACCTGATTTATTACAATGCATCATATAGACATTAACTTTCACTAAAAAATTTCCTTACACAGAGTTTTTAGAATGGTCTTCTACCTTCACTGACTTCTTTTTTGTATGTAATTATTAATCAGTTACTTCAAGAGGACATTTTATAAATTTGGGGTTTGCCCTTCGTTACGTAACTTTACTGTGTAGGTAAAAGAGCCGCAATTTTTTAAAGCCTAAAGTCACATTGAAGGTAGATCTTTCTCTCTACAGAGTAAAAGGGTCCTGAACTACGTGAAGAGCATTAGCAATCCAGGCTTGTCTTCAAATACTTATATGTAACACTTGTTTACATACCTACATTCTGGATTCTGTGAAACTGCGGCACCTAAAGCGTGAAGGAGCTATTGCAGGTCCTTAATTTCTGCAGCAGTTAGACTGGAAACCAGCACTGCTCCCAGTAGACCACAAATACACTCAATAAAAACAATTTACTAATGTACATACTTTTTGTTTTTTAATTCTTATAAATTAGCAACAAGTAGGTTTCTGGGGGGAACCTGTGTGTAGTTTGCATGTATGCATGGGTTCCCTTCTGGCTTCCTCACACAGTCCAACAACGTGTATGTTTGGCTGATTTGAGTCTCTAAATTCTCACTAGGTGTGAGTGTGAGTCTAATTCAGCGTTTGTCTCTCTGTGTTGGTTCTATGATGGACTAGGAATAGCTCCAGCCCCCTCGTGACTCTGTATTTATTGAGAGAAATTATTATTTTATTAATAGAAAATGGTGTAAAAAAAAACAAACAAAAAAAGACATGCAAACACGACCGCTCTTGGCATCTGTAGAAACACATGGTTTGGCTAAAACCAGTGGTGGGGAACCTTGGTTTTCCATGTGTCCCTGCTCTAAGACACCTAAATTTAAATCAAGTTCAGTACAATGGCTCATTAATTTGAATCAGGTGTGTTGGAGCAGGGACACATGTAAGCTTGCAAGACAAGGGCCAAGGTTCCCCACCACTGGCTTAAAATGGTAAAATCATGTAAAACCACCATCTCACAATTCTATTGTGACACCACTACATTTTTTTAGTGCTGTTTCTATTGCCCTCTAAGTTTACTGTAATTATCTTTTTATAGTTTTTCATTATTATGGATCATGATTTTTGTATTTCTTACATTTTTGTTCAGCCTCCACAGTTCTTTTCCACAGAAATTCTTTATATAGTATATTTTTCTTCTTACATGCAGTAAGTATTCCCTATGGTTATCCAAGGCTTCTGTACAAAGCTTTGTTTAACTATTTTTTTTTACAATCTTTTTAGTACAAAGGTAACAGGATGGACAAAAATGCTTCTTAGGCTTCATTAGCACTTTCTGTATAAACACTATTCCAGTGCTGCTTCTTTAATTCCTCTTTAAGATTGCTAATGGCTCTCTGTGTCTTTTATCTCATTATTTTGAGGATTTTGTTGCTTTTCTTGGTCATGATACAACTATGAATAATTGCAAACAGTAGAAGAGGATCACTAGTATCATTGCTTATCAGTCCACTTTCTATTTTCCTGCCAATGACCCTGGTAGATATACTGTCGATAAGTGTGGCACTGTTCTGCTTGGACGCGTGATTGTAGACTACACATGGCATTGATCCACTATGTAAACAATGTTGAAATCCCCACAAATGAAAACCTGTTTTGTTTTGCCAATGTTAATTCAGATAACCTCTGCTTAAAGGTGTTGATGGGACAACTAGGTTTTCTCTAAATACAACTTATTTTTTTTTTATTTCACATATCCATTTCTACTGTAAAATGACTTTAGTAACTTTTGTGTATACAAAAGGCAACTCCCCCTCCCTTTGTTGCCGGTCTGTTTCATATCCCTTAATCTGCACAATGTCAATTTGCTCCTCATTCAACCAGGTTTCTGATATTGCTATTATTGTGTATTTATTACCCCATTGTTGTAGACAGTATTTGGTTTTTTTTTTTTTAATTAAGGCTCCTACTGCTGAAGTGTATAATTGATATTACATCACCAGTATTCCTATTTCTTTTCATGTATTACTCTTCTGTATAATATTTGCATTTGTTATGATTATTGTTGTAAAGGTGATTTTCAGGGTCATTTATCATTTTCAAAGTCCTGTGATTTATGATCAGTGTAACTGTAGGTTTCCAAGTTCAATTGTGTCTAATCTGGTAAATGTTCAGTCATGATTAGTTGAGTGTTGTATCCATTATTTCCTCCATACCTGTCCAGTTTACTGACATCTCTGTTGACATGCACTTTTGCTTCCTCTGGTGTTGATCCATTTTGCTTTATGTAAATCTTGTAATTAGCTGTCCCCTATGCTTGATTCCTTTTAAGTTTTCTCAGCATGCGAGCCAACATATTTGTGTTCTAAGTGCTCATTAATATACACATGGGTTCCTTTGAGTTACCTTTCTTGTTTAGGTAGTGCCAATTTTTTTTCTTTCGATTTGTAAAGCAGATGATTACTAAGTGACTGAGCTCACAACAAGTAACTCATCTTGCAAGAATATCTGGTAGAGCAACTTTCGAAGAGGGTTTTTAATTTGTTTATCTGGAACAACTGAGTGTTGTTGCTCTCTAATGATTAGTTTTTCTTTGAAGCATGTAAAATGTAAGAAAAGCCTGGACTACAAATTAGGCGTAGGCAGTTCGGAAGCAGTTTCTTCTGTGGGACAAAATAACCCACTTTACTGTGGACTTGTGTGTGACTATGTAGTCATTTAGCACAAAAAGCTGTGTAACACATAACAAAGAGGAGGAAAATACAACAAGCATAAAACTGTCTTTTCAAGGTCATATAATCAACCTACTTTTCAAGAGCACCTTGTGGTTAAACATAGCCTGATCCACTAACCTTGACAGTCCAGAAATCACATGACAGCAGAAGGATGATGGTGACCATACATGCAATAAAGCGACTGCTGAAGATGTCACTTAGTAAATAAACCAAAATGGCACTTGTTCGAAAGAAGAGATGGAAAAATGATGCCACGGGATGCCTGAAATATAAGTTGAATTTTGTCTTCAAGGTTAAAAATTAAAAATAAAAATGGAGGGGAAAAAATACCTTTTGCCAGGAATACCTCTTACCTAACTGCAGACTTTTTGAGCCTGAAGTTATCTTCCTCCTCACCAAAATGAGGAGACTCTTGGGAGTCCTGCAAGTACAAAAACATTGACTCTAATGTTGAAAACACCAACTGCAACCTGCTGCCTCATTTTGTAGTTTCTGTCGGACAATATTAAATGTAAAATATGGAACTTTGCACACCACTTACAAGGAATAATAGTAATAATAGCATTTAATTTCAAGATCAAAAGTCTAAATTAAAATCGAAATTACCCGTCTCTGCATTTTGACTCCAGAAGGATGAATTTCCTGGTGACGTGGATGTAAACAAAAGAGTGTGCGAAGGACCTCACGGAGGTGTGGCTTTGTATAAGCCTGAAAAAGGTAAACCTTTCATTCAACGATTTCAGCTCGTATCCTTTTTATTATTAGTGTAGTGGCATGTTCAAATGTGCTTTCATTATATCTTAAAAAAAATAATCTACTGTATGTAGCGAGTGCTTTTTTTTTATTTTTATCGCATGTCATATTTGTTGTGCAGTTACCAAATGTTCCTTTTTAATAAAAAGAACCCTAGAAATGCTCCTTTTCGGACTTTTTTCCCCATGATGCTTAATAACACACGGTTCAGACCAAGATAACACGGTACAACATTCACACCTTTATATTCTGGATATTTTACTTTATTCAACTTTATATTCAACTATACAAGTTGGTCGCAATGTCCTCCAGCATTGCGGTTGAACTAGCCCTGCAGTGGCGCTATTTCACCACCAGAGGGGGCTTTTGACTACAATCTTTTGTCAGCAATGGAGTTTATAAAACTGGTGACTGAATTATTAGGTGACATGACTTTTTAATATAATGCTTTTATTTATATAAACAATTTTTATGTCTCTATAAAATATAGAGATATATAGAGAAATAAATCCTCGAAACAAACCACATTCTGTACAAAACATTTCTGTAATGTTATAACAGCTGCCTGCACACAACGCAAGCTGCAGAGTTATGAGTTCAGAAACACTTCAAACAGACTGGCAACTGCATGCATTCTATAAAAGATGCCAAAAGGAAGCCCGATGTTCACAATGGCAGCCCACATGTTGAATTGGTAGAATTCTGTTTCAGCGACATGGTCAAACTGTGGACGAGCTCCAAATGCAGGCATGATCCACAGCTGTAAAAGAGAGAAAAGAGGCAATGGTTATTTCAATAATTTCAAACTGTAAATTTAAGGAATAAGGGACATGGGTACTCACAATAATGTTGCCCAGTAGCAGAAACATACACACTTCTCTCAAAACCCGCCGCTTCCAAAGTTTGTGTCTCTGCTCAGCTGTGCTGCTGGGACTATTCGCTGCTGTGTCAAGGTTGGGTTTTTTTTCCATGTCTGCTCTTTCCAGGCTGTTCACATATTTGTTTGCCTCCAACACGTATGGATTTGCAATCACTGCATCTGGTTCCACCTTTTGGAAGGGCTTCCGATGCAGACCTTCGATTATGAAAAAGTTTTGCAGGCCAAGCTGGATCACCATCATTATAGCCCAGGCCAGGTTGAGCATGTTCAGATAGCCTTTGGCTCCAGTTGCAACCATGGCTACAATGGAGAAGTAACTGATGATGAACTGCCCCAGTGAGGCTCCAACTAGGAGCCCCACATCGAGGTTGCGGGTGGGATTTTTTTCTGAGACAAGTTCCCTGTTGTCCAGCTTGAAGATGACACTGCCAACCACGGTGCAAACAGACATCATTGTAACTATGACTATATTCATAGTAAAGTGCATCATCAATACTTTGTCTCTCTTGTCATCAAAATGATTTTTTTGCATTTCAATCTCGTATATGATGAACGTTGCCAGGCCTGCGATCACAAGGAGGACTCCCAAAGTCGGACCAATAAAGACCTCCTTGATGCTAAATTTGATGTGGTGGTGGTGGCTGCTTTCAGCTGCTACTCGGCCTACATTCTTCCACATGATGTAAGCCATGGCAGAGGCAAAGAGGCTGTACTCGGAATTGAAAGGGTACAGGTAGAAGTAGGCCTCCTTGAAGATGCTACATGCAGTGTGGCTGCACACACAAGCCTGATCTCCATAACCACCTTTAAAACATGAAACAGTAAAAAGTAAAATGTTATGTTGTGCTTGTTTGCTATCATTTATAAGGTTTTTTTATGTCTCTATCTGCATCACTAACTTTTACTGATGTACAAGCTTCGTCCGGAGAGTTTAGTGTGATTTGTGGAGTCAGGTAGAGTTGTTAGGTGAACGGACTCGTCTGTGACTGCACTCATCCATAGAACTAGATTTGTGGAGAGGGTGAGCATCAGCCCGCAGCTAAAAAAAGAAGAAGAAGAAGAAAATAGAATTAAAAAATAAATAAAAGGGTCAAATTAAAGTGGTCATATATGATGCCATGACTAATAAATCAGTAAAACAGTAATATTTATGAAGGATTTACAAGTAATAAAAAATCTTGCTTTTAACAGTTTAGATTTATTAACTGACTTGTTCACTGGATCAAAAAGAAAAAAAAATCCAGCATCAGCAAATTTGTTGTTTCTCAAAGTACTTGAGAAAACTTTACTTGGATCCAAATCCAATTGAAACAAGTGTTTCAAATACATAACATGCCGCTCTGGGCAGTTGTGTTGTTCTGTTCTCTATCATTTAATTAACCAAATGACTGATAAGATTCAATGAGAAATGAACTTTCTTATTGGTTTGCAATAATTAATAATTGTTATTTGCAGTTATTTGTTCAACAGTAATAGAACAAAAAAATATAAACAACTCGTACATCCTGGGGACAGCAAACAATTAAATAAAAATAATGCTAAAATTAAAAAGACACAAAAGAAAGGAATTGAAAATACTTTAACCACCTACCGTGAGATGTTCTTTTGGAGCTGCACACAGTCCTTTGAATGGATCCACAAAAAGTATGTCTGCAGGTTGATAATAAGAAACATCATCAGCATTTTGAAACCATAAGGACCATGAAACATGTAGCAAGTTATAATTTCTTTTGACATTTTACCTGCACCAAAACAAAGATGAGCTGCACCACGGGGAATGCAACCTTAACACCAGAATCACAGTGGAGGTAACCAACATAACTGGCGATCTTGAAAACGTCCATGATGATACTGAGAAGTCCAAATAGGAGAAGTCCTCCTGAAAGACACAGAACATTTAAAATAATAAATAAATAAATAAATAAATAAAATGCTTAAACTACCCAAGAATTGTTCTGTAAATTATGTTCTTACCTCTGAGCCATATGGGTCCAGCATGCTGATCCTTGTAGACAACAGCATTTTCTATCTTGGCTGTGAATTTAGTGTAATAGATCATCCATATTGAGGTGAGGAGGAGGAGGACAATGAGGAATGCCTGCAGGTTAATGGAGCTGATCTTAACATTGTTGGAAGCACTGGTACTGACCAGAGCACAGCCCAGAATCAGATTGTTCAGACAGATGATCGCAGACAGCATCCATCCCCAGTTTCGGCCTTGGTCCTTCACAACCTCAGTGGAGGAAATGTTCAGCTCGGGAGTGTTTGGTTGCCCTGCAGCATTGCGATTGCTGGAGAGGTGTGTCCCGTCCATCCCGCTGCCTTTGGTTGTCATCTTGCACGGCTCACACAGACTGCCACTAGTCAAACACTCGCATGGATTGTCAGATTTATAACACATGGTTCCTGTCTTTAAGATCTCCTCATTGGTCAGCTGTTTCAGGAAGCAAATATGAGACATGACAGGTTTAACAGCCACTGCTGGTTACTGGCTCTCTGTAAAGGTAAAGACCACATAAAATTAAGCCATTCCCAGAATACAAATGCAACTGACACCATGCTGGTGCAACACGTTTTCTTTTAAAAATTCATTCCTTTAAAGGAAGAAAAGTTTTTAGGACTGTTGCTTACCTGGTGGAGGGAGTTTTCAAGAGTGGCCTGCCTTATCCGGGTTTTATAAACCCCAAACCAAAGCTTTTGTTATGTGCAGGCAGTCATTAATCTCAGTCTGTTTTGAACAATATCATAGTATCAACAAACACTGCCTGTTTAGCACAAAATATTACTGTAAACTTCAAAAGAAGCTTCCAGGAACAGACTTTACTCATATGTTCTAAAAAGAAACCAGTTCTTTTTTTAATTAACAGCAAGTTCTTTATACAACATTTAAATGTCAGCTATAAAAGTTGTTTTAGCATGCACAAAAGTATTAAAGTTGGCAAGAAAGCAAAACTACATATGACATTTATTTTTAATTTTGCTTCATTGTCTCTGAATCCATGAATACTTTGTGGATTCAGAGAAATTCTTTTCTGCTGCAGCTGATGCAGCGAGGCCGCAGGCTGAATTCTTGATTTGGTGCTTGAAGGGAAAACATTTAGTTCTTTAACCTTATGGCGAAATGGGGGAATATTTTAGCTCCACCTGAGTTTCCTGTGGCAAGTTGTAAATTTCCTTGTAAAAGACAAACCTGGTCATTTTATGTTGTTATTGTCATGAAATTTCTGGCGAGTAGTTTTTGTGAGTTTGTCTCTGATGCAACTATTCACTTTTCATTAGGCTGGAGTTGAAATCTGAGTTATATAACACTCTTTTGTAATCATGAATTTTTATTTATTCATTTTTCCTTCCTTACTGGAATGGAAACTTCCAACCAAGAACAGAGGTTCATTTATAACAACAAGGAAAACTATGACAGTAGAGTGCGACAGATTTCATTAGTTCAGTGTTCACAATGAGATACTTTGTTGAAATTTTCCAAACTAATTTCCTTATATTTGTTCCTTTTATTTAGAATTTCTGTTCAGTAGAATACCATGTGATAAATGAGTTTGCACAATTGAAGAAAAGCTGAAGAAAACTTTTCAAATCTATAATGATTTTCATTTAAAGTTACTAATGTATGGAAACTGAGTGCGGCCATGCTTGACTATCATTCTTTATTTAATCATTATTTTGAGAAGCCGAGTTAATTTCCTCGTTATCTCGAGATAACAATTTCAATTATCAAAATATACCCCATGATGCTGGGTAGGACTAAAGTCATGGCATATATGTGAAATTATGTGAATGAATGACTGGTAAAACTTCAACTTAAATTTGATATTTTCTACTTCTTTCATTCAGTTTCTTGATAAAAATGTTTTATTTGACAACATGCTTTATACTGTGTTAAATGATTGTAAAATTTAAGCAGAAAGTATTGGTAATGGTATTAGTATTGGTGATACTTGTCCTGGATTTACATGGTATCAGATCGATACCAAAACTTGCAGTATCACCCAGCCCTAATTATGCCCCAGGCCCACTAGTTGAGGTGTCTCCTAAACTTTCATCCCCACCGCCCTGCACTTCTCCCGGGCACTGACAGTCCTGCAGAGCTCCATCAGAGCCAGGCTACTGCATCCAAAGGGTGAAGGAGTGCTTAGAGCTGGCTTGTCTTCCAGTACTTATCTACATCAATATGTAACACTTGTGCACATGCATACATTCTGGATTATGGGAAACTGTGGCACCTAAAGCGTGAAGGAGCTTTTGCAGGTCCTTGATTCCTGCAGCAGTTAGACTGGAAACCAGCACTGCTTCCGGTAGACCACAAATACACTCAATAAAACACAATATAATGTATTAATATATATATACTTAACATTTCTTTTATTATTATTATTATTATTATATTACAACAATAGTTTTGGGGAAACCTTCAAGAGTGCCAGTCTTGAATGTCTCTCTGTGTTGGTTCTGTGATGGACTAGGAACGGCTCCAGACCTCTCGCAACCTCGCATTTGAAGTTATGTCGAGAAAACAAAGTTTTAAAAAATAAATAAATTCTTAAAAAATAAATAAACTGAGCTCTCGGCTTCCGTACTAAGGTTTAGCACAATCAGAATATAAAAAATGGGTCAAATAATACGTATATGACTTTGATTCGTTAAACGTTTTTGTGGAATACTAGTGTGGCTCTCATGGAGGGCTTGGGTCCTTTGTCCCGGATCATCTCGGCCACCGGGAGCACTGTTGGACCACACGGTGTGCGCTGTCGCGTCACTGGAGACCACCGACGCGCTCAGCTTGGCACAGTGCAGTAGCGTCTCGCTCCGGGTGAACAGGGAGGCAAATTGACACTTTTGATGGTGTGCTAACCACCACATGCCCACATGACAACGCCATGGTGGTGGTGTCGATGAAACGGAATGGAGTCACGCGCGGTGGACCATGAATGACAGGTACCACAAGGCGGCCAGGGACGGCTACCTGGACCTGCTGAAGGAGGCGACCAGGAAGGATCTCAACGCACCGGACGAGGATGGCATGACACCGACGCTATGGGCTGCTTATCACGGCAACCTGGAAGCTCTGCGGCTGATTGTGGCCAGGGGGTGGGTATGATCAGGACAGAGGGCTAAAGAATTCCATCAAATGTCATAATAATTCACGCGGCTTTTAAATACATTACTTGATATTGCATTTATGACCAATACATATGAATTTGTATTAACAGTTAATTTAAATGGGAATAAATTGTACTGTTGACTGTCAATAACTTGACTTGTCTTCATTCACCTCGCATGAGTTTGAGTTATTGTAGCTATTAACATTGTACATGTCAGCCATGCGGGTAATGCTTCAGAGGAACATGATCTCCCTTTGCAGCTGAACATCACTGCAGTGCTGTTGACACTCATTTTGTGGGAAATACTGAACTTAACATGTTGATTCTGTTCATATCTTATCAACCCAAATTCCCATCACTTGCCCTACAAAATCGAATAAAATAAACAAGTAGAAAAACTTAATCATTCACTTCACAAAACATTACCATTGCAGTGGTTTCAAAGTCATGCCTCTAGACAAAACAGCACTAACCCTTGCAGGTCTGTATGTGGGACAATGTTTGGTTCATGACTAATTTACATGCATGTTTCTAGGAATTAGGGCAGAAATAAACTCATACATTGTTCTTATGAATCAGCATCATTGAGGATCTCTTAACATTGTGATAGCAAAGTCTGTGATAATGCCACAAACTGATCATTTCACCCAATACCCTTGATTTCTGAATATCCTTGCTACCCTATAAAAACACTTTATAGACATCACTTATAACCCTGACCTAAACATGTTTTTATTAATTTTAATAGTTTGACTTAGGCCCATTAATTTAATACTTTAAACAAGAATATGGCTAAAGTTTATTAAACCAGGCTGCATCAGGTAATACAGGCTGGCCATTCTTATACAAAATGTGCAAATATGATTTGGTATCCACATGCAACAGCCCATTTCTCTTCTCTTTTTGTTTGACCTGGTTTGTATGCCAGTGAGGAAAATGGGCCTAATATGAGTCTGCTTCACTGAGTAACTCTAAAAGGGGACTCCAGAAATCATTATTGCTTTGTTTATTGAATGCAGAATATTTGAAGTAAGGACATTTTGTGTACAGTGTGACAATCCCAGTGTTCCTGAAACGCAACAGCTGCCGAGTCAAGGAAGACCCTCAGCTCCTTGTAATAATAATTTATGCCTCAACTGCTAAAGAGAAGGTGAAATGTCTTTCTCTTTGGTTCTACATCCATCTAAACTGAAAGGCTTTCAGATTTGTAATGGGTTGGTAGACATCAAGGAGCATAAAGAAGTCCAGTTGCCTTTTCTAAAATAACTCAGAATTTTCATTTTAAGTTCAGTATTTCCCACGAAACAAGTGTCAACAAAGCTGCAGTGGTGTTCAGTTGCTAAGGAACATCATGTTCCTCTGATAACAGCAAACATGAACTGCATGACTGACATGTACTAAAATAAATATTATTAGCTATCACAAGTCAAACTCATGAGAGGTGATATAAGGAAGAAAAGTCTAACACTGCTTAACGGAGTCATGGGAAAGATGCCATGCCTGCTAAATTTGGCAAGTATATTGCATTGTACCTGCAGTAACATCAAACTGTCAGAGGAAGTGAAGACAGAAATGGCCCATAATGTGATAACAAGCAGAGGAGGACACTGCTGTGCTCAGCAGTTTACCACGCACATAAATCATGATATATAAAGCTGTCTTGGATGATCACTTTGTACAACGATTATATTAGATAATGTGAGCTCACAAAGTGATGAATATCTCATCTTGATAAAGCTAATTTCTGTATGTCCTTTCACATCAGTTCTATTTCAGCATTGTGTTGACATTGTAATTCATTTGTTTGATCACTGTATTATTTTAAGAATTTGGGATGTTTGCCGCTCACAATCCATCATTTATGCTGAAAACCGCCACACCCCTTTATATGAACCAAAGTAAACCCCCTCCACCTTTTTCCAGAAAAATTTAACATAATCCTGTTCAAACATAGAGCGCATGGGGCAGAAATCAGAGTGGGGCTTTGATAATCGCTGCCCAAGCAGGACCAGACTGATCTGACCCACATTCCAAAGGAAAACCTAACAGTGCCGTCCATCAATAATACATTTGCACTTCAACCGTAGTTTCACATCCATTGCATCAAATATTCAGGAGTCTGGATGTGGATACAGTGGAGGACAGAATGCAAGACAGTTCAATGAGCATGTGTGTGTGACACTGACAAAAATACTTTATTTAAACTAGATCTGAAAAAAAAAGCAGAAAACTGGAGCAGAAATTATTTTAGCAATATCCAGCTTTAGATGCCAAAATGTGAGCTTTTATGTCATGGATCTTTTTTTTAAAACTTTGGAACACGGTCTTTTGTAAAAAAAATAAATAAATAAATAAAATAAAATACTTGATAAATAATAGTATGAAAAAAAGTTGATTGGAAGAAAATGAGCTATGATAGATGTGCATAGGCTTTTAAGCTTTTGTCTGGATAGAAATATTTCACACACATCCTTCCTACATTACATCTAACTAGGAGTACAATGGTTTGTTCTCACTTGAGGAGTTTAGTGTGACATCACCAACAATACACAATAGTGCTTTTTGAGCCAGGCGCAACTTATGTGGCCTCCCCTGAAACAGGATACAGGTGGTGGAGCTGTGGTGCTGGCACTCCTGTGGTCATATTACAGACATGAGACATCAGAGAAATACACACAGAGGTAACCCTCAGGTCGTAGACTGTCACTGAAGGGGAACGTGTTGGGTTTGGTGTTAACAATAGCATGTTTTTGGTTTTAAACTGAGGATGGTTTGAGCTCTTAGAAATAAAACCCTCCTCAGTTTCTAAAATGCTAAGATAAATGGTTGCCTTCTGAAAAGGCAATGCATTGCTTAGATTGTTAAGATTTTGAATTAGGTCCCATTAATAACCTACGTACAATAGGTCAGTGGTGAAAGCATAATCAGAAAATCACATGCTTACTTATGAATCATGGAAACAGAATCTGGAAAGAAGGCTTTACATGTAACCATAAACTGTTACAGAGTCTAAACTGAATAAAATGGAAATATTCATTCAACAAATAGTTTTTGAGTCAAAAGGTTAAATCTTATATTTTTCTTATGGCCCACAGAGGAGACCCAGACAAGTGTGACATATGGGGGAACACGCCTCTACACCTGGCAGCTGCCAATGGTCACCTCAACTGCCTTTTCTTCCTGGTGTCTTTTGGAGCCAACATATGGTGCCTGGACAATGATTACCACACACCTCTGGACATGGCTGCCACAAAGAATCACATGGATTGTGTCCGCTACCTGGATTCCATCGCTGCCAAGCAGACGGCTCTCAATCCCAAGCTGGTCAGCAAGTTGAAAAACCGGGCGTTTGGCGATGCTGAGCGGCGAATCAAACAGTGTGTGAAGATGCAGAAGAAACACCACAAACGAATGGAGCGAAAGTTTCATAAAGAGGCCTCTGAGGCTTCCGCTTCAGATGTCATGAGCTTTTCCAGCTATACCAGCAGCTCCATAAGCCACAAGCTACGCAACTTTAACACAGCCACTGTCAGTGTGCCATATTCTCAGGTTAGGAGTTTATTTGTTGTTCGAGGGTTTCCCTGCTAGTTGAGATAATTCTTAAGTGGTGGGCTGGTGGGTTTGATTGACTTGTCTCAGTAAGAAAATGAACAATATAAAATGAATTATTTTATTTGTGATTGTTCCTGATCATTGCATTTTTCTACCCTCTTAGGCAACTCTCCATGCCACAAACCGAGGAAAAACAAAGATCCAGAAGAAGCTGGAGAAAAGGAAGCAAGGAGATGGCACTTTTAAAATCTACGAAGATGGAAGAAAGAGTGTGCGCTCTCTTTCTGGACTTCAGCTGGGTAATGATGTCATGTTTGTCAAACAAGGGACGTACATCAACTCAAAAGAACGTGGCCGCCGCAATGTTCGCGATATGTTTCCAAGAGACAATGATGATGCCATTTCACGTGCCATGAGTGAGCCAGACCTCCACGGCCCAGATGTGGACTACTCTGAGATCAGTACCGACTCTGGACATGATTCCCTGTTCAACCGACCTGGTCTCGGCACAATGGTCTTTAGGAGGAACTATGTGAGTGGGGGCATGTTTGACCTTGGCGGTCGTGATGCAGCTAGTGTGTCCCAGTCAGGCAATAATGTGCGTTTACGTAGTCGGCTGCAGCAATATCCAAGTATGGATGAAGACAGTATTGGGAGTGCACACAGCCTGCAGGAGAGGAATGTGGAAGAGCTGCCCTGGGAAGAAATCGAACTGGGGCTGGATGATGATGATGAGCCTGGTACAAGCCCTCTGGAGGTCTTTCTTGCTACACAAAGCATGAGCGAGTTTAATTCCATCTTCAAGAGGGAGAAGATTGACCTAGCAGCACTGTTGTTGTGCTCTGACCATGATTTAAAGAGTATCCATATTCCTTTAGGACCAAGGAAAAAGATATTAGATGCTTGTAAGAGACGGCTCGAGACCATAGAGGACCCTGACTGCATCGAGGACACAGAACTGTGAGTTCTGAGATTCTCAATTAGTACTCACTGTTACAAGAAACGGCACAAGTGCATATTGTTTTTTTATTTGTTCTAAAGCAAAACAGAGTACAGGTGCATTTAATATAGACTAATAATATGAAAATGTCCAAAGACCCTCTGTGACGTTTTAGTCTGTTAACAAAGACAATACCATAATGTGTAGTAATAGTATTAGGAATTAGTAATTAATGATAAACTTGAAAAACAATGGCAACGATTTTTTTGCCCACATATTCATACATTTGCACAACAAACCAACCCACCACTGACTGATCCAATAATTCCATTTGAATCCCAAACTATATTTTTTGTATGTGAACTAGTTGATACAGTGGTTTTCAGCCTTTTTATGATCGAGAATAATCAAGTTGTTGGTCACAACTGCTATTTACACTCATGCAATGCACTCTATTAAGCTTATAGAAACACCCAATAAAATCAGTTTTAATGAAAATTATATCACAGGTAGACAATTGTTGCATTGATACACAGTGACAGAATTTCTTAGGCCTGCACCGTCAGAATTAATATACTGCTTACACACCAATGCTTCAGGATTAATGATCTATTAATCTTTTGTTAAAATTATATCAGACAGACGTACCAAATCACTACCCTTTCTTTAATGATATCTCATTTTTATTCTTGAAAAATTATATTCCTGCTTTTTATGTAGCGTGTTTTGATACTTGTAATTAAAGGGTGGGATTATACAGTAAATCCTAGTAACAGTAAAGACTAGCAGACATCAGAAATATAACTACCAGTTGCATAACCCATGTATTGCCATTTTTCTGCTATTATCCTCCTATATTGGCGTTTTGTCCTTTAAAACATCACTAATACTAGAGAAATTGGTTGTAAGTTAACCAGAAATGCCCTGCAGGCAAAGAGAACCAGAGAACTGGCAAGCTACATCTGAGTAGTCACAAAAACTACTTTGGTAGTTTTGCTGGAATAAACTGCAGTAATTGAAATATTTAAACAAATTATTCAGTATTTATTATATGTTTGTAAGAAAAATAGCAGGATATATTTGATTGATCAAATTTTGAGTTAGTCGCTAAGAAAGCCACCAAATTACCGTGAAATAACTGGCCACTGGCTGCACAGTGATGTGGTGGTTAGCAGAGAAGCCTCACAGCAACAAGGGTCTCTGGTTCGAGCTTCGGCTGTGGAGGGGCTTGAACAGGGGCCTTTCTGTGTGGAGTTTGCATGATCTCCCTTTGTATGCATGGGTTCTCTCTAGGTACTCTGGCTTCTTCTTACTGTCCAAAGACATGTATGTTAGGTTAATTGGTCACTCTGAATTTTCCCTGGGAGTGATTGCGAGTGTGAATGGTTGTTTTTATGTCGGCCATGTGATGGACAGGACCGACATGGACAGCCTGTCCAGGGTGTAACCTATCTCTCTCCTGCTAATTGCTGGGATAGGCTCCAGCCCTATGAAATTTAAACTATTTTTTTTTTAAAGTAATTAGACACTAAAATGCTTGAATCCATGCCTCTTTTTTCAGTGAAAAATTGGTAAGTTTTAGCTGTTTAAAATGATGCATTCTTCTTTTGTACACTCTGCAGATAATCAAAGTCATGCATTGCCATCCTGCTGTGTGCTCATCGGGGCGCTAATGGTCAGTGGAGTGTTGTGGGACGTTGGCCAAGTGAGTGAATGTCACCAATGAGCTGAGAGGACTTAATGATTTACTTCTCCTCGTAACTCTGTGGCAGTCGAGCAGAAGAGGCATTGTCACAATGAATATGTCAAGCTAAAGGATATAAGGGTGAGATAAATTCCTTAAATGATTCATTTACAGTTTTTTTTTGCTCAGAGAGATCACAGAAGTGATTTTTATGTGTCGGATGGATGACCGGAGTCTTCTGCACGGCATGGTTTCACAAACTGAAAGACAGTCATCAGAGTGCAGCAATGTGTTGCATTGTTGAATTATCTTACAAAGAGCTGATTGTAGGGTCCCTGTTACTGAACATGTTTTCCCCTGTGGGGTAAATTTTACCATCTCATGTGCCTGCAATGCTTGTGCCTGTGCATTTGCTTAAATGTGATCTTTATACCTTTACACTGACTTTGTTATTAGGAGCAATATGATCAAGAGTTGTATTTAATTATGTTTCATTACTGTGTATGTTTACTTACAAGAAGCCATGCCCATCTAAATGTGGCTCACAAGTAATGAAAAGCCAATTGTACAATGAAATTGCTCTAATTTACTGTAATGTTTTATACTATGTGAATAGACAGTATTTTCTGTTGCAGTTTTTTTTTTGTTTGTTTTTATTACACAACCTAACAACACATTAAGATCACACTAAGGTACTTATTAGCCTTTGTATGCCACTCATGTCAGTCTTCCAGCAATCTGTACCTTTCTTTTTCTAATAATTTACAGCTGCCCAGAAGCTAGATTTACTGGAAATAAAGGTAGTCTTTCCAAGGCTTTCCATTAGTCACGTTGTGTGTTTTTAATCTTTTTTCCCCAGTATTGCACCTTCTTTACTGCTACTGCTGTATTTGACCTGCAAATAAGGGTGACATTTTATAGCACAAGAGTATCATGCAAAATGTGCTGTCACAAAACACATTCATTGTTATTTTTTATGAACAGTAAGGGCCTCTGACGTATTTCTTGGTATTTTGGGGCTTGTCAGCATTAAAATAAGTTTACATTAATAACTTAAGAAATAAAAGCCATTTCTCTCTCTCTTTTTCATGTGCAAAGTCCCATAATAATCAACGTGAGACCTTTTGGATTATAACAAACAGTTAACAAACAAAGAAAACTATGTTGTGTACCATAATGTGGAATGAAATATAATGAAATAATCAAATACAAAATGTTTTTATATATTGATAAATACTCAGAAAACTCTTTTTCACTGGTAGCTGTAACTGTTGAGATGGATCTGATTGTGCTGGGAAAATGTGTTTATTAATGCTTCATTCATTTTTGATATGGGGGGGGAGCAGGCAGTGGACAGACTAGAAAAGGGTGGTTCATTCAAATGAGACTTTTTTTTAAAGGTCTTAAAAATTTGCTTTAGAAAGTATATATATATATATATATATATATATATATATATATATATATATATATAAATGGTGTAGAGTAAAAATACAATTTTAAATGATACTCACAAAAAAAAAACTCTTCTGACTCCACCAAACTGTTTTACAGGTTCCAGTCACACAGAATTTAGTATAATGGTGTAAAGAACAGAATATGTGAAGTCCTCATATGAGAATGCTAGAAATCTGTGATATGTAACTGATGTATGTGAGAGTATGACGCAGTTGGGTGTGTTGAGGTGTAAAGAGTGGGGGGGTATAGAGATTATTTATTTATTAAAACATAAAATATTAATACAACATTTTCAAATAAAAAGAGAATATTTTAATACATTAGTACTTTACAGTACAGCTTTACAAGTCAAAGAACATCCTGTCCATGTTGCTGCCTGTTTACAGTGACAGCTTTTTAATATTTTTTTTACTTTTGTTTGAGGGAGACAGACAGACACAGGGCAGGGTGGGCCTCTCCAGTCAGTTATGCAATGATACACAGTTGCTGCTTGCTCACAAAAAGCAAACATCATTATTCCTCTGCGCTGCATGACATGAATCCAAGAAGCTGCTCAGTAGAAGCTCTTTGCCTCTGATGTAACACTGTCATCAAAAGAAAACAACAAAACTCTCCCATAATGGGGCTCTTAGCAGTGCCAAAAGATCCCGGTGGAAAAAACTCAACACAATAAAAATAAAAAAGGTATTAGCTAAACCATGATCCATATGTTTAAAGATTCTGAATCAATGATAGAGTCCTTCCTGAGAGGATGCTTTCCTCTTCATATTTCTTCAGTCTGCAATGTTTCAAAACTAAGTGCAGCTGGACACAGAGGAACAAGAGGAGCAATGCTATGGGAAGGGGTGAAAATGAAAAACATTTTAGTTGGCTAGACCCATAAAACTTTAGGTGTAGTTCTTAATTCTTTTGTTATGCACTGTCGGAGTCTGTTTAGAAAGCTGTAGGTACAAAGAACGCATTGTAAATTATAAAACAATGTTAATAAAGTTTAAATTTAAGGTGACAAGTGAAGTGCTCAAACATGGCGACTCTCAGCAGTAGCACTAAGGACAACCTGAGGGAGTGTCGGCACAATGTCAGCATGAAGCAGGGACCAGAGAGTCCTACAACTTTGGCATCCATCACAGTGGATTGTCACAGTGCTGCCTCAAGATGTAATGTGTGACTTCAACATGGATAGCCCCAGCAAAGCCCTTAAATCCTGTCTGACATGTCTGGTCTCCTACTGCAAGGACCTTTTCAGACCGTTATCTAGAAAAAAGTCAAACTTCAAATTAATGATTCTCAGACATGTGAGGTTCATCGGCTTCCTCTGAAAAGCTTCTGCTTCAACAATGTCTGCTGTGTGTGTATGCACTGTGAAAGTCAGGACCATGATGGATACACTACTTAGGGGAAGTATGCACACAGACTGAGGTCTCAAAAACAGAAAAAAAGAAGAAAGAAATATGTACAACAGTTTATTAATTAAATGAAATATATAGAGTCTGGGTTAAGCTCAACAAAAAAACAGATACTGCACTTAACTGATATTTAGTTTTATTAGTTTTATAATGGTATCTAATATGTATCATGTACTTATCTGAAGAAGAAATGTTGCATGTGTTTCTGTTTGTTTGCAATCATTTGTGGACTGAGCTGCAGAAAAGATGCCTCAGCCTTTGAGAAAGTATTAAAAAAAAACTGCAGACCATTAATGAACTAATCAAGGTAATCTTGTGAGCTATGATGCAATTTCTCATGGTTAACTGAACATGTTTTCACTTTCCTCCGTCTTCACTGCAAGATGTTTGTGTTTTCATTAAACAGAAGATCACCAGGCTGTGGTGAGGAGGTGCTGGAAGGTGAGCAATAGGCAGCTAATATTATATTAAATTTATGCTATAGAAGATTTGTTTGGTAGTTTAAGAATTATGATTCTTTAGGTTTTCATCAAGTGAGAAATAAAATATAAAAAGTTAAGATGACAGAATCTCTACACTATGGGGAAAGACAAAATTACTTACATCATGGGGTTTCTTTGATTGACATTATTGTATGTAAGTAGAGAAAATTGCACAGTTCAGTGGATTTCTTGGGTAAAACGTTTCATACATGGGATTAGTACAGGATGTTTTTTAAGAGCTTATTTTGAATGCAGGTGTGTTGGCAGTGCACGAGGCTTTCCAGTTATTTAACACAGACTAGTTTTGGATCAGGGAAATAAATTAAATATTCTTTCAGAGGTAATTAATCACACCATTAACCTGAAAGATATTACATTTGTTTGTTTATGTCTGAAGATTTAGGACATTTGTTTGTTCTGCCATTACCCAGGACTATGCAAAGTGGACGAAAGGAGTAGCAGACATAAGTGCGCCCACTGTGAATCACCTACACTCATACAGTACATAAAAGCAGTGGCTGATATTACACAAGAGATGTGTGACTTGATTTTCTCTTCTTACAAAGAAAAGAATTGCATAATGTGCAAAAACAGTGAGCTAATTTAATATATTTTACCTTAAATATTGAATTTTATACAGAGAAAACATTGTCTGGTAGCCTTCTTCCTATACTGTGATGAAGGAATATCATCTCTGAATGTTTGCTGGTCCACTTTAGTCCAAAATTAATTAATATTTATCTCAGTATGTTAATGCTCAAATAATAAGAATCTATCTTACAAATCCATAACCCTGAAATCATTATGACTTTGAGGAGTCTGATATTTGTATTGATACAAAGAGATATGCTCTTGGAACATTTCTTGAGCTGAAGAAAGCGTTTGACACAGTCAATCATTGTCAGGAAAAACGTGGACCCATATGCAGGCTTAAGAGGCAGGAGACAGATCAGTGTCTGTATAAAGTTTAATAAAGGTAAACTTAAACTACATAACACAAAACACGGACATGGCATGGAAAAACTAACAGAAACTAGGAAACACAAACAATGAACTGGCAAGGGAGGAACTGAAAACAATGGCTTAAATACATGAAGGAATTAACGTGATACAGGTGAGGTGAATGAACAAATCAGACTAGGTGAACTATGAGCGGAAACCAAAAAACACAGAACATGAGCCTAAATACAGGAAACCAAGAAAACTGATAACTTAACAAGAGCTTAAATACCAAAACACAAAAAACAAACAAGACCCAAACATGAAATATTCAAGTAAACTAAGGAACAAAGCCAGAATCATCAGTCATGACATATTTCTTTAGAATGGAGAAGTCTGTCTTTGGAGGTATTGTTCTGAACACGTCAAAGAGCTATTTACCTAACAGGCAACAGCTTGTACAAATAAATCAGTAGAAGTCTAGACTGAAGAATATTACATGTGGGGTACCTCAATGGTTAGTTTAATGGTCTAAAAAAAATGTATTATGTATATTAATGATATTTGCAAAGTAACAAACATATTCAGGTTTGTGTTATTTGCAGATGACACTAATATTTTTGTTCAGGTGTGGAACTGCAGCAGCTTTGGATTTGGGCACAAAGGAACTACACAGACTGAAAACGTGGTTTGATATCAATAAATTGTCATTAAATTTGAATAAAACAAGTTTTATGCTGTTTGGAAATCACAAGAGAAATGCTGAAGTAAAACTAATCATTGATAATGTAAATATAGAACAAGTTAATGAAATTAAGTTTCTCAGTCTGATCTTAGACTACAAAATCTGTTGGAAAACACACATTAATTATGTTCGGGGGAAGTTGGCACGGAGCATTGCTGTCTTAGGAAAAACAAGGCACATGCTAAACCTGAAAGCTCTGTATACCTTGTATTGTACATTAATTTTACCATACATTTACAGAGGTGTGGGGAAATACATACAAAAGAGAGATCATACAAATGAACTCTTTTTAAAAATACCAGCTCTAAACTGTCCAGATTTGATTCAGTTTAAAACAGCACAAACAATATTCAGAGCCAGAAATAATTTGCTTCCAAATAATATTGAGAATTTGGCTTCAGCAAGAGAAGGGAGTTATGATTTAAGAGGGAAGCTGAATTAAAAAATGTAGTGTTTCAAAACAACAAGTATGTGTGTTTTAGTGTCGGGTAAAATTATGAAACAGCTTAACAGATCAATTAAAGGAAAGTAAAAACATAAACCAAATTAAGAGAAGGTACAAGTAAAAATACTGAATAAATATAAGTTTAAACTTGAAGAACAATAGTTTAAAAAACGTTTAACAAAGTTTAACACAAATTTGAGTAGCGTAAAAGAGTTGGAGTTGGAGTGTACAGTGTATTGTATAAATGTGGCAGGGCACCCTTGGTGCAGATGGATCCCCTTCTGATGAGGTTTCCTCATTTGTCCATCTGCACCTGGCATCATGTACTTTGAATTTGAAGGAGTGTTTGTGCGTGTATGGGGGGTGGGGGGTGAGGGTGATTGGACGGGAATGTTTTTAAATGTAAGGCGCTTTGAGCCACAATCTTGTACGAAAGGCGCTTTATAAATAAAGTTTTGATTGATTGATAATGTTTCTTGTTTATTTATTTATTTATTTTTTACCTTGAGTACAGAAGTGTGAAGCTGTCACCCTAAATAAAAAAAAAAAGAAAACCGGGACTTTATCACACTATAACCTGATAGTTTTATTGTAAAAATGTGAAATGTATTACATTATGACATGAATTTTATTGTAGGAACATAAATCAAAGTGACCTGTACCGTATGTTGTTGCAACCTATATTGGACCAAAATACATTTTATGGAAAATATTCCCATCAAGCAGAAATGTTTCGGTTATTTTTTTGTCAATGATTAATTGTTCTGCTCTGGTTTATTGTTGTATAGAAATGTGGGACAGGTATGAGCAACTCGGCACGTCGCCTGCCTGCGCGCAGTGAGACGGTGCGTGAGTCTGTTTGAGTTGCCATAGTGTGTGTGCTGCTTCTAGTTAACATGTACAAGTGACTATGCCTGTGAAATGAAATATAAAATGAAAATTATAAAGGCTATATGCACCGCTTCCACTGGGAGAAATAATCTGCAGACACAGAGGCGTAGTGCTGTCTGCTTTAAGAGTGCAACATCAACAATATCACAGTGCCTTCCAAGCTTCACCAAATCTCTCCAATGAAGTACAACTTCATCCCATTTGGTAAATTAGGCATATCTAGGCATGTCACATTTATTATTATTTTTTTTTTACTCTATCAATCTCAGCTGGGAAATTTTTTGTCTGCATTTAACCTCTCCTACTTTCTAGGAGCAGTGGGCTGCCAGGCCAGATTCCAGCACCCAGGGAGCAGCTGGGGGTTAAGGGCCTTGCTCAAGGGCCCACAGTGGTTTACTTCAGTTGCCAGCCCAGGGACTTGAACCCAGGTTCTCCAGACCCAAGCCCTTTTATATATGTTATATTCTGATGGCTTTTTTTTTTCGTTGTGACTTATAAATCAGACAGTTTCATATTAAACTGCATTTCACTGTTGTAAGGAGTTTAACCTTTGACCCCAACACCACTCATCATTTCTTGCAAATAACGAAGGACAAGAGGACATGAGGACCAACACCAGCCTCTGGCAGCACAGCTATCCAGACCACCCCAGCCAGTTTGCATACTGTCATCAGGCCATGACTTCAGAGAGCCTTTACTTAGCAGCAGCTGCATTAGCTGGAATGATTTTTCATGGTGTGTGGGAAGAAACAGCCATGGTTTCTCTACCTGGCATGCTGGTGTGGAGACAGCACTGGAAGTCACCGATATTACCAGGATCGCCTTGTATCTTGACATTCATCACGGCACTGTGTCTTTCTATAATGTGACAGGTCTTATGATGCTGCTTCACACACACTCGGTTTATAGGACCCCTGTATGTCACAGTCTGGCTGTCAAAAAAAGGCAATATAGTTTCTTGTTATGCAAAATGATGTATTAGCTAACAAATTACCAGCTGCCTTCACTTTGAGCTTGTAAAAGTGCTGCATTACACATATTTGAGGTTACATAACAAGATAAATACTGTACAAGAGGTATATTATTCCACATACATGTGATAAATTAAATTTACTAACATCTAGTGATAGCTGTACAACATATACATAAGAACCCTGAGAAGAGGGTATGTCAGAAATTTACAGCTGGTTTAGCATATTTACTGCTTTTAAATGTGATAGGAATGAGGGAGACAGTTGTTTGTCTTGCCAGTTTATTTAGTCATTTAAGGCTTTGCTATCTGTCAACATTTTACAGTCTTTACATTGCTCACTGCTAAATCTGTAAGAACATGCTGTTCATGGTCCCCATCACCATAAAAATTATGTAAATATGGTGAATCAATGTGTATCAGTTCTGTATGCTCATGTTAAATTGTTTTCCCATGTTTTAAGAAAAATATGTTGCATATTGCATTTCCAGATGTCTTAAATCAGCAGGTCCAACTCTATTTCAAATTCCAAATCAAGTTCTAAAAAAATAACAACATGAGTGACAGATTACGCTTCCAAAAAAACACCAAATGTTGTCATCGAGGCCTGTCCTAATATTGAAACAGCAGAACAGATGGAAAACATCCAGGATTTTCCCAGTCTTCCCCATAATCCTAATGTGGGGGCTGTGAGAGAATGTGTCCACCATGTGGACTGTGATCATGTTTTTAAGGAAGATTTTTTGCACATTGTTTTTTTGGATGTCTTGAATTAGTAGGTCAAATTCTGCAAGATTCCAACAAATGTACTTCTTGGAAGATGGACCAGAATGCGTCACATCCAAGTACCTGGAATCTGGATTTCCCCAAAGTAAAATACTGATGGAATCTTATTAATGAACAATATACAACTTACTGTTGGATTCATAAAATGAAATATGAAACTGTTTTATTGAATTTGTTAATAATATCTACTATTTCCAAAAGTTTAAAGTCACCTGCAGAAAATGTTTTACTTTGGAAAATATGAATAACTACTTCTTGGAAGCGGACTTACATAAACATACACACACACTTATTGAACCTGTGTTATGCCGGTTCTCACATGTATACCAGGCACAGGAGTGTGTAAATGTTTACTCAGGCTTTGCTATCTGTCAACATTTTACAGTCTTTGCTTTACTCACTGCTAAGAACATGTTATTCATGAACTGTTAAATCATTGTGTTAATTCAAAAGAAAAATGAACAAATCAGTAATACATGTGAGGATCAGCTTTACACTGTAAAATCTGTTTCATTTTCATCATAAAGTGGATTTATAAAGTGCACTCCTGTCTGAGTCATAGAGATTGAATTATGTTCAGTTCCATATAGACCAGGATTATTAGTCATCATTTCAGGTTTATCAAACATAGGGTTATCAAATCCCTGGTCGAGAGGCCCACCGAGGTCTCCAACATCAGCGTTTTTCTGCAAGTGGCGAAGAGATGGCATGGATGGCATTGAAGGCATGGCAGGCATTTGAACAACACCCTTACGAATCAAAACAGCTAAGGTAGCAATGAACGTTATCAAAATTAAAACTCCAAACACAACTCCAACCACAACCCCTGCATTTCCTCCAGATTGTTTGCTGCTGTTACCCGAGGAAGCTTGAAATTCAGTCTCTGTGATTCCCAGTTTAGAGCCATGAGAACGAGCATCCTTTGTTATGTCCTGGGCCAGAGCTTCTGACAGTTTCCCCCTCTCGCCATCCAGAATAACAACCTGTATCACAGAAATTGCACCAGTTGGGATAATCCCCATTAACCGCTGTGAATGAAAAACTTTAGACATGCCCAGCTGAATGGACTGGTACTGTGGCAGGATAAGAAAAAGGTGACGGATTCGTTCCCTGTAATTCTGCAGGTTAAAATTGGCAGCATAATGGATGGTAACAATGGCACCACACACTTCACAGCAGTGTCCTACAGGTTGGAGAGGCTTCTTACAGCTCAAAGAGGCACATGTTACTGTGCTACAGATCCGCTCATTGTTTACAGAGTTCCCACAGTCACAGCCAGAAGGACTACTACAGACTGGGTTTCCAACGGTGACAGCCGAGGACCCATGAAACTGCAGTTGGCCTGAGTGTGAGCTGAGATATTGAGAAAACTCAGATTGACTTTCAAACACCTTCCCAAGCACAGAGACAGATTTAGCTGGGATACTAGACTGGCTGGAGCTGGTGTCCACACGGAAGGAAGACAGGTCTTTGAAAACAACATCATCATATTGACAGGGAACACTCTCCTCATGGACTGAAAACAGGAAGTTTCCATTTTGCAGGTCATCTAGGGTTCCAGCTGCCTGCCACAGAGCTGGATTAAACCACTGAAGAGACTCTGAGTCTTTGAAGTGGGTAGTTACACCTGCGCCACAACCAGGGTCTTGTCCACTCACAGCGTAAAAGCCGGCCCCTGAATTCAGTATGAGCTCTCCGTCGACTGGCAGTCTCATCTCCTGCACAGCATGCGTGGTCTCCACAAACACAGACAGTTTTCTTTGAGATGGAAACTGAGCTATGTCACTGCCACATGGAACATCTCCTTTGTCCCAATTAGTCTTATTCTCATAGTTGGTATCAGGTATCCACTGTTTGTAAAGGGCATTTGTTGTCCCAACAAGACAGCAGAGCAGGATCACGTCTTGAGTTTTCAGCATCTTGACTGTTTGTGACGAGGCAGAGGGAAAATGGTGTGACCTTTGCTTCCAAACTTGTGACCATCACGAGCGCACATTGCTTACTGTTAAAGTTCATGAGCTATAAACAACATTGCCCTGCTCAAGCAGATGACCTGTAAAAGATTTACTTGTGCATGAAAACCAACATTAGAAAAACATGTTTTATAATGAATCCAGTATGCTTTCCCTTACTTTTGAACTGGGATTCATAAAGTAATTATTTTTGTACGTTTCCCCCACTTTTTAGCCAGTTACTAAGAATTAATCTGTGCAGTCAGCTCTTGTTGCATGAAATAATCACTGCTGAGGGCTTTTCATTTAGAGCTATTAAAAAAAAAATAAAACACTCTCAACCTCATTTTAGATTAGGGCGTGTATATTGCCTTTGAATACACACATAGTATGATGTACTAGTAAACTACAAATTGGATTTTAATGCAATCCATTTAATTCACAGACATAATAGAAATTAAATTAAAAGTGCAACATCAGATCGTTTAGTCAAGTTCATAGTTTAATTACTCTGACTGTTGTATCATAATATGATATGCTAAACAAGCATTTCAGCACACACATATCAGAATAATAGTCATTAAGTATAGGTCCCCATCACCATAGAAATTATGTAAATATGGTGAATTAATGTGTATCAGTTCTGTATGCTCATGTCAAATTGTTTTCCCATGTTTTAAGAAAAATGTGTTGCATATTGCATTTCCAGATGTCTTAAATCAGCAACATAAGTGACAGATTACGCTTCCAAAAAAAACACCAAATGTTGTCATCGAGGCCTGTCCTAATATTGAAACAGCAGAACAGATGGAAAACATCCAGGATTTTCCCAGTCTTCCCCATAATCCTAATGTGGGGGCTGTGAGAGAATGTGTCCACCATGTGGACTGTGATCATGTTTTTAAGGAAGATTCGTTGCATATTGTCTTTTTAGATGTCTTGAATTAGTAGGTCAAATTCTGCAAGATTCCAACAAATGTACTTCTTGGAAGACGGACCAGAATGCGTCACATCCAAGTACCTGGAATCTGGATTTCCCCAAAGTAAAATACTGATGGAATCTTATTAATGAACAATATACAACTTACTGTTGGATTCATAAAATGAAATATGAAACTGTTTTATTGAATTTGTTAATAATATCTACTATTTTCAAAAGTTTAAATTCACCTGCAGAAAATGTTTTACTTTGGAAAATATGGATAATTACTTCTTGGAAGTGGACATACATAAACATACACACACACTTATTGAACCTGTGTCATCCCGGTTCTCTGTGGTGTAACATGTACACCTGGCACAGGAGTGTGTAAATGTTTACTCAGTTATTCAGCTTTTCAAGATTGTGCACGTTCACGAAGAAGAAAGACACACCCACCTTCACTGCTAAGGCAGAAGACACTACTGTGGACACCGCAATATTTTCAGTGTCAACATGTAACACAAGAAATGCTTCTTCATCTGTGACAGAAAGCTACATTTTTTTTCAAACTCCAGAAGGAATCATCAGCTAGACAGAAATGGATGGAGTTTGTTTTTGGGAGCCAGCCACAGAGTTGCACCAACATTTGTATTTTTGACCAATATTGTGCCATAAAGTGATTGCATGGCAGAAACTGATTAGATGGTACTAGTAAGGTACTAATTGGCCAGTAATTTGGATGATATAACTCTTAAAATAAATCAGACCACTTTCATGTAGATTCTGCATTTTTTTTAAAAAGAAATGTACTGTAATCATTAATGTTCAAAGTCATGAACACAGAGGAAATGAAATTTTATTAATCAACACATAAATCATGAACTACCTGGACTTTACATACTGAAAATAAACAGGCAAAAGGCAAACACATGAAGCCTAAAAAGTAAAGCAGCAAAATGCCTAAATATCATTTCTGATTACAACGCCTTTTCATCCACAGCTGTAATTAATCAGTTAAAGCACTCGCAAAAGCAGACTTTCTTTGTTAATATGGACTTACTGTCCTTGCATTTAAGTGATATGTCGGTTTGGTACTGAGAGGAACAGCCACAGGCCAGAGAGAGAAACTGAGCGGTAGGACGTATATATATATATATATATATATATATATATATATATATATACATATATATATTTATATATACATATATATGCAGTGCTTAAAACCGTGTGGCTATCCCTGCTGTGCACAGACAAATCTTCCTCATCATCCTTTTTCTCCTCACTATGATGGGGATGCTGTTGCCAAAAAAGTCAATTACCATCCAAAGACAACCAAGGTGGGCCTGTATGTCTCAAAGGTGGGAAAGCTTAATAGCTTCTGGCCCTTTTTATATTCTGTATTATTTCTTAATTACAATACTGTATTGTATTGCAACTGGACTTATTGTCACGGTTTCTGGGTTTTGGTGGGTGTTTTGATCATGGTTTAGGATTTTGGTTTTTGTCATGTTTAGTTCGGTCTTGTTCTTGGTTTATAGTTCTTGTTATGTTCATGCTTTAGGTTTCAGTTTTGTCATGTTTGGTTTTCCCTCTTGTGTTCCTGTGATTTCTGTTCTGCCTCATTAGATCACCTGGCCTGATTAGTCATCCACTTCACCTGTGTCTTGTTACTCCCTCTGTGTATAAGTACTCCTGGTTTTCAGTCACTCATTGTCAGATCCTCATTTGGTCATGTGTGGTTTTTGTTCACTGGAGTTATTCCTGTCATGTGTGGTTCCCTGTCTTGAGTTTTGGGAAATAAACCTTGTCACCTGCACCAATTCTGCCTCCTGCCTTGACTGCCTGCATTTGGGTCCTCACCTTCCCCGACGTCCGCCATTCATGACACTTATGCTATCTGGCTTTCTCAGTCTCTGGGGTAGTGCACTCTAAAATGGGTTTTTTGAGCTATAAACAACACAGCAATACTTAATTGTGACAAAACCCACCTATACTGTTATATATTTTTTTCTATAAAAACAGGATTTTGTAGGTAAAAAATGGGTCATAACGTACTCAATAGGGTTTAACCAGATTCTGTTTTTCGTGATGTAGAGCCATAGTTTGTGCTTCTCTACCATCCATCCATCCATCCATTTTCTTCCGCTTATCCGGAATTGCGTCGCGGGGGCAGCTGCCTAAGCAGGGAAACCCAGACTTCCCTCTCCCGGGCCACATTCACCAGCTCATCCGAAGGGATCCCGAGGCGTTCCCATGCCAGCCGAGAGATGTAGTCTGTCCAGCGTGTCCTGGGTCTGCCCCGGGGCCTCCTTCCGGTGGGACATGCCCGGAACACCTCACCAGGGAGGCGTCCAGGAGGCATCCTAACCAGATGCCCAAGCCACCTCATCTGGCTCCTCTCGATGTGGAGGAGAAGCGGCTCTACTCTGAGCCCCTCCTGGATCACCGAGCTTCTCACCCTATCTCTAAGGGAGAGCCCGGCCACCCTGCGGAGGAAACTCATTTCGGCCGCTTGTATTCGAGATCTCGTTCTTTCGGTCATTACCCACAGCTCATGACCATAGGTGAGGATAGGAACGTAGCTCGACCGGTAAATCGAGAGCTTTGCCTTTTGGCTCAGCTCTCTCTTCACCACGACAGACAGATGCAGAGCCCGCATCACTGCGGATGCCGCACCGATCCTCCTGTCGATCTCCCGCTCCATCCTTCCTTCACTCGTGAACAAGACCCCAAGATATGTAAACTCCTCCACTTGGGGCAGGACCCCATCGCAGACCCGGAGAGAGCACTCCACCCTTTTCCAGCTGAGGACCATGGTCTCGGACTTGGAGGTGCTGATTCTCATCCCAATCGCTTCACACTCGGCTGCGAATCGCTCCAGTGAGAGCTGAAGATCACGTCCCGATGAAGCCAACAGAACCACGTCATCCGCAAAGAGCAGAGACCCAATCCTGAGGCCACCGAACCGGATCCCCTCCACACCTCGGCTGCTTCTCTACCTCACAATAAAATTGTAAATTCTTGCAGGCCCCTCCCTCCAGATGCAAATAGGTGGGTCCTCGTGTTGCAGGCATAGAAAACCGCGGCCATCAAACCAAATGAATGGATGTGAACTTATATGGTGTAAATTTTCTATTTTCAGACTTCTATTCTTACAGAGATCCTGATGAAATATTCCTGCAATGGGACGGATTTGTGCTTTTGAGGGGTGTAAAAGTAATACTGGATTTTATTTTTTACCTGCTGATCTGTATCTGGCGCAAGTCTCCGCAGTTTTCCAGAGACTGCTGGAGTTGTTGACAGGCCAGCACAACAGCGCAAACCGCTTAGACTGATACGTTCAGGACCACCTTGTTCTTGTGTAGCTGCCATAGACTGTATGGACGGAGCCTCAGTGACGTCACCCATAGGTTTCTGAAGAGCTGAATTGAAGCTCATTGGGCGGTTCCCACCATCCCCATCTTGGCAGCATCATACCTATCGTGATTCTCGGAAAATCCAAAAATGGGCAAAGAGGTGTAGCTGGCAGGGGGACTGTGAAGATAAGGGTGGATGATTGACACCCATCCAACTCCGAGCTGCCTGTAGCTACGAGCTAACTGAGCCAACTTGGATCTAACGTGAGCTAACCGGCTAACGATGGTAGGTGGGCCAAAGCTAAGGCGCGCTGTAAGCCAGCTAAAATCTGCGGTTGTGCTGCACTCTCCCTTCTTGCCGCGGATATTGAATACCTGTCAATCAACGCCCCTAATTATGCCAAATTTCAAGATTAAATAACAATCAAATGGATGAGTTATAAAAAAAAAATCACCCCCCTCACAGTTGTCATGAAGGTAAACTTGACCTATTAATCCTAAAATGTTTTTTTTTTTTGTACCAGGCTTTATACATGTTTATTTCTGCTGCGAAGTTGGCCTTTTTATCATGGTAGTCTATGGGGATTGACTCTGTTTTGGAGCCAGCCCCTAGTAGATGAGGGGCGAACTGCAACTTTTTGCACCACATAGGCTTAAAATTTCATTGCCGGAGGTTGCCACTTGGTAGCTGCAGAGATTCTGGTGGGGAAAAGTCTTCCACCTCAAGACTGCTCTGTCGCATAGGTGCTTTGTGAATCTCGCTTAGCATCTTGCTAGTGGCCGCTGAGCTGCTGTCTTTCAGTCATTTCTGCCTGTGAATTCCCAACCTGCCCACTCTCCGCTCCCTGATCACCCCACATCTCCCACCCCAATCCTTGCAGTTTCAGGCATTTTTTCAAATTTGGAAGTGGGTGGAGTTATGCAACAATTAGGGGGTGTAACTACACTTTAATTGTGATTCAGCTTTTAATGTGGCATTCCCTATCATACAAGTTGTATTTTTATTTGGTTTTAGTTTTGAGATCATGCTGATGATATTACTCTTGCACTTCATTTAAAACTTTGTTGAAATACTTTAATTTCTAACATCAGATCTCTCAAAGTACCCTGTACTATGCCCCTCTTTTTTGCTCTGTGGTCTTTTTCAGTTTGAGCCTATCTCCCTCTCAGCTGGCTGATGTGGTTAGACATAATAAAGTCTCTAAAAGCCCAAATGATTGTATTCCTGCCATACTTTAGTGGTATAAAAGATCTGCTAAGTAGCAGATCTTTCATGCCATTACAATCCACATAGATCCTTGAGGTCCTCTGGCCAAAGACCGTTGGTGGTCCCAAGGTATAGGTTGAGCCAGCGGGGAGGTTGATCCTTTGCAGCTGCTGCCCCCAAACTCTGGAACAATCTCCCCCCTCATATCAGGGCCACTGCTAACCTAGACATCTGTTTGCTAAAGATTCACTTTTACTCTTTAGTCTTTGACAATAGTTTGTTTTATGTTGGTGTTTTTATTTTAATTTGTGTTTCTCTTTTCATATGTTGTGTGTGCCTTTGAGTGTTCTATTGTGCAGCACACTGGGCAACAGTTTCTTTTTTTAAATATGCTTTATGAATGCAGTTGTCTTGCCTTGCAAAGGACTGTCCAACAACACACTAATTTTACAGGGTAAAATTATGTTCTTTAACCATCTGTTGTTATCTGTACCCCTTCAACATAGAATACAACATCTGTGCTGCTGCTATGACCTATGTCATGTGGAAAAATGTAGGTGAAGCTGTGGAGGATCACTGTGGAGTTTTGGGACCTGCGATAGGGCTCCTCCTGGTGGTCGCAGGACTTGTAACAGTTATATTCCATGAAGTGTTCATGAAGTTTCATATGGACATGTGTTCATATGAAAAAGATCAAAGGAACGTGGCCCTACTGATTCATTTCATTATGAATATTGTGACTGTGAGCCTGATGTCCCTCTCCATGATGGTCGGTTGCATTCTAGACCACAGGGAACATGTATTGAAGAAAAACCCATCCTGTAGCCTAGATGTGGAGCTTCTGGTGGGAGCCTCAATTAGGCAGTTCATCAAAAGTTATTTTAAGATTGTGGCCGTGGTGGCAACAGAAGCTGCTCATCATATGGATCAAGTGGATCAAGCAATCTAAAAAAACAACCAAAACAGCTGTCGCCAAGGATTTAGCTTTAAATTGAATGTATTTTTTTTCCACTGAAAATGCCCACAACTTGACTTTAACTGTATTTCTGGTGCTCTAGCTTGGCCTGCAGAGCTATTTCATCACTGAAGGCCTCAGCCCTTCCATCTCATGCGGTAAGCAGATCTGTGCCCAAATGCCCACGGCAACCACGAAAATGGAGAGATCGATCATTTAAATAGAGCACAATATATACAACCATGTCCTGACTTCAGATCCTGATAAGCCAAATTGGAAAAGAAGAGCTCTGAAGGAAGTTTGTGCCTTTCTACTGCTTGCTAACATAATTGTCAGCTTTATTTATTCTATTTCAGACTAATAGTGTTTCCTAAAAAGAATGTCCTGCTTATTCCCTTATTGTGCACCGACAGCTCTGCATTATGCCTGCATTTGGGGATTATCCACAGTTTGGCCACTTGGTTAAGGTGCACTTCTACAAATACACACTATTGCACACTATTGTGAATTTTGGAGTTCCTTTGGGGATCTTCTATCGTATGCACTCTGCAGCCAGACTCTTTGAGGTTTACTTAATTTCTTAGCTCTGCTTACTTTTTGTCCATTAAAATACAAAGTCTACACATGTTTTTTATTGTTAAAAACATCTGAATATTTTTTATACAAATAACAAATTAATCTCAAAATGTATTGTCATTCACTGTTTTGCTGGACATCTTGAATTCCCATTTAGTCATGTAGCAGTTATGTAGAGAGGGCTACTGATTAAATTTTACATGCACTTTGGATACCATTTCATTGGTTATTGAAATAATTAGGAGAGGAAATAAAATAACTATTATTGCAAATTATGAATAGGGCCCAGAATTCTTGACAGCTAGACCCATAATAAGTAAAGATGGAGAATCACTTAACAGCTGCAATCTGATGATGGCAACTAAATACAGCTAAGTAAACACTTGTACTTTCAACTGACAAGTGTGGGTTGAAAGTATGGGAAGAAAATGTTGCTACACTATACAAAGCATTCATACTACTTTTATTTTAGCCACTTTGACATCCTGAAGTTGAAGACAGACTTCAGATTGCTGTCTATGTTTGTAATAAGCAATTTTTGTGTAATGACTAATGTCGAACAAATGGAAGAAATCCTATATCAAAGGCGTGTTTATTGAATAAAATTCTGTTTCAAGAGCAAATACCTGTTGTGGAGTATGAGGAGGTAAATCCATTGAAGTTAGACCCCCTCTGGCTACAGCTATCCCAGTTTCCTATAATGGCCATCAGTTTAATTTGTGCAACTCATAGTCAAACCTGGTGGGTGGAACTCATTTGTACAACTTTCTCTGTATTTGAGGCCATCACTAAAATCATAAAGTCAAATCTGATTATATGATTTCTTGTTTTGTGTCACATAATGTGCTCCCTCATGCAGAAAAACAGACACTAGAGGGGATAACAAAACTGAGAGCTGAAGCCAAGTGTAAAATAGGCTGTGTAGTGATCCTTTCTGTAATGTTGCCACACTTACAAACCTATCAGCTCAAAATAGTCTCTAACACTTTGGCCCAGATGATTGCTTTCTGTATCTATCAACACAATCTCTGTAGGTCCACCTGCAGTGATTTATGACAATATTTTACATCCAAATCCATGGCATTAAATAGGCTGAAGTTTAGTTTAAACCATTTTAACTACATTTGTTTCATAAGCTTTGAGGTGTAAAATAATCCAGTATTTCTCTTTAATAATACTTATGTTAGTGTCATTGTATTAGTGTCATGATCATAAGAATTAATGGTTCCAGTGAGAGGTACTATCAGATTGGAAAGATACCCATCCATTTTAATTGCAGAAATGGAAAATCATCCAGCAAGATGAATGCTGAGCAGGAGCACAAGGACATCTAGTGACCAACATGTGGAGGTTCCACTTTCAATCGTGCCGAGGTTAACCTACCGAATACATAATCAGTGTTCTGAAAGTTCACATGTATAACGCTGACATTGGTGAGAGACCACTGCTACATTTCATTTAAAGATTTTTCCATTAAAGTCCACTGTTTAGTAATATCAACATATAATTCACAGATGCTAAATATATATATTTCAGGACAGTTCAAGGAAAATACAATTTTCAGTATCAAGCTCTGTAAGCATTGCAAGCTGGGTCAAAAATGAACCCTGGTCTTTTACACAAAAAGATACAATCTGTATTATTGTTTCCAACAACACAAACAACTATAACTGAAAATCTAGAAAGGTGCAAGTACACTTGAAAGCATAGTAAGTACAACAAATAATAGGAAACACTGATACTATGCTAACCAAAACAGGTTATATGTCTTTGCTGGAAAGCACTTTACCCTCTATGACAAATCTGACAAAAATCAAATATTTCAAGAAAAGAACCTCAGCCTTCAGCAAACACTCCAGTCATCTCAGTGCTTTGACAGACATTCTGTGGTCTCAAATTTTCAAGAAAAGTACTAACACATTTGTTTATAGACATCAATGTTTATAGTTCATAAATCTTTAAGCTCCCCAAGTGAGTGGTGTAAGGGGCAAGCATTATGATGACAAAGAAGTTAAGAAGTTAAACACAGTGAGGTTTACCAGGAAACCAGCAAATACTGAAGGGAGGAGGAACCCTGGAGTCAGAACTGTTTGTTTTTCAGTCGTAATGCTTTTTGTCTACATCCTTTGGATCTCAAAAAGACGGACATCTGTGTCATACCAGATGGGAGGATCCACATTGCTAAATAAACAAAATATATCAATTTAAAATCAACATGTGAACAGACAATGCCAGTCTCTGAATTACACACTCATTGTGTATGACTTACCGTAAGTAAACCACACCCCACATGTAAGTGCGAAACCACATGGCAGTACCAGCGTTGGCCTGATACTTCCTGATGAGGATGGGGTGAGGAACTGGCAGGAGACCCACTAAAGTGCCATGCTGAAGAAACTTGAGGATCTCTGATTCATCTGTCAGACCCCTGCAGTAAATCAAAGAGCACACTCCATTAGTTTTTCAGGTGATGTTTCACAAGAGCCACTGTAGGAATTCTGCTCTCTGACCAAAAAGGGACAAAAATAAAACCAACTTGTCGATGCAGATCTTTTCCACCTGAGGAACTAGTACTTGTAGGAGACGCATGATAGTCTGCAGAGGTAACTTGCACTTCCAAGACAGGACCTTGGACAAAAGAAATACATATAAATTGAATGCTCACTTTTGACAAATATTGAATATCTATCAAAAATTGAAGGAAAGACTAGAGAGTTTTAGAGACCCATTCAGGTGTGGGAGCCCATAACGAAGTTGAAGACACACTTGACAAACGTCTTCTCTCCATTTCTGCCTCAGTGTAGAAAACATCCTGATAATGTGAGAAAACAGATTAAGAAACATACACATCCATTTCAGTCCACACATTGCAAAATGAAAAACAAAACAAAACAAAAAAAAAACACTTACTTCACTGTCTCTGCCTGAGTTTGACTCTGTGTCACTGGTCCCAGCAGCTGCACCTTGGTCCGAGTGGACCGTATGTAAAGAGTCTGTCTTTGGGACTGACACCATGGTGCCATCCTCTGATACCTGGGACTTCTCTGTCAGTTTATCAATACCTGAAAAAAAAAAAAAACGTAAATAGTAAACTTATCAATAAATTCTTCCCTTAAGAAAAAAATGTGATTTAAAGAACAAAACAAAGCTACCCACAAATGCCTACTACCAAAAGGAAGTTGGGATTCTATTTGAAAAGCAAATAGAAACCAAAAGTAGTAATTTGCAACATCTCATCATAAACAGACATGATTTCAAAATGGAAATCACTGCAGAATAATCCGACAATCATAATTCTCCTTGATAAATACAAATGGAACCATCCGGATTTGTTGTCAGCACACAGAAAGTCAGTATTTGTGATCAAATGGGGATGGATTAGTGCAAATGGTCAGGGTAGGTTTTTAATCTGTTAGAGTATCATTAATGCTGAAAGACATACTTTGGAACAACATATATTCCCATTTAGACAATAAGATTGTGTGGGTGGAGCGGTCTTGTCTATGGGAAGGTCTTGTTTATCTCAGTAGCATAAACCACAATTTGGGTGATAAATTGCCTGCAAAAAGCAAACATGACTTCAACCATTGAGTAGCTATTATCCTGTATCAGGTAGCTATGTTATTTAATTTTTAAATGAGTTTCCAAATATTCTGTTTCAGTAACTGATATGTTTTCTGTGCCATTTTCAATTAAATCAAGGGTTTAATTAAATGGCCCACACAATAAATAATTTAATTACATTTTCATTTGTATCTTAATTTTATCAGTAGCAAATATATTACAGGCAAAATGATTATAAGTTAATCCAAAGACCTACACAGAACACTAAAAGTAACCATACCTGGCATAGCAACTAGACTGGCTTTAAGTGTACCAGGTTCTGCTGGCACTGCAGGGTGTGATCCCTCCATGGATACAGTCTCTTGGGAGCTTGTGCGGGAAATTACATCTGGTGACTTCTTCTTCCTCTGCAAGGCCTTTTGGATTGAAGGGGGGTCTGATGGCAGATTGGCCAGCTGGTGGAACACATTCCGCTTGCGGATGATGGCATATACTAGATTGCAGTTTCCTGACAGTGAGATAGAGGGTCTGAATTATTTGAACAAATATGCCTGCAAGAGCTTAAACTTCCCTACGAAAATAGCAAAACAGTTCAACTCCATGCAACCCCAGTTTCCACAGCTTTCTCTTACCATCAAACTGGTACTGGATGATGTTGTTGAAAGCCTCAAGAAGGAAGAAAACAAGGTGATGGTTCTGGGCAGTAGAGAACAGGTACCAGCTGGTGGAAAAGGCCTCCAGTAGGTGGAGCAGTTTATTGGCAGCCACCATAGACAAGCTCTTCAGATATGGGGAAACTAAAGAAGAAGAACAAGACATATAACTTCATAATAAAAATAAACACATGTGACATGTGTTTATTATTCCTGACAGAATCTGCAGTAGCACCAAAGAGATTCACCATTTACAACAATGGTGAGTAGGCAGTCAAATAGAGGCTGGAGACGCTGGTGGCCTGTAGTGATGATCTTGTGAAACACCTGGAAAACAAGAGAAACAGCTGTGAGACAAAACTGTAGCGCAGTAGTAAAATATATTGCCTTTTCAGAAGTATGGCAGGTGTCTGTCTCACCACTATAAGCAGGTCAGCATGAGTCCCTGTGAATACCGGGATGTCCATAGGCACATGGATGGAATAGGGCTTATTTAAGCGTACGCCAAAATTTCTCTCTCCACTCAACAGCAGCAGAATGAACACTCCAATGTGCATGAGACCAACACGTGCTGCAGTAAGGATGCATCACCACAGGAGTTAATGAATGTCTGCCTGATAGAAGTTTGGTGAAATAAAGACAAAAATGTTTTTTTAAAAAAGAGACTTACACTGGTCAGCTCGGGCATCATTCAGGTAATAGAGAATAGGAACCAGAATGTCCAGCACATCACTGCTCTTCAGGACAAAAAACAGAAACTTCTGTGATGGGAACACAGAGCAGATTGTGTTAAATAATGACGTACAAACTTGTCTAATGTCTCATTTGGCATTGTTTTAGTTTTCTTGAACCTTATTGAAGTCGCAAAGCTTCCAGAAGAGCACCAGCAGCTCCTGGTGGAACTGAATCTTTTTGGTGGAGTTAGGCAGGTAAGTCTGAGTCAGAGGATTAGTCAGCAGACGAGCCAGACCCTTCAGCACAAAGTCAAAGTCCTACAAATGGGTTAAAACAAAAACAGCTTTGGACAAGTGATCTCAAGAACTGAGTTTGTTTTTTAAATAGACATACCTCCTCTCTGTGAATCCTTGATAAATAATTCACAAACAGGTTTTCGGGGCCTGCAGACTGCACAAAGATAAAGAAATGTGTCTGAAAATGAAATCTAACACACAAATTGTCATAAAATTGATTTCTTTGCTGTGGCCTCGTAATACCTCATGTTCCTCCATGCTGGATGGAGAGGCAGGAGGGTGGGGAGCCCCTCCATCATGTTCCAGTGTTACAATGAGGACCTGCACAGCTTGCTCCACCAGCTGTTCCCGGTAGTCAGCAAAGAGTAGGTGGTTGTACGGAATGCCGTAGCCCACAGGGTCATAGGCGCACACCACATTTAGCAGAGATGTGAACAGAGGCAGTGCATGTCTGGGGACAAAAACATGAAGACCATGTTAGTTAATCATCCATAAAATGCTTAGAGCAAGTGCTTGTCATAAAAAAAAGAAGTATTTATCAATGAAAAGCTGCAACTTGTCTTGTTTTAATCAATTACGTTGTGATGTATACAGAATAAAAATGAAACTGCATTTGTCACTCTGGTTTGTGCTGAATAACTACATCTAAGTCAATCGATGAATTCCATTAACGGATAATTAGACAAGTCTATGAAATGATCAAGAAAGGGATAAAATGTTCAAAAATGGGGCCCTAATCCACATCGTTCTGCAACAACGCAACACCATCAGTGCCAAAAGAAGACTGTGGCCTTGACCCTACAGAGTTTTTTAACATCCATTTCACAATCCAGTGGTACAGACCCATACGTGAGCCATTCTTGCACATACAAACATAATGGAGGGTTTTGTGAGAAGAGGGAGACCTTAACTAGTGGCCCAGGGTCAAAATTGTATAATGGACATTAAAAACAAACATTTCTTCAATAGAACGTAGGTCCAGTGAAACAGTGAAACTGAACATATTATATTGAGTGAATTGAATAGTATAAAAGAGAACTGCTTGTGGAAAGAGAAGCTTCAGCTGCATTTTCTAAAAATATTTTGTTATACAACTATAATGTTAGTTCTCTTGTGCAGGTAAGATCTGAGCGTGTTGGATTCACCCTGAGCATGACTGCTTTGTTTCCTTTCAATAAAAAAAAGCTATAAATATGTGCAGTAGCTCATGCTTTTTCTGTTTTGAAAGGTATCTGTAAAAGTCTTTGAAACCATAATGATGCACCAAAAATAAATAATAATTCTTTTTTACTTGCTGTGCCATGGGCAAAATTAATTTGGAGACAATATTGCTGCCACTGAATGATGTACAACTGTTTAAAGTCTTAGAAAAACAGGTAACACTCTGTGTTTGTTCAGCATGGAGTATTCAAGATTTTACTTCTTGTACTATTTATACACTCACTTGACATCTGGATGGATGCACAGGATCACAAACATGAGCATACCTGTTCATATTTTTTGTTTGTTTTTTTTTTTTTTGTTATTCATTAGGCCCATGTACAATTTCAGAAAGAAATGTTTTCATTTGATGCATTGTACCATGTTTACCCTTAGGATGGATGAGCCTTTTTTGTGCATTACCTATTTTCTGTGGAGCAGAAGAATGTGACCCAAGGGTTGAGGACATTGTTGTCTGATGAAGGAGGCAGGTACATGGCCTCTGAGAAGCAGGTCAGTAACAACCTCAGCAACTCTGTCCTAAATGTGAAAAAAAACAAGCATAGAGGAAGACAAGAAAATGAAGTAACTATAAAAAAGAGGAGAAAAATTTTGTGATCTAGATGTTGCCAGAAGCAGCTCTGCAAAACCTGCTGACTCACCTGTTCAGGTCATGGATGTAGTTGAGAGGAGGAGACTGTGCAAATCCCACCCCTGACTCCCAGATGTACTCACAGCTGTCTAAAGATTGCATGCTCTCCACTGAGTCCTGGATATGGTCCCAAAAAAACATCAATTATTTCATTTAAAATAATAATTGTGTAAAATAGTATTGTGCCTTAAGGACAAATTTGATTGTTATCCATTTCACTTTCTCATTATTTAAAGAGACCATTGTCTGTAATCCAGTTTAGGGCAGAAATGTTAAAACAGAAATAAGAGCATTCATTGTGAGGTCAAAGTTGCAGTCTGCATGCAGCATTCCTTTCATACTCATGAGGGAACATGAGTTCTTCCTGGTATGGCTAACAGTGCATCAAAACTTGAGTGACAGGTTAGTTAAGCAACTTTAAATCAGGAAGCAGGAAACAGTGCCTGGAAAAATATGTCTAGCCTTAGCATCAGCAAAGTATAGTGAGGTCAAGAAAGACTTATTACACTGTGTCCAGAATAATTACTGCAAGGTGGTGAAGTGACAAATGAATAGCATCGGACTGCACAGTGTCAGGAAGCTGAGCACTCACAGGGCCTCTCCTGTGGCTGTGCACAGTGAAGTCAGGGCAGAAGAGAAGGTCAGCAATCGCCAGGAGCAGTGACTCAGCCAGTGGTCGAGCTCCATCGTCATCATCCATCTCATCTGTCTGAGAAAGGGTGGACACACGTGACGTTTAAGCAAGTTTCTCCACTGCTGAGATTGAAAGGTATTATCTACGTGGAAAGAGTGCAGGAAGCAAAACTTTAAAATAAATAAAAACCACTGTGAGGAATTAACAGTTGTTTTGATAATCGGCAGCAAATAGAAATGTTTTTAGTCCTGATTTCAAACTGATGAGAGTTTCAGCAGAGCTGCAGTTTCCTGGGAGTTTGTTCCACATGTGAGGAGCATAAAAGCTGAATGCTGCCTCTCCACACTTAGTTCTGACTCTGGGAAGGAAAGTAGATTTGACCCTGATGACCTGAGGAATCTGATTGGTTCATAATGAACCAGACTGATTGGTCCTAAACCAATCAGTGCTTTGTAAACTAACAGCAGGATTTTAAAGTCAATTCTTAGACAGACAAGAAGCCAATGTAAAGATCTGAGGACTTATGATCTACTTTCTTGGTCTTAGTGAGGACTTGAGCGACAGCATTCTAGACTGTAAAGGGAAAGAGGGAAGTTAGATTTATTTTAATTTAGTTTTATTATACTTTATTAATCCCAGTTTTTTAACCCATTCTATTTACACTAGGATGGGTGGGCAGCCAGATTCTGGGGCCCGGGGGGGTTGCTTAGGGGCCCACAGTGGTTCACCTCAGTTGCCAGCCAAGGAACTTGAACCCAGGTCCCAAGTCCACCTCTGTAACCACTAGGCTACCAAAGCCTGTTCGCCATCTGAATGAGAGATTGACACTGAATAATCCCTCCTTTACAACCTCAGTGCTATCCTTAAATATAATTCCATTACTGGAATAGTTCCTGTGTTGGCTCAGAACCACTTTTTCTTGGTCCAGAGCAAGGAGCTGCTTAGATCTGGGGCAGAGGGCAGGGTTGTGGTGTCCAACCAGATCAACTTAAAGTTTTTGACTACCAAATTTGAAAACCCAGAGAAAGTAAAACTGCTTAATTCAAAAGAGAAGAATAAAACTAAATAAGAATATTAGCTGCAACATGGATCTGACGTCAGTGCAACAGTAAAATAAAATGAGCTCATTGTTCATGTAATATTGCCAATAAGCATTGGTTGATGCTGCCAAATGAGTAGTAAAGAGCTGCATTCAAAACCACATTTTAAACTGTATTGAAAGGGAACATTTGCAACTTTGTTTACAAACATTGCCAGATGTTTTAATATTGTAGCTTGAATTTACAGATCCCCCTGAAAGCAGTGTGTATAAATCCTATATGTGGCAGTGTCAGCATTTAGTTAGTATTGCTAAGAGTGCTCACAAAAACTGGCTGCTGTTTATAGCAGGGTTTATAAACTGTTGATAGAAGACATCCATTGGTACAGAAAATAAGAAAAAACACTGCAATGATAAACTGTGCCCCTGCACAAAATCAGCAGACACTAGAAGGATGTTCAAGGTATATTTTAGTAGAGATCTTTACCTTGAGCTAATTATGTGGTTCTATAGTGGTTCTGTGGTTTTTTGCCCTTTCACTTACCCCAGCCCGCCCAGCACCCGGCACTGTTGACCAGAAGAAGCCTCTCCAGTCCTGGTCCTCAAAGATGTAAGGAAGAATGCGGGTAAGGATCCGAGTGCAGTTAAGGATCACTTGCTTCTCCCTCTCAGTCGGACACCCAGATTCTGCTCCCTGCACCAGCTTCTCTACAGCCTGGACAATCAGGTAACATGGTTGAAGAAAAAAACCTAAGCTTGGTACAGACATCTGCTGAACTGGGCACCATGTTTGATCTTCAATGTAAAACATATCTTGGACTTGTTTATTATCATCATTTACTTAAAGAAAGATAAACGTATTTCAACAACATCTGTGAAAAACTGTAACATTGAGATATTTGTTGAACCAAATGTTTCAAATAAGGACATTTAACACCCATTTAGAATGGTATCTTTTCTTTACAATGTATGATATTATTTATGGGATGTTTATGGTGTCTACAGACTGTTCCTTTTTACATTTCTATTAGAAGATAAGTGTTGTTTTTAAGTTTTTTAGTTTTAAGTTTTACATTTTTTTTGTTGCAATTCATCAAAAGCCTGCTGCAGTCCATGTCTAAAATAGGATGCAAACCCTAAGAATGAGTTTAGCTTCAAGGGTTCCCTACTCCTTACTTAATTATGCTGCTCGCTTCTGTGTGTCTGTTTTGTTTCAGATAGGCAGCTTCAAACGGAAGCTGGCAGCACAACACGGGAAGCAAAGTAAAAGGAAGGGGAGTTGACTCACTTATTCCTATCTTTAAAAGCCTACTTAGGCCAAAATAACAAAATCTCGTACTGTATCAAAACATTATCTCATGATGTCACTTCCATGAAAACATGTCCACATGGAATAATCTCCTGTCATAAACAAATGTGTATTAATAGGCCACTGCATGTATGGTGTTTCAGTGGATACCTTATAACAGAGGGTTGCTAAGTTTGATGGGGACTCCTCTCGCACAGCTCTTATCTCTGCAGCTGGCACCAGAGCAAAAACATCCTGGATTGTGGTAGTGCTGTCAACCCAGAACTGATCCCAGAAGGCATCATCTGTAGCCTCCACTGGCTAAAACAAACAAACAACAACAAAAAAACAACATATATATATATATGATCACGTTCAACTCCTCTTTAAGCCTAATAACTGAATGTCCTTACTAATCTTGCATTGTGTTAAAATACAGTGCTGGGCCTTTTATTTGAATAACATACGTGGACGTTGAATCTCTTGTTGCATAAAGCATTATGTCTAATGGTAATGCAAACACAACTTCTTGTTCTAGGAACCGTGGAGCATCATCTGACGTAACCACAGTCCACCTGCCGCATCTGCAAACGTTGTTATTCATGGATTACGTCATCAACAATGATTTTGCTAATCTCCCTAATTTATTAACGTCATAACTAAATACATAGTCTACTGGCTGAATAGATGGTTATAGCAATTTGCATCACAAAATCGACTACCATAGACCATAATCCAATTTATGATACGCAAGACATAGTTGAAAGGTGAATCAAACCTTTAAACTTCGATATTATACATATTTTCATGCTTTAGAATGAATTATGTTCATTAAATACGAGCAACAGAGAATTCATTATTTTCTCCCATATCAGAAAGCCCTATCTCATTTCTCCTCGGTGATGCTCTTCGGTGCGCTCCCCCGCTGCGGAGCTCAAGCCTATGTAATACTTTAATCCGCAGTATGGACGCGCATGTACCTGTGTTTTGGTCGTTAGCTGGATCACTGCCTTCCTGAAATTCAGTTTTGAGTCGCTGCTGCCCATTGCGATTGATTCCCTTCAGACATGCAGGTCTGCTGCGGCTAAGAATCCCTGATAATCTCACCTCGTCTAAGCTTGAGTCATTGGCGGAGGCGTTTTTTTTTTCTTTTTCTTTTTTTTTCCTCCTTAACCATTGGTTGGCTGGCTCGATACTTCCGGGTTAAGAAAAAACAAGAAAAAAAAAGAAAAAAAACAAAAACAAAAAAAACATATTATTTATAATTTCTTTAATTTGGATTTCTCTGTTTAGGATAACATGACCAAACAGATTTTTATGAGGATATAAGATATCTGTTACATTGTATACAATTTCTTTCGCTCAGTATTTCCAGCCGCATTTGGGGGAGTAAAAAATACATTATATGTACCCTTTGTTTATTAAAATAAATCTTTTTACTTCTAAAATGAAACAATAAACCTGGTTGGTGTTTAATATTAATTAGCAGTTTCTTGTTTGGTCGGTTGATATTTTTTAACCTGTAGAACACGGGCCAGTGTTTTATTATATGTTGCATTTAGGTATTGTTAGTAAAGCCCTATCTGTCAAAACTGGCTTATATTGCATGCAATAGGTAAAATAGCTATTCCCTCGTTTCACAATTATTGTCATCTCAACTATTATGCTTATTAAATTTAAAATTTACCATGACACAAGTGCTATACTTTGCTTAATTTGACAGCACAACAACAACCTTATTATTAATTTATTTTATCTAATTTTTTAAGAGTTTTTCGAAATACGTACAGGACATAAACGCACCATGAATCGTCTCCGCGCAGCCGTAGTGACATGTAAACAGAACTTGCGGTTAGAGGTGTCTTTATGTCAAGATAGTACCATCAGTTGGACTGACTTGGCGCCCAAGAAAAAAATTACTTGTTTTTATTATTATTGAGTTCTTTTAGCAAGTTAGAACGGAATATAGCTATTCCTGTCGTATGCACTGTAGTCAGGTAATGTCAGCAACAGCGGATAAAAAGGTAGCGCTAGCTCGCACTAAGGTTAGCGTTAGCTTATGACTAATGACAAAGCGCCTGAGACTGGCTTGTTAACCAACCAGCTCGTCAACGCCGATAAGTTGCTATTTAATTACCATTTAACGCTACCTAGAAGGGTCTATGTAGTTTATAGCAATAGTTTATTAATTTGATAGTATTGGCAAAATTGATGATGGTTTCCACTTACTATCCAACATAACTAGCTAGACAGGCGGAGTTAGCTTAAGTAAGGTAGTAGGCCATCAGCTGAGATAAGACAGCCAAGTAGCCTTTTCTGAGGAAAATACAAAAGACATTCCTCTAATTTGACGAAGTTTCAACATATGTTGACTGAAAACAGGTGAGCTGGGTCTATAGTATTGGAGTTATTATTTATCTTTATTTACATCTTATAGTGGCCATTTTAAAACGTTGAGCAGCCATTGATTTTGCATCGGTTCTTCTAACAATGTATGTGAGAGTTTTCTAATTAGCTCGGCCGTTTCGTTTTGATATATTGATAATGCAACTGACTAGCTTGTCTGTGTATTTTAGTGGCAGTTAGCATTTTTAATATAGTGTATGTATATTATATGTATATTGTATCATAACAAAGCCGGGCCCAAAGCTAATGAGAATGGAAAGTGGCACTGTTTGCCTAATAAACCAGACTACTCCAGAAATGGGTGTGCTTTGAGATAGATGATTTTTTGGGGGGTATAATTTTTTTCAACACCTTTTTAAAAGATTTGTGAGACCACTGTTTTACTTTTTGCCTAGTAATTCCAAATGTGCATTTCTGCTCCTACTCATAAAGGAAACGGCAGCACAGTGGTGGTGATGAGGACAGTGGCCACCTGGTGCCCCATGCCAAAAGGCAAAGCAGAGCTCATCCTCTCTCTCCTGAGCCAGGACGGGATGCTTGGGACTCTGAGGTAAAACAAGTGGAAAGGAAACTGTGAATTTAGCCTGTAGATTAGCTCAGTGAGTCTAAACCAGCCGTGCTCAAGTTCAGTCCTTGAGATCTACTGTTCTACAAGTACGGTACTGGTAATGAGCCATTCATTTGATTCAGGCGTATTGGAGAAGGGTTGCAGCTAAAAGTTGCAGAACAGTAGATCTTCAAAACCCCAACATTGCTACTTTCATATTGTTTATAAAATCAATATAAGATGATGGATGAAATAAACGAGCATCTTCAGCCTTAATGTCATCCATATACTTCTATATTATTTAATTTTTTTTCACTAGGGGGTAAATGTGAGATAAAAATATCCACACTTACTAATCACAAACTTATTAAAGAAGACTTGTTGTTTCCTCAGTTGCAAAGCCCATGCAACATTAATTTTGCCATCCTCACCAGTCTGCATGAGTCCATTGGCCCCTGCATGCGGTCTAAATATTTGTACCTGTGTGGACTGTGAGCACCAGCTGTGTATAGATCTATCTCTCTTCAGAGTAACAACTAGCCTTAGAAGATGATGAGCAGAAGAACAGCATGAATGCTTGCTTTGAAGAGACGTTGCAAGAAAATAGTTTTAAATCACACTCCTACTAGGGCTAGGCGATTAATCGAATATTAATCTCAAAAACGATCTGGGTTTTCAGCAGTCATAAAAATGAAATGTTCTGATTGTTTGCTCCTTCTCAGTTTACGCTTGTGCTGTTGTCAGTTGCAAATCGAGCGCCACTTGCAGCGCTCTGCTGCAAACTCCTCCCACAGCTCCAACCGCTTTGTTTTTATTCAACTCGAGTTGAAAACACCTCTCAAGTTATGTGCTGGACACACGGGAGGCGACGTTGCTCCTCCTCCATTCATTTGCTATGGAACTTGTGTGATGAGGCAAAAATTGCTGCTGTCCTCCGGCCAAGCGACAGGGGACATTCGTGCATGTGAAATGTGCTCGTTGACGTAGACGTGCACACGGGGGCTTTCAACCCAACCCAACACAAGAAAATAGAAAAGTGTTTCATTTTTGTGAGTTACGACTAAATAATCCACCAGCTTCTAGAGACACACAGAAATAACAAACGTATAAACAAACATAAATTTTTTCTCGCCAAAGACCAGTGCTCAATTAACAGAGTGAACAACCCGGGATTTAAGAAACTCATCAACACTTTGGACAAACGGTATCACTGCCATCTCATCACCATTTTAATGGAGTGTCTCTCTCTGCCCTGTATGATGGGTGTGGTGAGGGTGTTGTGAAGGACGTGGCTACAGTCCAATGTTTCGCCACTGCTACGGACCTGAGGTCAAGCCTCACCATAGAGCCGTATATGGCGCAGATTTCAACATGAAAACGAAATTTCTCCAGACTCATTTTTTTTCAGATAACACCGGGCAGAACATTAGCTGCTGGTCTGAGACAAACAATAGTTACTGGGATATTGGTGGAAAAAAAAAAAGTCGTCTGGATTACCACAGACAACGCTTCAAATGTCACACTGACATCTGCTTTTAGCTAATTTTATGTCAGATTTTAAGTAAAACATGTATGGATTTGGTAAGGCAAGGCAGTTTATTTGTATAGCACATTTCATATACAGGACAATTCAAAGTGCTTTACATAAAACAAAGACATTACAGATATTTAGAATAGTAAAAGGCATCAACACATAATCACAATAAAATAATAAATTACATTAAAATGATTAAAAGCAAGATAAGTTAAAAAGTTACTGTGCAGATTTCATGCATAGGCGCATGAGAAAAGAAATGTTTTTAACCTGGATTTAAAAATGTCTACATTTGGGGAAAGTTTAATCTCCACTGGCAGTTTGTTCCATTTGTTTGCAGCATAACAGCTAAATGCTGCTTCTCCATGTTTAGTCTGGACTCTGGTCTGGACTAGTTGACCAGAGTCTTTGGATCTAAGAGCTCTGCTAGGTTTATATTCTCTGAACATGGCCTAGTATGAAATTTCACAAACTAGAATTTGCTGCTTTAATACAGATTTTGTTCTTATTTATCAAACAGTCATCCAACAGTGAGAGCAGCAGCAGCATCAGCAGTCCAGAACATGCGGCTGGGAGTCAGTGTTTTGTGGGCCCTTGCAGTCCTCTCATCTCGGGCAACTCTTCAGAGCTGGTTGGCCCAACAAACCAAGTGTCATACCTGCAGATCAACCGCATCCTTAGAGAGGCCCACTTCCAGAGCCTGCACAACCGAGGACAGCTCAGAGACACTTGATGACACGATGTCCCTCTGTCAGCCACCAGAGGACCGATGATATATGTCAGCATCACATGCTGAATCACTTCACTCAGCTCTCTTCCCCACCTATCTAAAGTTGGTGTGGCATACGACCGTTACACAGATCTGTGAGTGGAGGCCAACTTCTGATCAGGTATATGGGGGTGGTTCATTTTTCAGATAAATCAGTGATTTTCAGTTGAGCAATAATAACTGTGATCAGCTCAAAACATTCTTTGAACTGCTTTTTTTTTTTTTTTTTTTTGTGACCAGTCTAGTTTACTTGCTGCTCTGAGAGCCTTTTTGTGACTGACTGATGGTGAATCCTTGTGTTTTGTCTTAAATGTTGTATGAAAACATCAGAGCTGCCAAAATGACCCCAAACATAATTTTAGTCTGGTCATTGTGACTTGTTAAATCTTACAGTGAGGTACTTTGTTTGCATAATGCTGAACTGGATATATGTAAGTATGTGGATCAGTCTCAGGGAGCATGTGCACTTGTCTTAGACGGCTCATTTGCTTTCATTTGCAGACAGAATTCTCTACAAGAGGTTGTATAAACCATGGTCATGAACTTAGCAAAGGGGGTCACCCTTACTTAGCTAAGAATATTTAAAAATTGTTGTCACATAAATTTTTAGATATAGAGAAATTAGCCCATAGAACACAGGATTTGGTTTTAGGGTGGGTTTTTCAAAGATTTTACAACATTCCCAAAACTATACATTTTTTTTTATTACATTAGCCATTTTTTTTTTATCAGCAATTACACCTATTTGGGTTGAACAAATCCTGCTTGCATACTCTGTATTAAGCTAGTAGAAAGGGCATTAAGATGCACATCTGGTTCCAGATTCAGATAAAACAATATTTACACATACTGGATTATTAGAATATTGTTCAGTCTTGTTGCTTTCTTTGGTTAATTTGTTTGTTTTATTGGTTAGTTTTTTTTCTTCTGGTCAGAAGAATAGATTTCTTGCGCTTGTTTAAAAAGAAAAAAACAAACAAAAAAATGCACATCTCACTACTTTATTTAAAAACAGCAAAAACATACAAAAAAAACATTCACTTTGGTGTGACATAACCTATCGGTTTCTCAGGATCAGTAGGTAACCACAGTGTAAATGTTGCACAGGAAAATAATCAAATTTAACATTATTATTTGAAAATGATGCAACTACAACCAAAAGAAGTGCCCATGCTATGTGACATGTTGTTTTACCTGGAAGAGTTGTGACTTAACATATTGATCTTTACCATGAAGAGTCAATCATGGAGTTTGCCTTTTTTGTATTACCATTATAGAGAATTACCACACACACCCTGTGTGTCTTTTTAAAAAGTAATAATAAAGATTGATGCATGTCAAAATTGATTGAGGATAGAAAGCTTGCTTCTTGGAATCACAACAGTACACTGACCTGGGATAGTGTCAGACAAGGAGTAAAGATCATGTTTGTTTTTGTGATTATGACAAACTTATGAACACATATTACCACTTTTGTTTGTCACAAATGGAAAACAAAACAAAGCTGAGGTAGGCAAAAAATATAATTAAATAAACACAATTTGAAAATGCATTTCTCTTCCTGTAGCTTTCCATTTTCTCCAACCACATCTGCTCAGGCATAAGAATGTACTTTGTTGTTTGACAATATATTGATGCATGCTGTGATCCCTTTAATTTCCAGACTCTCTCTATATGCCCCTCTTTCTGTGGGTTACTTTTTCATTGTAGCTAGGTGTCATTAGTTCTGGAATAGCAACATTTCCTGCACCATATTCACCTGTCAAATGGGTGTGAAAAGACATGCACATACAGTGGATCTTTACTATAGAACAGCTAATGAGAACATCTTCCCTCTAAAACGATCCTTGATTAGTCAGTCTCCTCTAATAGCTGGATATTTTTAAAACCTGAAAACAGCCAATAGGAGGGCTTGTTGAAGGGTCTGTAGCCTAGAAACCAGATGAATCAAGAAGTTCTTCATTGGTATGATTACTCCCCATTAAAACAAATTTTCACCAGGCTTTGCTAATGTCAGCCAGTCATACCATTCATTTAAGATGAGAGAAGTGTGGTATGATGTGTGAAAATGAACCATTTTAGGGCATTTGATGCTGGTGATGTGAACTTCCTTTTAATTCAATTTCAGGTCAGAAAATATACCATCCAGAAATACTGAATGCAATATTTTCTATGTTGTGCCTTTTGCTTCAACTTTTCTGTCTCAGAGACACTTCACACTTTTTTGTTGCTGTAATTGGTTGTTTATCCAGTTGTGTCCAGAGGCGTTTTGGTCTACGCCCGTCAATAACAACCCTCTATAATAAACAATTAAATAAGAGGTTTTAGACTAATTTGTGTATTTGTCTTGTGGTTCAACCTACCAATTTCACTTGGAAAACAATATGCTGAAAAGGTAAAATTCTTGCCTATTGATGCCAAAAATATTACTGCCTACCCCAGCTTTAAGTACAACTTTCATCATTTCATAGTTTCTTAGCCTTTATTTCTGTTTATGTGTGGGATTACTGTGGCATTGACACATGTAGGGACAAGTGTTTATTTCTGTCAGGGAGTTGCATTCCAGAGGCTTGGATTGCTATATCACTGGAGTCAGTAAAATGGTGTTTTGAACGGCAAACAAGCCTTCCTGTCTGTGCACTGCCATTCAAAGGTTGCTGAGTGAGTATCCCTGTGCACTAAACATCCTAATGGATATCTGACCTCCTCGACATAAGGCTTTGCTTCACCTTCTCTTAAAGTGGGATTGGTTCCGTTGCTGAGCCGTTGTCCTGGGAGTCAGAGGTTTATTTTTATTTTTTAATCAATGTAAAAAAAAAAAATAAATAAACTCATTTGGAAGAAATGATTTATTTTATTTTTTTAATTATATATTTTTTTCTATTTAGAAATGTACAATATTAATGTGACATGGATGTTTCTCTTTGTTGTGGATATCTTATTTTAAAAATAAAATTTAATTTTAAACAAAGGCTGCTGACTTCTTGTGCTTTACATATTTTACATATAGCATTGCCCAGGTTGTCATGAAGGTAGAATGTCTATTCATACTGTCAGGCTATCCCTACCCTACCAGGTATGCATGAATTGTAATGTTTGTCCAAGCCTGTATGCTACCCCCCCCCCCCCCCCCCCCCCCCTTTTTCTCAAATAGCCAGTAATGAATGACTCCCCATGCACCATCTTTAATGAGACATGACCTGTGTCTAAGGGAGGAGTAGTGAAAGGTTTCTTTAATTAGCACACTATGTGTCCTTGTCACAGACACAATAACAGATTACATACATTAATGCACCACGTGTAACCACGGTTACCTTGCTGACCACTCGTGAGTCCTCATTGCTGGCCTGCTTTGATTCCACCTCTACTACATTAGAGATGACAAATGAGCCAATGATAACTCCGAATCAGAAATCTCACATCATGACAACTAAGCTCTTTACTCAGGTGCGTGCTTTCTCATTATCTTAAGTACAGTACCCTATAGAAGGTGTCAGTTAGCAAGCTCTAAGTCTTTTATTTCAGCATCATCTTAAGAAATTTGTGAGTTTGCCTTTTGTGTCAGATCAAATACCACATTTGGGAAATGCATTTGGTGTGTAATTAAGGTGCCAAGGAAGTAATGACTGAAAGCTTGGAAAAAAATGTTTTTTTTTTTTTTTTTTTAAATGATGATGCAAGTTTTGCAGCATACAGAAATACTACATTAAATGCAAATTAAGTGGCCCTTCCTTAGTGTTGTATTTTTTGACATACAGCAACAAAGAGTGGGTGGGATGAGACAGCCAAAAATTTGATTTAACCAACTGGACATCAAACCATTTTAATTATTCTGCAGGTAACTAATTTGAAGACATTTTTCATGTTGCTAAGCAGACTTTCTGTTCAGTTTATCTTATTAACATAAGTTGCTCAGACTTCAGATGTTCATCAAAATAACAGTAGAGGGCAGCATACTCTGAGACTTCATGCAAACCTTATTCTGCACAATATTAACAGTCATAAATGTTAAGGAATTCTACAACCGGATCAAGACATGTGGGTTTCAAAGAAGATAGTTATCTTTAATCTGTTTTAATATGCAATCACACACCTGCATTGTCCTTTACCTGAAGCTCGCAGATATGAATCTGGTTGATGATAAATGGCTTGTATCTGTTGAGGGAGGCAGGACAGAGTTAAATGAACTGTCCTTGTTCTTTGGTCTATGTATGCGCATACATTGTTATATTTTTACCATGGCCAGTGGAAAAAAAAATCTGGGTTAGTCTATGGCTCGTTTTCTTTGTGTCTCCTCTGCTGTTTCCCATCTCTCTTCAAAGGTTAAAGCACAGAGAAAACCAGCAACACCCAAGCGTACAGACAAGCAGAGAAACTTGTGTGGGTTTTACATTTATCAGTGTCCAGTTCACCTTCAGCCTCAAGATTTGCAAATATGAATCACCCTTGCATTTACCCAAGATAGTTTTTGAAAAACTGTTCACAGGACTGAGAACAGGATTCGAGAGGAAGAGTTGAATATAAACCAAAAGTGAAAAAAGAAGAGTTAAAATAATCTTTAATTAAATTAAGAATGGACATAAAGTTGATCTGGTCAGCCTTTTCTCTCTTTACCACAATTTGGCTGAAATGTATTGGGCAGCTGTTGCCTGGCTTGAAATGGTGATTTAGTTGGCATCATGTATCCTGCTTTCTCTTGCCAGCCAACACAAACATCTGCTTTGCCTTCCCAATATCAAACAACAAAGCTTGCCTGCACTGCTGCCCCCATGGCCATCCTGAAAATTAATGACCCATCAAGCACATTAGCAGTACCCTTTTGCCCCAGCCTGGCTGAAGCGAGGAAACAAGGAAAGGGAATGGTTAGTAGGTCGTGATGATCAAATACTTTGCAGACAAGGAATTGATAGGGTTAGATAATTAGGTGAATTTTTGGGCTTTTTAATTCTACTTTTGGACTTAATTTTACAGCCATTGCGATGGATTAAAATTGAAGATAACACAGTTCACTTGCAATCAGAGGCCAGCTGACCCAACTAGACATAAGAGATAGTCAAAATTTAAAATGTATGGTTATTACAGCACAGCACTCAGACCAAAGTGACATGTTCTTGACCAAAAACAAAACCGGAAGAGGATCCTCCTCCCTTTGTTACATGGCACCCCCAAGTGCTCTCGCTTTCCCTAACTGCTGCTGTTGGGCCCTGAAAAAGACTGGGTTATCTCAGGAACTGTAGCCTAAACACACTGTTTTGCAGCTGAGAAACAGTTGGGCTACTCTCTTTAAAGCTGTCTGCAGATTTAGGGACTGCATAGGCAAGTTGGATAACCACCAGACCTTGCATGTGTGGATCGGTGTCTCCAGTTCCATTTTACTTATTGCCTCCCCATTCAGTTTCACACAATGCATTGCAGCCACAATGTACAGAAGGTTGTTTTCATTACACAGAAAAACAAACAAAGAAAAAGTCACAAATGTTGATCCCAGAGGACAAAAAAAAAAGGAATTTGCTGAGTTTAGGTTGTCACGTGCAGACATTAACTGCTTCTTTTACGGAGGCTTGTGAGAATATTCACACACCCTGCTTTTTATTTGTAAAATTGTGATGTTTACGTGGTCCAGTTTTGCTCCGTTGAGCCGTTAATGCAAGCTTTCAACCCAGAGAGTGCTTCAGAGATGAAGTGCAATAGTTTAGAGAGAGTCATGCTAAGTGGGACTGTTTAGGGTTGACTGGGTAGAGCATGCACTCAGTGCAGCACCGTATAGACCGCTGTTTTCTAAATGGCCTCTATTAACTGAATGGGAAAAGGCTGAACTCAGTTCTGTGCTGTTAGCTCAGAGAGGACAGGTTTCATGGCTCATCCAGCTTGGTGTTGTCTCCATACAGCTGACCTGCCACACTGCCATGTTTCATCACCAGAGGACTGATATGGCGCCGCTCTCAGCCACCAAGGTGCAATTTGTTGCATTTGGACTATAACTGTCAGGAAGAGATATACACACACTTAAATAGAAACCCATAATCTACCCCTCTCCCTGTATTATCCTAATTGAACCCATGGGCAGCCAACACCATCAAAAGCTGAGCTCATCTGCAAATTAATAAAACATGGGCCCTCACCAACTCTGTGTCTGTGATACAGCTTGAAGCTACTTAGATGTACTAAAGGAAAGAGTTTGTGATTGTTATTTGCAGAAGAAATGGAGGTACAATAAAATGTTCTCATTTTGTTTTCAGTGATGAGCATAAGTTCTTATGGCTCCCAATCCTCTGCATGTATTCCCAGTGAGCTCTGCTCCTTCCTCTCCATAATGGAAATGCTTATTAAAAACATCAAACACCATTTACCTAATCATGCTTTCGCAATTCACCCTAATGTAGTGATGTTAGATCAATGGCTGTAGGACTTTTGGGGGCAAATTTCAGTTTATTCAACAGGTGATTAGCGCCCAATATGTCTTGTTTTCTTCCCACTGCTGGTTAATGAGAGGCCATGTCTTCCTTAGTAAGGTCTGAGACATGCTGGCACCATCAACAAGTGCCACATCAGCACAAAGGCGGAGGGGATTTTGACTTTGTGTTTATTTTGACTGTCTGGACTGAGGCCCACCTTGATGTGGGAGACAATAAAAAGGTGGTCATCATAATAGAGCTTGGTTCTTAATAACAACACATCCTGCAGGACACTAAAAAAGCAGCCAGAGGTTATTAAAAACATCTATCACATCTGTAGGGCAAGCAGACACTCAGTCACTATCCCTTTCTCCCCCTCTTACCACTGATAATCACTCCTCTGCTGAACATGAAACCAAGGCCGTGGTGACCAAACTTTCTTCTCCTTGCTCCATGTCTTTTTCACTCCCACACAGCTTTACTCTCCCTAGCACAAGTTTCTTTATTTTCACACATACAAAGCTCAAAGCAAACATTTAAAGCTTGTGACCTCCTACTGTTTCCCAAAAGGAAAGCCAAGTCCAGAGTGGCTTCTCTCTCTGAGGGACGGCAGAACTCCAATATCAACACAACGTACCTGGCCTTGAGTGCACCTCTGAGCTTTTGGTCTATTCATAGACTTATTTTACAGCACAATCAGTCTGCACTGATGAAAAAAAAAAGTCTCAGACTTAAAAAGAGGAATGCTGTAAAAGCTGGAAGGCTGATACAACTTGATGAACCGTCAAGACTAAATATAAACAACTACAAAAATGAACAGAAAAGGCTGACATCACAAAGCTCCAGTATATTGGAGTCATTGATATATGGACAAAATAAAAAAAAACAAAAAAAAAACAGACTCACTCCCCAAAGAAAATAGTGCATAATTCTTGGAGAGAGTATTATTGGAGCGTACATACTATTGCTGAAAGACACTGATGCTATAGTGACTGATAATGCATGCTTGTCTATGCTGGACGACTTACAAAAATGGGATGAAGAAATATGTGCAAAATATTTAGTTGGATTTTCTTCTCGAACAAAGTCCCAAAGGTTATTTCTTTCTTTCCAATCTTACGTCAGCTTCATATCTAATGGACAGACGTAACAGCAGGATTTCCACAAAGTTGCAGTGTTCTTTAGATTATTAATGAAAACTGAAATGTATCAAATCCTACATCTAATTAAAACAGCACAAAGAAAACAAAGCAAAAGAAACTGAAACATTTCTATGCTAAAATGTTCATTTTGAATTTGACGGCATCATCATACTCAACAAAGGCAACAAAAACTGAAAAGGTTAAAAATTGCATACGTCGAGAGAATCCCAACAATCAAATAATCTTTATTCAAATGAAATTGCAACAAATATGGACACATCCTTGTGTCAAGCCTGTTCTCACTCAAACAACATCATATTCTTCCATTTTAACTGGACCCCCTGTCTTCAGAATTTCACACAGAAGGCAGCCCTTTAGAGCCCATTTTTAACTCAATAAACAGTGAAGCTGCAGTGACATGCACAGTTGAGTCGAGCTAGAACTTGAGTTTTAGCTGGTCACTTAGGACTTGACCCCTGTCCTTGTCCCAGCATACATGCATGGAAGGATAATTGTGTTTCTTATTGAAGTTTTACCATGTGAAAACATTTAGCTGCTCCTAACTTTGAGGGAGATCATCCTGCACGTAAGTATAGTTGTCTTTAAAGGTGCAACATGTAACAAAATCAAAGGTCAGTGACAACAAATTGAATATATCATTAAAAGCTCTATTTGTATCTAATCATTTTATTTAAAAAAAAACAAAAAAAAAACAAAAAAAAAAAAACATATTTTCCTAAAATGAGCCATATATATCTACTAGCTGTGGGTCCAAATACGAGGCAGTTGCCATATTTGTGCCACCATTTTTACTACAGTGTCTCTGAATGTTCAAACAACCCTATTTGTAAAGTGAGAACCCTCTGAGCTGACACCAGCTTTGTTTGATAGGTGCATGAGCACCCTTCATAATAAGTAAAGCCATAAAAGGTGCATGGAAGAAGACAGTATACAGAAAAATTCTGACTTACTTGTCGTGCAATCATTGCTGCATCTGGGGCCATCGAATCCACTCACAGGTAAGGCATGTTTATGTCTGTAAGACTTTCGGCCACTGATGTCGTTACCACTATATGCCAGTAGTTCTTAAACACTGTACCTTTAAGTTATTTGAATATTAATTTTTATCAGATATCGCCCTTATTGTGAAACCAGGATTTTATTAGAGTAAAGCCAAAGTCAGAAATGCTTTACAGAACGTGAGTTAAGATTTAGTCTTGGTGGGCTGCTTTTTAGACACAAACTCTTACCTGTCTGACATGTCAACAGGATGTGTGAGAGAAAACAATTTTAATGGAACTGTATTAATTTACACTTACACTTTACTGGTTTTACAAAAATCTGCAAAAATGCACAATAATGGAGCTTGTGTCTAGGTTCATTTTAATCTAGTTGGCTGAATATATGTAGTACTCAGCATGTTATTCTGGTTTTGAGAGCTACAATTCTATATAATTTTGGTTAGATTAACACAATTATGTATTTCAGTAGCCCATTTTTGGTCAGACTAATAATTTTCTTCCCTTTTTTTCTTTTTAATATCATGTAAAGGTTATACTTTTATTTTTTTCTGTATCAAGTAAACATAACCCAAATAGTTTTAGTGCTGAAACCTAACCTAAGTAGCTGAGATGTCTACCGAAGATGTCCTTTCCAGGTACTAACTTAACCTGACCACAGTTTAGACCTTAAACCAAAAATAGATAATAATGAAACAAAAACATACATCAAAGAAGAAAGCTGAACTCATAACAACAGAGTGGTAAAGATGCTCATGTCATCACTCTTTTTTAGTTTAGTTTTTATAATAATAATAATAATAATTATAATAATAATAATAATAATTTCCCAGTATTTTATTTCACGTTTTTTTTTACTGTTTTTAAGTAAACACATGTTCTGTTGCAAAAAAGATTTGCAAATAAAATTTTTAGTTCCATTTTGTTTACTTTCATTATAAGCAGTATTTCCTTAAACTATATTTCTGACAACCATATTTTACTTGTGATGATAATAATGGTTTAGGCTGCTCAACACAGCACAAAATAGCTTGCTTGAAGTATATTAAAAGACTCCCAACAGCTTTCTGCATTAATAATGTACCACTCTGAAAGGGCCATTCCTCACAAAGATGACTGTTACTTCTGATCCCTAAGTAATAAATTTTACTGCCGATACTTAGTTCAACTTCTTTTGTAAGGTCGTACATGAATGGTCGCAGTAAATGTAATTTTTACCTCTAAATTGGAACCTACAGAGAATGCCAAAAGGAAACCTAACACAAATGTATTTCATCCAGTGTGGTCTTCTAAACACTTAAGTGTCTGGTGATGGGCTGCTTGCAGTCTTTTCATGATTTATTCCTTTCAAACTTAAGTGGAAACATAATATTTTAAATCGTTTTGAAAGTCGTGTTCTGCAGAAGAGCATAATGTTAACTTTGAAAGAATCAAACCTAGAGTTTGTTGAAATTCGCCATGCTGATTAGCATTTTCTAAAGAGATCTCTCTCACTGTCATTGTCACTAACCATAAAAGTGGAGCCAAAAAGACATTAAGTGCAGAATTTATGGCTTCTACATATTTGAGTGGAGGGCTGCTAAACCTTGCGCAGTCTGTCTTGGCGCTGCTAGGTTTTGCTTTCTCTGTCTTGCTCTGTTGGTTTTTTCCCTGTTGCTTCAGAGTGCCTACATTTTCCCTTTCTTTATTTTCATTGGCATTTAAAGAGCACAGTGCTCTGTTGAATGCACTCATTCAATAGTGAACTTTTCAACACGGACACACACACACACATGGGTACATTAGAACACAGGCACATATACACACATAAAGAAAAGCATCTATGAACATGCAGAGGGTAGACACTGACTCTGCTGCTCAATACCACAGGACATAGGAACCCAGCAAGTTTCAGACATGCAGCAGGTCTGAAAGCACTTCTCACCATCAGCGCTCGTTATTGTAGGGGAGCATTAATTGATTGTCTTGGTTTCTGTTCCCCTTTGTAAAGTGGATTTAGTCTTGGCTTTCTGGAAGTTGCTAAGGTCTATTCAGACCATTCTCTTTGCCTGGCAGAGCAGAGCGCAGCAGTGGAGAAATCGCTGTCCCCACCTTTATTGGTGGAAATCACACGTATATATTTTAATCTGCCATCTCCTGCAGTCTCATAACGCTTTATTGCCTCATATTTCTCATCAGGTTTTATATTTGACAATCATATGAAAAAAATTACCTACCTCATTTTACTTTTCAATCTTTTATTTGCTAAATGAAATGTTAGACATTTTCAACCGAATGAATGAACATATAATGCAGTTAGAAAAGTTTGTGAACCCATTCAGATGATATTTGACATATCGTAGATCTGATCTATAACAATATCAGATTTTCACACAAGGTCAAGATGGTTTCTTTTAATGTATGTAACGCATGACTGACTTTCTGTTGAGGTTCAGTTCACAGACATATGCTATGATATTTTATTATTATATCAATAATTGTTAGTTATCCTGGTCCAGATGCAAAAAAACAAATTATTTAAAAACATGTGCCATCAGGTTTTACTAACGGGAACATTTCTTTTCTGAGACACATTGTTTTCCTTTCTTAAAACATAATAATTTTCATTTAAGAGAAAAACAAGCTTCTACTTTGGTCTCATCTGTCAACAAACCCTTTTTCCAAGAACTTTCATGGTTTGTCCACGTGGTCTTGAGGAAACTGAAGTTCTTTTTGTAGAGCGGTAGCTTTCTCTGTGCAGCACTGTCATCTATATTACTGTTCAGTGTTTTTTCAATTGTGATCATTAAATGAGAGAATCCTTTAGGTACTTAGATGTAACTCTGGCTCATTTTGTGACCTTGCAGACTATTTGCATGTCTTGGACTGATTTTTGTTAACTGTTTCCAAGAGTGACAGTGGCCTTGAATTTCTACTAACCATGAATTGGTTAAAGAGTCCAAATTCTTCAGAGAACCTTTTCCAGCTAGCATGTTGGGAAATATATATATTTTTTTTGTGCAATAATATATTTCCAGAGTACTTAAAGAAAAATCATATTGACACCTGACCTTCATCCCACTGACTCAAAACACCTACTTCAAATTTGACCCTATAATAGGAATCTGTTTAGTTAAGCTAACATTGGTTCACTTAAAAATAAATAAATAACAGTATGATGAATTTCCATAAACAAGTTTTAACAACTGGATCCTCTATATCTGCTTTGAGAAGAATAATAAGATGAAATTTCAGCTCAATTTTAAACAGAAATATAAGAAAATTCTAAAAGGTTTACACTTTACAGCACCATTTTATAATCCTTTTATTTTTATTTTAATGTATACATTAAAAATGAAAGCAACACTGTTATCATTCGAAATGCACCTTATATGAATGCAGTGTGTGTTGGTACGGCTCTGCTGATGAATAGATGCAGTTGTACTGTGCAGCTACAGTTTATGTTCTGCTTTTTAATGGATTAAACTGTGACAAGACCCTGAAAGTTTATGTATACACTTTAAACTATGTTCCACTAATTAAAAGTTTAGCTGTTTTCTGTCCAATAAAACAGCCAACAAGCACATTTAGGCTTTCAGGTTATTCCACAGTTCTGATGCGGAACAACTGGAAGAGAAATGTTAGGCTCAAATAAAGAAAATTTGTGACATTACTCAGACTCAGCTTTATGTCCTTCCATTTTTCCTTTTATAATTTTTTTACTTTTGTTCTTCACATTAATAGACACACAGCAACAGCTCATGCAGATGGTTTTATATCCCCATCTGGCAACAGCTGGAGATGTGAGCACATCTGTTCCATCCTAGGTGGAAATAGAGTGGGTAGTTGCTACTTTAATACTAACCCTTTTTTACATATTTTCATTTTTCAATCCACTTCAGGACCACTGCAGCCCAAAATCCAAGTACCTTTCCAATTTTCATCAAAACCCACTTCCTCATCTTCTGTAACACTTATGTCTGAATTATCTTGCACAAAATAGATGAAAAAATATGCAAATAACAGCTTTTTTTTTCTTTTATTATTTAAACCTGAAATACCACTCAAGACACATGGCCTGTCTCTAACTCATTTAATTTCACTCTGTAGTTCTTTTTGGGGAGATCCATGAGACCTATTTCCTTTCTCCTCCATCACCTTCTACTTCCCTACATTTTACTTTTTACTTGCCCCATTTTGTAATCAATCTGCTGTTCATTTCATCTAATGAGCTCATTAGGGTGTCTTAAGCAATGGTGATTGATAATAATGGCTTGGAAATTTTTCACTGATTCACTTCTATATCAAGCTTGTAAAGTTAAGACCATTCACGTTGAAGGCATGGGAGGTCAGCTGAACCCTTTCTCCTGTGTATTTTGCTGTTATTGCTTTGTTTTGCATTGTTAGCAACTGCCCCTCCCTTGCTTTACTTCATGGCAAATGAAATTGGTTTGTATTACCACTTGTGCTAAGGCTGCTAATATCCATTTCTGTAAAGCTTTCCCCACCAAAGTGTGAAAATGCTTTACTATCTAATTACTCCTCTGCAGCATGGGTTTACGTAACACCATAGTTTACCATATTTTACAAGATTACAGCGATGAATGAGCAAAAGCAAATGTTAACAGTAGACTTTATATTATTCCACTCTATCAAAACAAAGGAAATGTGTTACAGTTGGTCAGTTTGCTGGAAGTCTTTAATTTTTATGGCTGGGCTTTTTAACAGCCATGACTGATGGAGCCATTTGACTTAAAAGCTATAAGAGCCCCTGTTTGTTATGCAGGCCAGTTTGTGGGTCCACTGGCGTTACGTCTGAGGATATGCTGCCGCTTTATGTGGATTCCGTTTGTGTGTTTGCATTTGCATGACAACGGGAGGGGGCAATGGAAAAAATTAAAGAAGCGGGGGCTGCTAATAATAATTTGGAGGGGTTGAGAGAATTTCAACCCACATAAATAGGGCATAGTCAACATGCAAGCTAAAATCACCTCAATAGTTTCACATCAACCAATTTAATGGCACGATCCTCAACCAGTGAAGTTTTTATTCCAAATCCTGTGCATAATCTAATGGCCTTTGAAAGTCTGCCACTTCCCCCTGGCTGACAGGTTGTGCATTTGGATCTAATTGAAACCATTTACATCCTGCACAAATAAAAAGCACATGTAGACCTATCCACCTGGTTCTGATCAGCTACTGAGTTGGGAGAACCACACTCTTTGGAGTATGCCTCGTGCCAGCAGGGATACGCTACACGGTGTAGAGTGGGAAAACAGGCAGAGAAAGGAAGAAGGGACACCTTTTGACTATCGGCTCTAATTAAATTCAGTTTGAGTTCAAACGCCCCTTTTTCATTGTTTTGTGTTCCTAGTCGTGGTCTTTCACAGTTACAACATTTTACCACAAGAGGGAGTCTGGATAAACCAGCTTATGTACTCTGGCTGCTGATGTGTATTTGAGAGTATTTATATTCAAAGAGTAGCAAGCTCTGTCTCATTCAGCGCTAGACAGAGCTTCAATACAACCTACATAATTACACAAAAACTTTTCTATTTCACTGGACAAAATACTCAAGTAGCTTAAGTATATAGTATATTTACACATGCTCTAAAATTCTGGTCATAACTAGATTTTTAAAGTATCCTGTTATGTGTTGCTCATATATTTTCATCTTATCTGCTTTCAGGTACTAAAAGTCTTATCCTGGTTTTGAGAAACTTTTCTGCTGACTAGAGTACTCTTATAGAAGAAGCCAAACTGTGGCACATAAACACTTTATGCAGGTTCTTGAACTTTCTGTGCTTGCAAAGATCATAGACTCAGAATGAATGAAATCTGTAAACAATCACTTACAAACCAGCATGCTGAAATGAGCATGCATGCAGTGATATGAATGATCTGGTTTCTTGTGCTCAGTGTTCACACCATGTCCTGAATATGATCAAAACCAGGCTATGAGTCAAGACAGGATCAACATTTCAAATGCTGCAGAGTACCAGTTTGAAGGCTAATTAGAAGCATTTGTCTGTCAGTATGATTTGACAATCAGCACTTATGAGTTGTCAAAGCAACACAAAGAAAATAACAACTAACAGGACTCAGAAAAGGCCAATTCATGTGGTCTCTAACTGCATTCAAAACAACTTAAGGTAATCACATGGTGAGTGCTGTGTTTGGCAACACCTCAAATGATTGTTAGGTTAGTCAAAAGTTAGGTTTATGAGAGGAATTACACAGGTATTTTTAAAATTGTCTGTGGTTTTCCAAATGTGAATATATATATATATATATATATATATATATATGTCCATTAGGGGGATAAAGAAAAGATAGAAATGTTCTTTTTCTGTTTTGTTTTGGTTTTTTTTTTTTTTTTTTTTACTGAGGCAGTAACAGACAATAACAATATTTTTTTACACTGGGAATATGTTCCTTTAGCTCCCTACATGTACAAGAACATGTTGTGGAACAATTCTTCATGGCTTTAAAAAATGTGTATATATATATATATATATATATATATATATATATATATATATATATATATATATATATATGGCTATGGTTTAAGGGGTTAAGAAAACATGCTAGCTTGTCTTTAAACAGACTTTTCAAGAACCTGCTGTACATTAGAAAGCAAATGAAACAAACTTAGAACAAGCAATAAATAAAAAAATAAAATCAACCTGAAGTAGATTATGTTGGAGTGTGTTTAAAATCATAATAGGTGTCAATCTGCACAATGATAAAAATGTTTGCTTCATCTATTTTTCAACTAAAGTTTTTCTAGCTTGGTAAACTTGTGCTGAGCCATTGTACGAATCAGTGGCAATGTCTGAAATAGTGCATTTGATAGATACAACTATTTCACGAGTTAAACAGTGTAAAAGTTTCAAACATGTGTTTCCAATTTCTGTCCTCTCATTAGAATTTTTAAGCAGCAGCTGGTTAGCTTAGTTAGCACAGATGCTTCATTTTACTGCACTGTAGTATAGAGCTTTTAATATGCAAATAGCTTATTAAAATAAATGTGCAGATATTTTTTCTCCCTTTAAGACAGAGCCACACAAGTTGTTTCCAGTCTCTATCGCCATTTTCCAGCAGTAGCCTCACATTGACCACATAGACATTTTTCAATGCTATCATTGGTTTCATCTCTTTCCTGGCAACATAACTTTCCAGCTGTTCCTTTAGCTTTTTATATTATTTGGAAACAGTGTGCATTTTTTTTGTGTATTACTGTTGTGGTGTCATGAATTTTTGCAGGCTAGTGTCCATGCTGTGAGTAAAGCTACCCTGTGATGGTTAGCAGCATGTGGAAAGTAGTGTTTATGTGTCTGAATGACTACACAATCCGGTCATTGTACATGGCCTACATTTCTGTTAGTCTGCAAATGGATGTGGTTAATGGGGGCAGTGAGTAACATCATGACCTTCATCAGATCCCCCTCAGACCGTCCCAGCCCCACCTCATCCCACATCTGGTTCAACCATCTCCACCTCAAACCCCTGCTAGCCACCCCCACCTGTACCTCATCAATCCTCTATGTCATCATTGCCACATTTCGGGCTATCGCCAAAGTAAGCCATGACACGAAGATGTGAAAATGATGAATGGACTTTTCCGGACAGGAAGCCAAAATGGTTGAAGAGACGCCCCACTTGTCTTTCCGTTCCATTTTTCACTTTCTTGCCGCTGCCATGTCTCACTGTTGTCTATTCTCTTTGCAGCAAGATTATCCACAGAATTATGTTCAACAAAGTTTGATCTCAAAAGAATGTTCTCAGAAAAAGTTGAGACTTTGCAGTGTTTCCAAAAATAATGTATTCATGAAAGGACCTTAAATGCCTTAAAATCCCTCACATGGCAGATTTAACATTTTTTATACGTGTTTTCATATGGTCAATGAAACAACATTGAGTTTTGTCCCATCCAGAAAAGTAACATTTGAACCTTTACAGTTTGAATGTCATCAATTGCTGTGTCTATTCACTACCCATAGCACGTTCATTCATTGCTGCATAATACCATCCAGTACGAATATTATTATGGAGTTTTATCTGTTGTTGGTGTGAATAAACGTCTCATTGTGTTCCATAAGGCATTATCAGGCCAAACCACAATAACTGTTGGCTGTAAGGCTTCTGTTCAACACATATGTCCTGTTTCTGCATGCTAAAGAGCTCCTTATAATCGCTTGTGACTGAAATATTCATTCTTAACTTTAGTCAGACATGCTTATTAGCTTTATAAATTGTAGTAATTTTCTCTGTCATATGACTTTAATGTTTGTCTCACAGTGTGTTAGGGCTTTGGGCACATTTTGAACACAGCCAGCTCTTAAAATCCTTCTATAGTCAGTGCTTGCATTTTACTCCCATGAACTTTAGCTTCCAATATCAGACCCAAGAAACACTCCCTTGTTTCATTTGCTCCCCCAGGGCAAAGTGGCACTGGTAGATATTTAAGAGATTTAAGCCTCCTTTGTCTAGGGGACTGAGTCCACTCTTTCTCTATCCCCAAAAGCCCAATGTAGAAACTGAGCTTTAATGCAATATCTTCATCATCCATATATTAATGTTGGGAAAGAATGTTTGTGGGAAATAAAATTTCCACTAAACTTAGATAAATTTTCTTGAGATCATTTGTTTTCCAAGCCTTTCAAAGTGATTCTCAATGGAGTTGCATAATTTATCTGACATCAGTTATTTCAAATAAGACAAACTGCTCATGTTAGATGTTCTTTGCACAGCAGGACAGATGTGAATATTCACTTGGAGACACACAAATGGGGGTAATTATTCCAAAATGTAGAAATTTGGGGATGTCATATACAGTTTTTTGATGAGTATTCCACAAAAGTGTTTCAGTGTGAATATTTGGATAGTTTCCCTCCAAGTAATTTGATTAGTGGACCAGGATTACAGCCATTTCTTTCGCATTACTGGGGAGAAAAACAATTAAGCTATACATGTTGGATTTCAAGGAGACAACACATGCAATCACAGGCGCACTAATGGTTAAAACACACATTCGCACAGGCGCACACACATGATGCGCCTGGAATTTGCAATGATTTTAATTAGAAAAGGTGCAGTAGAACTCAACTCCATGGCAGTGCTGAAACTCCAGGGTGCTTGGAGCCAATTAAAAAATATGTGCTGATCAAACAGCTTGCCCATGCCATGCGTGAATATCTCCAGAGGCTCTGCTGCTGCAGAGGGACGGCCAAGCTCAGGGCCTTTTGCTCTCAGCTAACAGGCTGTGAACAGGCCGGTGCTGCACAGCTCCACCCAAAAAAACACATGTGGCTCAGGACTCAGTTGTTCCCATCAGCTGCATTTGCAGGTGATGAAGGGCCTAAGCATTAAGGAGTGGCCCCATAAGAAAGAGCTTTCAGCTCACAATCAAACATTTGTGAGAAAATATCACACACCCATTTAAACCCCAAAGAGATCTTTTTTTTTTTTTTTTTTTACCCCCAAGGAAACAGGCCCAACCCAGTTTCCTCTCACACTTCAAGTAAGAATGTCACATTAAATTAGAATTATATGACAATTTTGAGTGACAATTAAGACTGTTATTAATTACACTGTTCTTTTGTTTCCAGCAATCCCTGTGATGTTGGCAGACCCAGGAGTGCTCAGAAAAGATCCTGTAAATTTAAATGAATGTGAAAGCTACTTATATTTTCCAAATGTTAATATTCTTGATGAATCCTTCATCTCTGTCACATTCTTTTCTCTCCTCCCTCAGTAAAGTCCCTCCTCCCTCTATCATTAGGAATTTCTGTCCCTGGTGATTAATGATTCCAATGAGCATGTGCAGCCATTCACTCTGCCACACATTATTCTATCCTCTGGTCCAGACCATGTGTCACGTCTTCCTGAGGATGGGGAACATGGCTGCCCAGTCACATTTAGCCAAACAAAATATTAGCTTACTTTATATAGTTTGCTATATCTGTGTCAGAGGGGTAAAACGATACACATGAACATATGAAGAAACCTTCAAACAGGGAACTTTAATTTAGATTACACAGGGATACTACATTTCTGATAAAATTGTAATGAATAATGGACATAGAAGCAACAAATCAGTTTGGTGGATCCTCATCTACTCAACCTGAAGCGTTATTGAGAATTTTAAAGCACATGTTGCTCAATGAACCAACCATGTCTGTTGCATTGGCTTTTTTTTATTATTTTTTTCTACACTTCAGCATTGCAGCAATGATCTGGCATTGTTAAACTTTTATCTTTGGCAGACATTGCAAGCTTGTCAGGTGGGTGGAATGATAACAGCACAGCTGAAGATCCATAAAAAGGCCACCATCTTCGGGACTTGTATCAGCCGGGATCCTGAAATACGGCTCATCACTTTTATGTTAGAACCACAATTGGCCATTGGGATGTGAAATTAATATGACAGAAGGGCCATCTGCTATAGGGAAGCACAAAAGCAACCAGGAAAACTGGTTCAGGCCTTGCAGAGGACATTTTTAATTGGATACGTCATGCACAAAATAATATACATGTCATATAAACTGATTTGTTGTAATGATGACTGAGCTAGATTTATAGCAGCCTGCAAAAAAAAAAAAAAAAAAAAAAAAGACAGGGCGAATGAGATAGATGGTAAGATGCCTAGAAGAAAAAAATAATTAACAACTAAAACAAGTAAATGGAGTCTTATTTTTCTATTAATGCACTACATTGGAGAACTGTGAGTGAATGCTTAGCATTATTCAGATTAATCTGTTTGTTTTTAGACTCCATTTGATTTAAACGTGTTATACTTTCAGTGAATGCTAAAGCATTTCACTACATTTTAACTAAGCTAATCTGTTGCACACATATATTCTTCATATATATATTTCTCATCACATATATTCTCATATTCTTCTTCATATAAAATGTACAATTTAGCCTCTGTGGTAACTTACCTCATCTGCATGCAGGGGATTTTAGTAGTCAGCTAGAGGCAGGCTCTGCTGTATAACACAATCTCTTATATGACAATGGTTTTGAGATAAATACGTAGTTTTCTCTTTTTTTTTCATTTACACCTCTCACTGCCAAAATAAATCCTATGATATTGTTTTGGTTTTGTTTTAGCTTTCTTCTTCTTTTACCTCTGACAAACTGGCACTAGAAATCAGAATATCCTAATAAATCAGCCCTAACAAGCATTCATGTTTTCATAAAGGGATGAGTATGAAGAGTGGGTCATGTGAAATGAGTGCAGAAGCGCAAGGGGAAGCCTACAGAGCAGGTCTGACTTGCTATGGACAGACCTGGGTCTACCAGGCCTGTGTTTGAAACCCCAAACTGATCTAGAAGATTCCTAGTTAGTTCAGCTAAGTGCCGCCTATGCAACCTGCAGCTGGGCACCACACAGAAACCCTCTTGTCTTCTATTAAACAAGGCCTTTTTTTGGCAACAACGGCCATCTTGCTTACAAGACCGGAGGAGCATTGTGGTAAGACATTAACACAGTTTATTGACATGATTTATGGGTGTTGGTAAATTACTGAATTCATTGCTTGTAATAATTATATTTACCATGAGCACAAAAACACCCAGTTCACATTTAAAATTTATTTGTCTGTTGGCAGAAAGGAATTGTGCTAGAAACTGGTGATGATATTTACACATGTTGACATTTCCATAGAGGGCCTGCAGGGCTGCAAGGGAGATGTCGCTGGCCTCCTGAAAATTCCCACTGTGGCAATGAAGGGGTTAAAATACAACATCAGGTTTGGTTAAAAACTAAAAGGTAAAGAAGTTCAAATGCACCAGGGAAGATCACAGGAGTGCACCACAAATGATTAGATCTTCCATTTTTACAAATACCCTGCACACTCTGTAATCGTGATTCTTCAACTGATAAAAAGTATGTCTTTAATTTTCATTCAATTACTTTTAAGAATGTCAGTGTTTATTTACTGTGTGTGTATGTGTAAGAGTTTTAGTGTGCATGTTCTATAGTACCATAAGCTCTGATACGTCTTCTCATTCTGTGCATTGGCTGTGTCCACCAGGCTTCCAATGCCCTTTTGTCTTCAGAAGTATGAATTACCAGATTGTCTTTGCCCTATTGCTCACAATGAAATGTGTTATAGATGCCTCCTTTGTTAACGTAACATCTAGAAAAGAATTATCTATTAATAAAATGAACAGTTTTATAAAAAAAAAAAAAAAAAAAAAAGGTTGTTTGCTTCTATTGATTACAGATCCATAGGGTGCAGTTTTAAATACCGTGCCAGTCTTCAGTAGGCTTCTGGTTATGCCATATGCCACAACAATTCAGGCATAGTAGTGTGGCACCCCCACCACAGAAGCACATGCACCTCCTCCCATTTCCCAGATTTAAATTATGCCAATCCATCCATGGTAAACATGACAACAAATAATATGTGACGTTTTAGTACATTAATAATTAAGATTTGTTGTCACTCTGTTATTTCATATATATGATTCATTACATCTGAACATATGAAAAGATAGTCTGCCACGAATACACTTACACACACACACACACACAGGTCAAAGGTTATCTATTGTCAGCCATCTCTGTATTATATCAGCCTGCATGTGGCTGGAGAACTTAGCTTGACGAAGCTGGATCAGTTTCAGATTGTAAATGTTAAACTTGAATTAATCAAAATATCTTTGCATGTAAATAGCGAAAAGATGAGGCAAATCTGTTTTAAAACAACCCTTTATGACTTTAATCTTTGTAGAGCAGGGGTGTCCAAAGTCAATTTTTGAGGGCAGAAAGCATGAAATCAAAGCATGAATCCACTGTGCGCTCACGGTCAAAAGTTCCAGATGATCTTTTACTTTCAGTGTGCTGGAGTATGGCTTATTATATGTGTGGAAAATAAAGGACTATGAATTTGTCCTCCCTTAATATTCAAGAGCCCTTTATCCGTGTGTAGATGTGGGTGGGAATCACAGACTGTCAATCATCAACGCTTCATTGATCAAGGACAATCCTCGTCGTAAAACTGGTCTTTTTCTTAAGAAATCACTCACTCCGCATTAATTATCGCCCTGTCTGTTGTGTGAGGGTGTGCGTGCACAAGCACGTATTAGCGCGTGCGTTTTTGTGTGCAGCGAACCCACTCTTCGACTATTCCACATTGCACGCAGTCACTTGAGAAGAGCTCATGGTGGGATGAAATTCCAGCACCTTCTGCTTAAATAAGTTAATACTAAAGCCATGCAGGCAGACGTTGGTGAAATCTCTAACACACACACACACACACACACACACACACACACACACACACAGGGCAGTGCACAAGTCCACATCATAAACACACCGGAGTCCAAAAGACATTAAAAAAGAAAAAGAAAAAATATTTATTTGTATTAATACATGTTTAATTTGAGCAGGCTCGTAGGACTTAAATATTTTGGAGTAACAGTTGGAATGAAAGCACCAGAGGCACTCTCATGAGAAGATAAGTCTGAAATTTATTCTTCTTTTGTTTCGACATCTAGTTGTTAATACGACGTCTTTTCACACAAACATATAGAGTAAAAATAAATAAATAAATAAACATGAATCTGCTTTTGTATAAGGGTTCTTCTTAAATTGTTTTACTTACCAATCTGTTAAAACAGTGTCCTGAAAAAAAACAGAAGAATTTACAATTATACAGCACAAATCTGACTTAAAATAAAATTTGTGCACTATTCGTACGATAAAAACATATAATTAAAAGGTCTACCAAATAAAGAATGCAATTTATAGATTAAAAAGAAGATGGGTCAAAAAGTATTTCAGTACATTTTAAAGATTAAATCGCCACTAAAATAGCAATAAAGAAGATGCGTGCAAGGCAGTGAAATAAATAAATAAAATCTGATGTTTTCGTGGCATTACGTTCGTGATCATCTCAGTCTTCACACAAATCCGTCCGCTATCTCTTCTGCCTCCGTGCGAGCATTTTATGCCCAAACCTGAATTTACCGACCAGAGCCAGACCGCAGCTAGAAACAGCATGCAACGCTATCCCTCGATTCACACTGAGTCCACATTTTCAAACAAATGTCCCTTTTTTTTTATTTCCCACCTCGCCGCACCGACTATATGACAAACGTCCCGCAGCTACACTTTAAAACGGTGAAAGACTCCATGCAGATTTTCTGCATTAAAGCTGGGCGATCCGTAAGCGCAGGCTGTTTTCTCTCCTCTTTCACTCTCACGTGCAAACCTGCTTCCTGAATTGTTTCGAGGCTCGCTTCACTTGTTTTCATAACTTTTCATAAAGATTATTACACTGCTGTTCCGCATTTACTCGAAAACCAACCTCGATTATTTCAAATATCAGACATATAATTTCTCCCCTCTCTGCAGTATTCCCTTTGATTCACGCTTGACTCATATGGCTTCAGGGCCAATGGGGGGGTCCGCCTATGGGGCGCCTTGAAACCGTCCGCCTTATCCCCTTTCATCATCTATCCCGGGATGCCTTGAAACCGTGGGGCCAGTTATTGCCTTTTTTTTTCCCGGACAGCCCAATGCGGACTGGCCAACAGCCAATCAGAGTGTTGTTTACGTTCTGTGACTGACAATGCTCTGGCATTGTGCCAGCCAATCAGATCCGTACATACAAAGGCGATTCATTTGTAAACATTGAGAATAATGTAATAAGCAAAGTCCATGGTAATAACATATTGGAGTGTCTGTCTGCATGATTCGGAGCAGAGTGTAAATAAATTAAATTTAAAACAATTGATCAAGTAGTCTCTAATGGCTATAAAGAGAGGAAAAAATATTGACACAGGATCAGTGATTGCTCGCAAATAATAAAAAAAGGGGCTGAAAAGTATTCACCTACAACAGAACAAATGTTATTTTCTAAAAAATATTTATTTATACTGCTCAGCTATTTACATAAAAAGTCATGCTGCTGAATTTAAAGCTCTATTTTGGATTTGGTCTTGTTTAATTACCTCTTTAACACAGTGTTCTTTATGTCAGACTAAATCTACATGCAACACAAGAGGTAAACACTGTGTTACCCGCGTTTTCGTTTGGGATCAATCTGTATATATATATATATATATATATATATATATATATATATATATATATATATATATTACAATAATATTTATTATTATTATTGTTGTAATGACAAACTATTTTTGATAATCTTGAAAGCTTTGTTTGGACTGTATATCATAAAATGTATTCAATTATTTTGGGGGGGTTGATTTTAAAATATAAAACACTAATAAATTTCTTGCTCACTCATAAGATGTGCTCAGGCTGAAATCTGTTAAATCTGCCATAAATACCCTGTAAGTGCACACGCATAGAGCCTGTGCTCGGAGGCAACGACTTGTATTGTGACTGATCTGACAATCTAGTGCTTTAAATCTGGCGCTTTTCACTCTGTTTAGAATTGCCAGTCACCTTACCATTGGTTTGTGCTGTCGGCCAATCAGAGTCTGCCGTATCTGCGGGCGGGCGGCACGAGGCCATTACCATGCAGGTATCCGGCCAATAGGAAGGCGTGTTTACCCTGCCCCAGCGGGACGCAAGGTACGCAGTTGCATCGGGAGAGAAACCGCTGCTCGAAGAGCCGAGCCGCAATCCAGCCAGGCCGGAAGCTCCAGTCCCACTGGCCTCTGCTTTCATAGACTGAGGCAGCAGACTACAGCACAGCCTCAGATGGAAATATTGTAGGATTTCATTCTAGCCACATGGTTAATCTCAGATTTTGATTTTAAATGGGCGTCGCACTTGCACCTTCTCTCTCAGAGTTTTGTGATTTTATAATTTATTGTTATGCAAGGATTTAACACACCAGTAAGTAGTCATTTTATATCCTTTATAATTTTTTGTGTTTAATAAAACATTTCAGGCTCTGATTCCCGGTTGTGACAAATGGAGGCAGTGTTTTGTCCAAAATGCTGGATGTGACATGCTGTGGATTATACACAGTGCCTTGCAATAATTTTTTTGAAAATAACAAAACAGGATGTATGAGGTGTTTCCTCTGTTGAATAAATCAATGGATTCATGAACTGACACGTCACAAATACGCTATTTATTATTATTATTATTATTATTATTATTATTATTATTATTATTATTATTATATGTGAACTATTTTTTGTAATGTTATAATTTTATTACTGAATGGCAGCATCAGTGATCTTTATCTTTAGGCTACTTTATAAAGATGCCAACGTACGTCGATTTCTTCCCCCTTTTTTCCCCAATTAAGCAAGACTTAAAATCATTCGATAAAATATAAATGATTCAAATACGCTATTTTTATACATGGCAATTATAAATAGCAAAACCATATGTTTTACGAAATCGTGGTGTGTGAAGACAATGGAAGTAGATGAGTATCTGCACTGCCACATAGCGGGAAGCATGCTCTTACGCGCCCCGGCTTAGGTGCACTCCATGCCGGCCAAATGAGTCACGGAGGGCCGGTCGTTTCCCTCGCTGCACGATCAGACCGATGCAGCATAATTTGATTCATCAGCTGCCATTCTGTTGTCGACGTGTTTCTACAAATGCAATTGACAACCACTTGAATTTCATTAGGAGCGTCGATCGTTTGAATTTTAAATAAAAAGGGGGAGAAAAAACAGCGTGCTGGATGAAGGAAATCGCCCGATTCAAGGTGAAATAGAAAGAAACCGTCGTGCACATTTACGCCACAGCAAGTAAATTTCCATAAATGCACTTTTCGAACATTTACAAAGCCACAGTCTCTTACAAACCTCCTAAATATCCTACAGTTTTATTCTTAGACCTTTAGTGGGCATTGAGGGAAGGCTGGATGTAGCAGCATGGCGAAGGGAAGGTAATGGCCGACCGAGAAACACTTTCTCAGTATGGAGACAAAGGCAGTCCTCCTGACGGGCGGCCATTCACCTTAGATCCCCTTACAGTCCACACACAGAAGACTAAATCGTCATGGATGCTACAGCAAGGCTTTTTAGATGTTTGCACCTCAAAGACCCTCATGCAAGCGCACAATTATTTCAGGAAAATCTCTGCTGATCCAGATTTTTTTTCCAGGGACCTGCGTATGCAGCAATTTTATTGTTGTGGCTCTGAATTGTTGGCTATGGCTATAACTTGCTACATGGAAAGATGATAGAGCTAAAAATGAGTAGCATAACATATAAAAGCATACCTATTTTTTTTAAGACTTAAACTTACGAATTTTAGCCTATTTACATTTTTTTTAGTTATTCGGTTTATAGTGACATAATGATTGTTTGAAGACTTCCTCCTGTTTCGAAGAAACATGGGACACCAGATCGAGAATCTATGATGTAAAAAACAATTTATTTAGAAACAAATTATTGGGAAATTTAAAACTTAAACTGCGTTCTGCTGGCTTTTAATTTCTCACAGTTGTCACGTTTAGTAGCCTAAATAGATATTTAGTTACAATTTTCAGGGAAATATGTTTTTTCTTTTAATTGTCTTATAATTGTCCTCTTTTCGTATTTTATCAGAGCAACACAGTTTGTGCCATTGCAAAGGAAATTACCTATAATGTAGTTACTGCTCCATTTGATTACCTGACCTGAAATAGGTCAAGGCAGATGAAGACAGTGAGAGTGCAGTTATTCACATGCACACACACACAAACACACACACACAGGCATTGTCACGCGGGGGCGTGCACACGTGCAAGTATGCACACAAAATCACGCACACACATACACACACACACAGGGAGGAATAAGACAGCTCCTGGCTTTCAGGAGCTGCTGCATCTCTGTTATGAAGATATTTTAATTTTAAATATCACATCTCCTACAATGTGACATGTCTCCAAACTTCAGAAACGGACAGTGCAGTTTCCTGAATCTAAATTTCAGAGAATACGTCGACTCTTCACGTGATAGGTGTTTTTCTTTTCATTTCCATTATTTTATACTTTGAGTGTACCATTTTTTTTTTTTTTTTTTTTTTTTTTTGCAATTTACGTCAATGAGGTTTATTTCAGGGTAAAATTTGAAAATGTGAGGTGTAATGAGAGCTGGATCGAGGTGACAGAGACAGAAAAACGCCTGCATCAGTGCGAGACAATAGGACGAGCAGAAGGAAGGCAGCGTTGTTCACCTTGGGATGTAGGATGAGTAGACTTCCATCATTTTAGTCCAAACAGAACAGCACACAGTTCCTCCTCCAGCAAAAAAAATGTTCTGCTTTTTGATATTTGTTGCAGGGATCAGAACTTATTATAAAATATTTAGCCTACTGCATGTTCATGTGGTTTTGGAGAGAATGACAGATAACCAGCTGATGGGGTATTTTAATTAATTATCAGGACTATATATAATGTGATTATTATTAGATGGAAGTGAATACAGAGGAAGTGAAAATGTGTCAGTGTTCTCCATGTGTCTGTGTCTGGCATATGAAGTGCACTTCTTCATGCAGGCCTACACTCCATGGGGTTGTCAATAGAGGCGAAGCTGAGCCCGGATCAGTAGGCTGGGATGCCTCGCTGGCCGTTTACATATACTGTGTTTACTTTTGACCAGGCAGCTTTAAGGGTAAATAGGTGGCTTTCAGCCATATGCAAAAATATGCACAAATGTGTAGGAGAAAAATGAAATGAAGCTGTAGGCTATTAATGGATTGTTGTCAAGAAAATCCGCTTGTTTTCTTTTCTTTTTTAAATTGTAGACTCTAACGTTAGGATGTTGTGTCTTGCTATTCTTATGTGAGCTTTCCCTCTTTTGCTGAAAGTGAAAACTGCTTTGAATTTCTCCTTTGACAGAAAAGATGATCGAGGGCTGCGCTTTTGGCTGGAGAAGCCTGCGATCGACTGAATGCAACACATAGATTCGAAGGGAAGGATTATTTTATGGGTTGCATCTGATTTTCCTGACCTACCCTATCCGGATTTCGGATTATTTAACATTCCTCGGAATGGAAGGACGGGATTTCGCTGCTCCGGCGCACCTTCTTTCAGAGCGGGGCGCTCTGGTACACCGAGCCGCCTCTCGGATCGCTCCCTCGGGCCACAGCTCTGTGCAGCATGCCGGTCACTTCCCGCCGGGGAAATACTACCCTTCACACATACCAATGGCTCCTCATTCAGGTTAGTCAAACATCTACATTTTTTTATCTCTTTTTAATTTTTTTTATGTCCTTCGCTACTGAAATGTGTGTATGAGCTATCCCACAACTATTTCAAATGCACATAATGTTGCAATATAAAGCATCAACATTTATCATCGTGAATAACAGACGGTAGGCATGTGTGGGCCTATTGTGTTTTACAAAGCAGATTTTTTTTTTGCTCAAAAGACAACAATAGATGAGGCTCGTGTTGGGTTGCTCAGGTGTGGCTGTTGACAGAAATTCGCTGTTCAAATAGCCAATAAATCACATGAAATGTAATTTACATGAGTTCAACGATGAGGATTTTTTTTAATAATCTTAATATATATTTGTGGTTATTTCAAATGCAATTAAGACATATGTGTAAAGCAAATCGTCTTTTATTAAGTTCATACATGGCATGATGTTAAAAGACAAATTAAAAATAAAATAAAATAAATGACAATTAAGATCTGCTTTGGTTTGACGTTTGCAGCACACTGACGCTGGTTCCCTGTCTCTCAAGCTGAAGGAGATTTTGTCACTAAGTTAAACTGATATGTGTCACACCGATGTCATCTCTTTTAACCTTAAAAAAAAAAAAAAAAAAAAAAAAACACAGGCCATACACGGAGCCAAAAGAAAGAAAGAGACTGGACAAGGAGGTTTGCATGGGTTAGGGTATATGTGCAGGCTTGTGGAGGTCACAGGATGATAAGCAATACCAGAAAATCCCCATCTATATTGAACTTTAAAGTGTTGGGGTGCAAATGGGTTCACAGTGCATGCATCAGGTTTATCAAATGACTTTGGTATCATGTGAGTCCAAATGTGCACATTTACTAACATTAGAGCACACCTTTATGTCCACTCAGAGCAGTCAAAATGTGCAGCCTGAAGAGCATTGAACAGAAAAACCTTTAGCAGCTGATATTTGGAATAATTACAGTTGCATTGAATTTAATTTAATATGCTCTACAAAAGCCAATGATTTTATTCTCAGACTGGTTCACAGATGTTGTAATGGACTTCATCACAAGGTATATGTTATTCCTTTAATATAGTCCACCCATGTAGAATAAAAGAGAAGATTTAGTCAAAAGAAAGGAATAGATTGGATCAAACAGCTCCACATATAATTTACTTTCATTGTATGCAAATGAAGCCTCTAAAATACATGTTTATGAGGCAGCAGAGAATTCTGGGTTATTAGTCATTTTTATTTGCTAAATCTGTATAAGACATAAGTGGTCTCAGGTGTTCGAGTAAAGCATCAGTCACATTTTAAGCAATGTATACTATCCTGTATTACACTATTTCAAGCAGTTGTTTGTTTATTTGCACTTTTAATATCTTATTAAAGTGTTTTTACTGTTGGTAATGATGTGGCAGGCTAACCAGAGATATTTTTCAAATTTATTGTGTTTGTAAAGATTCTGAATTAATTTGCAAAATCAAGCTAAACATTAGGCATAATTAGTCATTCAGGAGAATTCACGGGTTCTGTTAACCATTCATCTCTCACCATTCATGCTTGCTTTTGGCAGCACTCACACATGCAAACACACATATATACAAAGAAATGCCTGTTTTCTTTCTTTCTTTTTTTTTTTTTTTTCCTTACAGATGTTTTGTTGAGAGCACTAAGGCTTATGCTGGCTACAGGGGTTCAGGTGCTCCCACCAATCAGATTGGGATTGTTTTTTATTGTAGAATTGTGTAACAGCAACACTGAAGACCACCCCTCCAAATGTCATCACTGTTCAATGAGCAGCACAGGTGGTTTATTGTTCTCAGTTCTGTCAGTGAGGCATGTGGGACTGCAGGGCAGTCTAATATCCTGCAGATGAAAATGATTTAATTCTTTATATATCAAGTATTTGATTGAATTAACATACAGCACAATTTGACATAAGTTCACATCATTTCAGATTCTCCTCTAGGTCACATTAGAATTTTTTATTATTGCACTCTGCTGATGTACAATTTTTGATTGATTATTTTAATAATTTTTGAAAATGTCATGCATGCCATATCGCAAATAAGTGGATGAGGCATGATGTGTAATTCAAAATTATTCAGGGTTTTCATTTTTCTGATGGGAAATTCATAACAACAGTAGATGCTTTCTGTTAAAAGAGAAGCACTGTGGAATACTCCCCTTTGTCATAAAATATATTTTATTAGGACATTTTGAAAGAAAACATTATGAAGCAGCTGGCTCTCTGGGCAGATGAATGCAAAGATGTGCACGTGTTCTACAAATAAAGGAATTAAACTAATTGAATTATGAAAATGAAAGCAAACTTTTCCCTTTTATGTTCAAAATCATTTTTATTTATATGACAGTAATGAAATTAAATAAAAAAGCACAACATTCTCTTGCATTATATTGCATTTTCAGTGATCATGTCATCAACCTCATGTTATTTTTCAACAATTCCACCCAAATGAATACAAGCACATTGTAGTTTGTATGTAAGAGTTGACTGACCAAACTGGTCCAGGACTGTTCTTCCTGACAGGGCAGGTCATTAACGTTTCTTCAAGTGGCCTGTATGCTAGGAACATTATAGCACAACTGAGCGTGTTGTTTGCTGATTGTGTTCGGTTTCTCTGCACTTTCCCCCCAGGGACTAACTTGCACACTAGTTCACATGAATACTTTACAAAGAACATGAATATTTCAGCGTTGATGTAAAAATGCATTGAGAGGCAGGTTTCTGATGTGGCTCCTTGAAAGGGCTCCTCTGACTTCGCAGTGGTATTTAATGTAAGCGCTCCCAACACTCTTGCTGCTGAAAAGAGTGATGTCACTTGCAACACTCTCTCTTGGCATTGTTCCCAGCAGGGTTGCAGAATTTCAACATATTTTGGGATAAAATTTCCTCTCTTTCTTTTTGCACAGACTTGTGAATTTGGCTCTAGTCGGACGCTAACAGGCGCAAACACACTTTTACATTCTTGCCCGCTGAACCATGTTGCTTAGAGCCGGTAGATTCTGTCAGTTTGCATTTGCCTCTGTCCATCTTCACCTACTACAAGCCAGTCATTTGTAATGCATGTCAGGTGGTCGATTTATAGTTTACACTTGCACTGTGTTCTGGGAATGTGGGAATGTGACATTGGAGCAGCTTCTCTCGTGTACACGCTGACACAGAGAGACACAGACCTGTAAACACATCTAATGTGGTTTAATTCAGCCAGTTTCTTTATAAGGACTTTGAAATAGTAATTTTATCTTCTTCTGGCTCCAGCGTAGAGTTGGAGACAGTCTTTGCTTGGCTGTGAGGCCAGGATTCAGATGTTGGATGGTGTCAGACACAGTGGAGCTGTCTTTACTGCTGGCATTTATGGCTGCTGGTTCATCTTTCAGCCATATTGTTCTGATCAGTACTCTCTGGCTGAGGTGTGGCTGTGTGGAAGCAGCGGGGGGTTTCAGAGGCTGTCCATGGCTCAGCTCTACTCTAAACACCCCATGTAATCAAAGGTCATATTTGTGTCATCTCACTCACTCAGCTTGCCCTTCCTTTACATCTGCCTTTTCTCCTTTTCCGTAAGCTGTCCTCTCTGTCTGTTCCCCTCAATTTTTCAGTCTCCTTTCTTTCCAGCAGGAAGACCCTTGTGTCTGGGAAGCAGTGGTCTTCCTGCCACTTCTGTTTTAGCCACCCTCCCCTGCCTTTGGCCCATTGTTGCAGACCCTAGCTTTGTGTGTGTTTTACAGCTGCTGTTAAAGATAAAAAACAGTCCCTTCCACCCCCTTTATTGTTTACTGGTAGGATGTCCCTGTCATTCCCTTGGTTTTTATGTCCTAGCTGGATATCTGAGCAGCTCCCCCCTTCAAAGGTTAGTCATACTGTCTGCCTTCTCCCATTTTTCCCCCCTTAGGAGAATAAATAACTTTACTGAGACTTTTATTGAACGTCTGAAATATCCCATGGGTCTGTGGTTGTTGGGAAAACTTTTCACAGCCAAACACAGGTGTTTGGTGGAGTTAGCAAAGGGCTGGTTACAACCAGGGTCTTTAAAATAACAAACCTCACAGAGAGGGTTGTTCATGAGAAGAGAGGCTTCATCTTCAAGGCCTCCTAGCTTTAGTGTTGTGAGTGCTGATTGTACCATGCCCTTGCTTGCCTTTACCCACCCCACATTCTTGATGACCCCAGACAAGAGCAGTGTTTACAGTGTGTTTCAAGCTCAGTGTAGTTGTTCAGCTACACAGCACCCAAACCCACTAATGTCTGTGCTTGTCTTTTCTTATAAAAAACGCGAGGAAATGGAACAAGAAACTCTGAAGTGAGTCTGGGTGATAATAAATCTTGAACATAACATTAAAAGGCCACTCATACACAGGAGCCCCTCTTCTGGAAGTGCAGAGACAGAGCATGGGTTGAAGGCCAAGTTCCATTTGGCACTGGCTTTGTGTGCTCCCTCTCCTTCTTTGCACTTGCAAACAGAACGAGAACTACGGCCTGTTGTTGGGCTCGTTTGTCGATTGTTGTGAGATGACACAGTTCCGTATGGCTGTCACTAAGGTCCCACTCAATAGTGGAGGTGTTGCTTGGCATCCTACACCTGGCTAAAATAGCACCTTACCCGGTGCTGCTGCCATCTGTCCCCTTCCCCCGACACTTCCCCTGGAAACCAAAATGCATGGCAAGGGCGGTCAGCTATCTTTGAAAGGGTAAGGCCCTTACAAATTTGCAAATTGGTTTACTGACAAGAGTAACACGTTTTGAGTATAATCAAGCATCCATTATCATTAAAAGTCAGACAAGAGAGACTTTTCTTGATTCATGTTTTGTTGTCAAGCCTGGATCTCCATGCCAGGCATTTGGCCATTAGTTATAAATAAATAAGTGAAAGCATCAGAAATTTGTTGCACTCAGGTAAATTAAAAGGTAGATTTGAAATCAGATAGAAGATTTAATCATTTGGTGTTTAGTGAATATCTTTGCTCATCAGTAAAACTGTCTGGCTGCCTGGAAACAAACAAACAAAAAGAAGCAGGGATCTGACTTTCTGAGAGGACTTTGGCTAGCGAGTGGCCATGTTGCCTCAGACACAGGCTCTTCAAACAGACTGCCACCCACATTACACCGTGTGGCATGGTGCCACAGAGCCCTCGCCTCGAGCATGGGGCGTGAACACAGGCCATAGACAAAGGAGACCCACGGGTGAGAGTGACGGGCAGGGTAATACCTTCCTGTATTGGATTTCAGGGCATTGGATTTCAAAACCTCTCATCTATTTTTAAACTCAACACGAAGAAGTGAGAGGTTGAATTAAAAAAATCCAATGTGGCTTCTGTTCATTTCCCATGACTTACACACAGACCAAAAGTTTAAATAGTGTTTGTGAGATTTAACAGATTGATCCATTTGCCCAAACTCAAGAACTTCTGTTTCTTTGTGGATGTGTTCTTTCTTTGGATTTCTCTGTGTCTTCCTCTGCCCCAACCCCCCCCCCCCCCACTCTCTCAGTATCAGGCGGTTTCTCATCAGGCAGCCCCAGGCCCACCTCCACGCATGGCCGTATTGCATGTGACAGCTGTTAGACATTATTAACAGCTCAAGCAGAAAATCCAGATTACTTGTTTTTCTTTTTTTTAATTCCAATTTTATTAATGTAATCATTCAGTGAAAAGAAAAGAAAAAAAAGGGGCAGTTGCTCTATTGTTGTCAGCCGATTTGCGGTTAGTGACAATACTGTATGTGCATGAGTGTGTATGAATGTGTGTGTGGTTAAGTTTGGGTTGGTGGGTGGCTTTTGGATGTGCATATGTGTGTCCTGTACTGCATTCTCGAGACACCCACCCCCTGATAGAGCTGAGACACCCTGTGGTTGGCTGTGAGGCATAGACAGGTGCACGGTTAACTGTCTAACGTCCGAGTCCGTCCCTGCTGGATCGGATATTAGGCCTCTAAGCAGGAGATGCCTTCTTCATGAAAAAAAAAAAAATGTGGTCTAAGTTTTGCTGCTCTTAGAAAAAACCTGCATGTGCTCTTTTTATGCTCATATGAAGAATTTACAGAATCTCAATGTTTCAGCTGTCAGGCAACAGCTTATTATGCAGGGTGCCTTGGCAAGGTTAAGTTTCTCCTTTAGAACCAACATGTTAATGTATAACATTCAGTTTGACAGAGAAATAATTCTGTACAGAGCTGTTTCTCTTGTTATTCTTCTTTCTTTGTGTTTTCTGTACTCTGCAGCTTGCTTTCTTATGGTAGACAGTATGTGGTGGAGGGGCTTAAACAATGGTCTACAATTTGGTGGCTGTCACAGAAACAGTGGGCTGTGGCAACATAGAGTGCCAAACAATGAGGTGTACTGCTAAATATATGCAGAGATTTGCCATTAAATTTACATGCAGTATGCCTCTCAAGGATGTGTCAGCCTTTTTGTGAGAAAACAAAGATTAGCATCAGGAATTCCATTTTAATAAGTCTCTTGGGACCATCCAACCAGATGCCTAGTCCTTAATCCAAATTGGACTTGTTGCTCCTGTTATCTTGCATAGATTTCCTCAGGTTCTTCTAACACTGATGTGCAGAACAAGAACCTTATTTCTATCTGTTTCTTCTTTCTTTTAATTAAATCACCCGTTTTACTCATTTTTTCATGCCTGCGTGTTCACTGTTTGATGACCATGTCTATCACAGTTCCCCATTCTCTTTTACATGCAGACCCATATGTGACTCAGTAGATCCCTTTGTGCACACCTTGTTCAACATTTTTCCTATTCTCCCCCTCCTTCTTCGCCTGGTATGACCACTAGGCTACACTGCATCCTCTCGTTGATATGGCATGAGTCCCGAGGATGTGGGGCAAATGACTGGCGCCGCTGCAACAGATGTGTGTTTGTCTGCCGTTGCTGCATGCATATTAGCTCATATTAGCTCCCTCTCCTTGCTATGCACAGCCAGTGACCTAGCCTCCGGTGAATATGGGGGGTGGGGCTGATTTGTGCTTCCCAAAGAAAGAGCGAAAAAAGGCAGACAGACAGACAGACAGATTCGGTAGAAAGCAACAGCAAGACTAGATGCACACTGTCACATGCTGTCATACACCTACTGGTGCATTGCAAACAATGCATCACACACACACACACACACACACACACACACACACACACACACACACACACACACACACACACACACGGATGCACACATACAACAGAAGCATGTCACACTGACTCACACATCTTGCCTCCCAGGAGGCTGTAGGGCCACTGGGACAGAGCAAGCTTGAGAGTCTGGTTCATCTGTTTACATCTAATTATAGAAACAGAACTATTTCTGCAGCCACTGCTCCAGCTTTTTTATATCCTTGACAGAGAACGACAAAAAGAAAAGAGAGGGAGAGGGAAAAAAAAGAAGCTTTGACAGCCTTTTTTTTACAATGGTGTGCGGTTATCTCATTCCCTCAGCGCTGCTACAGTCTCTCAGTACAGTATAAGAGGACACAGAAAGGGAGGGGAGAGTGTCTTGTGTCGTCTCATCTTCATGTAACGTGAATGTGCAAATTTACAAGATGCAAGCAGTGGCAAAATAAGGCAATGCATTTTCTCCATTTGCAAGTCATTTTCTAGCCATTATAGCCATAAAAAAGAGGATAAATCCTTCACCTCTGCCCTGTGGATTTTTGCTTTGACCCAATAAAAAGTGCTTTCCATCAGAATCACTAAACAAAAGGAGGAAACGCTGATTTTCAGGGATTATCATTGTATAAAATCTATCTTGCTTTTAAAAGACAGAGACAGTGCAGTAGGTAATCCTGCTGCTTGGTGGTTGATATCTAGCTGAGTAGCTGTCGTTAGCTGGGGTGCCGGAAGGGGTGGGGGGGCTGGCCACCTTCAGATGGCAGGTGAGAGCCAGATCAGAATAGGGTTGGGTCTGTGGGTCTGGACCAGACAGGTTGCAGCCTCTTGCAGGTGCTTTCATAAAGAGCCCCCAAGGCCAAACACACAGCCTGCTGAATGCAACCTGAGCCAGGTGCTGCACATCCCCCACCCTAATACATAAACCACCACACAATGGAAATGTACGCTTGTGTACATCCCTCTGCCACCACCTACTCCACATGCTTTATTCTGAGACATGGCAGGTAAATTAATTGGCTGTGAGTATGTAACATAAATACTGAGATAAAGGTGCACTGTCTGGCCGAAGCGTAGCGTAACGGCCGTGATGATAGCTCCATTGTGCTGATGTTGAGGAGGGTAGTTAGCTGCACAGCCAGCTAGGCCTTTTCTGGAGGGTTGGATAGCCTTTGATTAATAGTGGGGAATGCTTTGAAGTGACACCAAAACGCACCCGCTCACAGGCTAATAGCAACACTATCAGTATAGGGAGTATTCCCTCTTCTTCAGTCTTCATTAGCTAACGTTTCTTCAGCACTATCTTGCTACCTGCCACCTTACATCCCTGCCTTTTCTAGAGAGAGCTTTTTAGGAGCTCCTGGGCTTTAATTTTGCAATAATTTTATGATTTCAATATAATTTCTCTCCATCAACCTTTTGAGTGTTTTTATTTTTCTTAGAAATCAGCAAGGAGGCCTTTACTCACAGAGCTCTGCTGCACAGGGGGAACTGTAGCACAGCTGAAAGACCCAAGGGATTGATGTGGCACAAGTGGGACATGGCTGGGGACTATTCCCAGGATCCATTTTGATCTCCCATTCTGACAGACGAGCCACAGCTGTGGATGGGCCTGTGTTAGTAAGCGAGTGCATGTGTGTGAGTTTAAAAAGCTGGGGTGGCAGGGTTGGGTCTGTCAGCTGTTGGAGTAAAGTAAACTATTAGCGGTGGGAGAAGGCAGTACTTCCAGTGAAGAATTAGAACCAGTTCTAATTGCAGTGAGGTTGGGCTATGATTACATGCTGGCTAATGCACTGACAGACCTCTTAGTTGGCTGGCTCTCAGAATGCTGCTGAAATGGCTGAATGCCTTTTGGTTATACAGCATAATGGGAGATTGTGTGAACACAGTGGCATGTGTGTGTGTTTGCAATGTGTGGGTGGTTGCTTGTGTGTGTATTTGATTAAACTTGCTTTTAAGAATGCTTTTTGCATGTTTTTGTAAGTTTTGCATTTTTCTTGTACATGTGTGTGTGTGTGTGTGTGTGTGTGTGTGTGTGTGTGTGTGTGTGTGTGTGCGTATTTCTGTGTGATAATGGTGCTCTGCTTGTTTCTTGAGTGCCTGTCATTATTTGTAGTAGAGGCAACTTTTCTTCCCAAATCAAAACTCAGCTGGTGCAACTGTCTCTGAGCAGCAGAGAAGAAGTGTGTTTTTCTGTGTTTGTGTTTTAGTGTATGTATGTATGTGTTATATTTACTGGCGTGTGCATGTCAGCGTGCATGCCCACAGGAAGCAGCAATCAAAGGAGCTGTGTGATGGAGAGATTGTATAAAAGGAAAGAGAGAGGAAACAGAGTGGCAGGCAGCTGAGAGGGCAGCATGTGGGGGTGGGCAGGGGGGCTGATGCAGGTGCTTAATTCTACCTCATCCCTGGGCGTTTTATATTCCATCCATCTCTCATCTCCACTTCTGCATGGGGCTGTTGGGAATGTCAATCCACCTGCTTCAATTACAATGTTGATTAGCTGGTATACCAATGACAGTAATCAGAATAATACCACAGATGGATTTATTCTGCATTATCTTGCAAGTTTCATGCAAACTCAGTCAGGTAAGAAATTTAGGAAGCTGTGTTTTCATCTCATAACTTTTAATTACTCTCTTTTTTTCTTTTTCTGTGGAACAAGCCTGTGCTCAGGTGTACAGATGCCCACTTTTGCATTAAGCAGTGGTTCAGTTCCTAAATGGAAAGTGTTATAAATCACATCACATTCCCAGCATATAGGATGACAGTCATGGGAGTGTATCTCCAGCTTCTTCAGTAGGCCCTCAGGCCTGTGTTATATCATTTTTAAAGGAGGAATACAGACATCATTGTGGCTTCACCAGGGGTCAGGAGTTCAGAGAAAACATTGACAAGAATTCACAGGAATTTTGTTGTGTGCATCTCTACTGATTACTCTCTGAAGTTAGTCACGGCTCACAGATACACTGGAGTGTGTCAGTTAGTGTGTTTACTTTAAGGTGTTTCTTTTATGAGCCTTTTGAAAAATTGTATTGCATATTAGAAAAGGTGATGGAAATGGCAAAACAAAACATACTCAATTTAGCTAAATAAAACAAACAAAAAAAAAAAAAACTGATCTTAAAATTTGCTTGACAGTTGGATAGTAACAAAGCTCCTGAGTACCACTGGAGAAGACAAAAGACTTATATGTACTGGAATATGGCTGCAGTTTCTTGTGCACATGCTGATCCATTTATGGCTGTGAGGAAACAAAATGTCCCATGACTTTGAATTACTTTGGAAATGTAGAAAGTCTGTACCTTGTTGGTTAATGTGTTACAAGGCGTTCACCCATGGTTACAGCACATTGCTAGACCACAGTCATACATGCACATGGAGGCTGAATGGATCGATACCATATGTACTGTGGAGAACTATGCAGCTACGTGGGAAAGAAAGGACAGCTGGGGAGACTAAAACATGTGATGGAGCTGCAGATGTCTCTTAGCTTATAAAAAAAATAGTTATTTACACTTTTAGTTCCACGTTGTATCACCTCTATATTTGTGTGTTTGTGAGTCTTTATGAGTAAATGTGTGTATCCCCATTTGACAGATCCTCTTTCAGAAAGTGGAGCTGCTTTGAGGATCAATACTGACACACTGTCTGCACAAGTGCACACACACCCACACACAAAAACACATACACACTACTAAGCCCACTGTCTCATCTGTCAGTTTAAAGAGTTTTCTCCAGCTCCATGGGCTCTCTTTCCAGCCAAGCAGATGGCGAACATTCAGAATGAAAGCAGATCCTAAGTCCTTTTGGATCTCCATCAGTCCGCCAGTCTCTAGGACGGTCCTGCAGGGCTCAAGTTTCTCCTGCAGCGACTGAGCCTTCCCAGCTCCCCAACCTGGCCATCGTTGCCGCCTTTATTTCACAGCTCACATTTGTTGAGTCCAGAGCTGTTTAGCATTGGAACAACACTCACATTAGCTTGCACAAACACTAAAGCTAAAAAAGAGCTGCTGACAGTTGCTCTCATTGCTCCCTCTGTTGTCTTCAACTCAGCAGATACCTCAAAACCCAGCAGGGTGCCACTATACTCAGCTCTCTCACATCCACCCCCAGTGCATGATATCCCACTGTGTGCATATAGCAAATTCTTTAAGGAGCACATCTCCTCCATCTGCCAATCCCACTTACCTATAGCTGCAGCTGCACCAACCTGCCCCTTGCACAAGGTGGATTTTTTATGTTACAGAATGAGCAGGATTTATTTTAGCACATTTGCATTGACCCGTTTTGCTTTGAAGCTTGCACCGCTCCTAACTGCAAGTGATTTTATGAGACAAACTTCTGTGCCAGTTATCCAGGCCGCTGTGGTGGAGAGCAGCGAAGATGTCGTACCAGTATACAACATCTCAGAGATTGTGTAAAGAGAAAAGAAGAAAGTGTGCAAACTCGTGTATTTCAGTATGCACACATATTTGTCTAGGTGTGTATTTTTGTGCATGCAATAGGAGAAGGGTGGTTAGTGCTGGTTGTTTAAAAGGGGGAAAAAAGTTTGGATTTTAATACTACTCCTGCACACATCACCTGATTTATGGACTTGTGGAAGGAAATCTCTCATTTGTCTGTTTTTCTTTCTTTTCTTCTAACCGTCCTTCTTTTTTTCCCTCTTTTATCTTTTTCTTTGCATATTTTCTCCAAATGTTACTCTGCTTCCAAAGAACAGAGACGAGCGAATAAGAGAGGATGAGAAAAGGACAGAAGCCAACAGGGAGCTGGTTTCTCTGTGCAAACAGTTATAACCATGTTGAGCAAAAGTCTTGTCTTTGTGGATATGTTTTAACAAATATTCATGTAAGTTGACATGCCAGTGTAATGTATTTCATTTGTGGTAAGAACGCATGTCATCAAGTAGTGTATACTTACTGCTTGTAAATAATTCAAAACCCAGGCTGCAACGATTTTCCTGCGGCATTGTGGTACAAATGTTATTGTTGGAAATTAAAGAAAAACAGCTCTGAACTTAGGTAGAATGGTATGTTTGTGTGTGTAGCACATTACAGGCCACAGAGACATGTGTAACCAGGTTTGCTGCTAATACCTGCTAGCGAGTACATTACCGTGCTGAGGTCGCAGTCAGGTCAGCTGCAGTCTTGAGCTTTAGTATGTGAGGATCTGTGTGTGTGTGTGTGTGTGTGTGTGTGTGTGTGTGTGTGTGTGTGTGTGTGTGTGTGTGTGTGTGTGTGTGTGGAATTGCAGTGGGCGTGTGTTTCTGTATATGTGTACACCTTACTCATTCAGGTGCAAGCTATAAATCTGCCTCACCCTCTCCAGGCTTGCTGAAGAAAAAGAAGAAGCTATTGGAGTCTCAAAGCAGGGGGAGTAGAGGTGAGTAAGGAAGCGTGTTCGAGGGTTGGAGGGGAGGCAAAGAATAGAAGGGAGACCAATGAGGTGGGGGCCTAATGAGAGCCCTGGATCCCATGATTATGGGACTGGCTGACAGAAATCAGGATCTTTCTCAAAGGAGTCAATTAACCCCCTCCCCCTACCCTAATTATAAATAGATTGCTCCACTGGCTCTTTACTGATGCTGCCGCTTAGCACAACTCAGTATGCAGACTCATGCTACCTCACTCTTTAAGGGGTTAGTGTTGTGAGAAGCTTTTATTCAGTCTGCTTTAAAGTGAGTTTTTCAAAACCTTTAGTGATCCCAACTCACCCAATCTGATCTCTTACCTGAGAACAAGAGAGCCAGTACCGAGCAAGGCCAGGAGGGGGCTCCACCCCAGGAGGCATCTGGTCATTAGTGCATTAGATCCTAAATGATGGCTGAACTCTGTGGTCAGAGTAAATAAGCAGTGTTGTAGAATGTCAACACGACCAGGCGGCTCCTTCACAGCACCCAGTGTTGACATAACTGCTCTCTTATCTGAGGAGTGCAAAGCCAAGCGCCACAATAGGACACAGTGCCAGAACAAATACAGTAAGGGTTGGAAACTGCACTCTCCAGCACACAAATCCATAGTTACACACACTGACTGTGAGGGAATGCATTGCGCAATGCTACAAGGAAAGGAAGCTGCTGCATATACAGCATGGTAAAAAAATAATAATGCATAAATGATAACATGGGACTGTGCAGCAGTAGTGCAACCAAGTTGTTGTCCAGGCATAGCTTATTCATGCTACCAGACTGCCTGGTGTTCATGTAGGCTCATGAAAATAATGGGGTGTTTTAGTATCTCAGTAATCTTGGTGAAAGATGTGGACCCCACTCCCTCTGCTCAACTTGGCTAAGAATGGCAGCCAGCCTGGCGGTTTAAAGACAAGTTTTGCCATCAGGTCTGAGTGGATGAGCAGTTAAAGTTAAGCACCAATTATCAGCTGTGTTAGTGTGTGTCAAAATAAACAGAAAGAGAGACAGGAAACAGAGGAGAGGACATAGAAAGAAAGATGTCATCTGCCAGCTTTGTTTAAGTACCTGTGTCACATTTGCTTTTTTATGTCAAAACATTTCAGTAGACCTTCTTCCCCTCAATGCCTTACATCAACTTAATAACTCTCCTTTAGTCTCCTTCCCTCTCTCTCCCCATACTCCTCCACCTTCCGCTTTTCTCCATTGTGGCCTCTGCCAGATCTAAAGTGAGCCTTGCTTTCTGGGGTTGTGATAAGCTGCTGAAAGCTGTTGCTCTCCTGTGGATGTGCAGGCTCCCAGCTGAAGTTTATCTGCACTATGTCTTTTTGTGTTTCCCCAATTAAACTCCACAACTTTAACTTATTGACTGCCGTTCACACATTCTCTGAATCATTTAACATATCATACAGCTTGAGCTTCTGCTGGCTATAAAGCATTACACCAGTGCTTTGGGCCAGAGTTAAACTTATATATATATATATAAAAAAATAGGAATAAGTGTAAAACTCAGTCAGTTTGATAGCTACTCTGGGATGCAGAGGTTCATTTGAAAACCCAAGAAGTACTACTGAGCATGACCAGTTGGAAAAATATACGGTTTTAATTTAGCTAAAGTGTGTCTGCATGGTATTTTTGCAACTTTCAGCGAGTGTGTGTGTGTGTGTGTGTGTTTTGACGATGCAAAGGCTAACCAAACGAGCAGCTGCAGCACATCTGTTGAGTTTGATCAGATGCTGCAGTCCTCATGTGACCCCCACAAGGTCTCCCTTCTCCTGCCATTCCTGCTTTCAGTCTCTAGAAAAATAAAGAGTGAGGGTGACACTTAATTGTCCAGTCCGCCCATGTAGTATCCAGCAGACTTAATGTGATCACTGTGAATTGTGATAGACAGGCTGCAGTGGTAGCTGTGAGGCCAACCAACCAAACAGAAAGCAATGAGTAGTTGATTGAGATGATATTCCCCCCTTCTTCTCTGAGGGATTTCACCTTGAATTTAGCCTTTCTCACTCCTAGCTGTTAAAGTCTGTCGAGATAACCAGTGAGATGAGAGGAGATGTGTTTTATCACAGCCTTGCTCTATATTACACTTTGTTTTGGTGAAAATGACCTTCTCATGTGTACAGCTTGCAGGAAATTCTCCTGATTTTACTCATCTCTGCTCATGTGTATTGCAGCAGATGCTGAGCAGGCCCCAGCAGCAACATTCCATGGATGACCAGTGTCAGTGATTGGCAAACATAACTTTAAAGCTCGGTTTGTCAGATGCATTTTGTAAATGAATTTACAGCATGATTTGGCTGAACTTGTATTCGTTAGAGAATGCAGGCTGCTACGGAGGAAAGGAAGGTAGTTATTTGTACAGGCCTAAGAGAGTATTGTCATTATGGCTAAGAGACTTGGCAACAAAACAATTTTAAGAGCTGTGCACATAATTATACAGTGTGTTCTTTACAAGGAAATGCTGTTCAATGTTTGGCCTTGGTTACCCAGGTGCCTTGCTTCCCCTTGTCAATTGGCTGTCAGAGGGAAAATGCTTGCATTTGTCTTGGCCAACACTACAAGAATTAAACATTTCTTCTTTGTTCCCCCTTGTGAACGAATGGCAAATTGCATTCAGGGCTGCAGAAAGACCTTGGGCTGGCTGGCTGGTGCGGCGGCTCCCAGCTCTGTTATCTGCACTTTTCTGCCTCTGTGCCTCTGACAGGCTACATCAGACAGAGAGAAGCCAGACCAGAGAGCTGCCTTCTGTTTCTCGCAAACACATCACTCCAAGACTTTATCATATTACAAGTCGGTCCAAGGGAACTCAGAGGACAGCAGCGAAGGAGTGTGTTCAGACAGGCTCCTCTAGTCCAGCACTGCTCTGCTTGACCTAAAGGAGGCGCCGGGCCACAGATAGAAGAAGGGGGCAGAGAGGATGGGAGGACAAGGGAGAACAGGACATTCCGGCGAGTCATGGTTAGCAGTTGAATGCTGAGATGTTGATTTATGGGTGCTTCTGATGTCTGGAGGGGTGAACCTGTGACTCCCCATAAAACAAGATGCTCATTGCGCTCCCAGGCATCAGGAAATCTAATGGATGAACAAGAGCAGAAAAACAAATGGGACATGGAAGAGGGGGAAAATGTGGATTCAAAACCCCTAAAAATGAAGAGAAAACATTTCCATTTTGAAGCTCCTGAATGATGCCAACTGAGGAAAGAGAGCGAGGTGATGAGGGAGGACAGAAATATGGTGCTGAGCGGCAGGAAAAAAAAGGGAGAGTGATGGAGAGGGTGTAAGGACAGAAAGGAAAACTGAGAAGGGGGATGAGTTATGGGGCTAGAAGGAGTAAAAGGAGACAACAGGATAAAAGTGAAAAAGGAAAGACAGCAGGCAAAATCTACCCCACTGAATGCAGCTGCTTGCAGATTTATGTGGTGTTGTGGGTATCATTATACATCAGTCAGAGTGGATGGGGAGACTCAAGCAATGTGACGCCTATGAGGCTGTGTGTGTTTATCTGTGTATGTATTGCGGCATACTTTTATTCTCCCTCCACATGCTGCTCGTGTCTCCTCCAAAGCAAACTGACTTCTGAGTTCGATAGAACACCACTCGCCTGTGGTGAGACAACATCCACCCACATCCACACTCCACTTTTCCAAAGCCTATCTACCTAGCACCGCTGGTTGAGAGAAGAGAGGCTTAGACCACCCAGGACTAGGTAGTCAAAGCGCTGCTTTCATGTGGCAGAAGCATGTGTGCAGTGTATGGGTACAATCACTGCTAAAACATACTCGCAAAACATAGTTTTACTGCCTCTTGTGCGGCATCCTCCCCATCACTGCAGCAGTGGGATGCTTGAAAAGACAAAGACAGAGAGCGAGAGAAAGGCAGCCACCTACTGTGCCAGGCAGTGCCAGGCTGAAATACTGGAGCCGTATGGTCAGCCTCAGGGAGGGGAAACCTGCCCAGTCTAACCACATCTCAATTAACCAATTAAGTTCAAAAGTTAACAGGGGACTAATTAGAGAGTATAATGCTGAGTACTTGTTTTAATCTGCCTCTTTTTTCCATTACCAGGCATGTCTGTGTCCGGGACCTGACTGACTGAGCCTTGACTGAAACAAGGCATGCAAACTACTGTTAGTCACCCATCCAATGCCATGACCAGAACATAAAACCAGGAGATTTAGACAGATCAGTCATTGGTTGTAAAACAAACCAGATCCAGAGCATTCCAGTTGATCATAGGGCTATGAAACTACCATTTTTAGAACAGCACTTTCAGTCAGAATATTCAATAATCATTTTTTTTTTCTTTTAGACATATCCAGTGAGGCTATTTTCTTTTTGCCCCCTTTGTAGTCCTGCAGATGGGTTTTAATGGATGCCAAATGAGAGGTTTAGTGCCTGACTATTGGCCTGTTGAAGTCTCTTTTTAACACCATCATATTAAATGACTGCTTTTAGGACTTGAGGCTACTTCATGCTCCTCTTGCTTACAAAATGCCCCTGGCAGAAAGGGTTTGAGACTCACCACTAAGGGTATAAATTTTATACTTGTGTTAAAGAGGAGAACAGGGTCTGCTTGATTGGTTGCTTCCACCAATAAAATAAATGTGGGCTGTATGACACAGTTGTAGTGGGGCTGCTTTGAGCCCTGGAGCCAAATGCGTTTGAAGACCAGGCTGACAGCTAGATAGATAGAGAGGTGAGAATTTCCTCCTTGACTCTGCTTGTTTTCTTTATGCTCCCACTTTTTGGGGGGATCTTTACAGGAAGATTGTTACAGTTTAAGTTCCTGAATGGTTGATTAGCTGTTTGTGTTTCTGCATGTGTGTTTGTGTGTGAAAGAGGTGGGAGTGAGAAAAGTCTAGGATGTCAGGATGCAGTTTGAGAGGTGAAGGACTCCCCTGTTGTATGTGAGGCCCTGGAGGATTCCTCTCCCCTTCCTCTCTTCCTCCTCCTCCCTCCTTTACCCCTCCTTACACTCATCTCTTCCTCTGTGAGATCTACAATGCTGGGAAGAAATGTGTCATTAACAGGGGAGACCAAAATAATGTTTATGGGCTCAAGCAGTACTGAAATCATTTTCCATATCAGTGCAACTGCATGGGCCCTGTGGGGGAGTAAATCTGATTTTCTCCTCCCTGTGCCAATGGGAAACATCATGGGAAAGAAAACAGATTGGATTGTTAAAGAGATGGCCTGACGCAGCTGTGGGCGGCTCTTTTTGTGTTTGGGTGTGTTTGTGTGTGTTTGTAAGTGTTAGTGTGTATTTCATAAAAGAGGAAGACAGAGATGAGAATCAAAAGAGAATGAGAGAAAGCAAAATAAGTGAGACTTGGACGAGAGTCTGAGATGGATGAGCCCCACTATGGTAATCACAATTTCATGCCTGAAGAATAAAGAGGTGGGATGCAACAAGCGGCCCTGGAATACTCTCACATAACAATGGGTCAGTTAACAAGCATGATCCCACCAATGTTTGGACATGTAACAAATGACCCGCTTTGAGTACGTAACTGCCCTGTATATTGTCGCAAAAAATGAAGTACTTCGGACTGTGCAACCTCTAAGCAAAATTTCATGACTTTTTTTTGTGCCAAGTTCGTAAGCAACACTTGCATTTTATCCACTTAACCGAGAGACAAGAAAATCATTAGTTTAGTCTGTGGCATGGAGGGCAACTTAATGAAGTGAACTGCTGATGGAAACAACAGTGTGGTGCTTTGAGAGAAAACACTTTGTAATGAGAAAACTGCACAGGAATTGGTTAATATGCACTTCTGTGACATCATTAACATTTCAGTTCTTTGAAAAAGAGAAATTGAAAGCAGAGTTTAGCAACTTTGCGTTGTGACATTGCTTTTCCTGTGTGTGCTATTAAATCTGTGTTGTGGGAATTGGGAATTTGTATGACTGCATGGGTGGGTGTAAAAGGAGGGTAATGGGCCTGGAGCTCATTTGTCCTGGCCTGGTGCTGCTGTTTTAAATCCGTCCTCCCACCTTCCATATCCCAGTCTGGAATGTGTGCTTGTTCTCCACAGAAGAAGCCAGTGACTCAGCAAACAGCTGCCTTTTCACATGGAACACTCCCCAAGCACACCTAAGCAGGCCCAAACATTTACCCAAGCCCAGTGTTTAACTATTAATGTGCCATCTGTTGTGGTTACTTTACACTCATTTTCCTCTTTAGTCTCACTTTTATACAACCTCAGTCCAGCACTTTACCCTTCGTCTGTTCGCCCTTACCCATAACTCTCATCCACACTGCTCAACTTCTTAGTAAGCATTTACCTTGATAATCAGAGGTCTTATTGTCTCCTAAATGACATACTTCCTGGCTGCTTCTTGGCAAATAGCTGTGAAGGTGCTGTATGTCCCCTTATTTACTATGCCTATAAAATGTCTCTTCAGCAGGAACTCTTCCAGACGTTGCTATCTTTTCCTGTCAGCCACCTCCTTCCCCCTCACCACTGCTGGCACAAGAGATTGGTGGTGGTGAACCTTTTTAACAATAATAATCCTTTCCAAAAAGGAGTCTGCAAATAAATAAATGGGCTAACACAACATTGAGAAGGTATGGCAGGTAGATGTATGCACGATAACTGTTCTATCACAACAGGAAAGCTAATGTTTCGCAGACTTCTGTAGACATGGTAACAGTATAAGAAAATAGGATAGAATAGATAGAGCTGCAGATATTCTTAGGAAAAGTTGAGGAAAATATTCCTCAATAACATTTTAAGCATAAAGGCTTGTGCAGATCCATTGTTAATTTTAGGCTCCCTGCCAAACTAGAGCAAGCCAGTTAGATTAATTTGCTAATGATCATCGCTGGCATGTCAACTTGTATATTGCATAAACAGCTGGTTGAAGCTGTTGAGGTGAGTCAGCTGACCTCTTCAAGCCAATTTTATTAGCATAACACTTCTGCAAAAAACATTTCCAGACTCTCTTTTACCCTGTCATCGCTTCAGTAGTGAGCGAATGGCTGACCACGAAGCCACTCCGCAAACACAGGCTGTCAACTTTAGCGAGACCACCACCATATGGACACACAATCACACACAGGCCTTACATATGCTTAGCAGCTCCCACATGCTCTCTGCTGCTCTTTTACTTTGAAATTTTCTCAATGTTGCTTACTCTCTTATCTCCTCTAAACTCTCACCTCTTACCCCTCCGCTGGATTTTGCCCTGTATTTAAGAGTCGTTCTCACTCTTTTCCTCGATCCATCCTTCCAACTGTTTCTCCTGTTCCACTTCTCCCACCCCCGCACTGACCACATCCACTAAACTCACTCCACAGGCACGCAGTGTGGAGGGTGGCGGAGGCGCGCTGCTGGCACCCCATTCCCCCCACACACCCACACACACACACACACAGACACACACCCCTGCACTGGGCTCAGTTCCAGCACTGGGCTGCTTGCATGCTCCCCCTGACTCTCACTTTACTATACTTCTTGATCAGACCAACTTCCTACTGTATAGCTGCCCACTCCCTCAGGCCAACCAACCAGCCGTCCACCAAAAAAAAAAAAAAAAAAAAAAAAAAAAAGAAAAACTTGCAACAGTTGTCCGAAGTGAGGCGGAATTTGGCTACCATTTACTTTAATGTTTTCAAGATGACTTTGACTGTTGGAAGGAAATCCCCCCACTTTAGTAACCATTTCAAATTCCTACTGTGTTTTATTGTGAGGAAGTAGGTGCTGGATTAGTCAGTGGCCCTTTAGGGTAGCATGTGCAGTCTGTCTGGGGTTGATGGTGTGTACAGTTGCTCTGTTCCATTCTGGTGTTTTTGTGTTATTGAAGGATAAAAAACCTAAATGTGTTTATGAGTGAATGTTTGGAAAGTCTGGCTGACTTCTTCCTGGGCGTCTGAATTCCCGGGCTGAACATGGAAATGTATCGGAAAGTCTGATGACAGACATTGAAGTGGGAGTGAAACTCTTGTACCAACAGGCATCCTGCTCAATATGTTTTTACTTGGTAAGTCAATATTCATGTCTTTTTCTACACTGGTTTTGTCTGCATGGTCAACTTCTTGCTTCTAGAATGAGTTTATTCATTACATCAGTCAAGTAGTAAAGAGAAAAACCTGTGAAATTCACAGTTCACAATAACAAAACCTGCCTGATATCAATAATCACTTCCTTTAGTTTACTAGTACATGTTTTGTTGTCTTGTCTTGCTGTTAAAGCAACAGGTACTACACCAACTTGAGGCTCTAAGAATGTGAGACAAGCTTAGTTTTCTTTTTGATCACCATCTGATAATGTTTTCATTTATGTAAAGATGTGTGTTTTGTCACAGGGCATAGCGGGGAGAAAATGTTAGCTATAATTATTCAGGGTGTGTTGAGTCGGACTGCCACATGGCACTGACTGAGTACTGTGCAACCTTAGCTGCCTTGTATTTCCTGACTTTTTTTGAGATAGGAGGTCTTATAAACTAGTTGTGCATGTGTGTTTCAATTCCCTAGTATTTCTTTTCTTTGGCGTTGGCTGATCACTGAGCTGTGGAGAGCAGGTTGATGCAGCCTCACCTACAATTTTCTCTCTGTCTTTCATCGCTTGTCACTATCACTCTCACCTCTTGCTGTCTGTCTGGTGTCCTTGTCTAGACGGCACGTCCATCCGTCCCTTCAGGCAGCTGTCTGAAAATAAGACAAAACTGAAGACTACCTTGGCTCATTTTTCAAGCGCATAGAAGGAAATACAATACACTGAAATAATTGGAGCCACAGTCATAGATCGTGTGTGTGAGCATGTGTGCATGAATGGGTGTGTATTTCTTTAGAAAGGAAATTCTGGTCTGATTCCCAGGATTCTAAAGAACAACGTGTTGTGGGTGGGTGCTTGATGTCTTCTTAGCTTTTTTCCCCACATCACTTTTTGGCCCATATTTAGATGAATTGCTTTACATCCTATTATTGTATAATTCCTTGTTAAGACAACCAAACAACTACTCACCCTTGAGATATTAATGAGTAGGGGGGCTAAAAGAGCAGATTACTAACTCAAACAGGACAAAGTGGATGGCACCTCCTTCCCTACAGCCTTACAATTGAAATCAGATTAAATTTCACAGGAAGGTGTGTGTGTCTGTGTGTGTGTGAGAGAGAGAGCTTACAACTGTGGCTTAGGAGGGGTTTTGAGGTAGGCTGGGATGGCTGTTGATGCTGTGCAGGATGCTGACCATGTGCATCTGCCCACTGTTGTTGTAATGCCTACTTGCCTCAAGCACCGTTTCTCTTTCGTTCCCATGACAACCTTCATTTTCCTGCTCCGCCTCCCAGCCTGCTGCTCTTTCAGTGCCATCCTCAGGGGCCTCTGCTTAGGCCCACATTACCCCAAGTGCATGCATGTGTGTTTTTGTTGTTGGACACAAACTGGTTTCCTCCACCCACTCTGGAGCAAAACAGTAGCACTAGTTAACGCCTCCGTCTCCAGTGGTGCATTGGTATGTGTTTTTGTTTGTACATTTTAACCTATTAGGAGAAAACTATGTGAATGCAGGTATCAGGATGAGATGTTTAGATGTCAGGGAGAGAGGTTTGGTTCCCCAATCCCAGCATTCCCCTCTGCTTTAATTCCCTAATAGGATTAATCCCCATCGCTGTCAGGGATCGGCGCCGATTAGGATGCACATGACCCGATTTTCTTAAGAACCCATACAAATGCACTGCTGGCAGCACTTGAGATTTGGAAAAAATAAATAAGCAAGATTAAAAAAAAAACAAACAAACAAAAACACAAATTGTAGAGAAAAGATCACTTTTACAAGGAGATGCTGAAGTGGTGGTAGGCTCCCTGCATCATGTCACCAGTTAACGAGACACTAGAGCGGTTGCGCTGTCATTCCTCAGAACCTTTACTTTACTTCTTCTGTAGCACTTGGGTTGGCAGTCAAACTGAAACTGCCCTGAAGGTGGACCAGCCCACTTTAACAATGTGTGCTTTCTTAACAATACACCTGAATCATTCAAAATAAAATGGCTCAGGGACAGCCTTATAGGACATGTTCTTAGATTCAACACTGGTAAGAGAGTACTTTATTTTTTCAGCTTCATGCAGTAAATTCAACATGAGTCAAACGACAGACGTATCAGGTCATTTGCTAATACTGACAGGCCATGGATTGGCTGTAAATGGTCAGTCTTTTTCACAGAATAGATACCAGGCCCAAACTGAACCATTAGGTCTGATCATGCTGTGGGAAGAAGGGCTTCAAGTTTGAGTTGAACAGAGACCTTTCTAAGGTTTTCATTCAGTCTCCTTTCACCCTAACACCAGCTTAAACTTCAAAGATCTCCTTGCCTGACATCTAGACATCCCCTTTTTATGTTTTGTCCTTCTTCCCTTGTCTCTCTGGCAGAAGCGCTCCCCTGCCTTGGTTTGTTGAGAGGGGCTTCACAGCCTCTCTCTGTCACTCTATGTCTCTCTTACCCCTTCTCTCTCTCTGAGGCAAGGCTGTTAATAATGCAGGAGGATTAGCTGATTTATGTGAGCCGGAGGCACTGAGGAAAGCTGGGGTTCCTGGGGGCAACAGGCAGAAAGAAGAGCGGGAGGGGAGAGCGTGTGCTGTGTGGAGGGCGGTGGCATACAGGGGCCCAAGGTGAATGATGGAAGTTGGATGTGTGCCTGGTGAGCACGCTGGCCATAATCCACCCCCCACCCCAACCCTCTCCAGCAGCCCCTGACCCCCTCGCCTTGTAGTGCATAGAGCTGTGCCAGGAGTGCTCCTCAGGGATGGGGTGATAGGAGGTGGCAGTAGAGAAGGAAGGAGGGGAGTAAGGGCTGAAAAGGAGAAAAGCACAGCTTTTGTAGTGTGTCACCAGGCTGCTTCACAATGCCTCCAATCAACATGTACAATGTTGCTATGCCTGTTAAGTCCTCCTCATCACTTCTATGTGCTTTATTTTGCAAATGATTAAAATGGTAGTGTATGTCCTCCCACTTCTTGTAAGTATATTTGGGCTAAAAAAAATGGTGACAAACTAATTTTGATGACTTTGTCTAATAAAAAAATAACAAGTGACAAACAATAAAATGAGCTCTCTTGTAACCAAATTTCAGATGCTTCCATGAATATCTCATGAGTGAACATGTCAGCACACAGACAGCTTTGGTTCATGATACCTTTTTGAGGTAGAGTTCTGTACATTTGAGGATCATGGGTGTTTGCACCTTTGTGGGTCTATGGTACAAGGTGTGACTGAGGTGTGTGAATCAATTTGTGTGCATGCATGTGCGACTGTTCTTGCTCTTGTGCTCTGCTATGAGCCATAGGGCTATTCTGTGCAGGTGCAAGAGGCAAGCTGATGGGTTTATCCCTCCTTCATGTCCAGAGGATGTACTCACTCACTGCCTGGTTGATTAAAAACTTCCACACAGTTGTTTTCACAGTGCTAGTAAAGAATTGATTCATGTTCAGAATGATTAATGTTTAAAGAAAATCAAATCACACGGCATAACTTGTAAGATCAGCTGTCGTGAGAGGCTGATAATTAATTTTATTTTTTCGGTGTCGCTCTCCACTGTGTTTGCTTCAGTGGTGCATGCGTGATACACTAATGTGTGTGTCTTTGGAAGTAGGTGCATGTGTACTCTTATCCAGAAGTCATACATATGCATGAGACTTCATGGTGCTGTGACTTGGGGAAAATGAATGTGCAAAGAGCTGGGCACCCAGGCCCCTCACTCAAGTGCACTGGCGGGCGCGTAATGGGAATGCAATTTAGGCAGTGGTTAATCAGTGTGTTTTCTCCAGCTTGCCCAGCAATGCATAATAGACAATCAGCCCCCAGTCACATGGGCGGTACTACAAATGGTCAATTACTCATCATAGTCTTGTTAAACACACAGTTCAGCCAGCCAGGGACAGATTGCTCTGCTGGTGCCATTTCTATAGTGAAGAGCACAGGAAAGCAATGCTATGTGTCAGAAAGAACCAGGATAGGGGAAAGAAAAGAAGATGTAGTGAAGATTTGGCAGAGACATGCACATGGCATATTTCTAATTTTCAAAATTGGAAAGCAAAAAAGGGAGGAAATGGTTAATGTGACAAAGCAAAAGAGGGAAGACAGAAAAGGAGTAAAACACCGAAATGGAACCAAAATAAAAGATTGTTGGAGTCATGGAGAGAAATGCAAGACTGAAAGAACAGGAGACAGAGAGGAGGTGAAATGGAGCAAAGCAATAAAAAAGATTGAGGGCATGAAAGTGAGAGATGGAGAGAACAAGATAATGGAGGGAGGGAGAGAAATTGAGAAAGGGACACTGGGGAGCAGGAGCAAAAGTGTGTGAGAGCGAGAGGGAGAGAGCCTGAGAAAGTGTGTACTCAGCTGTGAGATGAGACCTCTGTCTGCCCATGGGGAGAGGTGGTGTGAGGGGAGAGAAGACGAGGGGAGAGGACTCTGCTGACAGTGAGGGGGAGGAGAGTCTCACACTTATTCTCACACACACACTCTCACTCATTCATCCTCCTCCAAGCTTGATGATTCCACCTAAAGAGCCATCAACACTGAATTCTTATACAAGTTTGTGGCCATACTCATGGTGACAGTGTACGCCTCTAATTCTAACCCAGTTTTTCTCTCCTTACCTTTGTCCTTTTGGGAATGCAGGCAGTGGATTGATGGGGAATTCTTCCGCCTCCTTCATGGGGACCTTTCTGGCCAGCAGTCTGGGTTCCCCTCCTTCCCACCCGCCTCACCCATCCCGGCCACCCTCCTCACCCTCTTCACCCTCCTTCCGAGCCGGACCCCATTCAAGCGCCTCACAAATCTGGTTTCCCCATTCACATGAAGGTACTTCACATCACACAAGTACACAAACACAAACCCACAGCTTCGCCCCATCACCTGACCACATCATTCGAGAGACAATATTCATGTCTAGACTGTATTGGGGACGGAGCTTTGCAAGGTGTATTGTTGCTCTGATATTGTATATTTTGGTGGCGTGTTAGGTTTCCACCAAAGTACAGCTTGTAATAGTCTAGCGAGATCTGGGCTCCCACCCTTTTATTTTTGCACCAAAATAGGCTCGGTATGTTTGGGATGGAGCACAGTGCCACGGTTTCTGGATGTGGACACAGGGTCAAAAGTTCAGCCAAGGAATCTTGCAGTATTCGATTCATGTCAGTAGGAATGACACTCCAGACTCTCTGAGACAGCACATGCGAATGTGAGCCAGTAAAAAGTTGCAGCGATCGCAAAGCTTTCAGCTGGTGTCTCCATCAGAGTTTAATAGGGGGTTCCCACCCAACACTCAGCATTATGAAACCCTGACTACACAAACATGTGCACGGTCAGGCCAGTATAAACACACACACACACACACACACACACACTAGGTACAGCACCTCCCACTTCTATATAGATGGAGCTAAGAAGTCAGACAAGGATAAAGGAGAGCTCAATCTGCCTGGAAAATTTAGGAATTTTGATTCCAGGAATGATAAATAAATATAAAACCTTCTGATATTTTAATGTAAGTTCTTCTTTCCTGTAATGTCGTCTCAGTCAATTTTAAATTTTCAAGTCAACCATTTTGTCCAAATTACAAGGTGTGATGGCCACCCAACGTCATCTAGTGAGCTGCAGTTGATGGATTCTAGTCATGTCAACCCTCTTGTGATTATCTTTATTTTTTGTAAGGTTATCCCAGCTGATGGTGTTTGATGGGAATATCTATGGGAGTTCTTTATTTTAATTTGTGGTCACTGATAAGCGGTGCCCCAACTGATATTCAGCCAAAATAGATTGGATGCACTGCCGCTGATATGCTGTAGAGCTTGGCAACCACTGTCATAGGAAAGTGCATTATGGGGCAGCATTGCCGTATTGTCTAGCTACAAACCAAAGCAAAATAATAGAATTCTTCTGTTCTTTTTATTATACAAAGAACTTGATATATCACAATGATCATAATTAATTTGAAAGAGAAAAAAAAGATTAACACAACCAAAAGTTAAATATTTAAATGGTGATAAAAGAATGGATACCTGAAGCAAACCCCCTAACAGTACCCAAGTTGACAGATCTGGATTAAAATTTCAAATCCACAATAACTTGTTAGATCCAAGCGTTGCCTCTTCCATAGGCTAAACATAAAAAACTTGGAAGGGGAATTGACTGCATTTGTCATTAGTATTTAATTTATTCCAAAAACCACAGAAGCTATGATTTTGGTGTTTATCCTTTTTTTTTTTTGTTATTTTAACATCTTCAGGTTAATGGGCTTCTCTCTACTGCAAGCATTTGCTCCAAAGACATTGAAGAAATTGAAAAAGAAAGTAATTAATCTATTATGCTAATGTCCAGTCATAACACTTCTCCCTCTGCACACACTTGCATAAGCAGGAGCTCAATTTATGTCTATGGTAATTGGCCAAAAAGTGTGACCTTTGGCTGAACAAATTTAGCCCAAATGAGCAGTAAATTAAGGGGGCATGCCACAACAGCTGTCACTAGCTTAAATAAAGATAGATGAAAGGTTGTCCAGCTGTGTTTATGCTGTAAGAAATTAGCCCATTTATAAGGCTTTTGTTGTTTTCTTGAGAAAAGTTGGGGATGGTGCTGCTTGGTTACACTAAAATTTAAAGTAATCCATTCAAAGTTTCTTTAACATTACTTTTGTCATCTTCATTAGAAAAGGAAGCGTGGAAGTGGGGACCAGTTAGCCCAATTAATACCAACTGTTATTGCTCTTCAGTTATTTGAATTAAAGGGACAGATATTTTCTTTATTGACAGAAACAAAATTTGAATTAAAAAACAAACAAACAAACAAAAAAAAAAAAAAAACGTTTGGTGAACAACCAATATTTACAGAAGAAGTTGCAACCTAACAGATCTAACAAAGATATTAGCTTGGGAATCGGCTCAATCAGAAACATTTTCCCTCCAGGCTCATTTAGTTCACGTCAGTGTTTGTCTTACCTTATACTCTCAATGTTTCATTGTCAAACACTTTCTTTTTGTGCAAAAGTAAAATAATATTAAGAGTGATGATGATAATGCCAAGCCTAATAAAAGTAATGGAGGTGATTATGACTTGGATTATTACTCAGTTGGCAATGGAAGCCATTATCTCTATTGCAGTTTAATTGCATATAACGCACTAAGAGCATGATTGAATCCAGACTGTTCATCAGCCACATTCAGCTGTTCCCTCCTCAACATAATTGCATATTGTCTTTTTCCTGTTTTGCATAAAAAGCAAGTCATCAAAATGAGCGGCACAATTACCCAGACTCTCGCCTCCTCTCTCTGGGTGTCAGCAGCACCCCACCAACAGCAGAGCAAGCACTGACGTGTGTGTGTGTCAGCGCATTAGTGTCTCACTTGTAACCTCCAAGATATGCTGTGTTTTTTTTTTTTCTGTTTTTCTTTAATCCGAGTGTGTTTTTAAAGTCGCTGCTTGCATGCAAATCCAATGGTAGCTGTTTAAATTGAAATTCAGAAATTGTTATTTGATTCTCATGTTTCATGCACGTAACTTTCATTGTGCAGAATGTCTTTGTTTCTGCTCTTCCCTTGACACATTCTCCATAGATTACAGATCAGTTATCTCACTTGCTAGTTAGTCACTTCTAGGGATAAAGTCTTAGTGGGCAATGAGTACATGGAGTGGGTTACTTCATTATTTTCCTTTTTCTTTTCTTTTACCTTTACTTGGCAAGTCAATTAAAAACAAATTCTTTTTTTACACGAGGATCATCACATGCATTTGAAATGAGATCAAGGAAAGCCAAACACAATGCAGCAAATAAATCACTTTGGGTTTGCATGCAGAGCTTGCATGATGCTCTCGGAATGTTTTATTTTAGTAACCAGAAAAAAAAGGATGGAAATGTTTAATCTTCATTTGAAACAAGATCTGCAAAGCACACAGTAATCAAAAGATGTGCTCGTTAGATCAATGTGTTCTCATTACCAAGGCGTTGGATGCTGCTGTTTTGTCAAAACTGATAGCATCTCTGATACACACAAGGTGTCCTTTGGCATCTGTGCTGTGACACGACAACATTTGACAACAGGAGCAAATGCTGCCTTCATCCTGAAGGCCTGGGTTTGGTTCTCATGTGAAACCTGTTTTTTTTTTGTTGTTGTTGTTTTGTTTTTTTTTTCCTCCACCTTTTTTCACTATTGTGACTTTTTCTCTACCTCTTCCAATGCTGTTTGGTTTAGGCTACAAAAAAACTAGGTTTTGTTTAGGGAAATTGTGATTTGACTTACCCCAACCTTTTAGAATTGCTAGTCCTTCAAGTTGAAGAGTAGAATTAAAAAGGTACCCAGTCTAACAGTCTAGTGGGTTTCTGAAGTGTGTCACACTTTATGTCTACAGCACAGAACAATAGGGTCTGTGTAACATGCCTTTAAAGAATGTCCATAAGGTGGATTATTTTTGCTTGCCAGCTTATTGAAACTTCACGTTCTTGTTTTTTATGATGCTTGAACTGCCTCTTTCTGTGGATGTGGGTGGTTTATACAATACCAGTCAAAAGTTATGGCACACTTTCCCATTGAATCTAATGAAAAAATGTGTCCACGTTTTTGACTGGTAGTGTATATGAATGAAATGTGGTCCTCCAAGTGGGCTTCATCTGGTTGCTATTACAGGGGCAACATTGTATCTATGGTCTGCACATCTGTCAGTGAAGCTGGGCTTTGCAGATCATGTTTTCATTCCAGAGTGCAGAGGAGAGAAAATAGCTAAGTATATTGCAAGAAAAAGTTCACAGAATGCTAATTAAGTATATTTGTGCAAAGTAAATGTTTTTGCATGTTTAGCATGTTTTCATATCTGGAGTCTTGAACATAATTTCCAGACTTGTGCACTAGTAGTGATGCATTTTATGGCAACACATGCTAAGTGGTTCACCAGACCTTCAGATAGGTCAGCACTAGCAGCACAAACAAAGCGAGACACAACAGCTAAAACTATTGCAATGTTTATATTGGAGAAACCTAAGGAAGCACCTGTGAAGTGTCACTCCAGACAACATTAAGAGGAAGGATCCCTGTACTAAAAAGAAATCCATCATCAGAGAGGATGCATCTGGTATAAGCCAGTAAACGCAGGTAATTTAACCCAGAAATATAGCCTGATAACATAGATGATGAGCCCTCAGACTTATAAAAAAACAAGCAAACATACATTCGTTTTGACACAGTCCACACCACATTGGAACTGTTCAAAAGGGAATGAATTCTCAGATCTCAGTTTCTGGTGTTGGCTAAATAGAAAAGGGAAAAAATGCCTAAACAACTTTGTCTGCATTGGCACAGATAATGGTGTTGAAACAATCTGCATCACTTGGATTGTGTATTTGATGACAAATACAGGAGCAGCCTTTGTATGTATTGGATAAACTGTTTGTTTCTTTTTTTCTGACTGAGATGAGAGAAGTGGGGGTTTCACCAAATTCATTATAGTGACTACACTACCAGTCAAAAATTTGGAAACATTTTCCCATTAGATTCAATGGGAAGGTGTGTCTATGGGAAAGTTTTGACTAGTACCGTATTTTAAATTTATTGTTGTTTGTGACCCTTGGTGAATTGATTGAGATAAACTGAGTTTTTTTTTGTGTGTGTTTGAATAAACTAGGCTCAATCAACCAAGTAAAAAAAAGAAAGAAAAAAAAAAAAGAAAAAAAAAGCAGCAAACTCCTTACAGACCTGTGGCCAGCTGGCTGTAATCCAAATGATTTCTTATGTTATGCCAAAATAATCAGTCTTATATCTCTGTCCATACATAAAGACACAGATATGCATGCACACACACAAAATTGCCTGCACACACCTGTCTATAATCTATTCGCGTTTGATACGCCTTTCCAAGCCTATCTTCAGTTGTCCATCTTTCGTTCTGTGAGCAGTTGCTAGCTTTTCCTTTTGTAGGATTTAAGCTGCTCCCCCACCACACACACACACACACACACATACACACACAAACACACTCTTCTCTTCTTCTGCACGCCTGCTTCTTTCATTCTCTTGTGCCAGCCTGCACCCTTTCCTTTCAATTAGTCAAACCTGAAGAGATACACCACAGCACTGCCCCTCCTCCGCCAAACATCTCTCGTCTCCTCTCCTCTTCTCCTCCCTTTCTGTGTCTTGATGGTTCTGTCACTTTTTCTCAATTAGCAGACCTGACAGGCAGCTCAGGCTGCTCCTCCTCTCCTCTTGGTCTTCTCATGCCCTTCTCTGTCCGTCTCTCTCTTTCTCTGAATTGTTAAAGCCATTTCCCTGGAGAAAATATATACATTTCATTTGCAATTTTATTATTTTTTATTTTTTATTAATATATATATATATATTGTCTTCAAGCAAAAATATAGACACCCTCATAAGTAATTGACTGGGCTAGTGTCCTCAAAGCTGAGAGAGGACTAATGCAGCAAGCCTAATTCTCCTCTGCCTCTAGGTGCTGTTCTATATCTAGGACCCTTCTTTGTCCGCCTTGTCAGTTTGCTTCTCTCAACCCATCGTGCTGTGAGAAATACCCAAAGAACTTCTGGAAACCCTTCCCTGGGATGCAGAGCTGTTTGCTCTGCCTCTTACCCTTACTCCTCCCATAGAAAGAAAACCATGCACTGGGAACTCTCCTCTGTCATTAACTTGCTGATACTGACATGTTTCTGTGTATGTGTGTATGGACGTAGAGGGAGCGAAAGAGAGCGATAGTGCTGTGCAGTCAGCAGACTGCACTAAGACCCTGCTCACGTCGCCTGCAGCAGCAGCAGAAGCAGCAGCAGCAGCTTCCCTTGTCCTGGCCAGATTAATGGCTGAATGGGCTCTGCCGTGCCCAGCAGTCCCCCTCTTGCCGCCCCATTGGAGAACATGCTGAAACTGAGCAGGCTGGCATTATCGGGCACAGCCAGACCACACTGTGAAAAGGGATTACGCCGTCAATCGTCACGCTCACAAACAACATGCTGCAAAAAAAAAAAAAAAAAAAAAAAATCCTTCTCCCAGCTTGGATAAAGACTGGCAACACCCCCACCTCTCCAGAAAGGGGGGGGATCTGAGAAAAATGTCTTGCTTAAACAAAGGATCCCCCTCCTCCCTCTGTTGATGAATTGGCATAAATATGCATGCTTATTAATCATGACAGCAAAGAAAGCAACAGAGACAAAGGGAAAGAAGGGAAAAGAGTAAGAAAGGTAGAAAAACAGGTGAAAGAAACAAAAAGTGAGCGTATGCAATTATCCCTGTGTTGCCCTGTTTAGAAAGCTAGCGTTATTACAGGGCTGTTTGCCCTCTCTATGCATTTCATTAATTAAGATGGGAGGATGCACAGGCCGCAATGAGACGAGGTCATTAAGCCCACCACAACACTCTTCCCTACCCTGAGCTGGCTCACAGCATTGGCCCTATTGTTCCATCAACAGAAAAGTGAGACATTCAACACTCAGAGCTGCAGTAAAACCCGTGCTGCTGCACACTTACACACAAGGTCCAATGAACCACATCTGTGCTTTCCTGGATCAGGTCACATGCTTGCCAAAACAAATATGTCTGTCTTTCATTTAGCTTGTACAGAGCTATGTTTTCCTCCTTTCTCCCTCTCCTTCTTCCTTCACTCTGTCTGTTAGTTCTGTTAGCTAGAGGGTAAAACAGGTGCAAAAACAGGGGAAAGAAGTTGCGCACCACCTGGGCTTCTCTAGAAGGCTCTGAGGTCACAGAGAGGCTTGCATGGTGAAAGGGAGTTGATCATCTGTTTGTCCTTCTCACAGCCACACTTTTAAGCTCTCTTTTGCAACATGCCTATCAGATAATAATCATATCAAATGCAGTTAGTTATCATATTCTCTAACACCTTTTTCACCATTAGATTACTTTAATTTACAGCCATTTCAACAATCGAAACTTATTCTATGTTGCCCTGTCCTGTCCCTATGTGTAGTTTGTTTTCCTTGATCATATACTCTGTGTATGTGTACCTTACAAATAGTCCCTCAGGGACAAATAATGTTTTGAATTGAAGTAAATATGTATTAGAAAAAAAAAAAACATTTCTGCTGTTTGTTTTTCCTACCTTCTCATCTTTTCTTCCTTTTTTGCATTTTTTCACTCGTTATTATTAGAGAATATTAGTTTATCTGTGTATAGCTTGGTTGCATATGTTTTTTTTTTTGTTAGTATTACATTACATAACATGCTCAACAGAAAGCATTCCCTGTATTTTTATAGCAGTGTGACCATACTGGCATGTTTTCCTATTCCTATTATCTATTTTCTTTGATTTTATTTTTAAATCACTTCCTTCCAGTTGGTTGAAATAAGCAATTATACAGTAGTGACAATAGAGTAATTAAATTTGCATAGATCTTTTTAGATCCTATAGTTACCCAGATGCAGTGGTTTGTGCGTTGTCATAGTGATACTGGTCCTAATATTGTGATAGTCTTTCATCTCAGTCCATCTTTTCTTCTTTCCTCCACCCTCAAAGTCCTTTGTGTTACTCAATGTGCCATTGCAAAATGAGTTTTTTTTGTTTGGTTTTAGTATAAATGTCTTCCAGATGGGCCTGAAGTAATGAGCCCAGGTGTAATGGCTTATAGGCCCAACATCCCAATGACCTTTTAACTTTGAAGTCACTATGGGTTAGCCATCAAGCTCTCTGTTCTCACAAGCTTTCAATCCATCCTAATCAATTCATTCAGATGGATAGAGGTTCCACTGACACTTCTAAAAGGGAGATAAATAAAGAACTATGTGTTTAAAAGACAAATGTCATATATTTCTACAATCCCCAAGCTTGTTGTTTATTGTTTTCTATTCTAAACTCAGCCAGGAAAGTCAAACATTAGAGGCAGAGCCAGTACTTATTTGCGTATGAAGACCCCCAGCTGCATTGGACTTTAAGGATTACTGTGCATTACTGCATCACAGTGGCTGCTGTCATGTCTTGTTAACCCTCTCCTTCCCTCTCTCATAACAGGTCCGGGATATCCTCGATTCTCAGGAAGTCTGGCCCATACTTTCCTTCCAATGAGCCACTTGGACCACCATGCCAACAGTGGAGTTCTTTATGGGCAGCACCGTTTCTATGATACACAAAAAGGTGAGAAGCGAGAAAATAAAATCTCAATAAAATAAGACATTCAAATGCAATTTCAAAAATATATTTTATGCTGTAATGTTGCAAGGGCTACCGAAATAAAGACTCTGGAATGCTGTCATGAGCACACTTTCTTTTTATTTGCTTTAAATAATATGTTTATTTTAACTAACCAACCTCATTTCCTCTTGTAGAGAACTTCTATCTGCGGGGTCTCCCTTCCCAGCCACCTCTCATTTCAGCCAATCACAGTCTGCCACCAATGTCCAGGGCAGGTTCAGGACACCCTCAGGGGTCCTGCAGTCGAGACAGAGATCCAGGAATGGGGTCAGGTATCCATAAGGGTCTCAAAGAGGGATCTGTGGAAAGGGGAGTGGTACCTGTCAAGGACAAAGAGAGGTCCAGCAGCAAACAAGAAGTAAAAGAACGACAGCAACAGCAGCAGCATCATAACCACCAGACATCCCAGACCACACACCATCACCATTCCCACACCCATCAGCAGCACCCTCACTATTCGCAGCACCCGCTTCCCCTGGAGGAGGTCAATAGTCGGGCCCTGGAAAGGCACAAGGTATCACTCACAATGGATTACAACAAGGAGCACCCTCAGAGTATAAGCAAGCCTCTTAGTGCCTGCTTGCACAATGGCAAGATACAGAATGGAGATGCAGGAACTGCAACAGCGGCAAAGGTCTCCATGTCCAGCTGTGGTGGGGAGGGTACAACCCTCCGTGCTATGGGGGGTGGGGGGGCCAGCCAGGGCAGACATATGGCGTCTAGTGGCAGTGGTCGCTGCACCAAAGAAGGGGTAAGTGGGGAAATGAGGATCAGTGAACAACCTTCAGACTGTCTGGAAAGGGGTCAGGCACCACTTCACCACTCTCTGCCCTACTCTGTACCCCCACCCTTACACATGGGCTCTGCTACCGGAGGTGCACACCCTCATCCCCATCCTCATGCTCATCCTCATACGCATCCACATCCAGGAGGCTTCCACTGCCTTCAGCTCCACCCCAGCCATCCACACCACCCACATCATCCCCACCATACACACCACCATCCGGACTTTTTCTGCCCACCCCCACCTGCTCCTCTAGCCAATCCTGCCTCACAAGAGAGGGGCCCCGTCAATGTAGGGCGAGAGCCTAAAGTCACAGGGCCGACATTTGTGCCATCTGTGGCAGACCTAGGGGACAAATCTAGTGGGCCATTCCAGCTTGGCAACCCTGACTGCCAGGGTGTGGATAGTGGAGGAGGAGGTAGTAATGCCAAAGACAAAGCATTAGAAAAGAATGGTGGTGGGCACCATAGTAGTTGGCAGAGAAAGCAGCAGCAGCAACAACAACAGCAGCAGCAGCAGCACCCATACAGAAAAACAGAGAAAGCTCCAGACTGGATGCAGTCCCACCACCAACACGTTCAACCCTCACAACTTCCACCGCCTTCCCAACAACAACAACAACAGACGCCACATTCTCAACAGCAGCACCAAGTTGTACGATCACGCAGTGCTGAGTGTATAAACAGTGGTGTGGACATGGATGTGTTCAGATCCTCACTTCCCCAAGGACCTAAGACAGGACACACCATCCCTCATTCTGTAAACACTTCTCCTTACAGAGACTGTTCCCATCAAGGACCCCCGCCTAACTCCTCCCCACTTGGAAATAAAAACATGGGCCAACATAATGGGACTGCAGCAGCCCATGGTCCTGGAGGTAGCTGCTCCTTACAGAGAGATGGCCAAAAGGTAGCCAGGATTCGCCACCAGCAGCATGGCCGACCTGGCGCAGATGCTCCTTCTCCAGCTGAGTTAAACCAGAGTTCTAGTCAAGAGCTTAAAAGAAAGATGGACATGTCACCATATGGTTACGGCAACAGCAGTGGACAACACCACCACCAGCAGCCCCCAGTGCCACCCTGGGCTATGAGGCCACCCCATCACATGTCACAACCTGAGGAGGAGCAGAGGAAGTCCTACATGGAGCTAGGGAGCACTGGTGGGCAACATTCACAGCAGCAACAACAGCCAGGAATGAACCTGCCTCCCCCCCAGCCTCCCTCTGCACCACCCCTCAGTCAGCAACAGCAGCCACAGCAGCAACCTGATCCCCAAGGTCCAACTCAGGGTGAGAGCAGTGCCATGAAAAACCTACTAAAGTACAGCAACCAGCAACAGCCACTGCTCCTCTCTCAGAAAAGCCCGTTTGGGGGTCTGGGAAGTCTTAAATCAGGTCTGTCGGGGGGTAGCTGTGCCCTGCAGGGCAACAAACAGACTTTACCTTCCAGAAAGGGCCCAACCAATGACAGTGAGCGCACTGATTACAGTGGGCGAGGCCGGGAATTGGGGGACACAAGTCACGGGGAAAGTGAGGTGCGGCAGCCACCGGTGGGAATTGCAGTGGCAGTGGCCAGACAAAGGGACCCTCCATGTCGGTCAGCAGACAGTCACCACAGCCGGCAGGGAAGGGTACATCCCTCTGTGAAAGGTGAGAAAGAAGATCATGTTTGTGGCCTGTCAGTCTTAACACAAATATATTATTAAACTTAAATATGAAATAATAAGAAGAAAACAGGAAAACAAACCTTTCATAACCTGGAAAAATATAGAAATTTTAATTTTGTGGTGATGAGACTAGTTAAATTCATAAATATTGTATTGTGTATAGCTCTTCAGCCTTTAAATACTCAGAGGATTCATATTATTTACTCTGCAATAATCCCAAATGATGCAAGTGGTGCGAGCATCATTTTAATATAATTTGATATTATTTATCAGTTATGATACCCATAAGACAAAACTACTTAATTTATCCCTAAAGGGAACCAAAAAACAAAAAATCAGACAAACGTAAACTATTGTGCTACACAAATAGTAACAACAATTTACCTAACAATGTACTTAATATCAGCTCCTAACCAGAACATAAATAATTTTTTAGCTTTGTCATTATTTTACAGACACTCTCTCATGATTTTTTTTTATTCTAATATCAACTGTTTTGTCTTTTTTTGTGTGTCTTGTCCAAAGACTTAAGAGAAGGTTGAGGGTGAACAGCTGCAGCCTGGCGAGTGGAAGAGATAGAGCAGGATCTAATCTGCATATTCATAGACAGTGCATATTAAATGAGACAAAGGTGTCGAGTTCATCTAAGCCATTGTAAGGCATGAAGGGATTATCTTCACGGAGAAGAGAACGATCTTCTAAATATGTAACTGGGATGAACAGAGAGTCATTGTCAGAGGCTTAATCAATGCCAAGACAGGGTGGTGGAGAGGGTAGCTGCTTCTTACAGAGAGATGACCAAAAGTAAGGATGGAGGGATTTGAGGTGGGGGTTACAATATCTATGCAAACAGGGACACACATCTGTCCCCCTTTAGATTTGGATTCGATGTCCATCTATTTATGTTTTCATTTTCAGTACAATGGAAGGTTATGCAATATCTCCTAATAGGCCATGCAAACATTTTGCATGTGAGACTGAATTCAATTTATATATGGCCATATGTCAAGACCTGTAAAATTACAAAAAATAAATTACTGTAGTTTTTAACAGTTTGATCCAATAAATTGTCTTTTTTACACACTGTACACACAAATTTATTGTTTTATCAATTTTTTTCTCTTGAACATAAAGCAGTTTTCACACTAACTGAATCATTTGCAAGTGAAGGGCAAAAGACTTATGAGTATGTCTGCACTGTGAGACAAAAGTGAAAGCTGATGGTTAGGTTGATACTTGTCTCACAGGACCACCCCGCTCCATGTATCCCTCAGATCCCGCTGAGGAGGAGAGGAAGCGAATGAGTGAGGACCAAATAGGCCTCCCTTGTCTGGACAGAGAGAGAGATGCATATATCAGGTGAGCTAATGTAAAGATGTTGCTCCACATCATCTGAATTCCTGGAAAACATCTGCATTGTGATCTTCAGCTGTGTATAATTGTCTTTACTTTCTCATGACTACAGGGAAAATAAAGAAAGGGTGGAGTTTGCAAGGATCCACCCCTCCAACAGCTGTCACGGAGACCTCACCTCTCATCTCATGGTCCCTGGTGGGGCTTCTCTCCAGTCTGGGCAGTTAGGAGATCCTGCTGCACATTCTGCTCACCACCATTGGATGCCAAGAACTGGAAGTCCATCCCTCTGGATGACAGGACACTCTTACGGTAAGAGAATACTTTTAGAAATAAAGATACTAAAATTGATCCTACTCATTTTGGTCTTATAAATTAGATTTTTTTTTTATTATTATTATTTAATTTTATGTTGTGAAAATATAAAGGATGTTGTGCTGTTTGTGATTTTTTTTTATTTAAAATATCATTTGTAATTATCAAATTAAATCCTTTTTTATAAAGCAGGTATAGGTCATACAACACTGCACCAGAATCTGCCCCCTGGTTTCTCTGCTGCCATGCCAGGCCCCCTGCAGCCAGTTCTTCCTCTGCCTCAGGATCCCTCTGCTCAGCTGGTGGTCCTGCCCTCTGAGCCTCCCAGCCATCCTGCAACCCATCACCTGGGTATGCCATTACTTTGTGTCCAAATTCACTTCAGCCTTACCACAATGCAATTTTAGGGTTCATAATCTGAGCATAATGTTAAATCAGTTGTTGGTAATCAAATTGATTTTGTGAAGGTTACCAACATGCTTCTTTGTCCAATTGCAGTGGTGTTCTCAGTGGGTCAGAGAGCTCATATGACGCTGTATGCACACTACACTAAACTATCCCAGCAGAAGAAGAGAAAGTGTTAAAGCGAGGGAACTCACAGTAGACACATATTCAGTTAACAAGCAGCACAATTTAATTAGCTCACAGTCCTTGACGGTACATTTTCTTCTGAGCTCCACAGGAGTTTCAGCTGAGGAGATGAGTGCATCAATGGAAACTGCCCCACAGGAAACATTTCCATTTCCAATTCTGGGTTGAATTTTTTTGCTGTTTCACAAAAGGGGGTTGAAAGAACGAGTAAATTTGAATGAAACTGTTAATAAGAAATGCATGATACATCACTAATAGGGAGTTTAAAAAGAAAGAAGCTTGTGTGGTGGTTTTCTAGAGTGTGTGAGTATAATGTCCATCATAACATGCTTCACATGTAACCAAGCTCTCTCTTCAGTTCAAATAATTGAAGAAAGAGTAAAAAAGTAAAACCTCAGAAATGGCATCTAAGCTCTCTGCTAGGTCCTTTAGCAGATGCCCTCCTGTGGTTTGGAGGGGCAGGTGGGACTTCTGGTATGAATAGAATGCTCCAAAATATCTATTCCCAGTTCAGCATCTTGACCTTTTAATCAACTTACAGTCATCATCGTCTGGTCACAGTTTACCATTGTAATAACATTTTCCCAGCATTCCAGATTCTTGAAGTAGATTTTTAGAAACTGCCCCCTGGAGCAGTAGACTGTGGGATTGCTGTTGTCTGGGGAAATGCTGTTCTGTGAAGTAAAAAAAAAATTTAAGGGATAGATGTTGCCATAAAAAATGAATACAATTGGTTTTAAATGATCCATAATGATTTTGCTGTTTTAAAATAGCTGAGTGGGAGGCTCATAATGATGGATAGGAAGAAACAATTGTTCCCTGCTCACTAATGTATTCCAGTGTTTTGAACATAGCATTGTTGTGTATGAATTTAAAAAAGAGTGATACTTAATGTGTGTATGCACATGCATGCACTTTTGTTCTAAGGTAGCTCCCTCCATCACATTCCTCCTCCCTCTTCTCATTAGATGTGATGGAGCAGCAAGGGCTGTGGCCCCCTGTGTACGGCGCCCGGGGCCCACCCTCCCACATGCAGCATCCTGCTGTGTACTCCAGATCTCAGTTTCTACGGCAACAGGAGCTATACGCTCTCCAGCAGCATCAACAGCTCCAGCATCAGCACCAGAGTCACCAGTCGCAACAACCACAGCTACAGCCTCAACCTCAGCAGCAGCAGCAGCAGCCGCACAGAGCTGCACACAGCATGCAACACCAAGCCAATCACAATGCACAGGTGGTTATCAGGTTCTAATATCTGTCTCTCTGTCCTTTTGTCTAAAAGTACACTGGAAAGAACTGGTTTCTAAGTGAATATCAAGATTACTTATTTAAGATTATATCGATTTATTCACTAAATATGCATACAACAATAATTTACTTCTAATTTGTCAGGCACAGAAGAGACCAGACGAGCCTTCAGATGAACTAGAGGAGCTAATTTCAGAGCCAAGAACGTCCAAACCTGCCAAAGCCTATTCTTACAACCCTCCACAGAGGAACGCCTCACCCCCTGGGGCCTGCGCCACTCACCTGTCCCCTTGTTACCAATCCCCCTCACTGCGCCAGCACCCTAGAAGCACTCCCTCAACACCTTGTCCTGCTCCCAGCCCTGTTGCAGCAGCCCCTCATTCTCCTGCCATCAGTCCTGCCCCACCTCAATTGCTCAAGGGGGGTGAATCCCAGGAAAAGAGAGGCGAGGGACAGCCCCCACAAGATTACCCAGAGTCTCTGGAGCCTGGTATGCAAAAATATCTTGACAATTTCACAAATGCCTAGGATAAAATGTGTAGAATTAAAGCTTGTAAAAACAGATGCTGATGCCGGTTAGTTATAGATGAGAAGGAAAATAAGTGTAACACATGATTTTAAAAAGAGCTGTAAAAGAACTCTATGATATTGCACCTTTTACACTATACTGAATGGAAATTGGAATTGCCATTTGTAAGTGATCCAGTTTTTCAGCTGTTTGGTTAAACGTGTGGGTGGCTCTTCTGGATTGTCCATGATTGACTAAACAGCTAAAAGCTGAGGAAAATGACTGCTGGCTGTGTCGGGTGCTTTATTGTGCTGTTACCTTGGTAATAACTGAGAAACACCTCAGTTGTGGCCCTCACCTTGCAGGCCTTGCACTCTTTTCATCATTATTAATGTCTGGCTAATCTCTCCCACATGCCAGAGGAATTGTTAGGCTTGCTGATAAACCAAAGGTCTGGCTCACTTTAAATAATACACACACAAAAACCACACGCAGCTCCTTGAGGTTCTCTACCACTCCTGCTGGGAGATCAAGGCAGAGCACTACTTAAATGCCTTTCCCTGTTTCCCAGCCCTTAAAATCTTGGTAAGGGAGTTAAGTTTAACATGACTACCTTAAAATGCAAAAGTCTTATCAAGAAAATTGTCCCTTTTATTGCATTTTAGTTTAAATATAGTATCATTATTTACTATTCTCATAGCAGATTTTAGCAGATCAGTTGATGATTCTATTATTTGTATTTCTGTGTACAGACTTACCTCCTGGATACACCTACCCTGCTATAGCCATGGGCTACAGGAGCGGACCTTCCACACAGGATGTTCGACTGGCTGAGCCAGCTGACCTGGAAGCAGTCCAACCTGCTGGGCATGCTCCTCATTCCCTTGCCAGCCTTGGGGAGGAGTTAGACTGCCAAGTGGTGGTCATGCCCCTCCCAGAGACACTCCCACTCAAGGAAGTGGTGCCCGAAGAAGAGGAAAGAGTGGTTGAAAGGGTTCTGGAACAGAGGGAGGAAGCAGAGGTTGTAGCAGTGACGGCGGCCAATTATGTGCCTAGTGAACAGGAGGCAGATGAACAGGGTTCAGCTGAAGAAGATGTACTGGTTTGCCCCCCTACTGAGAGTCCAGTGTGCAAGACAGCTTCCTGTCCAGTTCCCCTTTCAACAGAAGAACCAGACAGGCCAGCGGTCATTACTTTGGAGGAGGAAGAAGATGACAAGGCAGTGTGTGGGGAAAATCAGGTGGCGCATGATCAAAAGGTCAACATGCCTGGGGAGCAGGAGCCAGAGATGCCTGCCATCATTGAGCTTGACCCAACTTCCCCTGCTCCTGCTGAGCCGCAGTGCCCACCCCTAGTGGGAGCAAAGGACAGTGAGCAGCAGCATGAGAACAAGATGACCCCTGATGATGCCTCAGTGGATTTTGCTTTTGCATGCAGCTCAGGCGAAGAAACTGTTGCTGTGCCCCAGAAACCTCTCGTGCCCTGTTACTGGAGCCTGGAGCTGCTGATTGCTGCTGCTTTTTGCACAGATGTACCCCCCTTTCCTTTGTTCCCTTATAGCACCCCATCAGCTACACCATCACAGTGCACCCCCAACCAGGGTATGGAGCTTCTGAGTGAGCTGGCAGATCTGGAGCTGCAGCAGCAAAAGCGGACATGTGGGAAAAGTCAGGGTGAGGGACAATGGATCTTCCATGACTCATATATGCTGACATACACAAGCAGTCACTGGGGCTACAAATACACAAGCCACAACTTCTCTCATATACTTCACCCTGCTTTATCTCTTTCCTCTGAGACAGCTCCACATCCCATACCCCTCTCAGGCCTCACCTCCTTTGTTTCTTTACCTTCACTGATACTCTTCTCTTCCTGCTGGTCTCAAGGGCCTTTGGGGGATTCTAACATATCCCAAGAGAGGCTGTCTGTATGCCTGCCGTTGCTCTTGTATGGCATGTTAAAAGCACTTTTATTTCCTAAAGGCTGTTCTAAAGATGCAGAGGCCTCAGGAGAGGAAGAAGAAACAGGAGGATATGGTTGAAGAGCTATTAAAGGGTGTATACCTTCCTTTTTTAGCTCCTTCTCTCACATGTCCAGCTTAGGGAGTCATCTTGCTGTTTTTTCATCCTGTAGATGTTTGACCCACACATGTGCAGACACACTTTAACTACAAAGAGACACAGAAATCGGTTTCTTTTTCTCCTAAATACAACATGCTAGCAAAAGTTGGTGTGTAATCACATTGGATGGATGTGCAGTGGATGTTTTCAGCACCCTGGAGCATTGCCTGGCTAATTAGACCCCATTGTTTTAAAGTGCCTTTAAAAGCTTTCTTGTTTTTCAAAGCTCCATGTGTTTTTTTATTCATGCAAAAGGATGTTTTGTGTTTACCACAGCATCCTAATGCATTTAACTGTTCCCAAAAGAGGGCTCTATAAAAAGGATATCATCTGATTTCAGAGTTAGTGATATTGTCATCTTGATGCAGTTCTGTTGACAGCTCAGGAAAGTGTTGCATGTCAGTTTTGAGTCACAACAATAGTCTTTATCAAAACAAGAGCATGAATACAAATGAATAGAATAAGTATTTTTTTCATGTTAAGATGTTAGACAATTCCACTTTGTAAACAAAATATTTTTTCACAAGGCAGCAGTTTCTGCTGCTCTTTCTGTAGCCCAGTCCATTAATAGCAGATTTTCCAGCCAGGGCCAATAGCAGATAGCCATACAGGAACCACAAACTGAGTCCATATTGATATAAACAGAAAACTATGCTGCATTACCTTTGTATTGGCTTAATGTGCACAAATTTTACCTGCATTTGTCCACTGTTTCTCAAGATTTGCCACATGATGTTTATATACACAAACTCCACCACATTTGTCTTGCTTTGACATGTTTTTTTTTTTTTTGGTAAATGATGAGGAATGTTCAGTTGTAATGTCTCTGAATCGAGAATGTAAAGGAAGGGATACTAGTAACTAAATCAGTATTTCTTTTACACAGAAGAGGAGCTGCTCATGTTCGATCTCCAAAGTCTTGCTACTTTGGCTACAGCCCGTGCCTTGGAATTAGGATCCCAAGAAGTCAGCAGTATGGGCCCTGGGCGACACTACCCAGCTCGCAGGATCCTGAATTTACGTAGAAAGTGCAGCTGGGCACCTCGCAATGAGCCAGTAAGATACAACTATGGAATCTATTGTGACTTTTTGTCAAAATAAATAAATGCGTTACGTAGTGAAAATAAAATTTTGCTTGAAAAGTCTTACAGTTTTTTTTTAAAAATAATATTAGCTTTGTAACGTTCTAATTTTTTGTACTTTAGGTGTGCCCTGCCAAAGTTAGCATGGAAACAATGGATGGTCCTGAGCTTGCAATGCGTGTAAAGTTGGCTGAGATACAGCGTCACTACAAAGAAAAGCAAAAGGAGCTGGTCAAACTTCAGAGGAAGCATGATCATCAGTGAGTATGACCTAATCCCTCTTTCCTGCTAAACTGCATGGTTTTGCATTGTTTAATGTTCAAACTAATAAAAACCCTATGTAATATATTTCTTTAAGTATGTTACTGCTACTGCCCTATTACGCTCAGATAAATGTAATTTTATTTACTTCTTTTGTCTGCTTGCATGTTTACATCTTCTTGTGCATGCAGGAAGGAAGAAACTCCCCGCAGCCCAGCACGTCGAGGGCCAGGGCGGCCGAGGAAGCGGAAGCCCACCCTCAGCACAGGTCCAGTGTCCTCAGCTGAAGGCCAAAGAAAAGTCAAGTGAGTATCAGTCAGCTCATCTCCGCTGGCTGGCCCTTGTCCAGTCCTGCATGATAAGCCCCTCTGTACCACTGGCATACAAGGACTGCTTCTAATTGGCATAAACAGGAAATGGGAGAACCAATGAACCATTCTAGAAAGATTACTTGAACTCTCTCTAACCTAATAATGCTGGTGTTAACTGTCTGATAGTATATTCTGTGTCAGTTATGTCTGCTGGTGTTTAAGCATGATTTATAGACTATATACGACTATTTCAGTGGCAACACTTTAGTACATTGTGAGGTTTACTGAGCTTGGTTTTTAGGGGAGCTGAAGGCTGAATCACAAGCACACAGTGTTGTCAAAGTACAATAATTCTCCTGTGCTCTGTCCCAGCAGCAGGACATTTTTGCCATTATGGTACCACAGGTTTAGCAGCCGTCCAAAGGCTATCTAAGGCAATCAAAGATTTGCTTACAGATGCAGCTATATTCAATTTCCATGTATATTTAACAAAAATATTAGTGGAAAAGGGCAGCAGAATAGAAACTGGAAGACATTTAAAACTAAGGATCTGCAGCTTTTTCTTTCCTTTAATGTGCTTTTTGTAAAGTAATATCACTGCCATTTGCTAGTGAGGACTGATAAACCAGAGGGTTCTTGGGGGTAAAGGTTTGCAGTCAGGCTTCAGTTAACCTTGTCAGGGTTCAGAAGGGCTTAGGAAACTACATGTCTCCTCCCGGCATTCTTTTTCTCCATCCTCTTTTCTTACTGAGGTTTCTGGGCAACAGTTCGTTGTGTTCCCAGTTGCCCCTCTGCGTTGTCACCTCCACTCTCCTTCCACCCATGTATCCCTTGCCAGGCCAGCGTTGATCAGAGAGGGGATGCTGATGCTGGGTGACAATGACACCAAAATGAAAGGGTAACAGGCCAGGTCCCTACAGTGAAGTTCAGTGGATGGGAGGTGATGGGATACTCGTGCAGGCCGAAGCACTGAAAATAGCGTGTGTCTGTCTTGTGTTCAAAACTTTTAACATGAATCTTCTTCAAAGCGGTTGTGCAGGGTGTTTACTCTTTTCTTTGTGATGTGTGTCTTTATTTTGCCTTATTAAGAGATATGCCTTAGAATAAGAAATAGGAAAGCAGACAAGGGAGTGATTGGCCCCTTGTTGTGTTGCATGGCAGGGTTCTATAAACCACATGCTGCACCTGTCACTCATGCTGATACGTGACGCTGACACTTTAGCGCAGATGGAGATTAGCAACAGACAACCCAACCATTTAGCATCGCTATCTTTTTCTTGAGCCACCAGGAGCTTGTGGCAGCATCTTAGTGAGAGATGCATTCAAGCTTCTCTGCCATTACATATGGATGCAGCTATGAACGCATTGACACAGAGACTGTTTGTTTTTGTGCATGCCTCTATTATTCCTAGGAGCACTGAAGTCCTTTGTGGTGGTGCTTTGATTTTTGCGGGGGGAAGGAGGGAATACTGCTTGCCAGCAAACTCTACTAATCAATTCTGTTTAATTAGTCACTGTGCGCTCAACCCCACCAGCCCCCCCACAGAGGGGAGGGACTCTGTCACGATGCGTTTGTCAGCGGCGGAAGGGAAGCCGTGGCAGGATCTGCCTCAGAGGGACAGCTCACACTTCACTAGCACCTCTGTCACTCAGTCTGTCAGTGGGCAGACAGTCACACTGCAAGATGATTGCCTTCATTTTTACAGGTGCATGGTGGCATATATTGGTCATGAGATTATGAGTGCTACACACAATACGCCATCAACATTCACATGCTTTGTTCCGGCACTGAAAATTCACACATAAACAATTAAGCACACGCAAATTTGAGTCGAAGAATATCTGGTTACAGCGGCATATGTGGAACAATATGCAGCTAAAGAACAAACACAATTTGAAACATGCTGCATGTATCTACTTAACAAACTCTGCCTGCTTCTGTATATGCGAGTGATTTCCTTGGCTATATGCAGATGAAGAGAGCGGGAGTTAATCTTTTGTTTGAGCATGGCCTGGCTCATGTCGGTGTGGTCTATGGGCAAGCTTCCAGAGCAAAATTCAAGGGCGTTTGGAGTGGTTGGCCTGTGATGCTGCTCAGTGTAGGGGAAAGAGTGTGCCACAGTGATATGAAAAGGCAACTTGGGGAGAAAACAATACAGCTGAATACAAATGCAATGCCTTCAAAACATTCACAGTATCCTTCAAAGAGATGCAGAAAACTCTCAGGCTGTAAACACATTCCCTTGATAAGGCATTAATAACTCTTATAACACAACACCCTCAGACAGTCCCAGGCTTCTTTTTTTGGATCCCAATTTTCCAAGTATGTGGCTTAGACACTGAACCCTACTTGTTCTTTTTTGTTACTCTGTTCACCAGAAAGAAAAAGGAAAGTTATTAGATCTCACAGAGAGGTGACTCAACTCTGTTTTTCTCCTATGATGTCCTATTCCCACTTTTTCTTTCAAACCACCAACATTCTTCTCTGATAAATGTCTCTTTCTTGTTTTGACTGGCAGGTCGATGGGGGTGGGGCTTGGTTTGTCGCCTGAGGACCTCGGAGGGGTCGGAGGCAGTCAGAGAAGGAAGAAGAGGCTGTCCAGTCGAGGCTTTGAGCGACTCAGCAGCACACAGGTCAGGGTCCCCTTGTCCTGCTCCCTTTTGTCCTGTAACTTGAAATGAAAGAGGCTGCTCTTTGTTTCTTTTCATTTGATATATTCCTCTTTTGCACACTATTTTTTAATTAGGTTCTACCCTTAAGAGTCAGATCCTCTGCTCTCCACATTAATATCTTTTTCACTGGGGCTTCTACTATTCCTTTTTTTTTAATGTGTGTGTGCAAGGGCCCCCTTCCTCTGACATCCTGAAGCTTTTGTGGCTTCTGTAACAGGGTGCGTAACTGGCTTTCTCTTGCTCTCTCATCTCTCTCTGTTGCAGCAGATAAAAGGACAGGGCTGCAGAAAAAGCAGTCTTCACAGTGTGCTCAGCTCCAAGCTGGCGGCTGATGTGGCACAGCTCAAACAGAAGGCCCAGGTTAAAAAGAATATCTCAGGAACGGGCTCCAGAGACAAGGAAGTATCCCCCTGCAACTCCAACTCCAAGCATGGACACAGAGGCCAGGGTACAGTCAAAGCTGAGTCCTGGCGAGAGTCTGGAGGACAAAGTGATACAGGTAGATACTGGCAATTTATGTGCCAATTGTCCTCATGCCTTATAGCATGAGGACAATTGGCACTTCGCTTTCCTGAGAGCTCCATGAAACATATGCTTAAATTTTCTTTGGTTTGTCAACTCCTCAGCAGCTAGTGTGGACAGTGTCCCCCAAGAAAGCTGGGGTGTCCCAGTGCGTCATGGATCTAAAAAAGGATCCGCCACCCTTGCACAGGGCTCCTCCCACCTGAGCCAGTCAAGAGGAAAACTTGCCCATTGCCAAAGACAAGAAAAAATGGAGGAGGAAGAGAGCTCTTCTGCAGAGAGTGACTCCTCTGACCAAGGTGAGGCAGTGCCAACAGATTTGAATATGATACATACAGTTATAGGAAATGAAGCTGCCCCAGTGTCATATAAAAACCAGGATGCCCTCTCATTTATGGTGTCATGACTCCTCATGTCCCCCTTTCACATTGCTGCTTTGCAGTGCAGCTTCTCAATTCAAAGATCAGAGGGGCTGAAGCTTCAAAATGAAGCACATTTACAAAGTTTAATGTCTTCAGTGATGGAAGAGGAGAAAGGATTTCTAAGTCGGAAACAGGATGCACAGAGAAAGAAGTTCAAAAAATGAAAATGCCTCTGGTCATTGTTCAGGATCTTGACTTTTGAGCTTAAAGATTATCAGTTTCCTTGTGTTCCTGCTGACTTCTGGGTTCTGCGTTTTACAAAGTGAAGTAAACTAGAGATACAGTATTTATTACAGCTATTTAATTAGCTCAACATATGTCAGCTCATTTAACAGCCACACTCAATAGGCTACCTTGATGACTAAAAAGATTGAACAAAACAAATGCTACAAGAAACAAATCTATTAGTCTTGTGGTACATAAAGAGACCTCACATGTTTTGGTGAAGAAGAATAAAGAACCAAATTCTGATACACATAAATGACCAGAGGACTGAATTAGGTTTACCTCGACAGAGGACCTTAAAATTCAGCACTCATTGTCTTAACTTGTAAATCATTGTAAAACCAACCAGAAGAGAGTGAAAAGGTGTTGATGAATGTCTTGTAACAGACTGGCGTGTTCATGGACATCTGACACCTCGGTGATTGGCCTTGTTGGCTGGCCTGGGTTAGACATGCAGCCACAGCTGTGGACACTTGGCTGTGAGAGGCTTTGACAGCCCTGGAGACTCACAGACTGGGTCAAAGAGCTGCAGTGACAAATACACACAAAAACTCACTCTGACTCTCCCAAGCACACTAGCTCACAGTAACATGTGGGTTCACACCAGGAAATACCACTGAGGCAAAGCACTTCATACATCATCTCTATGAACCGTTAAACACTTTACTTAAATGATAATGAGGTGCCTGGGAAATGAATAAGTTAAAGAACTTTACTTGTTAGCAATGACTAGAGATGTTTAATAAACCTCACGCGTTTACAAGAAAATACCTAATGTATGCTGTATTGTTTGCATATCATTAGAAGATGAAGAAGCGGAAGTAAGTTATGAGACTGATGAAGGCCAAGATTACAGAGCCCGACTCCCCAGAGACATCACTTCTTGCTCCTCCAAGACAGGCCCCAGTCCCTCATCTGTCGTTAAACTGGAGGCCAACCAGAAAGCCAGAAACAAAAAGCAGAGACAGGAGCTTTATGGTGAGACTGCCCTTTGAAACAATTTATAAGTCAACAAAACAGCCTCACATCTTCGTGGGAAGCATCTGTTTTGTGATTTTCCTTCTTTCTTGTCTGGTCTGAAATGTTTTTTTTTTTTAACTGAACCACACAGGCTTTCAGAGTCTGTCTGGAGCAGAGGGGGAAGTCAAAGTAAGGAAGAAGCCCACCTGTAGGCTGAGCATGGCCACTGCAGTCAAAAGCCACCAAGACCAACGGCCTGAGGGAGTTCGAAGAACATGTGGACCTAGGCCTAAGGAACCCAGGTGGGGCAGCCTTGGGACAAGAGGCAGTCGCTACAGGAGGAGCATGGGACTGGTCACGTTCCCCACCACCAGTGAGAGGTTGAAGAGGGCGACACGCAAGAACACCATGCTAAGAGGAACAATCAATAAGGTAGTTTTAGTCTACTATTACTGTCAGTCAAATTAAAATGAATACATTGCTTCTGCTTACATTTTCTTTTGTATTAAAAATGAACAATTTAATAACAGACAAAATACCATTTTAGTTTTCAAATGATTTTTTTAAAACACACACTTTTAACCTACTCTGCTCTGCCTGCACTTTCCATTACCATGACCTGAGTATTTACAAACACACTTTGAGTTGTATTCACCACTGATCTTGTCCTTTCTCATGTTGGCTTTAATAGAGAAAACACTGCTGGTCAGTCGGAGCCCCAACTTCACAGGATGAGGAGGGGAGCAGGGGACGAAGAAGCAAGGACCAACAGGTAACAGTCACATGAAAACTACTGAACAGAATCTGCATTAACTAACACATAAGTCAGCCTCCAGAATGGAATGGGTGTTAGTGTTTTTAAAAAAAATGGCTCAAAACAGATGATGGTGAAGGCTATTAAATGGAAGTTTGACTTGTATGCGTAACAGTCCATCATTTCTCACACTCCCTATCTACACAATTGTCCTTGATGTAAACTCATATCCATTTCTTTTTCTTTCTTATTTTCCAGTCAAAAGGACGAGCAGTAAGTCGTCTGCTGGAGAGTTTTGCAGCTGATGAGGGCTTTCAGATGGATGGTAGCAGCTTTTCAGAAGAGGAGGAGGACAGCAGCCATTCACGCAATAAAAAATGCTCTGAAGGTAAAAAAAGAAATAAAACAGGGTATCATCCCTTTTTTCATGAACTTGAGAATTTTTGATGATGATTAAAACTTAATTTGGCATCTTCTGTTTCTCATTCAGTTCCTAACTGTGTCCTGACCAAAGAACTCCTAACTGATGGACTGAAGGTGCTGATCTCCAAGGAGGATGAGCTTCTATATGCTGCCAGGGTCCACACTCTGGAGATCCCAGACATGTAAGTGAACAGTGAAGGTGTTCTTGTAATTCATTTGAACGATTTTATTTATTTATGTTACTATTCTTACATATATAATATTTATATCTTGTATATCTCTACAAGCCAAATACTTTTTCACTTTCTTTTTTTATGTGTTGAACGCATGAAACCTTGTGCAAAATTGGTATTTCTATGTAAAAGTTGAAACACAGAGAATCTAAGTGATGAATTATCCTGGAGGTCAATGCAGCTTTTAAAAATGCAAACAAGCTCTCTTAAGGTCAGTCAGAAAAAAAAAGATTTTTTTCCATGGCAGGACTAGATGTAATCTTTTATCTTCCTTCATATATTTCTTCCTTACATAACAAAGTCTGCGTTATGCTATGCCAAACTCGGAGTATCAATATCTGTCCTCTGGCTTAGGCAGTGAAGAAATGCTATAACAACAGCAGAGTGGGAGTAACGTATGACATGGGAGCCGAGCAAGCATAATACAAACCTCTGAAAATAACTTCATATTTTTTCTCTCCCTGCTGTGCTTTTTCCCTTAGCTTTAACATTGTTATTGACGGTGAAAGAGGAAACCGACCAAGAATCTATTCATTGGAGCAACTGCTACAGGAGGCTGTAAGTTTACCTCGCTCCACTGAAAATGTTTCTTACAAGAAAAATGTCTTCTCATGTTTGATCACATCACTTTTATTCTCTTAAGCCATTCTAAACATCCTCTTTCTAGGCTTTTTGTAGCTCTACTAGTCCCATCACACTCTCCCTTGCTGTCTCTTTGGGTCACTGAGGCCACATAAACATATGGATGGGATCTTTAGGTTTATGTGTGTGAGTAACTGAATGTTCGTTTAAACAAGCTTCGGGTGGGTAATCCCACCAACACCTGGATCTATTCATGTTTTGGATTTGAAACAAGAGATGACGTAAACATTACATCCTTTTTTTTTCAGCCAAAGTAACCAAGCTGTTGAAAGGCTCAAATTACAGATACAGTGTTGGATGACCAGGGGGCCAGATGCAGCAGTGTTGGGTTATTGAGCCACTATAATACATATGTACTTAACAATAAACAACAGTGTTTACCACAAGCGAGGGACATTGTTGAATGAAATCATGCTGGTCTCTGACCACTCTGTGACCCAAAGCTATGGTGTCATACCCGCATCTTCTCCAACTGTGGTAATGCATTTTCATTATTGCAAAACAGGACACGGGACATGCACACAGCGAAGTGTCCAAACACGAGGCACCTAAAGGAGCAAAAACAGAGTTTAACAGGCATGTTTGCAATGGGAAATTAGAAGTTGTTTAGAGGTCACAGTAAATGCACAGGCTTCATTTTGAGTGGGTCTGTGTTTATTATTTCATAAGCAATCATAATGGCTAAAGTAGGGACTTGTTTAATCTCATAGCGATTGGGAGCCTTTCAGAACCAAAACAAATTTCACATGAAATGTGACCGAATTTTCTGATGTAATGCTAAGATGCAGCCATGAGGAATTTCAAGCTTTGAATGGTTTAAATCAGAGGATAAAATATTTCTGAGGAAATTTGAAACATTTTGCTTTGTTCATATTACTAGAAACACATGTTCAAAGTTAACAGAAATGAACAAAACCCAGATTCATACGGATTCAATAATTCCTCTTATAAAGAACTTACTCTTTAGGAATGTTTATGCAGAGTCAGGTTTTATTGATTAATTAATTATATTGTACATACAGTATAACGTATATGTGCAGAACCTATCTAAAGTCAACATTTAACCTTATATTTAATTTAAGCTAAAACATTTTTAAAACATTTTTTATGCTCTCAGGAAAGTGAAGTGCCATGTTTACAGTAATGATTACAGTGAACATTAAGTTTTTGGAAAAGGGAGGAGCTTAATTGCTTCAGTTTTTAGTTTGGGGCTTCCTTTGTCCTATTTCTTTTTTTTGTTTCATGATGCTCCAAACATTTTAATGGGTGACAGGTTTGGACTGCAGGCAGGCTGGTTTAGCCCTCAAGACTTTTTATATGGAGCCATGCTGTGGAAACACATGTAGACTATTATTTTGCACTGTCTTGCTAAAATTTATCCCTGTCCTGATAATGATGTCAAAAGCTGACAGCGTATGTTGCTCTGAAAGCTGTTCATGTTGTATTAATGACGTTTTCACAAATGTACAAGTTACCCTTTGTGTACAGCGACTTTGGACTACTGTGGTTGTTTTACATGTGCTTTATAATGAATATTTCTGGATCTTATATATTTTTTGCATTCTATTTTTCAATTTAAATTTGTGGAAGCAGTTTTTAGACATATATTTATTAGCACCTTTTTTTCTCTTTTTTTCTTGTTTTTCTTTTTTTTTCTTTTTTTTTGTTTAATGAAGATATAACTAATTGCCTTCAAAAACATCTTATTAGAATGTTGAGCATTATGCTCACAGTCTGTTGAACAGTGAACACCTTCCAATCTTTATCAGTGAAAGGCTCAGGGATGCACATTTTCTAAATAATAAAATTTTTTGCTTCAAATTAAACAAAAAGCTGTGAGATGTTCACTGATTAAAGTTTTTTTTTTAATCAAGAACATCCAATTTCTAAATTTCAACATTGAATCTTTTTACTTGGTATTTGCAGGATTTTATTTATTTTCTTTCTATTAAAACTGTGTTGAGCATCTTGCCGTTGTCATTAATTGCAATAAACTGATTACTAATTTCCTTTGCTCATCACTCTCAGCTTGCACATGTGATTTTTTTATTTTTATTTTTATTTCATAAAGCCTTTCATATCAATGTTTCTAACTCTCATGGCATTTCCACTGTAAGCACTTCTGGCAACATTTCTCTTATATAAACACTCATCACATAGCAGCTGCTTCTAATTACACCATATTTCCACCATAGCGTCTTTAAATTTGCCCAAAAGCCATTTATTTGACTCTGACACCAATATCCTGATTTTCACTGATCCCCCTCTCCTGTACACACTCTCACATCCACACCTCATCAATCAAAGGGTCCCTTGCCATGGCAACAGTAAATGAAAGCAACCTGAAAGAGCCCCCAGTGAGCGGCGGATGCTGGGGCTGCCTTCATTGTTGGAGGGAGGATCTGGCAACCTGCAATCACAAGCCCCCTATTCAGGCCCTCTTTAGTATTACTCAGCAAGTCAGGATTTACTGCATCATGGCTTCCGTTCTTTTCAGCTCTGACTGGCACATTGGCATGAGATAAGTGCCGCTTGGTAACGTGGCACAGTGGCTGGCCATTCACAATGCTCCATTGCCCTCACACTGTGTGTGTGCATGACTGTGTATGTGTGCATTGTGTGCAGCCTGTAATGAATCTTAATTATGTTTTGGTCTGGCTCGCAGGTCCTCGATATACGTCCAGAGTCTGAGGCTATGCTCGGTGAAGGGACCAGGGTGTGTGCTTACTGGAGTGAGCGTTCACGCTGCTTATACCCTGGATATGTTCGCAGAGGTGGGACATCAAATACATATTCAGCTGCATGCACACAGAGTCATCGTTTAGCACACCCAAAGGCATATTTTTGTCTCTTACAGGTGGTTCATCTGATGAGGGGAAACAGGGTGGAGTGATGGTTGAGTTTGATGATGGAGACAGAGGGAAGATTTCTCTCCAGAACATCCGGCTCCTGCCTCCAGGATACCAGATTAGCTGTGGGTGCCTCCTCTCTACATGTTTGAGAACTGAAGCTTTCATGTGGCAGAATACAGTTTCTCTTTAACTAAATGCTAAGAATGTTCTCTAATTTGTCTTTAAGGTGGGGAGTCAGCTCCCACCCTGCAGGTACCCAGTGGAACAGCAGCCAAGAGAATTTCCAGCCTGGAGCAGGCCCCCATCAGTGACAGGCCCTCTGACAGACTCAGCTCCACCAATACTGCATCCAACACCCAAAGCCTAACGGTTACAAAAAGAAGACCAGGTAAGAATTAATCCAAGAGAAAAAAATAAGAGAAAAGAAAATCATCAAATGCAAATTTCCCATCAGCTATAAAGTCATGTAAAAAAGAAGAGACAAAGGAAAAGGAAGAGAAAATATCCTAATATTTTGCAGACTAAAAGAATCTAATGCATTATTTATGTGCTTGTTTTTAGCAAATCTTCAGCTTTTTAACATAAAAAAAAAAACTTGCTATAATAATGATATACATGCCTTGTTTTTTAATCCTGTGTCTGAATTATGCAAGTGGGGAATTAAAAAAGTTAAAAGAAAAAAATAGCATGTATTGTAATGTTTTTTTTCTTTTTTCTAGGGAGACCAAAAGGCTCTGGAAAAAAACAAAAGCAACACCAGGTTGAAAATCCTCCACCTTTCCTTGGTTGGAGCACACTAGCTAACACCCGGAAGAGAACATCTGAAAACCTGTTTCAGTTCAATGGATCACCCAGGAAGGCTATGAGAGGGAAGGAGGATGCCTTGTTCTCCTTGCCTCATACCCAGCCGCTGACCTCTCTCCCAACTAAAGGCCTTTTCAGCAGCAGTTCCTTTGAGGTGGACTCTTTTAGAAGCATTGCAAATGGATATTCCTCCTTCTGTACTCAGTCCACAGGAACAGGTTCAGGTTTATTGCTGGGTGCCAGAAGTGGACTGTACAGTGAGAAGCGTAGGCAAGATGAGTTGGTTGCACCAAGGAGTAGGAAGTCTGGACAAGAGTTCTTGGTCAAATTGGATCATGAAGGAGTGACCTCCCCCAAGACAAAGAACAGCAAGGCTCTGCTTTTGCGAGGCGGATCTTCCAGTGTGAGTGGTATGCCCAGGACAGAGGCATACTCTCATCCAGTCCTGCTAGTTAAAGACAATAAAAAAGGTGGTGCCTCCAGGGTGGAGCTTCTCCTGAAGGGAGCCACACAACAAAGAAAGCCTGCCCCTTCCCTACGACTGGAGGAATATGGAGACTTGGGCTTTAGCTCTCACAGAGAGTGTCACAGTTCTTATTCTGATCTGGATGATGAAGAAGAAGAGGAAGAGAGGAGGAGGGCTGCATTGGCTGCAGCCACAGGAGGACTCAGAACGGCTGGCCGTTTTCTTTCTCGCCTTTCTGTCTCCTCCTCCTCTTCTGGTTCTTCGAGCTCCTCCTCTTCAGGCTCTCTCTCAAGTTCCAGTCTGTGTTCATCTGACAATGATTCATCTTACAGCTCAGAAGATGAGGACAGTTCAGCACTGATGCTGCAGAGTTGTCTGTCCTCCCACCAGGGGCTTTTGCAACCGTCTGAACCCTCTACTTCCTCAAGGTCTCGACAGCACTCTTTTGTTGCCAAAGCTGTGGCTGTTTCCAATGCCAAAGGAGGCCCTCCTGACCTGATCTCCAACAGCAAATCCTTGAAGAGAAAAGAATGCATGACCTCCACCTCTAAGCTAACAAAGGAATTTGTGAAGAAACCTAGAATGCTTTCAGATGAAACTTCTTTTATTCCAAGGCCCAAGATGTCCGCTTTTCTGGCAGGCCGACCAATGTGGAGATGGTCAGGGAACCCTACACAGGTCAGAATAATTCATCCACCTTTTTATCTAAACGTCTGTTTAACTTGTAAAGATTTACCTTTTTTTCTTTTACATGAGTTTATTAAACCTTAAGAACTCTAGGTCTAGAAAAGTCAATATAATCATAACATTTTTGTGTCTTTTTTATTATCACAGAGGCGAGGCCTCAAGGGTAAGGCACGGAAGCTTTTCTACAAGTCCATTGTGCGAGGCAGAGACACAGTGAGAGTTGGAGATTGTGCTGTATTTCTCTCAGCTGGGCGCCCTAACCTCCCATATGTAGGTCAAATTGAGAATTTCTGGGAATCCTGGACTTCCAGAATGGTAGTCAAAGTCAAATGGTTTTACCACCCAGAGGAGACTAAACTTGGCAAGAGGCATCGAGATGGCAAGGTAAGCTGTAGTGTTACAGAGCATTTTTGTAAAAATATGGAACTTTTCAAACATTATTTTTCATGTCTTTGATGAATATAATAATGAAGCTATCTTTGTCTGTTATCTACTCAGCATGCCCTTTACCAGTCATGTCATGAGGATGAGAATGATGTCCAGACAATCTCTCATAAGTGCCAGGTGGTGAGCAGGGAGGAGTATGAGTGTCTGACTCGTAATCAGAAGCCGAACAGTACCTCTCCTGACCTCTACTACCTGGCTGGGACGTATGACCCCACCACTGGTCAGCTGGTCACTGTTGAAGGGGTCTCCGTCATGTGTTGAACCTACATAAGGACACTACTGAAGGACTTCTTTGGAAAGTTCATGACTTCATCCATGAGACCAGTTAGCATTAATATCGGCACGAAAGCAGGGCTGAGATTACACACTGGAGTATTTTGGCATCAAAATCTTTGTGGACGCAAAGCGGATGTCCATAACTAGTTGATCCTTTCATGGATAAGAGCAGAAAGTGTGGGTTTTCCTGGGCATTGCAGATTTAAACAAGTGGTGTTTCAAATATCTAATTAATCCATTTTTATAAGATCTGTGATTGACAGCTTCACAACTGGTTTTAAAATTCATTCTTCCAGCTCCAAACACCACAGAAGAAGAGCTGGGATTGCATTGGACTGTGCAAATTAACATGAGGCTCAATTTTCACCGTGGACCAATTCTTTAAAAGATAGCCTTATCTGAGCGAATGGAAAACGAACAGTGAATCAGCGGACTCTCTCTACGCCTTTTCATTCCAGGGAAGTTGAAAATATGTAAGGGGTGTAAAGTTAAAATTGTCTGTAAATATTTTGAATTTTTTCCTAATCAAGCCATACACTTCAGTACCTCTCACCTGTCTTAACTGTTCAGGTGTACATTCTACAGTTTCAGTTATTGTATTGTTGTTTGTTGTCTATATGTACATAAAAGCTATTTTATATAGGAGTTTATTGTATATATGAAATGTATCTTTCCATGTTTGCAATTGATTTATTTTTATATGGGTGTAGACTACATTGCATTGTGTTGTTTTGTTTGGTTTTCCTTTGCTTTGTTTTGGGTGGGGGGGTCAAAAATGGAGAGGTTAGTGTTGCACTGCATATGCCCTGCTGAGACCAACAGAGCACAGACAAAGAAGGATTTAGTCTATAACAGGAGAGGACAGACTTTCTGAGAGAGAGGGGTCATCCTGTTTAAAAATTAAATAGGTCAAGTTGCTTTTTGTAAAATTGTTCTGTTACTTCACATTTCTGTTGGCTTATTTTTATTTATGTATCTCTTGTCATCATTATCATCATCATCATCATCATCGCAAGGCAGATCCCACTGCACTGCAGTCACGGGTCAAAAAAAAAAAAAAAAAAGAGAGTACCATTGTGACACAATATTTGTGTGTGATTGGTGTCCTGGCATCACTATAATCATGTCCACACAAATAAATTTAGAACAAGAGTCTTTTAATGAAAATGTGTTTGTTGTGCATTGCTCTCACCAGTGCATAATTTAGCACATTATGGCCTACAAAATACCAAAGTGTCTTTAATATCTTTATTTCCTTTATTTAAAATTTCTTAAGCACCTGTACTGAACTCTGATCAGAAATCACTGGTAACTTATTAAATATGTGTCCTCCACTATGTGCATATATATTGACTCTGCATTGTGACAATGGTTTCTTGCACATGTACCAGCAGATTTGTTAAGTACTAAAATATGCACCAAAATGCCACCTGGAGATGTGACTGAAAGTCAAGGTACTGACAAAAATGAGATGTTGAGTACTGACAATTTATTGAAATGAATTATTTTAGTTTAATTTGTCATCTGTGACTGTTTTGTACAGTACGAACATACTCAATGCTAACTGTGAAGGACAATCAGATTCACAAAGCAATGGACAGAGTAGGTTGACTCGATCGGAAAATTACTTAAGTTTATTTAATTTGTGCCAAGTAAATTTTCTCTATTTTGTGTTGTTTGTTATGCAATCCTGTTCTTGTTTTTGTTTTTTTGTTCACAAAGTTTTATTTTGTTTGCCAACGTTTTATTTATTGTCAATGTTGCTGTTCCTTCATGCCAAGAGCGCTTTATGAGAATGTGACATTTTTTTTCTTGGTGTGATGTCGCATTTGCATTTCTTAAATAAAACTGGTCTTGTAGAGGCCATCTAGTGAAAAGAAATAAAGCAACACTGGAGTCTTCTCATCCACAAACCTCTGTGAGTTAATTGTGTGTCCCGCCTCATCTTGCCATGCCCACCACCTTACCTCATCTTCCATTTTCCCCTGCAGCACATTTATGTTAAAGCCATTATTATTGCCCATTTACTGTTTTTAATCCTTTAATAAAAATATAAAGAGAAGTATTTTGCTTTTAAGAAATAATGAGATTTATTAAAGAAAATGGTATTACAATCACCAATTGTGGTCTGGATATATATTCCTGTGATGATGATAACATGGAGTAGACAGACTGGCAAAAAAAAAGACATTCCAAATTGTTAACCAGATTTTTTCATTGAAAGCTTGAGAAAAAAACTGAAACTGAATAAATCAAATATGGTATTCTGTATAGTTCAAATTGGCAAAAAAAAAAAAATCAAATAAACTTAAAAAAATAAACCTGAGGTCCCCCAACTGGCTGATTTTGAGAACAGATGAACTGTGCCAAACTGCACCCAAATGGCCTATTTAGAGACTTTGCCTTACATATCTCTGCTAAAACCGTTCTAATTTTGTTCGGGCTGACTTTCTCAGAGATGCCCTTTGCAGATAATTTCCACTTATTGTACTACGATTTGAGCTACAGCTGCATCGTTCCAAAGGAAAATTCATATTCATCCTGAAAGTGTCTTTTCTTTGGTTGTTGTTTTTTAATGAGCCTAAAACTTTTTAATTTGTGCTACATATGTGTAACCCTAACCCTCTTCACCTTCTTCACCTGTAACACATATTCTGGGTTTTAAATATATTAACAAATTTCACAAGTGTTTCCTTTACTATGACTCCAAAAGTACTCAAATAGACCTTTAACAAATGGTTAAAGTTACAATGACAAGTTCATGCATTTCAAGTGCAAATTTACCATTTCCTCCTGTTCTCTATGTCTTCGTGTTAAAGTAGAACATAAAAACTCCAAAAGAAGTAATAACCAGGTTAGGCTGATTGCAAAAAGGTAATCTTTACCACTCACCAGGAGAATGCGTTAACAAGGGAAACAAGTCAGTTAAAATCTTTATAATAAGCCACATTCATTCTTTTGATCATATGTCTTTTGCTACTGCTGGTTGCGCTGTTTATTCTTGCCTTCATAAGTTGACTGATTTCTTCTTTTGACTTTACTTCTTCGGTATCTGGTTAAGCTTTTATTTTATCTTGCACTCCTGTTTCATGTCTAGTAGTGGCCCTGACCTTCACTCTGCATATGGATGGTTTAATGTGCTCCCCTTTTGAGATTTTGGGTCCATGAACTAATTTTTGCAAAGCACCACAAAGTCCATTTTCTGTTCAGTTCTTTTTATTTGTTGATTTAAATCCTCAAATCGTCTCTGACTGAAGTAAGTTTATGCTCCTTAAATAGAGACAGCATCAAATAAAGCCTACTGGGTTTACCAACCAGTTCCATCAATATGAAGTCAACTGATTCTGAGGTGGATGTGAACTTTTGTGGTTCATGATAAAATATTTCTGGGTAAACTTCTTCATGGTGTATTTAAGGTAGTGGAAGAAAACCATGCGATACACCCAGAAAGCATTTTGTCCCAAGCTTTTTTATAAGCTCATCAACCTCTTTCAATCATTGTAAATGTATAATTTCTCAATTTGTGTAGCAATTTTTAAGAATAAGTATATGGGAAAATTTTTTTATAAACAATGTAAGAATCCATGAAACACATGAATGTTTCATTTTAAATTAAAAACTTGTTTTTGACCAAATTAAAAGACTTAAACAACTTTCAGCTCACTTAAATAAAAAGCAAAGAAGTGTGCTCTCTAGTGGAACACAAAGCATGCTACATCTTATGAAATAAGCATGCAGACTGAAACAGCATTTTTCTCAAATTTGCATTCAAAAACAGAGCCTTGCAGCATGATGTTTTTATTAGAGCACACAATGCCAGAGGCAACATGTACCCTTCTCCTGTCAGTGCCTGGAGCAGCAGGTATATTCCTCTATCCACCCACACCACCCATAACCTACAGCATCTGTCCGTTTGCATATATGCTTATCAGCTTTGACAAAGCCAATTTCTCCAACCTGAATCAGTGGAATAACCACTGGCTAGGCCTGAAGGTGACACAATATGGGTCATTGACCTTTCTCTTCAGGCTCAGGGGTCTTTTTGTCCTGCATGCAGCCGCAGTGCCGCTATCCCTCCCCCCATTGCCCAGGCAGGGGCTAATGGGCACATCAGTCATCTCCAGCAGCGGCCCAGAGAACACAAACAGTTCTGTTTACCACCACAACCTTTTGTGTTGACTATGGCTACTGCCCCATGTCCGAGCCAGGGCCCTTTTTGCATCAGTAGCATGGGGGTAAGAGGGACTCCTCACTCTATCAGAGGACAAGGTCAAAAGTGTGTAAGTGTTAAAATTAATGTGTTTTGAAATTATTCTGCCTCATCACCCTTTACACAGCATAAGATTAATCAGGGAATTAATAAGGTAATTCGGAGCCAAAATAAAAATATTCCAGACAAGTTTATGGTCCCTGAATTAAGCAAGTAAACATTTCTGAAGAAGATAAGGTCACTGATTACTGCAAATGCAACAAAGTTGTCACTTTTCCCATTGGACCACATTTAAAAATGTCTAATGTGGGTTGTGCTGCGTCTCTCTTGACAGACAAGTCTGCCTGCCTCACATTTCAGTGCCTGTCAGTGTTTCAGCTTGGTCAGCATCCAGACTGTGTTCCTCAGTGTCAACAGGAGGAATGCTTTCCTGCACAAATATCTACACCTCATAAATGTCTCACCCTCTGCTTGACCCAATCTGGCCTCTGACTGGCAAGGGGTTGAAGAAAGGACAGACTGCCTGGTGTGTGGGTGTGTGCCTGTGTGTTTTGGTGAGTGTGAAGCAGAAGGGTGGAGGTGTGGTTTTGGGTCTTAAAAAGGCGCTGGGATAATAAAGTAGGACAAACAGATCATTCAGGTTCTGACTGTTTCTTTTTAAAGGAGCCTTAAGTTCTGATCATTCTTCTGTAAAGATTTGTCAAGTCACAGCCACTGCACATAATCACAACAATGACAAATGTTAAAGTAACTCTGAAATTTCAAGTAATTCCTACATGATGAGAAGCAAAAGCTCATCCTGACATAAGAAGCATCTTTAGTAACTAAATTTGAATACATGCAAATACCAACAGATCAGTTTTTTAACCACTGTAGGTACAAGAGACCCCTAAAAGATTAGAGTGTGTGTGTTAACAGCATGCAAACACATCATAGGTGATTTAAATTATGTAGCACCTGTTGGTTTAGAATTCCTTCATATATGCTGCACTGACACACACTCTTTTGCATACACACATATGCCAGCACACAGTCAGCTCACTAACTGTGCCGTGTTGCTTTCTGTGGCTCAGATCCAGCCATGCCGCCCCTAATCCATTTCTCTGTTGTTCATTATTAGTGGCTTGTAAAGATTCTGTATCAGCTATGCTAAAAGAGCTTTTCACAGTATTACACAGGATTACAGTTGCTCCTCGCTACATATGTGGCACATAAACTCTGGTGTAATGTTGCCAACCTGTTTACATGGCAGCAACTAAATGGCTAATGGATGACTCACTGTCAGGGTCTTCTCTTCATTTGTTTGTGGGTTACAAAGCACCCTTATATCTCAGAATCACTCCCATCTTTCCTTCTGTTGGTTGACATAACAATGACGTTTTCCAATCAATGTGTATCGGCAAAGATATATTTATAGAGAATGTTTTTACACATGAATCTGACATAAACTGCTCAATCACAATATGTTTATCCAGCTTGGCAGCAATCACAGAATAAAGAATGATCAGGGAGTGGTATCAGTTTTTAAACATCCCTCCAAATACAAAAGATCAAAATTCTCAAAACCCGATTCATTTTATTCTTTTCTCCTTGCACGTGAACAATCTAAGGAAAAAAATTTAAATTATAAGAACAGTTCCACATTGAGTTGATCCTTTTTGTGCAGTGAAAGGGGCTGGTTGCTCCTTGTCACTCCTAAACTGATCCTCACATTTAAATCTGTGTTTTTTTTTTTTCTAAAATTCATGAATATCTTCATGTGTCTCTTTCATTGCATTATAAAGCTATACTGTTCTAGCAGCTGCAGTTGTGTTCTCACTGTCCGCAGTACTCTTCTGACCTAACAATAGAAGGAAAAATTACAGCCTGTGGTAAAAAAGGGTCAGGCGCCTTCTCGTTGCATCCCATTTGTAAAAGCAGGACAGCTGGAAACACTCTATATCTCATAAATAATTATAATAATGATAAAAAAAATGTTGGACTTCTTCTGAGGGATATGAGAGGCAAGTTAAATTGTTCCCAAAATCAAGGCAGATTGTCAAATTTTAAAATCTTGGGAAGTAGGAATTGTATTGAAGATAGAAGGGCTGACTGGATATGAGCTTTTATAAATATCCATCCTGTCAAGATAAACGTATACAGATCAGTTATGTGTATGGGAACTGTGGCTGGAGCAATACGAGTTCTTCCACAATACGTCCCCCATTTCTTTCCAAACCTTCCTGTGTAGTGGTGTTTGTACATTCCTGTGTTGACAACCCTTCCATTTAGTTCTCTGGGGTGTTTACCCCCTTTCACAGTAGCAGAGAAGCAGCTCCCACCATCCCATTCTGTTTACATTGCTCTTCTCCTCTATTTACTCTGTGCTCCAGCGCCCTGGCGCACCACACTCCAAGCAGCTGTTCCATTATGAAGAAAGCAGGCGCTTCAACCACACAGCACTGCCACATAGCTCTCTCTGACACCCCACCACCGTTGATACCATGGCTCTGCTGGCACGCCTGCTATTGTTGCCATGAAGCTCAGTTTTCTTCAATGCCAGAGTGACTTCTGGACATAATGTTAGCCAGGGCAACTGTCAGACATTGTCTTCAAACTGCAAGACAAATTAGCCAAGTTCAGCTTTTGATTAACCATCTCCATATGGGATGTAGTTTTGTGGTGGTTCAAATGTGCACCAATCATATCCAGATGATCTGGGGTAAAATAGCACATGCTTTTTAAAGTATTTAATTGAAAAACAAACTATGCTTTATTGCTGTCACACATGTCTTTTTTGGTACCTTATATTTCCTGTTCCTGTATGACATCATCTATAGTTATATGACAAAGCAATGATCCTTCCTCTGAAACCCTTTGCCTGGCTTGCTGTCTGGTTAAAGGAAAACTATTGTCTATCTGGGGTCATGCTATACCATGAATCTCCAGTGAATTATTTTTGCCTTTCGTATGTTCTTTTTCCTGCTGGTGTGCACAGCTGGTGCTGAATCAGGAGACAGGAAATGCAGGATAGAGGCCACCAAGCATCTGCAAGCTCCCATTGGAGCACTGCAGTGCCCTGTGGCTGCAGGGACAGGAGACAGTCCATTTATCACAATACAATAGCTGCTGCTAGGGGCCTGTGGAACATGAGCCTGTCTTGGTCTATATAGTAATGCTCATGTATATCTGCTTATATGTGAAGTAAGATCAATCTATCTCTTTCTGTCTCTTGTGTGTGTGCATGTGTGAGGACATTGTACATGCGTGTTTACAATTATATTACCCACCACAGCATAGAGTGTTTTCTCTAATATTTCTTTTCTTTTCTGCATGAATGAATTTAAAGATAACTACACAGAGGAGCAGAATTTCATTCCTTCTAGTCAAATTGTCCTGAAACAAAGGTGAAAATGTCCATTTGGGTGACAGAGATGTTAGATGTAGGATCAGGAGGTATGTGTGTATCTTCAGATGTTTATCTCCAGGTTTGTTTTTACATTGGTGTTTTAGTTAAAGAGACAGACACTACAAGTCAGAGTTTTATGTTTGTACAGAGAGGGGTGGGGGTTGTATTTTGTAGGTACAGGTATATCGTGTCCAGGAGGTTTACTGCAAAATGTAGTGTTTATTCAGAGACTCTATGGTAAATTCACAATGAGTGATCCATGATAACAGGATTATTTATCACATTTTCATAATAAAAAAAGATCACTGTCACTAATATGTTGCTAAGAGACCTCTATCTAAATTATGAAGAAGCTGATTCCTGTCAAACTTTTGACCAATCAGATTAGCTTAAATTCTGTCTGAGAATATCTGTCTGAAAAACACAAAAATAATGGTCCTCTATGGTTGGAATAAAGCCAAGAAGACATTTTTTATGCACTGTGGCGCCAAAAATTGGTTTTGTAAGGATAGTAAACAGTCACATAAATAACTATAAGAATAAAAAATACCTGGAGGAAAGTGTATATATGTAAATAGTTTCTATTGTGTATTTGTTTCAGTGTAATTTTTTCCCCTGAAAGACATCAATCAATCAGTCAGTCAATTAAAATTTATTCATAAAGCAATTTTCATGCAAAACAAATTGCAACACAAAGTGTTTTAAATTAGAAACAAAAAAAGAAAAAACAAAAAAAAAAAACATCTTAACCCATCAAGTCCCCCAGACCACAGGACAAATCATACATACACATACAAACATGACATGTACCCACATATAACCACACCCACACACACACACACACACACACACACACACACACACACACACACACACACATATATATATATATGTGTGTGTGTGTGTAAAATGATGTTCTCTACAAGTGCTGTCCTAATCGTCACTAATCACACTGGGGAAATTAAGCACTAGGAATTTAAATAACAAATGTTTAGCTGACAAAAGAATAAAATAGAAATAAAATAAAATAAATAAATAAATAAATAAATAAAATAAAATAAATAATATAAACTAAGCGTAACAAAGTAAGTGAGTCATTAAAAATGGAAACAGTGTAAAAGACATGGGTTAAATCTTAAAACAAGTCCATTAATAATGAAAAAACTTACTGTGTAAAAAAAAGTACTTAATAAAAAAAAGAAAGGTAAAACATCACTTGAGAAAATGGTATGCAGATGAGAGAATGCTTGATCCTTGTTGATCTGTTTATTTTTACTAAATTCTGTTTTGGTGATTTCTTTTATGATGCTATATATATATTGATGCTTTTATTTTACACAGTTTTAGCCCCAATCTGGCAACAGGGGGGCTTCTGAAAAATGTCTATGTTGACTGTGCTTAAAAGGGTTGAGGTACAAAAATGGTTTGGAGTTGTAAGAGTTTCTGCTTTATAATTTCGTGAAAGACTGCTCCTATTTGGATGCTGTGTGTCACCAACTCACCTGATTATTGTGTGGCCTGCCTAACCATGTCTGGTCACAAAACATATTTAGAATGTTTGACCATTTACATGTTGGAACATGTGATCAACCAGGCAGGTAAACTACTCAAAGGTGCTAGTTAGTTAAACAACCCACACCCGGTCAGATGAACGACATGTTAATGTTGGCAAATGTGGCTTGTGTTAAAACACACTGCAATAATGCATCGTTTCAAATTAGCCTTTGCCCAGATAACTGCTAAATACAGAAAACAGGCTGGACACTTTAACCTGACATTCTACTACAACACTTGACTTAGAAAGTTGTTCTGGCTGGCATGAAAAAATATTCCATTTTAATCAGCATGAATACAAAGTTTTAATTCAGTGGCCACACGTTTTGCTGTGAGACTGAGCTGCAAAGTAGTAACACTCTCATAAAAATATTGCAGGGGCATCCATTTTAAAACCTAATCTTTTCCTTAGTGAAAAGCTTGTTCTTATAAAAAAGTGTAATTACTGCACACCAAGTCATGTCACATACTGTTATTACCTCTACTATGGCAGAGGTTATGTTTTCAGTGATGTATGTATGTTTGTCTGTCAGTCTGTTAGCAGCAACTCAAAAAGTAAGGGACAGATTTTGATGACATTTTCAGGAAATCTCTGAAATGGAATAAGGAACAGGTGATTTTGGAGGCGATCTGGATCACCGCCTGGATCTAGGAATGTTTTAAAGGATTCTTTACAGGTGCAGGGAGGCGCAAACATCCGGGAACATATGTGAACTTTGTCACATCCAGGTTTTTTGCTGGTAAAAAGGAAAGGGTTGCTAAAATGAAGACCATTTGATTTTCAACATCGATCCTCTATTTTCTTTGTATTTTCACAGAGTTTCCTTTACATATGTTGAAAAGTTGAATTGTGGTTGGTCAACATAACTAGTTGTTCCAGAGATACCAAGACTACAGAAAAGACACAAAAGCCCAGGATTATGTGATGACTGGCTAGTGGCGATCAAGTGTGTCTGTGCTGATGGCACACCTTGGAGTCCTTTGAAATATTCCACAATTTGTTCAGATCATTTAGTCTGTTGAGTAAAATACCTATTATAATATAACTGTTTAAAACTTATGGTTGTTTTTGTACAGATGCAAAAAAATATCATGAAATGACTGGTTATAGTAACAATAACAAGCATCTGTTGGTGGTTTTTGTGAAGTTTTTGCTAGCGGCTCATTAACAGTGTGACAGAAGGACATTCATTCAGTCCTCCTGCCATTAGCTTTGCCTCATGTAATTTCTAGCCTTGACACTGAGGGTATCAATATAACTGTATGACAGTATGGATCATTTTCTATCAAAAAGTGATGGAGAAAACTTAAAATACTGAAAACATTGATGCTGGTATTGGGGCTGGTCAGATCAATACAAATATTGATAATATCGATACCAAAGCAAGTAGCAGTATTGTTCGATACAAGCTTGATTAGATCAATATTTTTTTTGCAAAGGGAGGCAAAAATCTAAAGAATGTGAATGAGCCAACTAATAGCAGGTTTTGCTTTTGTTTATTTGATTCACACTTTTGACTTTATTTTTCTCAAACAAATGTGTAATGATAAATGGGAATGACAGTTTTTTTATTCTTTTGTTTAATTGTTTACGTTATTTTGTATTGTTAACAAACAAAAAAGCTTCAATTAAAAATTCTCACTCCACACAGGGACAGTGGACCAACTAGGACAATCTGGAACATCGCAAGCTCACATGGGGGGATTTTTTGAGTAATGGAAGAAAGCAGGCTCAGCTTCATCATCAGAGCCACCTACGATGTCCTTCCAACTCCCAAAAACCTACACCAGTGTCTAGGAGAAGATCCCACATGTGTGCTTTGCCAAACATCTGCAGCATTGAGGCATATCCTTACCAGGTGCAAACCAGGCTGGAGGCACAACCAGGTCTTGTGACAACTGGCAATCACTCTAGAAGGAAGGAGAACCACTACCAAAGCCCTCCTTCATCTGATGCATGAACTCCAAAGCACCACTCCTTTTCTGAGAGTGGGCAAACTTCTGGTGCCCATGACTGGGAAATGCAAGTTGACCTGCATCAGACACTTGTCTTTCCACCATGAAATACTAACAACTACTCTCAGACCAGACCTCATCCTGTGGTCAACTTCTAAGAAGCTCCTGTACATCCTGGAAGTAACTGTACTTTGGAAAGCTGCTACCCAAGAGGCACATGAGCGGAAACGCCTTAAGTATGTGGAAATAGCAGCTCAGGCAGAACAACGCGGCTGGCGTTCTAAGATATTCCCTGTAGAAGTTGGATGCAAAGAGTTTGTTGCCAAGACCACAACCAGGTTCCTGAAGAGAATGGGGGTCAAAGGACAGGCCTTACAACAAGCACTGAAGTCACTCTCAGAAGATGCGGAAGGAAGCAGCAACTGGCTGTGGCTCAAGAGGAAGGACTCCAACTGGGCTGCGAGATGACCACTGAGGGTAGAAATAGAGGGGGGCACACCTGGGATGCTAGGTGCAACGTTTGAGCCCTCTGGAGGTGTTGTGGGCTTAAATCAGCAAAACACTAAGGGTGGAGGGTTATGACCCCAATGAAGTTCCTACCTCTTTTCCACCCATGAACACCAATAAAGAAGCGATGCTGATTATTCTAGGGATTGTACCATCAAGTCCTATAAGCTCTACTGTTAATAAAATATGTTTTATTCAACAAACTTCTCTGTACAGTGTTTTTTATGATGATAATCAGGATCAATAATTAAAGACAGTCATTAAATGATTGTGAAATTTCAAGCAAAAAGTATTGGTATAGATATCGGTGATACTTGCCCTGTATTAACTTGGTATCAGTTTGATACCAACATTTACAGTATTGCCCAGCTCTGGCTGGTATGATGTGGGGGTTTGTTTTAACCAGCAAGCTGTTCATGGTCACATGACCACTGGATTGTGATGTAGATTTGCGCTTGCCCATGTGGCAATAGGGAGCCTAAAATTTGATCCAGCTAATATCAACTGTGACCGACAGATTTAACAGAAAATTTAACATTTCATTCACGAATAGCAAAATTCAGTAATAGCACTCTCAACCAATAATCAGATTTTGTGATTAAATGAGACTGTCTGAAGCTGAGATCAGCAATATTATGAGACATCATGGATCACATTTCACACAGAACAACACAGATGCTCAGCACAGATGTTTACATCATGTTCTCACTACTCAACAAACTTCTTCATCCAGTCAAAGGGGAACCATGGAGGAACACGCAGTAACTAACCTGTACAGATACTCATTTTAGAGAAAGACTACCAGAGCTCAACTAAACTGATCCTATATTGTGCAACTTACTTTAGCTCTGTAAAACTTCAAGGAAACATCTGCAGCAGACAAAAACTTAGCGTTCTAAAATACTGTTCAGTAAAATGCAATTACTACACTTAGTAAGGATGAATCGGATTGAGTTTAATCCAGCTGCAGATGATGTCTCCAGAGGCAGAGGATGAGGAGGGACACACACCAGTGGTTATAGCAGTGGCTGCTATTTTACCAGGTCTCATCACATTACTAGAATCATCCAAGCAGCTGGAAGGGGTTCATTCCTGCAACGTGACACCTCACACTTGTTCCTTTCCTCATGTTATTGTTAAACCATTTTCTTACATCCATTGTCAAAAGGTATCAGTCTGCTACCAGCTAGCCAATGACTTTGTGACAAATATCATGATAACTTACAGAACATAATGTGCCCTTTAAGTTATCGAGAGATTTGATATACACACATAGATTCAATATACACATATGTGAGGCGTTTTCTCAGCGCCAAAAGAGCACAGACAGGAACAGATTCTAATATATGATGATTCAGAACCACTATTAAATAGCTTTTATATAAATTAAAATTAAATTTAAAAATTACAAATAAATCAAAAAGACTGGAGCCCACTGGAGCCCACCCGTAGCACCAGGTCTGAGTGGCAAGCTATTATATACATTGCCTTGGGATCATGTTTGAACTCAGATAAATTATAAAATGACCACGCCACATAGTCATGCTAGCTGCATCTGATGCCCAATATCCAAAATAGCTATATGTTTCAAACAGAACAGAACCTCAAAAACACAAATTCCACTTCTTTTTTTTCCAAACTTGTGATTGCATCTGTCTTTTGTATGTAATTGGTATGTAACTGTGCATCAGCTGTACATCACCACAATGTAAAGGTATAGCAGTGTGAATAAGGATCCCAGATGAGAAAGACTGTATTAAAGAGAGAACAGACAGATCATGAACCTGCCTATGCCTGTATGTGTATGAAAATGCCTTTCATAGCTAGATTATAAAGGAATTCTTGCTAGCTGCCAGGCTTCCAGAACTTCTTGCCAGAGCCCTTAAACACATCATGTCCTTCACAGGATGTCCCTGCTTTTCTTTCCCTCTTGTTTATATCTAGCACTTTAAAAATATACAATCTGCTTAGTTACTAGGCAGTCGTAAGATCCATGACTGGCACTTGGACATTCATCAACATGAGTTGAAGCCCCTGGGCAACTAAGCCAGGCTTTGATCAGACATTTTGGAGACATCTCTCATTTTCTTCAAACAAATCCAAAGGGACTGGTGTGCTAATTTTGAGACAAACTCAAAAAGCACTAAATGTACCTTGTGATGCAGAGACACACACACACACACACACACAGTATAATAATAGCAGTAGTCATAATATATCATAATAATCAGAATTTATATAAGTCTGGATGGATTTTGAAAAGGTTGAAAAAAAGGTGAAATTCTATCAGAGAGAAGAGAGGAGACAGAGGAGAGGGAGGAGGACAGCATGTATGGGCCATGCTATGAGATCAGCTGACAAACATCTCTGCAACCTTAGCAGGGGCAAATCACCATCTATCCCCCGAATTCCCTGTGACAGATGTTACACAGACCCAATTTCACCTGATATTTTCTCTTGAATTTTCACCATGGAGCCTGTCAGTGGGAGAAACACAGAAAGTGAGTGAATGAAAGAAAGAGGTGGAAAAGTCAGGCTAGTGGGTCTGCAGCTGAACGGTAGGAGAGAAAGTGAAAGAACAAGAGGAAAAGAAAGATGTAGACAAGACAGAAAATGAAACCTAAAAGGATCAATTCAGCCAGAGAAGCCACACAGAGAATTCACCTGAGGGTAGTCTCATGCCCTGTTTGGGTCTCCATGGAGACAGGCCTCCTGAGTGTGTGCTACTGTAAAGACTGACAGTAGTCCAGTTAGCTAGACCTGCTATTGATTTCCACACAATGTTTCTAGTTTAGATCAGTGAACACTCATTAAAAATTTAATTTAGTTTTTTTAAGATGCATTCGAAGAAGACGTGCCCTTTACTGGGTCCATTTTTATAACTCTCATCAAATCAAATAAAGTATTTTCTCAGCTGCTACCAGCTGTTTCCCTCAAAATCTCCAGCTTTAAATGTATTAAAGTTTAAAGACTTCAACCAGCTGTGTTTGAAACTAGGCAGGCTCACATAGTCTAGTGCATTAAGACAGGAATGCATCTATGATATAAGGCATATCCATTTTGTCTCTTCATGGTTACAAGCTCTCAGGCAGTTGTCCTTAATTACAAGGATTTTCTTCCGTTCAGCTTTTCTCTTATGCTATGATAACTATAGGAACAGATCAGAAGCTCAGTATGGACTTCATATGGAGGCTATTGGCCAGTGTCAAGTTACAGGCTCCACTCTCTACACACACAACATTATGGAAGTTTTAATAGGTGATCAGAGCAGCTGTTGCGGGCACAGCGTTGATTTACTGTGGCTAAGAGAGAGCTTAATGACTACAGAGCCAGATAGCTATTAACCCTTTGATGTGCAGTGAATAATGTAATAGGATCAGGTGGCTCCCCCTGGGAAAGTTGCATGTATACTTATGCTCTAACATAAGAATACACTAGCACAAACGCATTTGGAATATAATTATACCGTCTAAAAGGTCTTTAGTAAGAGACTGCCAGCCGCTTGCTGCCGTGGTGTAGACTTTAAACAACACATGGGTTTGACTTGTGCCACCAGTCATGACTTATAACTCTTGCATGATCCATGGTGTAGGAGCAACTGAAAACAACACATCCACATACAGTTGCAATGCTTGCTGACAGGTGGTGCATGCTCAAGGAAATACAAGCTTACCCAGCACAAACAGCCCCAGCAGGCTTAGCACTTCAGCAAAGAGCAATTTGTGTACTTATGCAGAAGCGAGCACTATTCAGACAATACAGCATCCATCTTAAGGGTCAAATGGCACAAATTCTGTTTGCACCTTGAAGACACAAATATCCTCTTTTTTAGGGTGCATTTAATATCATTAATGGATAAACATTAGAAACTCGGTCAGCCAAATAGACATTGGAAGGCTAAAGTGTTTAATGAAAAGCCTGAAATCATGACAACATCATGATTATTGTTATTATTAAGACTTAACATACAAACCCAGCAGATACTGTGAGGTAAATGCAAATGTAAGCAACCAATATGCTGATAAGCTTTTAGCGTACAGAGTTAATGTGCCAACTAGTCCAAACCAGTATTTATATTCTCCTTAATGTTAATATTTATCTAAATTAATTAAAAAAAAAGAGTAAGATCTAGCTTCACTACATTTTTTTCTATTAGCTACATATCTAAAAGTGTAATCTATTCAGATGCAATGCTTCATTTTAAACAGTATTTAAATCTTGAAGGTTTTCTTGATAACTCAAAACTGTCCACCAAAATCTTTATTTCCTAGCCTCCAAGAAACTAAAGATATTAAATAAAAACAATTTAAAAAGGTTAAACTTTTAGCTTCTATTGTAAATGACAGACTTTCCTGTCACAGTTATAAATATTTTTTTTAAAGTAAAAGATATAGTAACTACATTAAAAAGCTCTGACACAACATGCATTGCCCTACACTTGATAGGCAAAATGATGAAAATGTTGTTCCAGATCATAATGGTATAAAACACTAAAATGATCATCTTGGAGGTGGAGTTTTGGAAAGAAATGCTAAATATTTTTAATGTTAATTTCAACTTACAAAAGAACATTCTACAAATTACAAATAATTCCAAGTTGCATGGATCTATGAGACAGTCCTACTAAAGAAGATGGTGTTTGCTTATGCAGGCCGCAATGGATTATCAGTATTTCTCCTACCATCATAAGTCTGACAGCCACAGGGGGAAAAGGAGGCAAGGGCTAAGGGACCCTGACCAGCAGAAGTAGGAGGCTTTGGTGTGCCTTCTTCTCCACATTGGCTACATTGGTGGACCAAGACAGGATATCCGTAATGTATAGGCCCAGATATTTAAAACTGGACACTGCCTGGACTTCTGTGCCTGCAATAAATAGAGGTGAATGGGGGCTGCTGCTCTTCCGGAAATCCATAATAATCTCGTTAGTTTTTATCCCGTTCAAGCTGAGATTATTCACTTCTCACCAGCTTGCCAGATGCTGGACTTCCTCGCTGTATGCTAATTCATTGTTGTGGGGGATCAGTCCCACCATGGTTGTACTGTCAGCATATTTAACAATATAACAGCTCAGTTGGTGAAGCTGGTATAACAGGGGGCTAAGGACTGTGTTGATACCACTACGATGGATCTTAACGATTTCTTGTTAAGAAAGTCCAGCACCTAGTTACACAGAGATGGTTTAATTCCCAACAATGCCAGCTTTTTCACCAGCATCTCCTGTATTAAAGACTGGGCTGAAATCCAGAAAAAAGTAAACATCTCTCTTCCCCAGATGGGTGAGGGCCTGATGGAGTAATGATGGTATAATAAAAATATCTATATTGTAGCCCTAACCATGATTGTTTCTTAATGTAAAACAATTATTTATGTATTCCAGCCCTAATTAAATGAAGTTTCAGGCTAAACCCAACCAAGAAGTGACATAGTTTTGTTATAATATGCTGTATATACATGTCACCAAGGAATCCAGCAAATTGAGGGTATTGCCCGCCTTGTAAAAAGAATGTATTTTACTCCTATCCATGATTTTTTTTTGAACACCAACCAAGTGGTTTTAAATTCAGTTCAGATGAGTGCTGTTGTTCAGCTGAGTTCAGCATTTTGTTCTGTCGCATTCTTTTACATGTCTGAATGGCATTAAAGGAATCCTTGATCCCTGAACAAACAACCTATATGATGGCTTCAGTTGGAGGAGTAGTTGGGATTTATATACCTAAGTTCATTTCCAGCCGTCCAACTGTTGAGACTTTTCAGTCAAAACCACAAATATTAACCACATGGTGGTGTTTGAAGGAAAGCCAGGGGGTCATCAGGACACACCATCAGGAAATCACTAATGTCTGTGCAAAATCTATAAAGCAGATGCCTTTTCAAGAATGAGTAAAAGCTACACTCATAGCATTGGATGAAAAAGCAGTCATTAGGATTCATCCTCATGCAAACGTACCAAATTTCATGGTACTTAATTTTTCTAAAATCAAAAATTGTTAACCACATGGAGTAGGTCAAATCTGAGGCTAAACAAAGTTGGGACTGTGAACGTCTATACAAACTGTCTGGGTAATCCATCTATCAGATGTTGATGTTCGGTTTGGATCAAAGTGCTAAACTGACAGCCTGACATTCCCACCCTAAAGCTGTGCCACTAGCATAACTTAAGATATACACATGCATACTGTCACACAAACTTGCATGTTCACACTCAAGTGAGAGAAATACCACACAAGCATTTTTAAGCAGTAATCATTACTGTAACAGCTGAAAATCTGTGCCAACCAACTGTTTTGAACCACAGCGCAGACCTACAGCCCAGGCCCCTATTAACCTATCTTGGTATGATAGCTAAATTGTCCACAAGCTCTCACAGGCCAGCCAGGATGTAATAAAAAAACAGACGGAATAATCAACAAAAATGCTCTCCATTCCGGTAAGGATGTCTCCCAAAAGCACATGAATTACACTGAAGCAGGCGCTGGGACTGTGAATGATGTTGGGCTACCAGCACCAGCCAAGTCACTGTCTCCCAATGCCAAGTGAGAGCATGCCAGGCACTTCCTGCTGTAAACAATCTACCCGCAGAATGAGAAAGAGGGGAGGAAACCTCTCAATGAGAAACAACGGGAGACACAGAGAAGACCCATTTGCTCAATGAAAATTTCTCTAGTGAGCAAATGCGCTCAATTTGTCAAACAAGCTACGGAAGTCTGTTTGAGGGAAATGCATGTGTGTGCGAATGCATGCTAGGACAAATGGCATTTCTTTGTGCAGATGAACACATAGCAAGTGCTGAGGGCTTATGAAGACAGGAGTTGGATATACAGCTTGGCTGAGTTTGCACTAAATAACATGGCCCTCCCTGGTCTTTAGCTGTCACTCCTGTACTGTCCCAATTTCTGCTGTTTCTGACCTGAACAGCTTTCATTTACCAAGTGTTATTAGCCATATCCACATATTTTAATCCACTTATTCTATGTCTCATTGAAAAACAAATGAATAATTAGCTTAAGCTTACAAATATGTGATGAGCCTAAATGATTCTGTAGTTGCATTTTTATGGATACATCTTTTATACTCACTGGCCATTACAACAACAATCCCAGTTGCTGGAACCCTAAACAAACATGCTCCTCTCATGCACTCGAGGAACCTGGGGCTAACTAAAGTTTGACCAACAGATGGAGGGTAAAGCACATAGAGTTAGTATTGTCAGCTAGCAGTATTTATTCACTTGTGTTTAAATCACTCTCTTTTACAGTCTCTGCATGTGGGAATGCAGTAAAAAGTCAGAGATGAAATAAGGAGTGCAGCATATGTCTGGCTCTTGTGAAAGGCAGAGCTTGTGTATGAAGCTCTGATTGAACAGACCTACATGTGGAGACGCTGAACCACATGTGTTTGCACATAAATTACTATGTTTGCATGAGCATGCATGCACAGGCATAAACACAGAGAGAGCTATGCATGCAAGTTGACACCCACTGAGAAATTAGCTTGCATCACACACAAATAAGCACATTTTTACAGACAGACACACATACCTGCCGTTCTAAATCATGTATTCATTTTCTTTATATGAAAGACACTTTGAATTGTCAGGCTGGCAGCAGCTGATGCCTCATATTGGACCTGATGTCAGAGCCAGTGAGCCAAAGATGACATTAATGTGAGAACTCCTGTCCCTTAAAGCTCACACCATCTGCATCAAAAAACAAGAGCCTAGTGTGCACACAGCTGAGTACTGTCCACCAGTCTGCAGTTTAATCAATGAGAAACTTAGAGTATTTTACAGCTTACCTATTTACAGGCTGCTTCGCCTGAGAGATGAGGTGTCTTTGTCAATAATGTATTGCACTGACAGCAATAACCTCAAGTTGAGTTACACCACCTTCTCTTGTTGCATGAACAGCTCTCCATCTTCACTTCTCTGAGACAAGTTTGAGTCACTCTAAAAAAAACAAATGACAGCCTGCAAAACAAATGTGGCATTAAAACTTAGTCTTAAAAGGCCTGACATTTACCAAGGCTCATTTATATGGCTGTTCATACTGAGCTTATTGGCAATTACACTGTTATAAGACCAGGATCTGCTACAGTGAATATGAGTGTGAAGGCCGCGGCTGAGCTGAGCCGGGCCGCCGCTGTGCAAACACAGTAGGGTGTGCCGTTAGCGGCCTGCGGGAGGATTGTCGTGTAGATGAATGAACACCTGGATTAATGGGGTCAGTGAGCACCAAGCTGCTGAGAAAGGAGAATCCCAGCCGAGGCAGCCATTTTACATTTTACTGCATGTTTTCCTCCGCTGGTTTTAGAGGGGGCAGCTGGAGGGTCCGATGGGAGCAAGAGAGCACATAAAGGGCATTTGTGGGTCTGTGTACTTTAAGTAGGACATGAAATGTAAGGCTACTTGTCATTCAGATATGATTATAGAAACCATCATCTAGTTCGAACACTGGTTTATGTTAATGGAATAATTTCTAAAAAATGGATTAAGAGCACAGACTTTCCTGAGACTAAGTTCACTTACATTTTTCTAATACATGTTTCTACTTTAATCTCACTCTAAAAAGATTTTTGTCTTTCTGTTAAGGGTGGACTTTTCTGGGGTGACACAAATATCATTTCTGTGATCATCTAAAACATTTGCACCTTTAGTCCTTTGGGGGATGGTCTCGGCTCAACTTGCCATGAGACAATCAAGTGCTTTATAATGCAAGATAAACGGAGCAGGTGCTGGCCCTTTAAATGGTGTTCTGAGTGCATGGCAGGCTAATAGATGCAGTCCAAAGGTGCTAATGGATGGCAACCTGAAAAATGGTCTTATCTGTAAAGGTCCAGGACAGTTATAAATGAAATAATCGTGCTGAGCACATTAATCCATGTTCATGTCCTATAAGGGTAGACCTGAGCTCACCATTTGATCTGTGTGTGTGTGCATGTATGCACATCTGTGTGCATGCATGTTTGTATTTGTTTGTGAGTAACCACTTTTTTTCACTAATCATCTTTTAATAAATTGTTTCACTGTTCTGACCAGCACATAATCACAAATTCTGCCAAGGGATATGACAGAAGTGAAGAGTAACATATAATGGCATAATAGTAATGTATTGGTGTATTGTCTGAAGTAAACATATATATATATATATATATATATATATATATATATATATGTGTGTGTGTGTGTGTGTGTGTGTGTGTGTGTGTATCAGAAGCCCACCAACATTTAAATGGCACATATTATTTGCTCATGAGATTCCTGGAATGCCAAGTAACCTGGATTTTTATGAATATAGGAATATAGGAGCATCTAAAGGACAGATTAAATATTGTTTGTATCATCAGAGACTCGTGGTATTTCACTGACAACATCTCTTTACAATTTTTTTTTTCTTTTTTGTGTTTGCGTGAGAAAAGATGAACAGACAAATTAGAGGCATTAGAACACGTACAACACGCCATTCACATTAAAATCAATAGGCATAGAATCTGCTCAGCTTTTGATTTATGTTCAACGGGCCAATCAGCTCCCACTTCTTAGCGTAAACAGGCTGAACACAAGAATCCAAATATGGAGTGACAACAAATGACTAACAATATGTGGACAACATTGCCATCTACTGGACATTTATGACTGTAACAATTAATGAAGCTGCATTTTAACTAAAAGTTGAGATATGCTGACAAATCACTGCAAATACCTAGGACTGGTCATTGACAACAAAATGGACTTCAGGAAGGGAGAACCAAAACCGTGTCCATTTTCTAAGACAGCTGTCAGATCATGCTCAGGATATTTTATCTGTCTGTCTGTGGTGGCCAGTACCCTTCTTTATGTGGTTGTCTGCTGCGGCAAACAGCAACAGACCTAATAAAATCATGGGTGTGGAGCTGGACTCTCTGAGGATGGTTTCAGAGAAGAGGATGCTGTCCAAGTTAGGAATGATATTGGTCAACCCTTTACACCCTCTTAACAACATGCTGGGCAACCTCAGGAGCACGCTCAGTAATAGATTCATTCCACCTTGCTGCAATACAGAACTCCACAGGAAATCATTCCTTTCTTTGGTCATGACCTGCATATTTCTGCACTGTAGATTAGGTTCGAACCATGTAAATATTTGTGTTAATGTCTTTGTTATATTATTAATATCTTGTTTTTCTTGTTATTTAACTCAGCACTTGCACTCTTGTTTTTCTATTTCTTTTTCCTTTACAGTGTGATGCTGTATTTAACTGTTTTAAGAAGCACTGCAAAGCAACAATTTCCCTCTGAGATTTATTAAAAATTTCTAATTCTGATAATACAGTAGGACAGTGTCATGCATGCAGCATTAACACTATCTGAGCACTACGATTAATTTTTTTAATAAAGAAGTGATGCATTGTCCTTTTAAGAAAGCCTAGTTGCATTTCTTCTGATTCCATAAGCATCCAAGTAATATTTACAAATTAAATTGTTTCAATAATAATAACTGTAATACAATATGCATGTCAGTTATCAGTTTTCAATACCCCAGTTCTCACTGCCTGATTATAGGATTGAACTCAATTGCTCAGATCAATATGTATTTAGTCACCAAACAAGTTCACCAAACAATTTACTTTATTTCCTGTAATTCAGGTTATTAATCTTTTGGACAAAGATAGTTTCAATCCTTGTAGTCTGCTGAACAAGCAATAAACTGCAGCTGAGCCCTGGATTGAGACAATGCTTCCATCTAGTGGGCAACGAAGGAAAACACATGATAAATATTGTGCTGTATTGTTGTGAATACTGGTTGTGAGAAAGGTTTGAAATACATGTTTGCTTTGTTTTATTTAGCTATTTAAACTGAAAAATCCATATCACTAATGAAGTATTAGTTTAGCCTCATAAGGAGAATGAAGCTGTTTTAGACCAGTACCGGTAAAAGTAATGTCACCAGCAGAGTATGCTGAATATTTTTCCATGATCATTCATTTCTGTTACAAAAAGGAATAGGATATAAGATAATGCTATCAACAGTAAATTTGCCTGTTTACCTGTATTGCATGAGTTAATACTATAGGCCAAGTTAACTTTTGGCTGAGATCTTGAATTATAAACACAAAAGTTAACAAGACTAGAAAACTGCTTTTGCAAAATATTGTGATGTTATTTGAAGATATTTAGTTGGATATAAAATTAGATCCTTTTATCAGTCACGGGAACCTTTATGGGAATGAGGTTGCTTATAGAGATGAGGTGTATAAACTGTCTGAATGTTCTTATAATTAACTCTTTCTAAATCAAAAAGACAAAAAAAAAAAACAACTTGTTATTAATTTCAGGTGGAAAAAGGGGGAGTTCAGGCCACTGCAGATTGGGGGTGCGGTGGTAGAGGGTGCCCAGTTTGAAATTTCTGGGGGGTGAACATCAGTGAGGATCTTAAATAGTTTGAGTACAACATTGCTGTTGTAGAAAAGGCTCAACAGAGGCTCTGAACCTGCTACAGTCCTTCTACTGTTGCTCCAACTTATGCCATCACTACTTGGTTTGGAAACTGTTGGAAAGACATCCCCCACACCCATTTCACCACCCGCCACCCCCCCTATACAATACAGCAAACAGTAAGAACTGATTAATGGCACTGCAGCGCAAATTGCACTATTTTGCACTTATGATCTCATTTTGATGTCTGTTACCTCAATTTTTGCACTTACCTCATTTTTTTAATCGATTCATTGCCGTTATTGTTTATGTTATAGCTTTTATTGTTTTTGTAATGGTTTTATTGCTTATTTTTAATGTTTGTGTGTGTGTGTGTGTGTGTGTGTGTGTGCGTGTGTGTGTGTGTGTTTGTGTACGTGTGCAGTTCTGTGTAGATGAGGCGCTGCAATTTTGTTGTATGTAATACATGCATTCCGATTCTGATCATTCTGAACTGAATGAATTTTATTTGTTATTTTTAAGAAAGGATGAATTCCTGACAATAATTTCTTCTCACCTGTCCAATTTTTGCTGCTCAACAGCATCCATGTCACGGTAGAAACCGTTAGCAATTACTGGGGGGATCTGAGTCTCCCTGGAGAAGGTGTCAGAAAGCTTCAATTTAGGTTGTTGGGGGATGCTTGAGCAGCATCCGAAACCATGTTCTTCCACAGTTTTTCAACCGTGGAATTACTGGGCTGTATATGGCAGTTTTTGCACCTTTCAAACTGAAAATCCAACTATCAGAAAGATAAAAGTCAAGACTCTAACTTCTCTTTTGAACTTTGTGTGTTCTTATATTTCTACTGGTTTTCATGAATGTTAACTGCTACTAAGCAAAGATTGTATGTGCATATAAAAGCACATGCTTGTGAAGTATCACTTCAAAAATTCTTTGGGTGAAGTATTTTGAGACAGTTCAATGTTTTAAGCCTAATTAAAAAAATTGAGACTGCGTTACGGTTCTACTCTTTTGTTTTCCAATGAGTTGTGAGTTCTCTAGTTAGTTCCCCCCAGAAGCACCCCAATTAAATGTGTCAGGTTTTAATGACCTCAGTGAACTACAGATTAGACCCCTGTGGTATTGATTTTATGTTTGGTTTTCCAACCTTTGCTGAAAGATTAATATAAGCATGATAACCCATGTGTGGACTGGGATTACCTTGCTAATCACTCTTTACTATTAAAGACTAATGAATGAGACCACCTAACAGCATGGAGGATAGTAAGGAGAACTAATACCATTCATACAATGGTTCGAATCATACACATTTGTGAGGCTGATACATACGATGAACTTTTCTATTTGGCTTTACCCTCAACATTCTTGGGAACTTGTGAAAAGGGGGTGTAATGCTCTTACAAAGGTTGATCTTGGTGTGCCGTGTGACATAGGTCAAGGTGGGGCATAAAGTTGCATCCTGTACTATTAACTGAGAAGCAGAATAACAGAAGAGGGTCTGAAGTGATTAGCAAGAATATAAGATTGAGAAACAGGCAAGGTGAAAGCTGAGAAAAGGCAAATGAATCTACATTCAAATCTGTGCTATTCAAATTCCTTTTAGCATGGTTTAGAGCTAACAAAGATGTCTTAGTACTACAGGCAAATGTAGTGGCCCTGTGGAGATGCATGTGACTAACTAGTGAAATAACCTCCATAAAGAAATCACTGTACTGCTTTATGGCTAAGATGCCGTGAGTCAGTTGTGTACAGAAATTTTAGTCCAATTTTATGTGAAAGAGGGGCTTTTGAATACAGCTTTGATGTCTACATAAAGTCTTAAAACAAGGCAAACTGTTTGATTTTTTTCTGTGTGAAACAAATGGTCATCCAACTTGTACAGACATAAAGTGCACCATGAAAATGGTCAAAAACTCTGTTAAAATTGTGTTTGCATTGAAAAGCAGCGGGGTGCAAACAAAAGCACCTTTACTCTCTGGACATTCTCCAATTAGTCTGTGCAGATCAAAGCTAGGATAATCCTTGGGCTGGAAACGGACCACTAGTACGTGGACCTAATTTGAGAACCAGTAGAAGACTAGTTGACAAATAAGTGAGTCAGTGTTTGTACAGGAAGAGATGACAGGCACTGACAGAAAAAACAGAGGAGATAGCAGAAAGTGGAAAATGTGAAGAAGACATGAAAATGAAACTGAGCTGTGCGTGCATTGGAGAAGGAGAGGGAGGAGGGGAGGTTTGCGGTTGGTGCACTGGTATGTGACGTCAGCGGCTTGTTGGATTGAGGTGCTGTGTCCTGCTGATTTTAATCCTAACTCATTAAGGAACTGAGAGCAAGTGCCTGTGCAAGCCCTCTGGGGAGCAAGAGAAAGTGACAGAAGAAGGAAAGAACACTTAACTATCCATCAAGGGAGATAAGTGGAGTTCATGGTTTGAGACCCAGAAGAACGGAGAAATCCAGCATTTAATTTAGCTTTCAGTCTCATGCCTGCCTTTCCTTGGTGCCCTTTTCCTTGTTTGTCCTAAACCTCTCTGATTGCTGTCTTAACGTGCAGCCTGTTCAAGCATGCCCACAAACGGAATTAGCAGGGCTCTGAAGCTGCAGTTTGGCCTCATCAACTATGAGAACCGTTACTTGACAGCTGAGACCTTCGGCTTCAAGGTGAATGCCTCGGGCATCAGCATGAAGAAGAAACAAATCTGGACCTTAGAGCAGGACGAGCAAGATGGTCAAGTTGTGTTCCTCCGCAGCCACCTGGGACGCTATCTGGCTTCTGACAAAGATGGAAAGATCACATGTGGAGCCGAAAAACCTGACCCTGAATGCCGCTTCCTTATCGTGCCCCAGTCTGATGGTCGCTGGGCACTGCAATCAGAGCCTTATCTACGTTACTTTGGAGGCTCGGCTGACTATCTGTCCTGTTTTGCCCAAGCCATTGGGGAACAAGAGCTATGGGCCGTTCATTTGGCTTTACACCCACAGGCCAGCCTGCTCAGTGTGGCACGCAAGCGCTACGCCCATCTGTCTGCCTCAGATGGAGAGATCTCAGTGGACAGCAATATTCCCTGGGGCGTGGACTCACTGGTCACCTTGGTATACATGGAAGGCAAATACAGCCTGAAGACCTGTGACAGCCGTTTCCTCAGCAACGACGGCAAACTGGTGAAGGAGAACAACAACACAACCAGCTTCACACTGGAGCTGAAATCTGGCAAGCTGGCCTTTAAGGACTGCGATGGCAAATATCTGACACCTGTGGGCCCCACAGGAACCTTACGCTCCGGCCGATGCTCCAAACCTGGAAAAGATGAGCTGTTTGATCTTGAAGAGAGTCATCCACAAGTAGTTTTTCAAGCTGCCAATAAAAGATTTGTTTCTGTCAAACAAGGTAATCATCTTGTAATACAGTCTTGAGAATATAGTATAAAACTGACTAAATGATGTTTCATAAAGAGTACTAACCTAAGTAAAATCCAAGTATTTTAAAAGATGAACAATGAGATGTGATTCTATGTGTATATTTAACAGAAATATTTATGTAAAATTAAGTTGAGTCAAACATGGACAGTTTTACCATGTTGGCTAAGTCTAGCTAGAACCCCTTTCAGAGTTCACACTAAGAAATTAAAGAAAAAAAAAAAACTTCATGATTAATAATGTCAAAATGATAAAGTATGGTTCTGAACTCAGTCAGCAGCTGTCATAAATCCTTGTGCACTTTAGGGCAAACGACACTAGGTGAGGCTATTTTCAAATCCTTAGAGGCTAAAGAAAATTTGCCCTGGCTTCATTTGTATCAGTAACGTGTGTAGTTTGGGTTTTATAACTGTCTTGGTTGATCAGTGGCAGTATCCAACTTAGTTCTTGTATAACTATCGATTGACTTAAGTATTTTCTTGCATTTCCATATTTAATCTTCAGATTTCAAAGATATTTTCAAAATATAATCAGGATAAAAACATAGATGTCCCCAATTTGGTTCAGGTATTGCCTTCAGCCAAACATTGGGGCATGCAGACGTAAAGCAGCTCAACAGTGTCATTAAACAAATGAATCATGCTTTAAATGAATCAGTACCATAACTGGCTGTGTTGGATATCAAGTGGACTAAAATATTATACTTCTTACAGTGACAGCCTTGGTTTATTCGTAGTTATGCTACAGTAATTAACAAAGAAATCAGATTTACTCATTGAGGAAAAAGAAAAAGCTTTGCTATTTTTGACTAGTTGTTTCATTCAGAATGGTTGAAAGCCATATTGTGGAGGTCACTGTGGTAATGGGCTTTGTCATTTTCACTGTGCGTCCATTGAAGATTAAGTAGTGTGCAAATGACTCCAGGGTCGATCTAAGCCACAGGGGCATCAATTACTATCAATGGCTTGTAAGCCTTGCAGCTTCTCACTCTTAATGTTGCAATAACGTAGCAGCAGCTACAGGCAACATGGTCTCTTTTTAGCCTGCATGGTGTGACCAGCTCAGCTGACTACAATTACAGTGTCAGAAAAGTGAGTAAGTATACTTAAGATTTAATTAAAACAATAATTCCTTTAAATATTATTACAGAACATCTTCACTGTTTAATAGTAAACTAGCTCAATATTGCATATTTACTAAAGGGGATTCTTAGGCTAACTTTTGATTGCAGGTATTATTAAGCTTATGCATGAATATAATTGGAACACTATGAGGGCTGCATTTCAGCAAACTGGCACTCAGTCTTTATTAAACAGTACAAAATCGTTTATTTTCTACTCAAGTATTTAGCCCTGTGGCAGCTCCATGTTTTTTAAGGAACAAGGTACTGAAAGCTGCTTAGTGGGCCCTGCAGTGCAGATTTGCATTTCACCACTCAGGGAATTACAGCATACAAATGAACAGGAAGGGTGGAGGGGTGACTGAGGGGGATTAGGGTTGTAACAGGATTAAGAGAAAGGTTGGAGGATATTTCTGTGACACCTAATTTGAACTACAGCAGACACCGTTGAATTACAGGCTATTTGTCTGTGTATTCGCCACCTCCTGACACACCTCACCAACCAGAGTTTAAACACGAGGATTAAATAAGTAACACTAGACTGACTGCAAGTGAAGCATTCTACCTAAAGAGCAGGGGACCAACTGACTGGAAAGATGAGCACACTTTTAATTTAGTTTTACTTGCACAATTGCTTTTGTATGTTAAACTGATCACATGAGTTGATAATAGGGGGTGCGCTTTAACAGAAAACGTTCCAAAACAATTGGGAAAAAAGGGAGAAAGAACAGGAAAAGTTTGCTAAAATAAGAATTTATTCAAAAATACTTTCTGCCCAAACTATTTCTTCAGTGAACTTTTGCACACTTAAAAGAGGAAACAGACTTAAAATCTGATGTATTATATGGTTTCATGGTGGAGAATAAAAAGCAAAAACATCCAATTTATGCTAGTAGAAGAACAAGATATGTTGTAAATGTATTAGGGGGTGGGACTTGATAAAAAAAAATATCTAATTAATTGGTGGATTTGGAATTAATAAATCTTGATTGATTGCATTTCAATCACATAATATTTGCTGCAAAAAGCAACCTTTTTTTATTATTATTATTGATTTTACTGGACAACTGGATCAAATAATGGACACAGACAATAACAAGGTAAATTTAGGCTATAGTAATGTCTGGAAAAATGCATTTAATTAATTTAATTAATTTATTGCATTTCAATTTAAAACAGTAGAAAAAAAAGAAAATATCCCTGGCCAAAACTGAACACTAAAGTTCCATTTTCTACTTCTCTGTCTGTTCTCTAATTAAGAGAGAACATGTTACAGAATTTCAAACTTTTAAAATGTTTTTGTCCACACTCTTAATGGGCATTAATATCTAACGGAAAACCAGGACAGGATCAGCCAGTGGCAACTTTTCATTTTCATTCTGACCTTCGTCATCTCCCACTCTGACTACAGCTGTGAGTGCTAGGGCAGGGCATATCCAAATATCGATATTATCAATACCAAGGCTGTTATTGGTATTGATCGATACCAACCTGATGAGATCGATATTTTTCTAATATAGTGCTTTGAGGGGAAAAAGCCAAAAAATGTGAATGAAAGCCAATAAATAGTAGGTTTTGATTTTGTTTAGACAAACCGAGCAGCTGTGTGATAAAAGGAAATAACAGTTATTTTATTTTGTTATTTTGTTGATGTTATTTTATATTGTTTACAAAGAAAGCTTAAACTTATTTTTTTTTGTTCTGCCATTCAGTTTGTTAGTAAAAAATGTTTTATTTGACAATATTTTTTATACTGTTTGATTATGATGATAAAAATGACAGATAAAGACAAAAATATTAAATGACTGTGAAATTTCAAGCAAAAAGTATCTGTATCTGTATTGGTATCAGTATCTTTATTGATACTGATATTGATATCAATATCAGGTTCCGCAATATTAATATTGATATCCAGGATTTACTTGGAATTGGATCAATATCAAAATTTGCAGATTTCTCCCAGCCTTGTGCTTTTGCATCGAGGAGGGGCCTGCAGCAGCATTCGTGGCTCATTGAGAAAAGTAACGATATGTGCTTTCATGCTAGTCTCCAATAGACTCCAAAAACACCAGAAACAGTTGCTAGATTTGTTGCTAGTCATTTTTTTAAATAAATTTCCTAGAGGGGTCTGAAAACTTGCTAAATATTGCCCAAAGTCACTTTGAAATGTACATCATTGTAATCGGTGTACCAGGAAATGTGCACTGACAAACAGTCTGCATTGTTTGTTATGCAAACAGCAATTAAATGCATTGATTTAATTAACACAAAAGTTTTTTTTTATAATTATTTAATCAGAATTAACCTGTTAAAGTCCCACTCCTAATATGTATGTATAGGGAACTATAAAGATAGTTCCAAATATACAATAAAGGATTGTATAACTAGTGTTTTGTTGAGAGGTCCTGGAGAGGTAGCCATTAGAACTACTAATTTCTTGGCTGCCGTCACACAGGGCTGCCACAATTTACAGGATATATCCATGACTGGGAATCTTGAACTGTAAGAAAAGAAACAATGCAGGGTCCATAGGAAATGCAGTATCTGTTAATTGTTATGTAGTGTTTACTACCTTACCCTAAAACAAAAACACTTCTGGGCAACCCCAAAGAGAATGCTTTGGGCAGATCATGTGGTATGGATGAGGAGCTAACCCCATCAGTATCTTTTCTGTGGTGTCCTATGAGTACAGCAACATATATTAAAATTAATAAACTGATGGCTTGGGTTTTCATAGGGCAATTTAAAATAATGTCTCAGACAGAATCCCAACCAGTGTCCACCTGCAAAATTTCCATTTCTTTTGTTCAATTCCCCAGTTAAGTCAGTAGATGCCACTGCTGAGATAAAGAACAGATCTAGGCCATATTTAGGACTAATTGGAGTCACTTTTGGCACTTATGGCCCAAGTAAAACCCACATTTGGGCCAAATATTCCTTGCTGTTCAACTAAGTTAATTAATTAAACAAAACAATCAAAAAGAATTTTTAAGCCTTGACCTCATAACTGTTTAAAATCAGGCATCTTTTCACAGAGCACTGTTTTGTTAGTTAAAGTACAGAGCTGAGACTGGCATAAATCCATGTAAGTAATACTTCGAACTAAATAACTCTAAAGTGAAATATACACTTTAATTGTTAATTAAGATGTGCAAATTAGAAGCTCATTGATCTGGCACAAGTCTTTAAATAAAACTGTGCCAAGGGGCCACAAATTAGTGCATAGCTGATGAGGGCTATTTCAGATGGGGGCATGAAATACTGTACAATGTCAAACAGCTGAAATAAATTGTAAAATGAAATGTAACTTTTTATTTTACAAATTATAAGATCTAACCTGCACTGCTGCCTATTTGCGTCACTGCACAATGTGCTGCAACAACAGCACAGGCTTCTTAATTTATGCTGAATCATTGCTGTAACTGTCTCTTTGGTAACACTTAAATAAAGAAAGGGGAGACGAAAATGGCATTCAGGAGGATAAAATACTGTAATCCAGAAATTCTAGCAAACACAACAATTATCATGCATTTGTTTTTCTTCTGTATTACCAGGGGTGAGTATTTCAGCCAATCAGGATGTGGAGACAGACATGGAGACCTTCCAGATGGAGATAGATAAGGAGAGCAAAAAGTCCATGTTCAGAACCAATGGTGGCTCCTATTGGACTTTAGTGAGTCATGGAGAGATCCAGTCCACTGCCACAGAAGTGTGAGTAGCCTTTAAAGCTGTAAGAGAAGCGCTGTTTTGCAAGTTTGTAACAAATTTTCAGTTTGTTGTGGTCACTCTAGTGGTTACCTGCTATCCAGTTATCTTGCATTATGTACAGCACATGCTACATACTACTGTTAGTTTTTATTCTGAGCTCTTCTATCATCACATTTATTTCACAATGTATCTAATTGTATTTATCTAACCCATCCACGACACTTCAGAGAGGTCAACACAATGTTTGACATCGAGTGGCGAGGACAGAGGGTAGCCCTCAAAGCCAGCAATGGAAAGTATGTGTGCACAAAGAAGAATGGGCAGCTCTCAGCGGTCAGCGATACAGTGGGTAAGTGCTTTCAGGCAACTCACTTGAGATTCAACCTTTGTTTTTGCTTGAAATTCTTATATTACTTTGTCAGCTGTTTCGGCACATGAGCAATATTTACCTCTCATTGCAGGTGATGATGAATTATTTCTGATGAAACTCATCAACCGCCCAATTCTGATCCTTCGTGGCGAAAATGGCTTTGTGTGTCACCACAAAAACTCCAACACTCTGGATGCGAATCGATCCATCTATGACATTTTCTCACTGATCTTCAATGATGGCGCCTACAATATAAAAAGTCAGTGTTTTCATGTGTGAGCAGCATATTAAATGTCAGCTTTATGATCAATATACTTTCTGTTTCAATATATATCAATAGAGGATACATCTATCATAACACTGAATCAAATGACTGGAGTATAATCAGTTGACCTGTCCTCAGGTGCGAATGGAAAGTTCTGGTTCGTCTCAAGCAGTGGCCTGGTCTGCTCAGACGGAGAAAAATCCGAGGACTTTTTCCTCGAGTTCCTGGAGCACGGACGCATCGCCATCAAGGGCTCCAATGGGAAATACCTTCGCGGAGACCAGGGTGGCACGCTTATGGGTGATGGCGCATCTGTCGACTCATCTTCTCTCTGGGAGTACTGATGTTTTCAGACCCCGTCCTCAAAGAGGGCCTAAGATCCAGGTGCAAGACCCGCTTTCATAAGGTGAAATGAAGCAGACTGAAAGAACAATCTGCCTGTTTTTATACTAGGTACCCAATTCCAAGTTTTTGCTGTTTTTTGATGTTTTTTAATTGGAAACACTTTAGAAGCTATGTGGGTCTTTTCTTGTAAAGGTTAGATGTTTTGTCTTTCAAATAACAAATGCCAACATCAAATGACACACACTGTGTGTAAATTTGTAATCTCTTAAATGGACAGCAAGAGTGGGAACATACTGTTTAACAGGCATAAATTAGCAACCAAATGCACTTGTCAGTAAATAAGCATAGAGAAATAAGTTGATACTACCCAGCACGACTCTCTGGCCCTGCTATTACTTTCACATATTTTCTTCTTAGTTAATACAGAAAACAGGTTCATAAATACAGGAAGAACTTCAGTCTCTTTTCTTGCTGGCACACTAGCTAAAAACAATGCGTAGTATATTCTGCAAAATATAAATGAAATAAACGAAGAAAAGATCAGATCCTTGGCAGAGAAGAAGACAAATTCTGACTAACATTCACAGACAAACTGAAAATGAGAAAAATAAAGAATAATAACAAAAAAGTGTGGCATCATTTTTTTTTTATTTATTTATTTTTTTTAACAAGATATAAGTATGGTCATTTACAGAAACAGATTTAACTTCATTTTGTGCAGAAGCTAGACTGCTAGGCAGCTATATTCACTTATACAACCAATCAACATCCGTTTTGAGCTTCCAAATGATTTCATGGCTTGGACATGTCCTATAAAGAGCAACGTGTTCAGTGGGGTGCACTAAGCAAAGGTAATGCACCATTGTCTTGAAAAGCAGGAAATAGCTCTGCTAGTGGGGCTTTCATTTATCTTAATGGATCATTTACAGCATACATAAAAGAGAAATATGAAGCTAATGAAGTGGACATGAAAAAAATGAATGTCATGCGTCTCAGCAATACTGTAGATCTACTGTACAAATTACGTAGGTCAGCCTTTCTGCAAACACTTAGATCAGACATAGAAAGAAATATGTCACCAGAAACTACAGAAGGCACAAGTTTAAAGCATGTGTGAAGTATCTGGTGAACTTAGAAGTGTTTCTGTGGTGTTCTGCCTGGAGGCCTTAATCCACACTATGCTCTATATCCCTTCATAATCAGTTTTCCTGAGAAGAGGTGGGTAATATAAGTAAATAAAATGGATTTTGCTTCTACATATTCCTCTGAAAATTGCAGAATGGCTAAGTGTTGTGAATAACATCATAAAACTTTCTGAGCCTTAAAAGAGACTAATATTAAATGATCACACTAGATCACAATTTTTAGAAATATTTTTTTTTGTCTGTTTGCTCCAAGTCAAAGGAAAATGTCCTATCAATTTTACCAGTAAAGTGAGTGCAGTGTGCACTTACATTCCCCAGAGGTTTTTGGTTCATTTCAGTTTCAGTGCATCAGCAAACGACTCCATCAGACATCTTTAAAGCTGTTGGAAGACATGTTGACTGAGCTAAGTGGTCCTGGGCTATCTGGGCCTAAAAAAACCCAAGTGATATCAACGTCCTCATCTCATCTTTGTAGACGAAAGCAGACTTATCTTTCACAGTTCAACACTTCAATGGAGCCAGTCCAGGCCTTTGATTTGGAAATCTTTACATTCTCTTATATGATCATTTAACTGATTATCTTTCTCCAGCACCCGTCATATTACTAGGGGTACAAGATGCCCAGAAATTGTTATGGTGGTGCACAGTATAGCATAAACTTAGTCAGCTATTTTTGGGGAAGTAATAAAATCTGCAGTAGTCTGTACTTAATGTTCGTGGTTTTGTGATGTGTGCAAACTGCAATTAATAGACACATATTTGGCAGCAAGATAATTTCACAACATGTATCTGCTCTTCATAAAACCTCTGGCCATATATTAGAATGTATAAAATCCTTGTTGTTTTACTATCTTTGTTTTCTGATGTGATTTTCGAAAATGTTGTTGACAATAAACCTTGACCATATCCCTGCTGATTCTGGGATTAGAGTGATGACTTAAACTTTTATAACTATACTATATGTTCCTCATCAGTTTAAACTGTAGAGATTTGTTTAGTGGGGTTAACTCCAAGCTCCACAGGAGATAGAGCTTGAAATTATATTTGTCTTAAAAACAAAAATCCTCTGCAAGATCATTTCAGTATTAGAAACCTATAACCAGTGCTTGTAGCTAACAATTAAATGTCATATAAAAGTAAAGTGATGCTGGGCCAGTGCTGGACCGCTGTTGACAGTGTTGTTGCCAGGGCTTAATGAAATGACTTTTAGTGCCCTTTGTAAAATGTAACTGTGATCTTGCAGCTCAGAACCACTGGTATGTGTAAGCTCTACAGTCTTTAAATTGTTTATCTGTTCTTTTCTTTAATGTACATGTAAAACACTTCTGTAATGTGTTATATAGTCTGTGCTTTTTCATCAATCTATTCACAAAGGTTCTTTTTTTCCCTTTTTCTTCACATTCACACACCGGTGAGTATATCAAGGGCAGTATAGGGTTCAGTAGCTTGCCCTAGAACACTTTGACACACAGGAGTTGAACCACCTTCTATCTGGGACATGTCTACTTTACCAGCTAAGGCACAGGCAGCTTTGCTAAGACAACTCCCAATGCTAACAATGATTACCAACACACTCAAATGAACCCTCATTGCAGCTCTGGAGATGGTGATCAGAGGATTTCTGGATTAGTGTGAGATACTGAGGGTTTTCTTTACTCACCACACTAGGTGGCAATGTGTACCTTTGTAAGGCATCTTTGTTACAGCACTAGCTGCAAAAAACACCATATCCTGCTGCAGTGCTGAGAAGTATACAAGCATATAAAGACAAGAAAAACACAAAAGACTAGAACATGAGAACTGACTTCTTGATATTTACCATCCATAAGTTATAAAATTGACTCATATGCCACTGAAAAAATGGGATGATTTTATGGGCAGTCTGCCAGGTTACCTTGACACCACCGTTTCCAGTGGTTACATAGTGATGTAAACATTTATTGCCAATAAAAAAGCAGATTTTATTAGATTGTGAGATTGTCATCTGTGACGATTTCATGCTTGTGTGAAAACATACAAGCACACCTGAACACCTCCTGAATTTAACTCAACACCTTACATGCTGACTTGTTGCTTCCACTTCTTAACTTGCAAATGTCTTCTTTGAGAAGCACGACTCATAAATTTCCTGCTCAATAACGTGATTCCTTTACCTACCACCTACTGAGCAGAAACTATTAACTGAAACCTTTACAGTAACAGAGACTTCACAAGGTCTACACTGTTGGTCTGCCATTGGAATAAAAGTGTTGAAGATTTTAGTTTTGGGAAGAAAGGCCCCCAGGAATTGTGAAATATAAAGCTTTCTGTCTGAAAAGAAAAGAGTGCAAGAGGTCAGTACATATCACTGCCATGGTTTTTTAAGCTCTGTGTGCTGAAACTTTGATAAGGTTTCCCTGCAGCCAGAAGAGAAAATATGTTGGTAAAATGCTTGTGTAGGAAGGTCTTTGTGTGGGCAGTTTTTTCCCCAAACTATAGATATAACAAACATGTATTCTTGTGATATTTCTTTTTGTTTTCCTCTCTGAGTAAGACATCATGGTTGAGTGAGAGCTAGAGTCAGTGAACAATAACCAAGGCTCAAATAAGAGAGCCAGCAACACCGATTGTTAAAACTCTGATGTACACAAAAAAATAAGAAAGAAAGAAAGAAAGAAAGAAAGAAAGAAAGAAAGAAAGAAAGAAAGAAAGAAAGAAAGAAAGAAAGAAAGAAAGAAAGAAAGAAAGAAAGAAAGAAAGAAAAAGCAATGGTGTATTCACAGTATTTAATTCAGCAATTTAGCATTGCTCATAGAAAGATAACAGTTCTTTGTCACACCATAATGACTTCATTAGGCTACACCACAATGCTATCTATTGCACACTTTATGCTGCACTGAAATAGATCAATTTCCACTTTTAATTAGGTTACATTGAAAAAAGGAACATTAAAATTCTATAAACACTTTAAAGCAAATGGGCCTAACCTCAGCCAACAACAAACTACAAAAAAGAAAAGATAAAGACAAGTCATCTGAGCTATAAGGCCCATAAAACTCAGCTCAACAGTCATTGGCTTCATAAACTCCATCCAAGTAGACCAAGTAAGGAGGAGGAGGAGGAGAAAAAGAAGCTGAAGAAGAAGAACAAGAAGAACAAGAACAAGAACAAGAAGAACTTTCCCTGGACATGCATTTTAAAAATTAAAACCACTGTTATTTAGCCCTGGACAAATAGCTGAGTGGAAAACTATTAATTCCATGAACATCTAGAAACTGAGAAGGACCTGAGTGACAACAAGCTGGGAATTGTTGTCAGAAAATTTCAGCAGCATCTATCAAAAAGGAGAGCTGTAGCCAAGCAATGTGAGGCAGAAGCAGTGGAGGAGAAAGGCAGGCATATTGATTTCCGGTGCAACAAGAACAGCATGGGCAGCATAAGAACAAAGACACTTTTGTTATCAGTACTACATAACACTTCATTTTTTCTCTCTATAATTCCTAATGTACCTTTTGTCACTCTCTTGGTGAATCATGCTGCTGTCACTTCTACAGTTTGGAAATAAAATGGTTGAGCTCCATTTCTGGTAAATTCCTTCCATGAATCCCTAAAGAAAAAAGATTGTGTAATTAGAAAGTTACTATCTTCACAATGATACACTATGAAATCAAACAACATTCCTCCAGGACCAAGGTTCAGCACAATAACAATGACCAATGCAATACTACAAGAATACACAGGACTACACAGAGTGAGCAAGAAGAAAGTGCAAGACTTGCAATACACCAGCCCAAAATAACAAAACAATAGGAAGGCAACATGCAATGCAGCTGACTACTAACTGGAACTATTGTGATAATATTAGGGTGAGAGAGTGCAGTATTACAATAGATACTGTATTCTAGCAGCAGGGATTTTGTGCAAAAATGCAGAAGTGGTGCAAAGAATGCAGAATGTGTAAAAATGCAGCAGGAGGTAGCAGTGGCAGTTCGAAAAGTACAGACTGTTAATAAATATTTAGGTAACAAAATACATAAATCAGTAGGAGAGTGATTGTTCAGGTACGGGTCATTGGAGGAACAGTGTTGGTGGGTACATGTGTGTGCAAGAGAGAGAGATACAGTCCAGTTCTGTTCTGGTTTAAGAGTCTGGTGGTCTGAGGGAAGAGGCTGTTTCCCATACTGGCAATGCCAGTCTGAAGGCTACAGCACTTTTAGCCAAATAGCAGAGGGAGAAGAATGATGGTGCTTGTGGTTTTTTTTGGAAGTAGCATGTTATGTGTATTTCACAAGTGGTGCTTCCAAACGTGTATGAAATCTATACTTTGTGCATATGATGACACAGACTGTAAAAGGAAGGTGAAAAAGGTTTGAAAAAGATGTGACAGCCTCTCTGGCATCTCCAGTGGTGTGGACATTAAACCGCTCTGTCATGGTGAAGCGAGAGCTGGGCTGAAAGGCAAAGCTGTAAATTTCACCAGTTTATCTGTGTTCCACTGTGGTCCATTGTGTAACTGTGACTGAAAGAATGAATGAATGAATGAATGAAAAATACTTTATTAATCCCAAAGGGAAATTCAATATTGTAGTAGTAGTAATTTTTTTTTTTTTTTTTTTTTTTTTTTTTTAGTAAAGTAAAACAATCACATTAATTAATTAAGGGCTTTGTTCTTCAGCCTGATAGCTGCTGGAAGGAAGGATCTTCTGTATCTCTCTGTCTTGCATCGGACTTGAACAAGCCTCCCACTGAACACACTCTGTTGTTTCGTCACGGCGTTGTGTAGAGGGTGTGAAGGATCTTCCATTATCTTCGTCAGCTTGTACAGAATTCTTTTTTTGATGATCAACTCCAGCGGCTCCAGAGTTACTCCAAGCACAGAACCGGCTTTCTTGATCAGTTTGTTAATTCTTTTCAAGTCTCTGGTTCTGATGCCGCTGCCCCAGCAGATTGCTGCAAAGCTGATTGCACTTTCAACAACAGACCTGTAGAACATTTGCAACATTTTGGTGCAGACGTTAAAAGATCTCAGCTTCCTTAAGAAGTAGAGTCTGCTCTGACCTTTCTTGTAAATGTACTCAGTGTTGCTTTTCCACTCAAGTCTGTTGTCCAGCTGAACTCCAAGGTACTTGTATTCCTCCACCACCTCCACCTCCTCTCCCATGATGGAAACACTTCTATGTGTGTTCTTGTTCCTCCTGAAGTCAACAATCATCTCCTTTGTTTTCTTGGTATTCAAGATGAGATGATTGTCACCGCACCATTTCACAAACTGACCGACCAGTTCTCTGTACTCTGCTTCTTGTCCATCACTGATACACCCAACAACTGCTGAGTCATCAGAGTATTTCTGCAGATGACAGAACTCAGAGTTGTACTGGAAGTCTGAGGTGTACAGCGTGAATAGAAATGGTGAAAGTACAGTCCCTTGTGGTGTTCCAGTGCAGCTGACCACCATTTCAGACACACAACCTTTCAGTCTCACAAACTGTGGTCTGTTTGTGAGGTAGTCGTAAATCCAGGTGGTTGTGGAGGGATCCACCTGGAATTTCTGCAGCTTCTCACACAGCAGAGCAGGCTGAATCGTATTAAAAGCACTTGAGAAATCAAAGAACATGACCCTCAAAGTGCTGCCTGACTGGTCCAGATGAGAGTGGGCTCTCTGAAGCAGGTATATGATTGCATCTTCAACCCCAAGCCCATTACGGTATGCAAACTGTAATGGGTCCTGAAAGGTGTTCACCTGCTTGCTGAGGTGAGCCAGTAAGAGTCTCTCCAGGACTTTCATGACGTGAGATGTCAGGGCGACTGGTCTGTAGTCTTTTGGTTCAGCTGGTTGTGGTTTTTTAGGCACTGGAACAAGGCAGGATGTTTTCCACAGCACCGGGATTCTTCTCTGGCTCAGGCTGGTGTTGAACAGGTGCTGGAGAATCGGACATAGCTGTTTTGAGCAGGTCTTGAGAACTCTGGGACTGACACCATCTGGACCTGCAGCCTTGTTCTGGTTCAGTTTCACCAGTTGTTGCATGACTTGGTTACAGGAGACAGACAGAGTGGAGGTGGAGGCAGAGGAGGTTTCAGGAAGTCCTGATGTGGAGGGAGATGAGGTTGTGTCCAGGTCCTTGACTGAGCTGCAGGGTGACAGAGTGGAGGTGTGACAGGAAAGCTGTGGGCTCATGGAGGGTGTGTGGCTAGTTGGGGTTGAAGCAGGAGGTGAGCTAAACCTATTGAAGAACATGTTCAGTTCATTCGCTCTGTCCAGACCTCCATCAGTCTGATCCTCCTTTATCCCGAAGCCAGTGATCTTCTTCATTCCTGACCACACATCCCTCACATTGTTTTTCTGAAGCTTACTTTCCAACTTCTTCCTGTAGTCCTCCTTGCACTTCTTCATTTGTGTTTTAAGTTGTTTTTGTGTGGACTTCAATAACTCCCTGTCTCCATCCCTAAAAGCTTTCTTTTTGATGTTCAGCAGCTTTTTCAGGTCACTGGTGATCCAGGGTTTGTTATTGGGGAAGCACCTCACTGTTCTTGTTGGAACGGTGCTGTCCACACAGAAGTTAATATAATCTGTCACACACTCAGTCAAGGCATTGATGTCATCTCCATGAGGTTCACATAGGACGTTCCAGTCTGTAGCCTCGAAGCATCCTCTCAGAGCATCTTCAGCTTCATTAGACCAGGTTCTAATAGCCTTTCTAATGACTGGTTGTTGCTGAACGATGGGCTTGTAGGAGGAGGAGAGAAGAACTAGGTTATGGTCTGATCTTCCTAAAGGTGGCAGGGCAAAGGAGCTGTATGCATTTTTAATATTTGCATAAAATAAGTCCAACGTTTTGTTTTCTCTGGTGGAGCAGCTGACAAACTGTTGGAAAGTTGGTAGAGTTGCAGAGAGGGAGATGTTGTTAAAATCTCCAGAGATAGCCACAAATGCGTTTGGATGTTGTGTTTGAAGCCTGGCCACTACAGAGTTAATGACATCACAGGCTGCGTCTGGAGCGGTACCAGGTACTATATATACCGCTACCAGAATAACCCATGTGAACTCTCTGGGTAAATAATACGGGCGGAGACTCACAGCTAGCAGTTCAATGTCTCTATTGCAGATTTTCTCTTTAACAGTGACATGTTCAGGATGACACCAGCGCTGGTTTACCAGCACCGCAATTCCACCTCCCTTCAGCTTCCCGCTGAGTTGTTTATTGCGGTCTGCACGGACCGTCCTGAAGCCGTGTACAGACGCATTACAGTCTGGGATGTGTTCATGCAGCCATGTCTCAGTGAAGCACATAATACTGCACTCTCTGTATTCTTTAAGAGACCTGGTTAGCACCTGAAGTTCATCAATTTTGTTAACTAGCGATCTCACGTTTCCCATAACAACCGTTGGAAGAAACGGTTTGAATCGCCACCGTTTTTCTCTCTGCCTCGCTCCTGCCCTGCATCCTCTTCTCTTTCTTTTCAACTCCGTTGGGATTTGAAGTGTTGTTTCACTGATAATCTTGAGTTTGGAGAGTTTTATCAGTTGATCCCGATGGTAAACAAGTCTCGTTGCCATGGAGACTCACAATAACAAGTCTTGCAAAAAGAAAAAATATTCAGAAAAATCTCCCGTATAGCACAGCCTCTGACCAGCGCGAAACAATCTACCCGAACAGACACAGATTGACAGCTGATATCTTAAAAAAGACGGCTATATTGCAAAAAAATCATAAGTTAAAAACAGAGCTACTACAATTGCTGCTGCCACCTAGCGGCGCATTCTAGAACCTAGAATGAGATCACAAACACAGGCAGCGGAAATTAGCTTCCTCCAAAAGGTGTCTGGGCTCTCCCTAAGGGATAGGGTGGGCAGCTCAGTATTCTGGAAAGAACTCTGATTAAAGTGGCAGTTCCTCTGCATCAAAATGAACCTGATGAGGTAGTTCAGGCATCTGATCAGAATGCCCTCTGGATGGTTCCAAGGGGAGGTATGTTGGACATGTCCAACAAGGAGGAGGCCTTGGAGAAAACCTTGGACTGGCTGGAAAGGTACCTGTTACAATTAGCCTGATAACATCTCTGTGTCCTTTTGGAAGAGCTGTGGCTGGTGAGAGGGAGGCCTGGAGATCTGCTTAGACTGTTGCAGCCACAACCAGGGACAATATAAGCGGATGGATGGATGGATGGATGGATGGATGGATGGATGGATGGATGGATGGATGGATGGGGCAGTTCATAATCAGGAGACATTTAAACTGTTCACAAACATGAAGACCTTTAACTAGAAGCTTTTTCAACTTGATGACATGACAGACCCCTCATTAACATCTCACTATGTAGTCATTTGCATGATTATGTTCCCCTGTCATATCTGATGACAATGTACAAATATTACGTACTGTTGATTTTCTTGCTTAAGGAAGGGTGGATGAGAGTATTAGTCCAAAGATTGGTAGGATAAGGGTTAGGGGCATGTGGAAAGGATTATTAGTTAGGGTTAGTACCTATTATGCACTTTCTTTTAGGACTGAGCTTTATCAGAAAATTCTTATTCCTCAGTCTCAGAAGTCTGGACAGTAAGATGTAAAGATGCAGCAGATATGAAGCAGACTGGAACACACCAACTTATCCACAGTCTCTGTGAACTGAGCAAACAGATTTCAATTTCAACACTACGGTGTCAACATTAGATTGTCTGTGAGCTGAGAGGAGCCTTCAGTAATTCAGCTGCGTTATACTGAACAATGATCTAAGAGCATGTCATTGCTGCTTTCCAACCATGATGAAATTATTCTCCCAAATCTGCAAATTGCCTCTGTTTTATACGTGCTGTGAGAATACAAAGCAACATTCTGCTTTATTCTAATGATTCTATTATAAGTGCATTTATACAGCTGTTTTATTGAACTGTGCCTGCCTTATCTTCAATGCAAGACATGGTGTGTTCAGCCCAGTCTTCCTCAGACAGTGTCTGCAACATGCTTGAGTTGAAACAGATGTGTTTGCTCATTCATTCTTTCTGCTCTTTAAGGAGGCTGAACCAAACTTCTCTCAAACATAGGCATCAAAACTACAAAAAAGCAGTGTTGCAGAAAGCAAAACAAAAAACAATTGTCTGAGTTTGTGAAGTACCAAACTCCTTTAACTAATACTGAGCACCAATGATTCTATAAGATTGATTTAACTTCTTTTAGATCTATCCTATTACATGCATTTGATGTGCTGTATTAATCTTCAAAAAGTCAATCCCAAAACAAAACTGATAACAGTCATACAAGACTTTCTGGTCAATACAAACTATGAGCAGACAGCCTTTTAAAGAGAATCTATTTTAAGGTCTTCATATATTTAAAAAAATAAACTGTAAATTCTCAAAAAAAACAAAACAAAAAAAAAAAAAACAGACTAAAACTGGTTTTCTCTCATTGGGACATTTGTCTATTTGTTCTGTACTCACAGACATGAACTCTATTTCAGTACATGGTTTATTCATTGGAAAGCCCTCCTCTAATTACCTTACGGGTTATACTAAATGCATTTATGGAGGCAGACTTGAAAGGCAATTCAACTGCAAAAAAGCCATACACTATTAAGAAATTCATTCCAAAACCTCCACTTGAAAACCAGATGTATTTTCTTTGCTATCCTCCAGCCACCAGTCTCTATACCCACTATGACCTGTTCAGGCTTGCAGGGTGATGGAAGAGAGTTAAATACAATGGACATGTTACCTATCCACAACAGGGCTAACACGGAGACAAGCATCCACACTTAAGTCTAGAATCACCAGTTAACTAAATCATGTGTCTTTAGATAGTAGGAAGAGACTGGAAACTGTGGAGAAAACCCACACAGAGACAAATATGCAGGAAACTTGGTACCACTGTGCCATCATACCTACTTGTGTTTTTAATGTCTTATAACAATGGACACAATCTTGAACAAAAAATGCCATACAAATGATTCTACTCTTGTGTTGCTATTTATAAATACAGCAGTATGAATGAAAGAGAGTTTGATTGCATCCACCTTCTATTCACCAACAAATTTGAACAATTGCATGAAGATGTAGTTTCTTGGTCCAGTGTGTGTGTCCTACATGCTTGCAAAAAACACATCACACAGGGGCTAATGGCTTTGAGACATATTCGAATACTCAGTCCTCATTGAACAGATATACTCCCTGAAATGACAAATAAAATTAATATTGTGTATTCAGTTACCACTCTTAAAATCTATAGCATTAGAATAATCAGATTTAGATTTAATTTCCCATGATTGCTTAGGAAGAGACAGGTGAAACCTGTCAAACTAAACCTCTGAAGATCGAAAGAGCTCTGTCAGGCTGTCAGAAGATTGTGGATGTATGAAAGTTTTAAAACCTGGTCAAATTATTTGAAGTAAACACTGTCACTGTAAGGAAAACCATCTATAAGTGATAAAGATGTCAAGCAACTGCAAGGTCATCCTACACTGGCTACCACTGCAAGTTCAGCCCAGGAGCTGATTGTTAAAATGTCTGCAAGAATATCAAAGTGTCATTGCAAAATTTCAAGTAAATATTATGTTTATGGCAGGAAAAAGCTTTTCCTCTCCAAAAAGAACATTAGAGCAAAACTACAAGTCAGCTAGCTCTCAATTACAATTATTGTTAATTGTGCTCTGTTTTATAAAACTGAACATTAAATTTGATATTACGCTAGAGTTACAGCACACATATTTGGAACAGGCCCCAGAGATCAATCCAGCAGAGGAGTCTTATACCAACTGTGGAGCTCAGTGGTGGATATGTTATATTTGGTTTCAGGGCCAAGGTACCTGCAATCATGGATTTAACCATAAATTCTGCATAATCAAGAGTGTTTGAAAACTGCTCGAGGCACTGTGTCCACAAAATGAAGTTGAACTAGAATGTAAATCTTTTACCAGAAACACAAGCAAATCCAAAAATAAATTAAAGAAAAAATGAGAAATTTGAGGATTCTGATAAAAAAAAAAATTCCTACAGTTTCTCAAATGGAGGACAATTACACAAAACCACAAATAAGATTTTTCTGATAAAGGGGGATATTTTGACTTTACAGGCTAAGTGTGTAGTTACTTTTTGGACAGTTTTTAAATAAATAACTGCACATGTATTTTCCCTTGTTTGTTATAGGCAATATCACTTTTGTAAGTAGTCAGTGCTTTCAGTGCTCAGTGGATCAGTTGTAAATATGACACAGAGACTAAAAACACTATTATTGTGCTAAGGTGTACAGAGATTAAGTTTGGAGCTCAATCAGCCAACTAATCCCTTAGATTGGGGACTGATAAGACTGTACTGCTTGAAAATCATGCTGAAGACACTTCAGTTGTGAGATTCCTCCATTAAAATGACAATAACTTTATATTGTCCCTCAAGGCCTGACAGCACATCTCATTAATGGTCAAAGCGGGTTTCCACTGTTCAAGGTTGTTCGAACTAATGAGCAGTCACACTTGAAGAGGGGAATGTTTCTTCTGCTTAAAATCAAAGGGGTCTAAGTTAATATGTGACACTCTTGGCTCCCCTGAAAGGCAGAGGAGCTCCCCTAAAGATATTCAGCTGATACTTTAAGGGGAGCCCTAAAAATAGTGTACTTTCAGGTAACATTCAATTTTTCAGTAAGGTCCCTGATGTTTCTTGAAAACAGTAGCATTAATTTATCAGCATTGTATGTTTATCAATTAATTACTTAATTAAATCTTCTCAACAACGCATGTGATCCGATCTGTTTCCTTTGACACTGTGGACAGCAGCATTGTTTGTTGTGTGCTGTGAGCATCCAACCAACAAACATATGATATGCTTCTTTTTATGGTTGTTAAAAGAACAAAAATCTGCCAAATCGCAGTTTACACCCCAAAATAAGGCTCCCCCAAAAGCTCTGGTGTAATTCGAGCCCTGGTGTTGCTACTGTAGTTTATATTGTTTGTATGCTTGTTTGTTTCCTCTTCCTTCCTCAATAGTATAACACACATGCTTGCTTTGTTACAGCGGGGCAGACGTCTGTTTAGCACATTTCCGCCAAGGTTCCCGTGAAAGATTTTATGCTGAAATCCACAGCCGGAAGTGTAGTATTTTTGTACCATACATTGATGATATGGATAAATCCAGGAGCGCCACAGAAACCCAACAGACGCGCAGTTGCTATACTGCCGGTATCAAGACGTGGCAACTCTCCTTTTATTTGCATCGTTATCATTTTTATCCATTGCGTATAATCTGGAAATAGCCATTGGAGTGCTTTTGTTTACTTTTTAGTTTTTGCTATTTTTTCTCTTTCACAATTCTATTTAAGGATGGAGAACCAACACTTTATCGGAAATGGTCCCGGAGAGCTTTTACGCATCGCAAATCGTGGAGCGTCTCTACAGATTACAGTGTTTGAGAACATTTAGAGGGTTCCAGCTCTGTGGACTGTGGGTTACAATGAAGTACGGACCGGTGGTTCTTACGGCTGGGTTTACTGGGTTGCTCAGCTTCAGCCTCCTGGCTGTGGCAATAGGGACTGAATACTGGTACATTATCGATGTAAATAAACAAAACTACACCGGTTCGGATGACCTGAGTTCACATTCTGGATTGTGGAGAATTTATGAAGGTTTGCCACTTTATTTTCTCTCTCTACATGATGGTCCGTATTGATGAGCTGTTGGTATAAATTCATGTAAATTATATGTGAGCTGTTAATTTGCACCCTTTATTTTTATTATTATTTTGTAAAATAATTTGAGGTCCACTTCACTGCAGGTATATTTATGAATAATTCATCATCAAATGTTTATTATCTTTGAAAAAAATTTTTTTGTCTGTTTCATAAAGTGATTGAAAATACCACTACATTTAACAGATCTGATCACCGATTTATTCTCTGTTGGTGCCGCTTTGTTGTGATAATTATCAGCAGTCCACAGCAGGTCCTGATTAGATCCTCCTCTGTGGGCAACCCAGGTGCATAAACTGCTTGCAGTGAATTCCAGATTGATACTAAGGCACAGAGGAGATACATTGCTTTTGAGAAAGAAATGTCAAATGCTGATTAACACACTTTTCAATAAAGGCTGTGAAAAAAGAAATCTCGCACATGTTATGTACCTGCTAATAGCTGTGTGCAGTTAGGTTCATTTATTTCAGAGACAGCTTCATGCCCTTCACATCTCCATCAGTCTCTGCAGGAGATGTGCAAGTGGTTGCGAGGCAGTTTTTCAGGATATTTTGATAAAGCTGCAATGTATCCTGCTTGTGGTCTGCACAGCTTGAGGTCTCAGTTGTGTTCCTCATGGCACCCACAGTTCACAGAGTAATTGCTAAGTAATTGCACTACATGGAGCTTTCACCCCTGACAATAGTGGATCATGGGTACAACACAAATCCTTGATGGAAAACATGCAGACCTGCTGAAATGTCAAACATTGATTTTGCTTTTATAAATGTGAAAAATAAATAAGTTTAAATGCATTGTTTTTTCTAATACTAAGGCCTTCAATGTTTGGTATCTAAGAACAATTTTGCAGCTCGGTCACAAGTCCTGTCATGTGTAACCTTTTCTTTGACATTTTCAGGAGCAAATCGGATTTCAGTCATCCCCTCGTTCACAGCAAATATGTCCAGTCTGTCAGTGGGAGAAAGGCATCTACTTAGTGAGTGGTTTTGGTTATTTAGTTGACATATACATCCAGAGGCTGGTGTACATTTCGTATACATGGTGCATCACTTAAGTCTTAGATTATATCAGTGTCCATAGAGGTTTCAAGAACAGTTCTTGTGCACAACTTTGATTTTAAGATATAGAAATAAATTATTTGCTGAGACAGAAGCTATCTTAATCTGCAAGTTGATTATACTCTAGAAATGAAACCCAGTAGCTCCCCAGATGTAGAAATAAATTAGGAAATCTCAGATGCTTTCCCAAATAATCACACTCAGCAGTACTGTGATATACAGCTTACTTGTTATTCAGATCCTCTAATAAAACCACACAGTGTATCTTCATCAGTGCATTTGCATGCTTGCAGGTTTGCACAGAGTGGTGGTCATCATGCTTCCCATTAGCCTGGTTCTGCTGGTGTTGGGCTGGATCTTTGGAATCGTTAGTTCTTTGGCCGGCAGTCCCAAGCTGCTAGCTGCAACAGCATCCTACTTTCTCCTCTGCAGTGAGTCCATACACATCTGTTACTGTTTTGCTGAGCCTGTAGTTGTGCTGTGTGCTTTGCATGCAGTTAGTTTGTGTTTCAGTGTGTACAACAACACTCACAGGTGCATTTGAGATGAAACCTTGAAAATTCAATTTCAGTTTCCTTCACTCACAGTTGAGCCACATGTGTTTAAAGGCACTTGTAGTATCTAATCAGAGCCTTTGTGAACATCAGCAGTACAACTGAGCTGGCTTATGGCCAATAAGAAACAATCATATAGTTGTGTAAAGTATTATATCCTTCTATCAGGAGGCTACTGCTATAGAGCAGCTATAGGGCTTTCTGTGTGTAATATTATTTTTCCTCACATTGTTACTACAGTGGGAGGGATGGAGATTTGATTGTGAAAATAAATACAGCATTTAAGAGACAAAACAGAAGACTGGGGTGACGCTTGCAACACTGTCACAATTTATTTAATCTGTCAAATTTATGTAATACAGCTCAAACAGAAAGGGCTGACTCAAGATTCTGAGATGCAATTATCACAGCGCTGTTAGAGGTGTTTATCTTTCTCTCACATATGATAACTCACATGTTTAAATAGTTGCAGTCATGTGTAAAAGAAAGTACGCTCTTTTTCTATTATAAAGTTTTACATATCAGGGAATATTATAAAATTATATTACCCTTTACCAGGTCTTCAAATGAGTTAAATATAACCTTAGATCATATACACCATGTCAGTATTAGCAAAATGCAAAGGCAGTGTGTAATAAACTAAGTACACCCTTACAGCTTTCATTGTAATTAAAGAGGTAAGTAGCAGCTTGCTGCTAATCAAATGGACTTGATTAATAAATCATCTCCTGCTGCTCATACTGGACAGATTCTGGTAAAATCTGAATTAGGTTTGAACATCAAAGTTAAAACAGAAACCCAAAGACTGCATAAATTTGTTTAGTTTGGGGGACTATTTCCTTTATTTGGTGTGAATGCACCCTTAGAGTCAAATGTGAGGCTAACTGTCAGACAGCTAAAGTTTAGCTGAAATTTTATCATCCAGCAGAACGATGATTTCAAACAAACCAGTAAATATATATCAGAATAGCTGCAAAAGAAAATAATCAGGGAGGTTTAATGGATCAAACAAAATTCAGAATGTAATGCAATTAACATGCTCTGTCAAAAAGAAAGAAAAAAACTTAGTGCTGTGCATACATAACTGTCTGTGAATCTCAATGAACTGAAACAACTTTGTAATGATGAGTGGAACAAAATTCCTCCATGACGATGTGAGAGACTGATAGCATCCTACAGAATATAATTTCTGAAAGTCATTAATGCTAAATGAGGCTCTTCAAGCTGTTGAAGCTTGTTCATTGAAAGTTGTATTATTTTAAACCCAAAGGATGGAGATGATGATTTATTTATTTATTTAATGCACCATTACATAAAACTTTAGAATATAAAGATTTTATGCTTTTTTTTATCACATGACTGCATGTGATATGGTTAAACCAGTGATTTATCAATAATAAGGACAATTTTTTTCTCAGTATTTTTCAGCTGGATTTGCATAAATGAATCAGAACTACAAGCATATTCCTGATGATCCTGGCCATTATTTTAGACACAACACTTCCAAATTTTCTCAGCATGGATAATGACATAATTGACTCTATGGATGGCAAAGCGTTGGCTGATTGCTTGTTGCAGTGGAGTCGCACAGAACTGCACAAGATCTTCATGTTGATTGAAGGTCCCAGATTTCCAAATATAACAATCCCTGAGCTATATATTGTATCACCATATGCTGCTAAAATAATACTTGACATCTTTTGGACATTTATATGAAATATTAAGAGTCAAGTCATGAATAAACACTGATTTAATTGTGATGTAATGGCCATACCCTTAAAATAACTTGCATACTCTGTTGATTTTTTGGTGAAATATAAAGGGAATGTTCAACAGAGCAGAAGCCCAATTAAAAAATAAGCACTTGGTGAAAAGGCTGTGTCCTCTGAACAGAAATGCCTTGGTTTACAGAGAGGACTCAGGATCTATTTGTTCTTGAAATGGCAGTGTAAGCGAATGCTTTCATTAGCATTGCTGTAACAGAAAGATTGCTTTTTTCCCCCCTCAGGTAAATGGCTCAGCTGTTGAACAGTCATGACATATATACAATACTGACCAAAGAACTAGTTTGATTGCATCTGAAGTGAATTAATTCAAATCTCTATTTGAAAAAGACTGAGGATAAATACCTGAATGTGTCACAGAAATAGAAGGTATTATTTTATATTTCAGCATCTCTGCTGACTTGCCCAGCTCCCCACCCATGTCATGCAGAGGTGACAGCAATTTCATGCTTTGCATCAAATGTTCTGCACATATCTCAATATCAAAAGATCTGTAACCACTGAGCCCCGCGCTGTCAAAATGGATGGATAATGGATTGTATTGTTTGTCTCTGCTTTTATCCATCTTATTTAATGCATTAGTATCTTTTTATTTGATATTGTAGTATCAGAGATTTGGGTTTTGTGCATTAGGTTGTAATACAGCTCTTATAACTCACATCCTGCCCTCTTATACTGATGAATCCATGTTTTCAGATTTTAGACAGGCTTCTGTGTATATGAGACTTAGCAGAGCTGTTTTTTCCCATATTGACATTATGAGTCAATTCTTTGACTATGTAACTCAAGGTTGTTTCACAAAGATGTCTTTAAGTTGTTAAATGATTGGTATTTTAAATGGTGTTGTTGTTCAATGTTAGTTCAACAGATGTGTCTTTCATGTGGTGTTGGGGTGGTAATCATCTTCAATGGGTAATTAACTATAACAGAGCCAGCATTTGTCAGTACTACTACATACACCTTGCAACACACTACAATTACAGTTACAACTGTAACTTCACACAGTTAAGTCTAAGCATCAGTATGTTTCTTTCTTTCTTCCACTCAGGCGTGCCTAAAATTTAGCGTTGTGATTTTTGAATATTCAGTAAATAAAATCAAAGTTAATTGCAGCTGAAGATTGTGAAGTGAAGTGGTTTTGATTTCCGCTGTGCAGCTCTAAAGGTCAGTTTGAATTGCTCATTTAATGGCTCAATATTTTAGGTGTTTTGATGCTGGCATTTAATTGTGTTATTCTTGCTGGCCCACCTCTGAGGTAATTGTTAAGCGAGACATTTCTTCTGCTTGATGGGAAAAAATAGACGCAAAAGGAAAAAAAGTCATTCAAAATGCATTAGAAGCTTTACACAACCTCTCATTTAGTTCATTATTAAAATTTAGAAGCACCTTGTTGGTAAAATTTGCAAGACAGAGACTGCTTTAGTGTCCAGACAGTGACTAATGTTGCTTCACAGCAAGAAGAATCTTGTACCGAATGTTTGAGAGCTCACAGGCAAAACAAACATCCATTTATGCTTATCTGAGACTGGGTTGTGGAGGAAACAGATTCGGAAGGAATCTTAGACACACCTGCAAATTTAAAGGAAAAACAAACACATGTTCTAGCTGCAGGCTTTAGTAGGACAGCAGAGCGAATCTATACAGGAAACATTTTCCTTTCCATTTTACCATGCTCATAGAGGTGCCATCTTTATGTCCCTTGCTTTTGAAAAGCAGAGTAAGTCTTTTTTTTAATTGCTATTTTTTACATTTTTTTGGTAAACAAATAAAACCAATCCCAGACAAAACCATTGTAGAAAGGTTAACAAGCTATAGGCATTAGACTAAAAGTATGGATAGCTGTATGCGTAAAATCCTTGTGATGGCATAGTGTGATTATGCAGCTCCAGAGTGTCTTTCTGGAGAATTAACCCTAATCCTCCAAGATGGGTCTGTGTTACAGGTATAAGAGAACATAATAAAATTTGATTTTCAAATGGAGCTGCTTGTGTTTCTGTATGCCAACAGGTCTTTTCACCTTAAGTGGTGTCAGCGTCTACATCAAATACTCTGATAAGGCCATGGAGGAGTTCCAGCAAATTGTGCCCCCTGAGGTTCTCGTCTTCGTGCATGTATCATTTGGTTGGTCTTTCGCCACAGCTTGGCTCTCCTACAGCCTGGAGGTGGCAACTGGTCTGCTGCTCATGCTGGCAGCCAGAATAACGCAAATAAAAGGACGTTATGACTCTGGTGTGGCCTTCGCCATGTTATAGAGAGACTAAAAACCCACATTTTAGATTTGTTTTAATTGCAGTCATTATCTAATCGTTATTGTTAAATGGCTTAGAAGAGGCCCTGCAGGTCAAGTGCCAAGACAACAGAATTTAATGCAAGCAGGCTTTATGTAAATGCAAGCGGAGACACAGAAAAGCTGATTAAATTATACTGGTGAACATGTGTTTCTTCATTTATTGTCACTGGCTCATTGTGATGTCTGCTGCCTTTCATCTTCTCTGCATTATTTTCTGTTCATTGTTCCTTATCCAAGGTAAGGCTATACATGTGGTCACACAATCATGAAAATTAAGCAAACTATTCACAGGATAATTACTGCAAAGCAGTTTTTTTCTGTGTTTGAACATGCTACCATACAGCTAAAAATTTGCCTATATTTTTTTTCTCTGCCCTGAAATATAAACATATAGAAAACAATGAAGTTATAATTAAGTTGTCTTGAATAAAACGCTCCCCAAGAGTGTCACGCTGTGTTTAAATATGGCTTGCATAAATGTTGCATTGTATATTATTCAAAAACATTCTGCTTAAGGAAAATATCACATAGAATATTAGACCATAGCTCTAAGTGAGAAGTGATAGTTCATAATGTTTTCTAATACAACAGCTGCTACCTTGTTGCTACCTGCTCTGGAGAAAATTTGCTGTTCACAGATTTGAAAGCATTCAGTCAATGCAGAGGTTAAGACAGAGTTAAGTATTTGGCTTTTAGAGTAACTTATATATATATATATATATATATATATATATATACACACACTACCGTTCAAAAGTTTGGGGTCACTTCCCTATTGAATCCCATGGCAAAGTGACCCCAAACTTTTGAACGGTAGTGTATATATATATATATATATATATATATGATAGTTTACATGTCTTGGTTACAAATTTCTGTGCTTAAGCTGCCAGTAGAAATATTCATTCTGAAAACAGGATGGAAGATGCAGTAAGTGTGCCTCTGGGGATGCTGCAAGCTGTTTGCCCAGTGTAGAATATGTGCATGTGTTACTGTCTGCTTTACTGTTGTTAATGAGTTAATAGTGTGCAAACCAGCAATGACAGAGCATGTCTCAGAATATTTCAATAAAAAAAGAGCCCTAGTAACACACAACATTCATTGTTTACTGTAATATTAATTGTCCTGTTTTCCTGTTGCAGTCATAGCAAAAGTTTCTGACCTGAACAGCTTCATGTTAACATAACAGAAAAGGAGTAAAACATCTCTTTAGTTGAGGAGGGGAAAAATAATATCATGATGTGTACTGTAATCCAATTTAACCAATAAACTTAAAGTTTTGAGACAATAACATTGTTGGTAGCATCGTGTTTATATGTTCACACACTGTATACTTGTTTTGTATTTTGTCAACAATACCGATCTCTGGCAACATGTATTATGGACGTGTGTATAGCTTCTTTGTCTTGTTTTTCTTTTTGTTGTTATTTTATTTTATTTTATTTTTTGTTAGAATTCTGAATGCTAGGAGTGAAGACCTGCCAGTGTGAGGCTCAGAAAAATCTAAAAACATCTGATCAATATGTTTTAACACTGCTGTGTTTAGACTGATTTTCTGCTCCAGCATCTGTTGGTACGGCTGTTCCTCGTTAATCACTCAGTGAGTATGTTTACATGTTACTAGAAATAACACAAAGTGGAAGCATGTAAATGCATCAATATCCAAATAAATGTCAGGTAAAATAAAATAAAAGGAAAATATGAAAGTAGGTACACAGTAGGACAGGTTTCAATACTACATAAATAACTGGGAGACACCCCCTCAGTAATAGGGACTGATTAACTTAGGTTACTTATCAAGATTTGTTTATAAAACCTGTTAATTTATATTTTAAAAAAAGGGTTGAATATTTTCTACAATAGTATCCCTAATATTTGTAAGGTGTAAAGCTGGAAATCAGCTTTTCCATGTGGTGATAGTAAGAGAGCAATTCTCTTTTGAAACATGAAGCACTATTCCCACATAATTATTTACCACATTATATAAGAAAAAAAATATTAAAAGTCAGTATCTTATGTATCAAAATCCAGTGTACTGTAGAAAATCTCAGAGATCATTTAGAAAAATCTCTGAAAGCATCTTTGATGGCGTGTGCACAGGGTGCTCTTTAACAAAGAAAACTTACACACTCTAATGTACACAGGATTTTAAACTGTGGCCCAAAATTTGAGAGGATGTTTAAGCTAATGAGTTTATAAATGGAATTTTTACCCAAGATGTTAATCTGTGCTTAACATACATTAAAACATTACTCAACACTACTGGAAAAAAGGACAAAAGTCTTTAGTAAAGGTAATAGAGATGGAACCCGAAGTATTAAAATGTGTACTTTGCCCAGATGGGATTTACAACACGATTTAAGGTGTTGCGTCTAGTTAATCAAAGCTTGAACCATGAAATATTGTGTCCACTCAGCTGTTTGTGTCGCAGTGGCTGGGTCAGTCACCCAGTTTTGTTTGGTGCAGGGAGGGGAAAGGCGATAAAAGAAGGATTAAACTGCACAGGTTCTGTCTGGCAGCCCTTTTTTTATATATCAGTCCTGCTGAAATCCCATTAAAGTTTTATGGAACATAATAATTCAATCCGCTCTGGCAGACATTGGTGCTGAGCCATTACTCTTTGGATAGTACCCTTGCCCTTGACAGAGTGGAGTAATTTGGACTCGAGGAACCGCTGGGCTCTTTTTAAGAATTTATTTAGGTTTCTTACAACTGCTTTCCTTGATAAGAATTTCTTCTTCAACAAATTGCTGCTAAAATTCTCAAATCTGTTGCCAATTAGCACATTTTCAAATGTTTCTAGTATTATCCGTGATTGCCTTGAGTTGTGTTTGGGAATTTAGTCTTTATCACTTTAATAAACATTTGCTCAGTCCATTAAATCAAGGTTAAATTAAGCCTTTAATTTGGTTCTGCATGATTACTGAAGCACATCTGGTACAGATTTGAGCACTCAGTCAACTGAAATTATTATCTGCAGATATTTTTCTAGGGGACATAGGTTTTAAATGGCATGTTTGTGCAGCCAGTGAGAGAGTTCATGAAGCTAATCAAACTTTGTAGGTTCATGTTTCTGCAATCTTACAATTTAACTAAGAAGTAAAAACCACAAAGAGGATGGTTGAAGTCATTAAACATGAACCATCAGGCTGTATATAGAGTTTCTGTGCTGCTAGTCATGGCTCCTTTTTACTACCTCTCTCTGTAGTCAGTCATAACAGACAAGGCAAAACAGGGTGTTTTAAATGAAAGTGAATACATCAGTACCTGAAGGGTAATAATCCTTCTAGCTGAACGTAAAACAAATTGACACGTTGCTGAGACAAATTTTGCATCTGTAAAGAGCCGTGTTGCCATATTGCCCTTGAGTGAAATCCTTTTCAATAACAGCACAATGAAAAACCAAAATAAACTCTTACATCATGCTGGAGTGAGGAGGACAGAGCCAAGCAAATTTCTATAAACAAACTTGACCATTTTGTTTTCACGCAGGTTGTTAAAGAGAACGTACTGTGTTATTATCATTGCAGTTGATGACCCTCTGCAATCCAAGAATGCAGTAAAAACTTGTAACAGAAGGAAAAAAAGCTGCACTTAAAAGCAGTGGACAGTTAAACACTTGGCTGAATTACAGAGCAGTGGGGAAAAGATGGAGACCTGAATGCAGGGGTAGAAGATAAGAGCACTTATAGGACAATTGCTGTTATATGAGCCTAAGTGAGCCTATGGGTATGTGAGTAAGTGAGGTGGATATACTATTGGTGGGGAGCTGCTGAACAGGGACAGATTTACAAGTTATGTTATTGAAGGTACATAGAAACATTTTCTGTTGTTTACTGGCCAAAATTGATCTGCATGTATATATGTGTTATCATTGGTGTATTATGACCTCTGCTAATGATCTGACAGCAAATAATTTTAGATTTGTTCGTACATACTGTATGACCAGTAAGGCAGTAAGGAAGTGCCATGATGGTCTGACATCTTAAAACCACAGCCACCAGCAAGGGACAAATATCACCAACATGAGCCAGCGCAGTGATTGCTTACTACCCCGGCAAGTTGGAAAATCTGTTATACTGTTATTCACAAAAATACAGCACCATGCATATGCAGCAGCAGCACGGGAGCTGTTTTCACCATCATGAGAAAGAGAAAAAGGAGATTTAAAAGGCAGCAAGACCAGAGGAAACAAAAAGGAGGATCAGCATTGCACTAGGCGTCCCAAACAGAAGGGAGCTCAAAAAGGAGAAAGATTTTAAAAGGGAGGCTGAAGTTAACAGCTTTTTCCTCGACAAATAAGTCAACGGTACTGCCTAAAGCTAACTTCATTCATTTGGGTTTTGTTAGACAGTCTTGCTCGTTACCATGGCAGCATAACAGTAGTTTCTGCTAAAATACACCAGCCTTGTTGGTACAGAGGTGAACGGTTACATGGTTTCAGTTGCTTTCAAAGTCATAACGCTGGCTTTCAGTTGAGGTAAAGCCAGACTAGAAGCCGGTGGGAAGGCTTTATAAGCTGGCTTTTACTGTGACAAAGAGCTGGTGCTGTGTCCAGGTCAGTTAAGTTCGGATCCCACTGTGATAACCATTCTTCCCTCTAAACACAGAGGAACGATATCTGGCTTTTTGATGGGATGCAGTTTGCAATATGAAATCACAAACCTCTTCACCTGAGTAAACACTCCATGAACTATTGGATGACATGCTTTCATAGTTGTGGTCGAGGCTTTTTGACACACTGCGGCTATCGTTGCAATACATGTTTGAGAAAGTAAGGAGCTAGAGTGCACTATACGTTCGAATGCGATAAACAATTTCAACATTAGATGTAAGTAATTCTTACACAATGTCCTTTTAAATAAAAAATATCCATAGTATTGAAATAAAAGATGCCCTTCTTATACCTTTTTAAAAACCTAGTTACAGCCCTGAATCAAACACGTGTCTACCTCCCGCTCCACAGCTGCACACGGTGGTGCATCACATGTAGGAGACTGTGCAGAGTAGAGCGACTGAACTTTCCAACTTTCTCCAGATGATTCAGTTTATCCAGGTGACGTTATAATGCACAAAGTTAAAGTCAATTTAAATAAGTAATGACTAAAATTTCTGTTGAAAAAGGTAGTATTTCAGCACATCCATTAGTAGTTTTCTGATAGTCAATCATTTATATGGGATTTGTTGGAGCATATATCCCCATTTATTTTCAATTAGAGTAATTATAAGAGCAGTGTATTAATGTTTTAGATATGGAAAATGTTTGCAGAGTCCTTATTTCAAGGGCCTAAGTTTTAATGACAGTTCTGGGTGATCAATATCACAGGAAAGAAGCTGATCAATTAAACCACATTACTTCCTGACTGTCAGACTAGGAAAATAACAAATAGGATACAATGAGCCGAGGAAGTCTAAATATAACAGTTTGTGCCATTTCTGTGCATGAGATGAATAACTTCTGGTTTTTATATTATTACAGGCTTCTTATGGTTTTGTGTAATAATTTTCAAAACTTGGTGCTTAGAAGTTGCCACATTTGAAAGTGGAGACATTTACAGTTTTTTGGGGAAAAAGTGAAGCAGAAAAATGCGACTGAGAGAAATGAATGAAAAGGAAGGGTAGAGAGGCCAGCAGGGTAGAGTTAAAGAAGGCTGCTGAGAGAGCAACACTCAAGAAGTAAAGATGAAGAAAAAGATGTAAGTGTGTGGAGTTGAGTGGAGAAGAGGGATAGAAGCAGAGAGTGAGGAGAAGTGGTGAAGAGATGGAGAGAATGATGACATAGAGTCGGAGGATCCACCTCTTTATTCCCGCTGGACCACATGGTATGGTTTTATTCTCTATATAAGTTCTAGTTCAGTGACATTAAAAGTCACACTATAAAAAAAATGTAACACTATCAAATAAGATGTTTTCAGTAAAAACCTACAGCTATGCAATAAGATTAGATATGTGAAGCTTTACTACCGCAGCCAATGTATTTTCAGTAATTGTAATTAAACTAATTATAAATACATAAAAGAAGCCGTTTGCAGATGCACTTAATTTGGATATATATATTTATGAGATAACATATGGCTAATGTATATCGTGTATTATAATTTATTTTTCTGCACTTATATTGAGGATTTTTTTTTCTTCTGCCTAAATGCTGTCTTTTTTTTTTTTTTTTTTTTTGAAGGAATAATGATGAATAGTTTTATTTAGGGGATGCTGACATACTGCACTGAGGATGTCCAGTGCCAACTTAGCTGGACCTCATGCCAATTCTTTGCCACCACATGTAAAATATTCTAGATCCACTAGTGCTGCTCAACTATATGTGTGATGGAATGAGTGGCGCCAGGTGTATTGTCAGTACAGCCATGCAAACAACACAAAAAAAGAGAAAATAGCGAACATGAAATAATTACAGACAGGGCTATGGCAGGCAGACAGTGTGTGTATATTTATCCACCAAGCCAAATATTTGATCCCAGGTCTGAATTTCCTGATAAATGCTCTCATCAGATGAACCACATTCCTAATACTAGGTGGAAAATAGTAGATCTGATTTGGGTACTGTACATCTCTCAAATTGTATAAATACAGGAATCCTTTACAAATATGTTAAGACTTAATTTAAAAAATTCTTATTGGTATTTTGCTGAAAATTTATAAGCTATTACAGACTTTCCTGCCAAGACGGAAAGTGTAGGTCATTATCCAAAACCTTCATTTCCATGTTTTGATTCACACCATCCTTTCACCGTGATGTGGCAGCTGCTTAAATCTGTAACCTGTTGGACACCTTTTCCACATCACATTACCTCATTCTAGCAGTGCCACTGAGGGTGTGTAGAGCTGAAGTGTTAGGATTGAGTGGTCTCATAAACCAAAAAGGAAGTACATCCCCGGAGGAACGTGAACGAGATGCATTTTCTATTACCCAGGAACCACTTGAAAAGTTAATTAGACTTGTGCCTTGTTCAGTGAGCACCAATAGCATCATTCTAGAAACTAAAGATCCCATGGATCTAATTGTCATTATGTTCTTCCATTACAAATATACTTTATCCAGGTAAATTATGAAATAGGAGAGAAATTAACCACTGAGAGGGCTGGGCACTAGAGACCCAACACTTGGACTCAATTTGACAAAATGATATTTATGAGGAAGTAGAGAGAACAGACTTTTTCATTTCAAATGGTGAAGCAATAAAAACTATGTTAATATTATGGCCTTACCACATACAGTTAATCTTTTATTATTAAATTCAATTAAATTAATTCAGAGTATTAAATTGAAAAGTCAAATATAATTCCTTTTTATGATGCAAAAGGTCTGAGTGATCACTTTAACCAAAAGCAGTTTCAGTACAGTACCAGTTCAAAGTCTGGACACATTAACCCTTTTCATTTAAAGTGCTGTTTTTTTAAACAGCAAAAATACAGTTTATCTGCTACTGCACATACAGTGTGCAGTTGTGAATTTGTTTCTCCACACCGTAATTGTTTTTTTTTTCTTTTTTCAAACTCTTTTTTAATTAAATGAATCAAATGTTTTTTTTGTTTTTTGTTTCTAAAAAAATTAAGCTTATCTAATTTTTTTGATGTGCAAATATATTTTATTACATCATGGCAAACTTTGTGTCTATAACTACTGTTAAAACAGTCATATTTTGCATTTTGTGTTATTTTCCACTAACACAAAACCACTTTTAACCAGTCAAAGCAGACGTGTGCTTTTTGAGACAGAGACCCTCCGAAGCCAGAATGCAGAAGCTAAACCCAAGTGGTACATGTGCAGCATTAAAGGTCCCATATTATGCAAAATTCACTTTCTAAAGGATTTCTAACAGTCATATGTGTCCTCATTGTCTGTGTATGAGGCCCAAAATGAGAAAAGTCTGTCTCCTTTCTCGCTTGCTCCACTTTTTAGTGAATGTGTGCTCAAACAGGCGAGTCTGAGATCTTTTCCTGTGTGACCTCACAGAGGGAAATAACCACTGCCCTGGTAGTGGATACTGCCATTGACCCGCCTCCCCCGGCTAGCTGACCCTACCCTCTAGAGTGGGTGCCAGCAAAAGCCAGATTCTCTCCCAGAGAGGAGCGTGGACAGGCACCACTCATGAACATTTAAAGGTTCAGACACAGAAACCGCTCTCCGTAGAGCTCACTAGAGCCACATTTCGAAAGTTTGGAAATTAAGGACCACAGCTGAATTTGAAGTAATAAACTTTGAAAATAATCCTATTGGACCTCTGACACCCATATGAAATTGTTGAAAATTTATTTAATATGGAACCTTTAAAGTACAAAATGAGAAAAATAGTTGTATTTCTTAAAACCCTTCTGTCTTTGAACAAATGATACATAAGTACTCAAGTTGTTGTGTTTTTTTTTTTTTGTTGTTGTTTTTGTATATGACAAGTAGCTACTATCATACTTTTAAAAAGTCTTTTACAATTAGCATCTTTATAGCAACTAGAAGATTCAATAGTTTGCACTGACTTTCAAGTCACTGACTTGAAAGTGATCTATATTCAGTTAAGATGAAATAGTTTGTAACTATTTTATCTTCCAGCCTGTTATTTAATTTCACTATAAAAGCTTTCTCTCTCTCTCTCCCTCTTAAATGTGGTCCTAAAACAAACTAAAATGTTTACCTTAATAAGATTGTATCCAAATCTTTTGAAAAGACTTTAATTACCAGATAAAAGATGTTCCGGCTGCTTTAAAAGGACAAACTTTCAAGGATTTGTCCCATCACAATCCTCGTTCAGAAGACTGAATGCTTTGCATATTGATTTACTCTTTTTTAAAGAATTGTGACCTAGACTAGAAGTTTTTATTTCTTTAGCTTTTCTATCAAATCCCACACAGGAAAGAGAACAGGAAAGGCTCCCTAATCTCTAAATGCATCTACACAGAGTACATCTACAGATTGGACTATGAATTCAGACAGGCAGATCAAAATAAAACAAGACAGGATGCAATAAATAGTCCGATGGATAACATTTCCTTTTTCTGTATTGAGCTGTCCCACATCTTTATGACGAAGGCTTCAGGAAACCTCTCAGCCTCAATTCATCAGAAAAAAATGAGCAGCCCAGTATTTCACGCTCTGGTGAGAGTGAACAGGGATGCACAGCTCAAATGGGTTTATTTTTCTTCCACATTTGCCACCGCCCTTCCCAGCCCCTGTCTCACTGCATTTATTTCAATGAACAAAGACACACTGTTTCTGTTGAAGTCAAATGTCATCTTATCTGCACCAGGCAGCTTCCTTCATAGCTCTACTAAGCTGAAAGCAGGCACAGTCCATGTGTGGTTATAAGGTTAAATGAAGCCAACAAATAATGAGAGAGATGAGTTAAATTGTGTGTGAGGAACGGGCTTCGAATCCTAAACTGCCTTAGAAATGTCATGCAGTGTGGCTGCAGCAGCTGCAACGTTAGCAAACCTTCCATAGAAATGCTAACACAATAAACCATGAAATACATGCCCACTATTATTCAACATCACTTGGATTTTTACACCTTTTTCTGCTTCAACTTTTATAAACCTAGAAAGCAAAAATAACTTTTTTAAAAATCTGAGTAGCCTTCTGCTGGTCCCCATGGAAACACTCATGGTACCCCTGGAAAATAATCAGCAGTCAGTGCAATTGATGCTACCATTAAATCCTGTGGTACTGCAAAGGCCCCAGTAAGAGAAAACGAGAGACTTACAAATAAATACATTTGAAAAGGAATTTTATACATGCTTCAAATTTTCTCTCAAACATAAAGAGTGTTAAAAGCAAACAACCAATCTGCTGATTTTAAGACCTCCACCACTTCTAATCTTCCCCAGCTGCCCCATTAGGTAAACATTTTATCCTATTCACCTGTGGTTTCTTTGCTTTAGGACCTAGCAGTTATCAGAACTGGGCTCCACAAAGAAACAGCTCAACAACCACAGCTTGCTTGTATGTCTACATGATGTGGTATACATATGCCTGTGGCAAACAGTATGTAGTAAACAGTAACATGTTTACATATCCAGTCAACAGAAGCAATATGAGCATTGATTTTAGATTCCTTTTCTGGCAACAAAACAAACTGAATTCAATAATCATTCTTTCTTCAGTGTTCTAAAGCTCCTGAGAGGGAATATGACTTTTTGGTGGCAAAATTCTTTACCATATTTATTCCACTGTGCTAGACTGTGTTTAACTTGGTTTGAGTGCTGTGTGGCAGGATCAGGGAAATAGGATTAGTTAAGCTTTTTCAGTAAAACGGCAGCTCATTTTGTCTAACATCTCTGGTGAGTGAAGTGGCCGCTTGAACAACAAAGTCACAGGCAATAGGACCAAAACAATGAACTGATGAAGGATAAAATGCATGAAGATAAGCAGAATGTCAGAGTTGAGCAAAACATTTCTGTAAATTTGTCACTGTAGAATGCCTTAAACATTTTAATTCTCCCCATTTCTAATAGTAAAATTAAGCTTTAACAAGTCTATATACCTTCTGTAGTCTCCACTCTTTCTCTTATCATTCTAGGATTCATTCTCCTTGCAGCATTAATTTCCATTCAATTTCACCATATCCAACCACGAGTATGGTGTCATGTGTCTTTCAGGGCCAGAATGTTTGAATGACAGCTACACTGAAGAAAACAGCAAAATAATTTTAAAATTGTATTTAAATGTGCAAAGCTGTGTAATTTTGTTAATAGTTAAATAATAAAAATGTAGCACCAGCTCATAAACCAGCACATTAAGATTAAAACAGCTGTGAATTTGCCCCCTTGTGGCATTTTTGTGATAAACACGGGCTTTATCAGAAAACTCATTATGGATGCAGGAAGCCTGCAGGCCAGCAATTAATCATCCACATAAACAAACGGTGTCTGAAACAGTCAAATTGCTGTGGCCCTCCTACGGACTCATTGTTGCGAGGTATTGCCCCAAATGTCCACCAGGTGTCACCATTTCACCATTTTCTGCTTTAGTGAAATGCTTTGCATTTGGCGAATGTTTTATCATTTCCTTCGTTATGTTCTTCTAAACTATGGTGCAGTAGTTATAGGGTTCAGGACAGCTGCAATTATTTAACTTCCATAGAATTACTGTAAATGATGGATTTAAGATTTAAATTAGATTCATATGTTGTTGTTTTTTTTCTCTCTCACTTTTCATGTAAAGCTATTGACTGTAACACACACTGAAGGCGATACAATATGAACCAGTAATTAATCAAATAAATGTGTCAGAATGATGTATTTACCCCCCCACCTCTTGTGTGCAAGTACACTTTTGTGAAGGTATCTATTACCAGCCTGTTGCTGCTTGCATACCAGTCAGTGAATTACTACTGACTGGCATGAGGTGGCACGTGTGTCATGTGAGGAAATCCACTGCTGTGGTTCCAGTAAGTTCCCAGCAAGGCACAGCATATGTCTTGGCACGATTTCCTGCTATTCTGTTTCATTACAGTAAGGTCATTTCCCCTCTCTGGTAAAAGGGGTTTCGTCAGTTAAAATCTTTGCAAACGTTTCTTTTCAATTTTTATGTAATTTTCATGCTACTAATTATAACTTCCTTACACTTTCCATGTGCATTCATTAAAAAAAAAGTAAAAAAAAAACATGAAGCACATTTTTCCAAGGCATGGGGAATATTTTAAATAATTCAAACTATTGCTGGCAGAACAAAGACCTGTACTGTGATTTTTTTGTTGTGTGCAGGGTGGACAGCATCGCCCTTTTGAAACCCTTACCCTTTCTCCATCAGCTAACATCTTTCAACTGTAAAATCTGCCCAGTCTGGATCTAACACTATTGCTTTGGCTGTTTTGATGTGCAGCATGGGTTCTTTCACATAGACCTGGTTCTTCTGCTAATACAGGCGGTTTCTACAATACGTGCCCTTTACCACTTTATTCCAGCCGAGTCATGGTGTCAACCAACAATGCATAAGGTCATCCCACTCAAATGAGCCAAAGCAGCTCACTGTAAATCTTGTTTCACTGCATGCCCCCTCAGAAACAAACCAAGCAAAAATGGAAGCACCAACATGAGCTTACTGGTAGTGCTCTGCCAACTCTCCTGCCCTCCACATACACCAGACCTTTTGAGAACCCCTCCCTTCATTTTCCACTATTTTTGCTCTCTTGCAATAAAATCTGACTGAAGCTTGGACTAAGTTTGATGAGACAGCGGCAAGTCTGATTTTAATATCCTCCATACTTAAGCCAAAAGCCAAAGAAATATGGATTTCAATTTTTTTTTTTTTTTTAATCCAGCTGCCTTTCTTTTTCTCCCCGCTTTTGTTATATTTTCTCTTCTTTCACTCCCTCCAGCTTCAGGCAAACGTGTCCTGCATTTTTACATTTTTTTTTGTCTGAGAAGTGTGTGCAAGTCAGGGTCAGCAACAAAAGCTTTTGAGTGTGGCGCAGTCTGTCCACCATTGCTTTGACAGTGAAATTAATGGATAGAGGTTCAGGATTTGCACTCATTTCTAAACAACCTGCACAGGCTTATAATTCACAATGTGTTCAGTTAGAGATCCAAATTGTCACAAATACCCTACCGTATTAGTTGAAAGTTAATGATTAATCATCTGTTAAACACCAGAATGGTTCTTCTCTAGTTACTGAGAAAGAGGAAATAGTTGAGCCAATCATTAATGTTGTATTTCTAGCTAAATTCCAAAGAGCTCTGCGTAAGGAAGATGGGCAATTCAGATGAAATCTCACATGTGAAACAACTTATGTAAACTACAGCTCCAACTGTGCAAACATTAATCAAAAAGTAAATTGGACAACAAAGCCTTCAGATTGGTCCTATAAAACTGCTTTCCTAGGAAACATTTTAAAAAGGTGCAGCTGTTTTCATAGTAACCTTTCAGAGTTTTACTTCTTCATTTTTCAGCCTATACTAGAAGACTTTATACACTAAAATATGTTTTTATTAACTTCACTCTCAAAGCAATGGTGGACAGACTGCCCGTGTGCATGTGAGACTGCATTAAGTTGACTCTTAAGGGCAAACAAGTGGGTATTTGCACAACTACTTTTCCCCATTTATTCCCATTTATCCATGTTAAATTTAAAATCCTTCTGCTTTTTCTTGTGATGAAGTAGTTTAAAACAAAGAAATTATTTAAATAATAATTCTACATTATTTAAAAAAAGGATTTTTAATGGCAAAATAACCACTGTGAAAAAGTAATTGCCTTCCATACTTTATATTTAGCTCCGCTACATTTAGCAGAAACAGCTGTCACTGTTATGGAATTTTGGCCCGCTCAGAGTCAGTGCAGACGCACTGGAGGGTTTGCGAGAATAAGAGCTCTTTTCAGGTCCTGCATATCAGTGTGATTCTGGCCCAGATTTTTTTTTTACCTTCTCCTAAATAACAATATTAATTCTTTAGCGACGTGAACAGAATAATAGAACCAAAGGCACCCATGCAATCATTGCATACTGAATACAATCAAATCCCCACAGAACCATGAATTGAATTCCAGTTTCCTAAGTACATCAGATCAAGGCTTTGTCTGGATAGTAGACATTCACACTGATCTAGAAAGAGAAAAATGATTATTGTGCTACACAGGTCAGGAAGTTCATCAGGATTTGTTCCATTGTTATTATTTGCCAGCTAATTTCTCTGGAAACTTCATAAGAAATTCAGTGGAGTGCTATTTTTTTTTCTTTTTTTACTTGCACAATATGTCAGGGCATTGAGCAATTCTCTACAGTGTTAGTTTGTAATTCACATTTTGTAAAGAGCTTGAAGAAGAAATAGATTATGTTGAAATCTGGATCCCAACAAAGTTTGCAGCTCATGCAAGACTGTCTCCCAGTAGATCAGGACCATAAACAGTGCATAAGGCTTGAAGGATTTCCTTTGCAGGGTTTAGGTTGCAGGCTTATGGTTATGTGAAACATGCACTACATGTACATTTTTCTTGTTGTTGTTGTAATGTTGTAGATGGGTTACAAATTGTTATTCTTTTAAATTTTCCTAAATGTCCTCCCACATTTCTTGTGAGATCTTTACCACTGGTTCTCTCTCACAGGTCTGCCTTAATTAGGAGATGCTGATCAACTCTTATTCTTGGGATTATGATCTTGCTGAATAACACAGTCATGTTTAAGCCTCAGCTTACAGATGACTTTCCAGTGTCCTTTAGGACTAACTGTCAGACAAAAGAAAGTATATTTTTCTACATTATCTATCAATGACAATATACAAAACGTACTTGCAGAACTCTGTTTACACATAGTATAACAACCCATGTCATCCAAATGGTTTAACTTTAAACACATTTATCAGAACACCCAGCAAAACATTTGAGGGTCATTAAGGTGTTGTGGTTTATATCAGATGGGAAGGTTAGCAGTGGTTTTCAACTCACCTCTTCCTCATTCCATCTTTTAGGCTGTGGGGACAAAAACACTGATTCTCGTTGAGAGGCCTGTATATCTGTGGATGTGTTCTTGGATCTTCTGGGATTTCTTGGATGAGAAAAAACTTTGAGGAATTTTGGACCGTTATTCACTTCTGGGAAGTGATTGTTACAACATTTCTCACTTTGTAGCCAACAGCTTTTACTGTGGAGTCACACAGTCTCATTCCTTTGTAATTCTCCAGATTTATGCATTTCGTCATTTACTCTCTGGGGATTTTTAAAAAATTTCTTGCTTCAGTGCGCTACTGGTCAGACCTTCTAAACAGCTTCATATCTCTGGAAATGGTCTTCTTAAGTGATTCTGTTGAACAGGGCTGCTTTCTTTTAACTATGAGTGGAACCCTTTTCAAGAGCAGTTTGGTCATTAATAAGTGGACACATACTTTTAAAGCAAGCCCACTTAAATGGCATAGTCCTTATTCTTGTAGGCTACATATGATTAGCATGTAAAACTTGTTTTTATTAAAGATCTGTCAATGTTTAGTATGAAAAATCAGAAATTTGATTTAAAGACTTTCTTGCAACACTTGATACAGTTTAAAACATGTTTAAAATCACATTTTTCTAACTAGATTAGTCTAATATGTCTGTTTTCTTTTTGGCAAAACTGCAGAATAATGGCTAATAATAGCTTTACAGTTACTATAAAGAAAGCAAGAGAAATTTTATTAAGACAAGTACACTATTAACTTAAATGTCTTCTACTCACGTTATAACAAAATCCCCATTTTATCATCAACTTTTCTGTCAAGGGTCACACTTCGGAGTCTCCTCTCTTCATGGCCTCCTTAACCACTGAGCAAGTAGAGAGTCCTACACACAGACATTGATTAGGAAAAAAAGCCTGATTACTCATTTTGCCTATAAGGGCCAGGGTTATTCACCAGCTGACTAACAGTAATTATAATCAGTAAACAGTAAATGCAATGGGTTCAATAAATATATGAACACTTACTGCCTTAAACAATTAATATATTCAAAGCTCTCTTCATGAAATTAAAACAGTTTACTCGTGCTTTAACTCAAAACTTTACCACAACCATAATCTTGATAAATCTAAAAATGCATTCTCATTGGAATGGAAAGCAATTTCTTCTGAAAACAGATAACATATGACCACACATGCTTGCACACACTAACATTTTACTTTTACGTCTCTTTGACATTATGAGGAAAAACAAAAACCTTGCAGTCTACAGTCAGACCTTGGTAACTGGTATCTTCATGATAACATTTCATTGACATAATAAATCTTTATTTGTATAGCACTTTTAAAAAACTAGGTTTGCAAAGTGCTGAACAGCACACAGCAAAGTAAGATAATAAAATCAACAAAGAAAAGACACATGCATGAGTACATTTAGACAGACAGACATAAGTCTGACAATAAATAAGTAAATAAATAGGTTGTAAAAGGCCAGTCAATGAAAAGTGTGTTTTAAGAAGTGACTTAAAAGGTGATACTGATGGTGCCAGCCTTATCTCCTCAGGCAGGTAGTTCCAGAGTTGAGGGGCTCGGACCGAAAAAGCTCGGTCACCTCTGGTCTTGAGTTTCGACCCTGGCACAGCTAAAAGGAACCTGCCTGAGGATCTAAGGCTGCGGGGAGGCTCGTAGGTGTCAGTAATTCTGTAATGTAGCCAGGTGCCAGACCTAAACGAGCTTTAAAAGTAATCAGAAAAACCTTAAAATCAATTCTAAAACGTACAGGGAGCCAGTGCAGCTAGGCTAAAACAGGGGTAATATGTTGTCGTCTGCTACAACCAGTGAGAAGCCTAGCTGCTGCATTTTAAACAAGTTGGAGGCGAGATTGGGATTTATTGTCAAGACCAGAGAGGAGGGAGATTCAGTAGTTGAGTCTGGAGAAAATTAGAGCATTGATAACTTTTTGTAAATCGGGCCAAGAGAGGACAGGTTTGATTTTACTGATGGTGCGGAGATGAAGGAAACAGGACTGGGTGACTTTTTTAATGTGAGGATGGAAATTAAGATTGGAATCAAATATTACACCTAGGTTTCTAGCAGAGGGGGTGATGTTAGAGGAGAGAGGACCAACACTGTCTTCAATATGGGCGGTGGAGTGATGAGGGTTGATTAAGATAATTTCAGATTTTGAACTGTTGAGTAGTAGAAAGTTTTGTGCCATCCAACTGTTCACATCGTTGTGACAAACATAGCAGCTTGGCTTCCAGTGTCCCCTGGTCTCAGCGGGAGGTATATCTGTGTGTCGTCAGCATAACAGTGGAAGGACACGTTATGGCAGGCTATAACGTGTCCTAGGGGGAGCATATAAATAGAGAACAAAATGGGACCTAGAATAGAACCTTGCAGAACACCACAGACAAAGGGGGAAGAGGAGGAAGTAAAATTTGTCACGAGTGGTGGGCGTCGGAAGAGGTGAGGACCCAAATGCAGGTAGACAGCTCAGGAGGCAGATTCGGTGCAGGTGAAAACGGTTTATTGTCAGGCTCCAACACAGACACTTAAACCAGAGGGAACAGGCAAACGACCAAAACAAGACAGGCCCTCCGACAAAGTTCAGGGGGGGCCACCTGGAGGCTGAACAGATGGCAGGATCAGGTCAGGAGGCCCTCCGGGGGGCCGGACGGGAAGGGGCAGGACCTCCGGGGGACGACCCAGAGGCTGAGCAGACAGCAGGATCAGGTCAGGAGGCCGGCCGGGGGGCCGGACGGACCGGGACAGAATCTCTGGAGGACGACCAGAAGGACGCGCAGACAGGAGGTTCTCAGGCGGACGGGCAGGCTTGGACTGGCGCTCTGGAGGACAGGCAGGTTGGATCACTGGAGGCTGAGCAGGCTTGGACCAGTGCTCTGGAGGACAGGCAGGCTGGATCTCTGGTGGCGGACGGGCAGACTGGATCTCTGGCGGCGGACGGGCAGACTGGATCTCTGGGTCGGGCACGAGTAGCGGTTAAGGGGCGTCTCAACCGGAGACCCCCTCGGGAACAGGAACTCGAGCAGGGTGAGGAGCGTCTCGACCTGAGACCCTCTTGGGAACAGGGACTCGAGCTGCGGACAACAATGGTACAGACACAGGGGAAGAAGATCTGGACACCGTCGTGGGATGCCGAAGAGCTGGGCAGGACCTCGGAGCAGGCGTCGGACGCTGCGGTGCAGGGCAGGACCTCGGAGCAGGTGTGGGGTGCTGAGGCACTGGAGCTGGAGGCGAAACTGGACACGTAGGCCTGGGAGCTGGTGGCGGCAACCGTGACAGTGCAGCTGATGGAGTCACCCGAGACGTGGACCATGGAGCTGGTGTTGACCTCCGAGATGCAGCCCGCCCCAGTGGTTTGGGGCTAATAGCCAATCTGGTCCCCCAGAATGGCAACCACTCTGGATCATCCAGCGGCTCCAACTCCGTATCCAGTCAAAGGAGCCTTCCCACCAGCTCCCTCGAAGTCATAATCTCGAGGGGCCACCGCCCCCGGTGCCTGGACGTCCTCCTCCGTCTGCTCCTTGTGGGAAGAGGATCAAGAAACAACAGATCTGGCTCCTCCACCGTAGGGAACCAGTTAGCAACCCCAGAACCGTAATAATGAAACCAAGCCATCAAACCTGCTGGGTCCAGTTGTGGTCGGATCCTACTGTCACGAGTGGCGGGCGTCGGAAGAGGTGAGGACCCAAATGCAGGTAGACAGCTCAGGAGGCAGATTTGGTGCAGGTGAAAACAGTTTATTGTCAGGCTCCAACACAGACAGAGGGAACAGGCAAACGTGAATGGTGAATGGTGAAATGATGATCCGATGATCCGACAAGGAATAACAGAAAACCAGGAGTACTTATACACAGAGGGAATAACAAGACACAGGTGAAGTGGATGACTAATCAGACCAGGTGAACTAACGAGGCAGGAACAGAAAACCACAGCACACAAGGGAAAACTAACTAAACATGACCAGAAATCCAAAAACATAAACATAAAAATGACCTATGGTGACCGCAAAGGTTCTATCTAAAAGATAAGAATAAAACCAATCAAGTGCAATGTCTGTGATGCCAACCCAGGTTTTAAGACGATCAATTAAAATAGCGTGATCAACGGTATCAAATGCAGCACTTAAATCTAAAATGAGTTAAAATGATTAAAATGGAGGACATGTTTGAATAGCATTCATCTTTATTATGTGACACAGTAAGATAGGTTTGTGCTAAATAATTCCACTATTTTCTCACAAAAGGTCATAGTCAAGTCAAATCTTTCCAGGTTTTGGTACAATGTGCAATTTCTGTGCATTTTTCCAACATTACAACTACATTTTACACCCCTATATTTCATTTAATAAATTTGTAATTAAGAAAGCAAGATTGCCACACAATTATTATGACATGTGATAAGTGAGCTCTAAAGTTAATTTATGATTGTGTTATTCTGACTAAACAAGCTTACTTGATGTCCAGCCAGGACTTACTGTGGCGATGTATGCGTTTAAAAGAAAAATGAATAACTATGAAAGAGAGGAATCGATAGAGGGAGGGATGTTGTGAGTAACAGTGAGTTTATTAAAAATGAAAGTGTCTCTCCCTGGCCTTTATGCTGTCATTTGATCCACTTATGCCCATCTGCACATACTATAGCTTTGCCTCAAACCGGAGGAGCTTGGGTTTCTTCAGAGTGGACACTAGATGGGAGAAATGGAGTCTGAACCATTTATTCTGCAGCTCTTTCTTCACTATTTCCAGCATAATTCAAAACTATCTTAACACAGTCATTTGAACAGGTTCTAAATATTGATGTCTGGTACTTTGTCTTGCTTCCATACATCAAGAAATACCAAAGCAGGTAAATAAATGGAGATATTTTACCCAAATGTATCAATGCACATTCTGAAAATCGACCCGCAAACCTAAAGCAAGGCATTTTATTAGCTTAAACCAACAAAAAAGAAATAAATAAAAGAAATAAAAACAATCTCCCTAATTAACTGTGACTTTTGACCTATTATATCTCAAGAAAGCTTCTTCTCTGTTCTGTGATGCATTCAACTAAGGTGAAAGCTTGTGTAAGAAAATGAATCCTTGTTAAAAAATGGTGGCAATAACGTAAGTGTAACTAATGTTGCACTAACCCAGCAGCCATTCAAAATGACAGAAAAAACTATTTCAAACAGTTCGGATGTAAAATTACACCTTTGAGTACAGAAAATGAAACCTGAATGAGTTTATAAATGGACAATTGATTTCCTGTCTGCTGAACCACACATCAGTGAGAAGGCTGCATGCAACTCAACTCAACTGTTCAGTATAAAAAGAAAAACTGAACTTAATTTATTCAAGCTGAAAGTTTTTACCACTCCCTATTAGTTGTACACCAGGAATTTGTGTCTGCCTGTGTGTGCAGATTTGCTTTGTTTTCCTGTTTGGACATGTACTTTATGTGCATGATTGTGCTCTGTGCTGACTGGAAATGCTTGAAAGCCTCAGCAGTGATGGCTGGGTGAACACTGGGCCTTTGCTTCATCATTGCTGATCTGCTCCGGGTTGTGTTCAAGAACTGTGGCCATGCCGCCTGACCGCTATGTCTGCTTGCACACAAGAGAAGCCGCACACCATGTCACCTGGTTGCCGTGGTAACAGTGTGGTCATTCTTTCCTGTAAAGGGATCCATAGCCTGCTTTTTAAAAAGCAACAAAGGGTCTGGCTTAGAGAACAATTAATCTTTTCATATGCTTGTGCTCTGCCTGTTTTTCTTCTCTCTTTTCTCCTTCAACTACATTTTTCTCTTTTATACCTCCTCAATTATCCCCTTTTGTCTCCAATAAGCAACCTTTTTTGTGAATAAGCCTGTAAACAAGGAAAAATTGTTGGTTATTGACCTAGTAGGTGTACACATTATATTATCTTGTTTTTAACTCATGTTCTGTTTACAGGGCAACTCTGTATAGGGAGTACAGAAAAAAAATTGCTACCCTTGCGAATTCTGAGGTATTACTGTCACAAATACCAATGTGTACTGTTCTTGAAGAATAAATTAATGAAAATAAATGAAGGGAAACAAAGAGAACAGTGAAATTTTCATGGGGATTTTTTGTAACTTAAAATGAACACAGTCATACTGAGGAAGTTGTTAATTCTGCTACCTTATCATTTATAAGCAGCATGAAGTAATACTTTATGAAGTAATACTGTCAACTAAGCAAAGGAATATCAGTGGAAGCAAAAGCAGCAATAACTTCTTTGGAATAAGAAATTTCCTCTTGATAATAAAGCATCATAAATAAACAGCTCTGACCACTTTACTGTGTTTTTGTAAAAGATGTGTTATTTTTAAGTGGGACTCTGTGCACACATGCAGCTCATGCAAAAACTTTACCACTCTGAAATTTTGGAGCTTACTTTCAGAAATATAACCAGTGCGCTGTATTAGATGAACTTTTAAAATCCAAAGCCTAACATGTTGTTGCAGACTTGCACATTTGAGTTGCTTTACAAAAGATCTAGTAAAACATTAGTGACACAGTACTTGCTAATGAGAACCTTGTAATGTGGAGCGGTTGCTTTCTTCAGCCCTGTTGTTTTTGTGTGCAGATGAAAACTGCATGCAACTGAAAACAGTCTTGTTATTTGCCTTGTTCTCCATTCCCCAATTTTTAAGTTCCTCTGTTTACGCAATCCATTTGGCAACTTTTGTTATTTTGGCAAGTCGTGCGTCATATAGGAGAAAAATAAATGTGGTGTTTTTGTGCATATGTTTGAGCAAAACTGAGTGTTCCATGAATGTTGTAGGGGAGTTTTGATGGACAAAGGCTATACCCTATCTACAAATGACGTGAGAAATTCCACTTCCCCCCTAATTAAAGGTCTACAGCTCGATTTCCAAAGAAGTTGGTGTTCTGTAAAACATAATGTATCTCAACCACTAAGTTGGGCACCTTTACAGCTCTGTACAGTTTGTTTATGCTGATTTATGTATCTATATCAGGGCTACTCAATTCGGTCCTACGAGGGCCGCAATCCAGCAGGTTTTCCATGTATCCCTGCACCAACACACCTGAGTCAAATTAATGAGCCATTGTGTAGAACCTGATTGGCTGTTAGAGCCACCTAATTTGACTCAGGTGTGTTGGTGCAGGGATACATGGAAAACCTGCTGGATTGTGGCCCTCGTAGGACCGAATTGAGTAGCCCTGATCTATATATTTATTTACAAATTGCAGATAGTCTCTGTAGTTACAGGTTCTCCATTTAACTCCATTGAATCACAGTTATTAGAGTGTTTCTAAGGTAATGTAAATGGACTGATTGTCCCACTTTCTGTTACAACAAAGTTTGTAATAATTTATCAGTTAGGGTTAGAAGCACTACAGCAGTTGCAGGCGGTATGGTTTCTAAACATATTACAATATTGAACATGACCTGGATTATTACAGTTTGTGTTGTTTTTACCCTTGCAGTGCCAGCTTTGTTGCATATTACAACAGTAGAGGCTGATCAGATACAGTTAACATAGCTAGCAGAGGGAGTGTTAGCCCTGCTCAGGACAGCTGCTGTTACTACAGCCTTTCTATTAGTTTAGTTAGTTTGCTTATAACATTTATAGTTTTTTTTTTTTTTTTTTTTTTTGAAGAACAACATGAAATAAGAGGCAACCCATATCAATGGTGGGATAGATTCAGATATCACACATAATGACAGGAAATGCTGCATACAGAAGTCTTGATGTGATGTGCAGTGGAGTGTAATGAGGCATTTCCTTGTGTCGTATCTGAATTACTGGAAAAAAAGGGACATTTGAATGACAGTGGTGTTATTTGGTTTCCAAATAAGTTTGTCAAAGTAATTTCCAGGAAGGCCTCATCAGAAAAAGCAGCACACTAAAAGTATTTAAGATGATCAAATACCTACCTTGACTCCTTTTATTTATTATTTTATTGAATTAAAGCAGCTATTTTTTTCCTGCATTGTTTCTTTTCAAATGTGGTAAGTGGTTTTGTAAGACTGCAAACCTTTAGTTTATGGGAAGCTCATGTTTTCAGGTTATCTGAAGTGTAAAAAAAAAAAAAAAAAAGAAAAAAAGAAAAGAAAAACTTTCTTTTGCAAATGATTCTTCCAGGAAGCAGAGAAAGGGCCTCTTTGACAAAACTCACCTGAGTCAGATTAACATAAAGACATGAAGTTTCTTTGATGTCCAAAGCATCAAACGTTTCACTCTCACCTCCCACAATTTGCACTGCAAGTTCGAGTTTATCTCGTGGTATCTGTGCTGCTGTTTCCTTCGTCTGTTTTTCATTTCTCTGTCCCCACCACTACCATCACCACAGAGACACACACACACATACACATACCAGATGAAGAAGAACTGTGCTACTTTCTTTTCATAAGAGCAAGAAGATGCTCAGCTTACTATCACATGAATTTACAATGAAACATTTTCCTTCTTGGATTAATTGATGTCATGTTATGAATAATATGTGACAGAATCATGAACTATGAAATCGAAATGATCACAAAGAAAGATAAAAAAAAAAAAGATAAAGGTCATTATAAGAATAGATCAATAAAGAAGTGCATAGAGGTTAGGAATAAGTTCTCAGAATATGTCACAGTATGTAGTCTATTTCTAGGGATGTAGTCAGCAATAGAAAGAATCTGTGTCTAATCACAAAAATCCTAAATTAGTCAAACACTCTGAGGGGGCTGCCTACTATCTGACTTCCATCATACAACACCCTCATAGCACCTCAGTGAAGTCTTTACAATTTTACAGGAACTGTGAGTATTCATGTTCACATTGCCCACCATAAAACAAAGGAGTGGAAGAATTCACTGAATACTGTGTTTTTATCTGAGTAAACATGACACTTTGTGGTGAAAGGCAAGAGTTTAGAGGAAACACTTAATCTGGCACTGGGGTCTTGTTTTTACATCAGCACAGCTGAAACCCAAGGTCCCATCTGTATCACTTCCTATCACTGCTGTGGGGTAAAACTGAGGGTGTGGGTTGGCTGTTCTCACACACCATGAAAGGGAGATTGAGACATGCCTTTTGCGCAGTAGTGACACCACAGTTTATTAGAAATAGTTTGAAAAAGTTCATACAACAAAAAGCGAAGAGTGTTTGCTAAAACTGGGAATTACACAAAGCAATTCCTGACAGATGACTCAGATTTTTATCTGGAGTTACATGAGTCATTACATTTTTCCAGATATTTTCTTACATTGTGAAATACATCCCTTTAACAGCTTTTCATAAATCCCACAGATTATTTATTTATTGTAAATAATTTGCAGCCAGTAGTTGAGGCTGACTTGTGTATAGTTTGTGCTCCGTGAGGGCAAGTGAGTTTGAGAAGTTTGTCAGTTTTAAAATTATAAATGTGCCTGTTGTAAGCAGTGTGAGTTTTTACAGTAAAGTAAAACTGCAGTGACAAGACAGCGTGGTAACAGAAATGGGAGGGCTGCTGTGCCCACACATGGCTGGTAAGTTTGAAGAATTTAAAAAGGAAACAAGAGATAAGTTAAAAAGAGTTTCCTCATGTTTTTTTTACCCAAACAGTGGTTATATTTGCTAAGGTGAGGTAAGTTGTGACCAACAACTAAAGGGTTTCCTGATACACCACTGAATGAGTCATTCTTCTCAGAGGTTACAATCAGTTCCTTGAATCGTTACTAAGAAAGCAGCTGCCCTCCCTCCTTCTTCTCTTTCTCTTCTCCTCCCATTCTTCTATCTATGGTAGTCCTTTTCTCATTCAAATCTCATTCACCAGAAAAGCTGTTCTGATAGCTTCATAAAACAAGTTTAGAAAACAACTTTAATTAAATCATAACAAAGAAAGATGCACTACAGTGTAATGATACACTAGTTACTCCCACACAAAGACAATCAATTCTCAAGTAAAGACATTAAGAAACATGTGGCCTGCATTTCAATTCACAAGAAGTAGTCAAATTGTTTTGGCCGAATGATTTCATTGCATCAGAATGGAAATTGTGTCCAGCAGGTGTATCATAACGGCATGGCTGATTTCCAGTTAATTGCAACTAAACCAACATAGCGTGACTGTTGCAGAATATTTTAAACCTCTTTCGTCACATCAGCTAGAAATATGACACACTTCCCCCCTCAGTGAGAAAAAGCTTCTTAAATAAGTAAGTAAAACTTTATTTAGTACCTTTCAAGATGTAGACCACAAAGTGCTAAACAGAGGAAAACTATATTGGCATTACCAATATTTAGGTAAAAACAGTTGTAAAAAGATGCATTTTTAGTTGCTTTAAAAGAAAAAACTCATCAGTCTGCAGACTTTAAACAAAAGGGGAGAGAGTTCCAGAGAAGGCTTTGTTGCCTTTAGTTAGCCGCATACCTTGCACAATCAGCAGGCCTTGGTCACATGACCTTAGCACCTATAGGGACATACAGATGTAAAAGTGATGGAACCTGGTGCTTGTCCATTCAGAGCCCTATAAGTAAAGACTGAGATCTGAGCAGTATAGAAATTCAAACCTCAAACCACATACACATGTAGCATGAGATCACTGATAACACACACTCCCAGTAATCAGAAAAGTGGCGGTTATCCTGCCTGCAGCTGCATTTCTCAGTTATCTGTTCACCTCTGATCATTGAGCTACATCTGTGTCCCTCAGAAAAATACTTTATATGCAGAACTATTTCAGCACTTCCTTGTATGTAAATTGAGTAACTGTGTATTTCTGGTTAGAGATATTTTGCAAGTGCGTGCTATACAATATATTCCATTCTTGCGGGATATCTGCTCAATTTCTGTTTGTAGCAATGCAAAAAACATTGATACAAACAAAAATGGACCAGATCTTGTTTTAGTCAATGCTATTACATTAGTTGTACGTTTTTCTGTAGTTGGATTTTCCAAATGAAAAGTAATTACAGCCAAAGGGTAAGATGAAATAGACCTCAAGGAGCATAGTAAACCATTACTTCACTTTTGACAATGAACAAAACCGCCCACAAATTTCTTTTAGATAAAACATACCCTGGCAGGATATGAGTTTGTGTGTGTGTGTGTGAATATGTGTCAATGATGGGAAGAGTGGTGTATCCCTCGTTACAGTCAATAGTGTGTACATTGTGACTCAACCTGCAGGAACAGGCTGTAATAGCCACCCTTATTCATCCAAAGGCTTTATGAGGTATCTGACTACTTAAGACTTTTCTTGGGCTGTATTAAATCAATTCTTGCCCATTTATTACCTTAGATCATTTTGAACATCATCACATTGATGTTTCTGCAAGTTGATTTACAAATAATGTGAAAGGCGGTTTGGTTTAGTTTGTTAAAAAAAAAACAAAAAAAAAGAAAGAAAAAAACTGTACAGTGGCAAGATTGGGCACACACCCGACCTGCCCCAAGAAGTTATCTGATGAAGGCAAAAAGTTACTTATTGGTTTGTACAGTTATTAAGTGAAACAGAAAACAAACATTTTGAAAATGTCTGGGAACCCCAAGGGATTTTAAATGAAAAAACTTTCATGACCTTTTTATTCTTTCTTTTTTATTAGGGCCATCTACGTTTAGAGCCACTATTATAATGGGACAGAAGATGTTCATTTCAGTTACAACAATGCTCAGTTTATTTATTTATTTATTTGTCTGATGCAATTTGGAAACAAATTTTGTGGACCGAAGGAGTTAAAACAGAACGGAGCTCTTTTGGAAAAGAACATGAATCAAAGTGAGGCTGAACAGACAAAAAAAAAAAAAAAAAACAGCATTTTGATGTCCAGGTTGTTGCTAAGTAACAAACTGAAAGAGAACAAAATAAACTCATAGAACTCCAGCAGTATACAGTATGTTGGATATTTAAACACTGAGTGATCTTTCCACGTGTGTGATGGTCAGTAAACACACAGTTTAGCTAATGATTCACTTCTATAGGAATAATCCATATGTTTAGACAGAGACTTAGATTTAACAAACTATTTCTCTCTGTCTCGTTTGGTCATTCAGGTATTTTGTCAGTGGAAGTTGTCACAGACATTGAAATTTGATGTCATTATTATAACAGAATCATAGTTTCTTTTCCTGTGGCTGCTAATTGCATAGTGAGACTGGTTGTAGTTTCCCGTTTGTCCCAATAGAGAAGTACAGTGATGTGCACAAAATTGACTAACTAATAGCCACTAACTTAATCATTAATGGTAAAAAAAAAAAAAAAAGTTAAAGAATATTCATATTTTATACAAGAAAAAGGTTTTATATCCTTATTTTCTTATTTTCCATCTTACAAAATGTTACCACTATAACCTCACCCACTTTGGTAAGTGTCACATCTTGTAAATGATTTGTGTTGCCAGCTGAGAGTCTTTCAGTTCTTGTTTGGGGATTTTTTTTCCATTCTTGCAACAAAAGGCTTTGAGTTTTGTGAATTTATTGTGTATTTTACATGCACAGACTTTTTACTGACTTTCCGTTATGGGGGATGGTAAAACCTTCAGTTTGTCTCTTGAAGTAGTCCACTGTGAATTTTGGGGGTCATTATTTTGTTGAAGAACCTGTCTACTTTTCATATTTAGCTTTTTTCAGATGTTGCTGTGTTTTTTGTGCAGAAGTTGCAACTGTTTAATCAAACCTGCCCTCTGGCCATGTGTTATGTGAGCCACTGGCTTCGAACCCAAAGCACAATCAATCCATAGTGTGGAGAGTTTTCTTCTCCTGCAACTCACGGTCAGAGGAGGATTCCATCCAAACCTTTTCCTTCATTTAATAAAAAATATTGCCCCACTGAAAATGTATTCACAATCTTCAACTATTGCTGAAAATAAGTATGATATCAAATTTTCTAAGGCTCACTTTCCTTTTGGGAAGTGAATACATTCATCATGACCTTCTCAGTCCTCCAAAAAGAAAATCTCTGTCCGTGCTCACTCAGGAAGTTCATGTGAATCTTTCAACAGCTCGGCTAATGTGAAAATCTCACTTTGCCTCAGATATATGTCAGGCTTTAGGATTAAAAACCCATAGGTGTAAAACAAAGTCAGTGATCTTCTGGAAAAAAATTTGGCCAAGAAGTAAAAAAAAGTATTATAAGGGGTATTATTTGAAGTTCAACTCCAGCAGTTATTGATCCCCAAACAACTCATATGTCTTCCTCAAAAATTGCAGATGTTGAAGTTTTTGCTTTGAAAACCTCTTGTGGGTTTAAAGTGCTTTATGTATGAAACCGACATTACTGTCAACTCTGTCATTTTACAAGCCACAAAGTCTGCATCAAGAGGGAAGGGGTGTTGTGGATGCAGCATTAAAATGCCGTTCTTTGTGTAACATATTTAACCAAATGCTTTGTCAGTAACACAACACTTTTCTCTCTTCCCTGTTGGGTTTAGACAAAAATAGTACTTAGACTTACAAAGCTTTCATATGAGCTAAAATACATTCTTTTACAACCACACCATCATGGATGCCATTTTAGAAGCCATCTTTTTAACATGTGAACACCTGGTAAGATGATAGTTTAACATTTCTTGATGGTCCTCGGCTGTATTAATTATCATGATTATGTCTAAAATACAATGCCACTATAAACACTAGTTTATCCTTTAGCATGTGTGTGCTCTCATGGTCACAAGAGCTTGCTATGCTTTACATGACTTCTTCCTGCCTGCATGTAAGTGCCTACTGGTTTGGGGAGGAAGACAGTCTTAAGTATATATTTTTTTCCCCTTTCTTCAGTCAGCTGAGTGGTAATGTTATTTTAACTGGCCCCATATTTCTATTCACAAGACCCATTTACTTTGCAGGGCTAAGTCATTTGACAAATGTTAATACTCACCAGATGTTTACTTCATCCTAATTAACAGCAATACAAACATATTATATGGTTAAACTACATTTATGAATTAATATGGTTTTAGTTCTTTTTAAATAAAAGGTAATAAAAATGATCAAATAGAAGTGGAAATATTTTAAACAAATTTACAAATTACAGTTTCTCTTGATTGCAAATCAACGTTTCTCGAAAGCTTTTCTCCAAACCGTAAACACAAAACCCAATTTTCAGGCTACATTCACAAAACCTCAGACTCTTCTTGAAAAACCAAACTCTCACCTCAAAACAGTTAATCTGTGCCCAAAACTGAATTATGTTGTCAAGTCGTGCTCTGAGTCAATCAAAATTAAATATCACTGAGCAGTCACTAAACACTACACAGAAAAATAGAAAACACAATGCTGTAGAAATAAATGTTTATGGTTCACTGTAGGCTAAATGCATGTTGCAAAATAAATAATCTGTGCATTTGGCGCTTGTATACAGTCTGCCTATGTAAAAATAAAGTACAAACATACTAATGAGAAGTGCAATACTCAGCAACAGCATCATTTCTCTGTACTGGGTCAGGATTTAGGACTTCACACACATCACAGGCCAATTTGTCTGGCCAGGCAACAAGGTTAAAAAATCCTGGCATGTCGTATCCAGGCTTGGCATGCCTCCACACCTGTCACCACAGGCTAGTTCCATGGCTAGTACCCTGGTGTAAGGTTGGCGTTCATACCTTCCACCGCCATGAGGAGAAGAATTTTTCAGTGGGGTTCAGGAAAGGCGGGTATGGTGGAAGGCAAAGATTGATAAAACCTTGGTTCATATTGAACCACTCTCTAACCTGGAGGGCTCTCTGAAAACTCACATTGTCCCAAACAACAACAACATAGATGGGATGCTCATCCTGCTGCCCTAACAGAGTATCTCGCATGTGATTGAGGAAAATGAGCAGGTGAGTGTTGTAGGGTCCCAGGTTGGCATAATGGTGGACAACCACTCTGCCCAGGGACAACAGTGGCCCGTTGGCCTACACTACGACCTCCTTCTCCTTTTGGTGAGATTTCTGTAAACCCAGCTTCACCTATTTAGATGTATTCATGGGGTCTTTGCATCGAGTTTCTATAGAAATTGATAAAGCTTTGTAAGTGATACAGAAAAAGTTATTTAGGCCACTACAGTAAATGACTACTTACAGTAATCAACACAGAATGTGTCTGGGTATATACCAACCTGTACATATTGGAATATTTGCTGGGATCAAAGGGCATCTGTACAGCAGTTTCATGCGCAGTCTGTTGCGCTTGAGAACACAATCAACAGGAGAGAGGCTGACACTGTTGATACCCTCAAAATTTACATGGTCCTCAATGATTTTCTGCTGAATTTCACACAGTTAATTGGCGTACTTACAGACCATATCAACAATTAGGGTCTCTTGGTGTGGGGAGAGCATACCTGTCCTCCCACCCCCATGTGGCAGTCTTTCAATTCTACATAAAGAGAACATGCAGTTACAAAAATTTATGTGGAATACTAGGCCTACAAACAGACTATTACAATCCTATAGTTCATTTGCACAGTGATGTACTGAAACATATATTTACTTACAGTATACTGTGGGACACTGTCGTACAGTATAAAGTATATTCTTACTGTAATTGCTGTCAACATTTACATACTGTAATGCAGCATGACAAGCCCCATACGTCCGTCATTTCTCTGTTATGATGGCAGGACGTGGGGAGGCGATCTTTAGTGAACTTGTCCTGCGTTTTGCACCGACATGTCTGCTCTAGAGGATCTCTGGTTGTCTCTGTGCAGCAGCTGCTTTTTCCCTCAATTCTCATGAATCATGATGGCTGATCTGTTTCATCAACAGGTGTTTACTTTGGGTGATGCTGCTGTAGGACTTTTATCACTGCTGCACAAACACTCAAACTTCAATGATAAAAGCAAAATGTTTTATCAGAGTTTCTGCATCAGTGTTTGCTGTTTAACTTCAGTCGTCACATCTGGTGGTTTTATGACAAAAATTTTCATCATGGAGACGGTTGATGAGATGATAGTATATGAATTCTGAATTATGATCTAAAACATGGTAGAGATGATTTAGAACAACATATATAAGTACATTACATGCTGCATTTACTGACCATTGGATGTTCACCCAAGGGAAGGTCATTTAACAGTAAATATTTGTAAGCATTGGCTCTTTCCGTTGATGTAAAACAGTAAAAATGGGCAACTTTCAGGCATGTAAAATCTTGCGAATGGTGATTAATCATGATCAATTTGAAAGTTGTGACTAATCATGAATAATTCATTTGAAGGATGTGATTAATCTGATTAAAATTTTTAAATATTTGACGGCCCTAATTATCTGTTCTCTTATCTAAATCATTAGATTATGGTGGACACAGTGAACCACGCAAACTCCTCCTCCTCTCAGATTTCTATCCATCGTAGTGCCTCATAAACCAGTGCTATCTGAACTGGCTTATGAATGTTCCTTCACATCATGAGCCACAACTGTGATCAATTTTGAGTTGTTGTGTTCAACTGATGACACCTGTGCTTGCATGTTAAAATACAGTATTCCATAATGTATGATGATGTATGACATTACATCTAATGTCAGATATCATATCAAGTGTTTGAAGTTAAAAAAAAAAGATGGGAAAACAGTATGGTCTTCAGTTCATCTCCTTCTCCTGATGCCTTCACTTCTTTCTTCTTCACCTGACTGCTCCTTCCTCTCTACCTTTACTCTTCCCTTGTTATGTCTCCCTCTTCCCACCACAGAGCAATTAAAAATGAAATGTTTAACATTACATTGCTCAAAAGAGAAATAAAATAAAATAAAATAAAATAAAATATCATGTTCAACAACAATGAAATCATTCAGCCTTCCTGGCTATAAACATATTGGTTATCAAATGAGGTTTGGACAGAGTACTGCAGGAGGTACAGGAGATAAATAAAACATCAGAGAATAAAAATGTGGGTCAGCTGTGTTTAATCATGAATCACATGTGTTTCTCACATTATGTTTGGGAAGATAACATATTCTCAAAAATATTTTACCCTGGTCAGTGACTCAGCTGGAAATGATTTCACAAGGGTACAGTACTGAAATACGTTTGAGAACTACTGCTTCTCAGTCCAGGTCTACACGACCCACTGCCCTGCATGTCTCACAACACACCTGATTCAGATTAATGAATTTCTCCATCAAGTTTGTTGCAGCCTGTTAACAAGCCATTCATTTAATTCAGGTGTGTTTAAGTAGGGTTACCTTGACTAGATGAAGAGCTGTGGGTTTTGAGGATCTGGATGGAAAAACACTGATCTAGAGCAAGAGTGATAATGATTAGATATAATCATTTAAGACAATGATAATATTTATTGTAGTTATGGCAGCTAGTAAAAGGTGTGTATCATCAGAACTGACATTTAAACTTTGACTTAGAATGCAAGGGTAACTCATCAAAGCCCTGATAGCCTGAGAACTCTGGGACTATGTTGGCTGCTTTAATGCTTTCAAAGTGTGGCTTACTTAACAGATAGAAAAAATGTTTCCCATATCTATGTTTGCCATCACTTTATCAGCACAACCTTGCCATCGTCTGATGGTTTTTCCACCTTAACATATTTTATTAGTTTATTGTGTCCAAAATACATTAAATAATCAAATCTTAAGCATAAAAAAGTTTTATTTATTACAACAAAAACCTGCAATCATCACTTTCTTTTTTTTTTTTTTTTTTTTTTTAGTAAAACGACAAAAATTAAGAACACATAAAAAGAAACACAGCTCCTGTCCATCCCTGTATAACGATAGGATAAATATCTTTGTCTGATCAAATTCAAACAATCATATTTCTGGATTTATACTGTGCATCAAAGTCAAACAGAAACCGGGGAAACTTTCAGATCTGAACTTTCCCGTGAAGCTGACAGAGGTTCTCCTGGTGAACTAGTTTCTCTGTTACGGTGCTGTAAAATGAAACTGATCATTTATACAACCAGATACAATGTTCAATGATGTGTACTAGCACTAACTAAGGATAGCTAGTTAACTAGCGATAACCAGTTAAACACAAATGCTGTGTAAGTCAGAATGAGAGTTGGCCTTTGTAGAACACAATTTTAATTTTCAAATATGATTTCTACTCTTTACTTTCTTCAAAAAGCTGCAGAGTTCCAACTGTTTATTTGAGAATTTATTACCCATATCACATCCCATTTCTCTAACAAAAATATCACACACACACAGAGCACACACAGAGCTAATCTGGCTGCAACATAGTGTGACCTGACACCCAGTAACATCAGCCCTGCACCTGCACAGATGCATCTCCATCCTTCAGCCCAGCCAGTGCAGCTCCGTTGTGAGTGAACATGCTCACATGCGTGGATGTACATGTGGGCTGTTGTGCCATGAGTAAGAGAGTCTGTGGTCGATGAGAAGCTACAGAGCAAAGTGACTGAAGGTGGCAGTTAAGTTTACCAGGCTACCTGGGGTTAGACTCACAGATGTAAAATATCTTAAACAAACTGTCATGTCCAGTTTCCAATCATCCAAGCTAAAATGTCTCAGATGTTCTTACTTAGTTTTCATTTATCTTTTTGTTTTGTATTATTTAGGAATAATAAAATGTTTAAAAAGAAAAAAAAAATTAAAAGAAACATCCCATGTCACTGTTGTTGGTCTCTACCTCCAAAGCTCCTGGTGTGAGGAAACCAGTACTCAGCTAAACAGACAGGAAAACATGTTCTGGTCTTTATATTGACCTCATATCAGCAACAATCCAACTTTCATCTTGGTTTTAGTGTACAGAGATGTTCCGCTTTCTAGTTACTGGTCATCCCTTTGTTTAACATCAGTTGCAGCTGCTGCACCGTCACAGAGGCCTCTGTGGTCTGACGTTAGTTTAGAAACCCCGCCCACACCAACTTCCTTCTGCAAAGTAAGAATAACTTTGACTTCGTCCATTACTTTAAGTAAGATGGAGATGAAATCATCATGTTTGTTTAAAATAAAACCAACATTTTAAGTTATTGAAATGTTTCAAATCAAGTTTCTTCCAGAATCTGATGAGCTTACAGCAAAATCAAATTGGTCAAGTTTGTAAAAGTTAGAAGAACTACAACCATTTTAGTTAATTGTACTCAATCACTCAAATGAACAAAAACTTATTTTATTTGAGGCAACAAGTTTGCATACTTTTTAAAGTAAAGCCAACTAGTTAGATTTTACAGTGCAGATAATGATTCTCTTGTTCAGGAGGACGGTCCAGCATTCTCCAGAATCATTCTAATGATGACTCCAGAGCCTGAGGGTCTTAGACAGACATTACTGTACAGAGAAGTTCTCTGCCAGTTTCTGCATTCCACTGGGATTTTGTGGATTCCTCTTTGGACTTCAAAACTCCATCAAGGCCAGGAACCACTAAGAGGGCTGTTGGGTTTTGTGGGGGTTTTCTTGTGTGGTTGGTTTGTCTCCTACCCCTGCCTTTCCTTGGGTGTGACTACTAAATGCTGATGGCTCATGCAAATCACCTGTGACTGCTGATGGTTTTCTCATCTGCTCTTCAGATGATGCCACTTCATCTGCTTTCCTGTGGTACTGTATTCCCAGATTTATTGAGTTCAAGCATATGAAAGAAGTTTGTGTAGTTGATCTTGTTTGTCTCCTTTTACACTCTGTGCTGCCATTGTCACTGCTTCCTGTACTCCTCTCCTCCACAACAAAAGCATGTTTAGAGCATCTCCTTCTACCTCTCCAAAAACACACCTTCCTTTTTCTAAATGGAAACTTCTATAAAAATCTCAAAAGATGTGATGTCCTGCACGAGTAAGTGACATGTTAGCCCTGACTGAATCCTTATCACATTGGGGTGTCTCTCAGCATTCAATTTATTTATTTATTTATTTTTTTTACATCAATGTTCTTTCACTGGCTAGCTGTTGATGGGCTGATTCAGTGACTCTTTTGTTTTGGAAGTAGCTGTTGCTCAATCTCAACCTCTTTCAGACACTGATTTTCAGAGATGTGATCCTCATATTGTGAATCTTCCTCTTTATCATCAAAAGCTTCACTCTTTTCTAAAATCAGATGCTGCTAGGAGACATTTCATCAGTTGTGATAAGGAACAATGCAGCCAAAGCTATATTTTTTGCATCCCCACCAGCAATTTGCAGCTGAGAATAAAAATGAAGATTTGAGAGAGGGTAATGTGAGGGTAATGTGAGAGCAGAAGGTCTTACAAATGTTTCAACCTTGGGCAAGAACAACATTCTTTCTACACTTTTATTAGTCTGGGTCCAGTGGACTCCAACTTCCTGTGTGTAATGTAAATGAGCCAAGGCCAGTGAGTCTTAAGGTCTATTTACGTTTGACGCAGAAGATCAATATGCAGACTGACGGACAGTTTCGTCCATCAGTATGCGTCGGTTACATGCATAATTTGGTCCATTGTCAGGGAGCTTAGTTATCTGTTGCTTGACGCTGAAGACGGAGCTATACAACTGGAAATCGCTAAGGCAGCGAAAGGAACAAACCAGAGAAGAAGAGGATATGGAAGAATATGACGTAGACCCGCCAAATAAGAAGCACCCGCAGAAGAAGAAGAAGAAGCAGATGAAGAAGAAAAGTTTAGAGAAACTGTGTCTTCTTTGTGATTTTCTTCTTCCTTTTCTTTTGGTGTTTTTGGATGGTTGTAAACAACTTTATAGCGGTGCATTACAGCTACCAGCCGAGCTCAAAACGCGGAAATGAACTGTAAACTCGATACTGCCCCCTTGTGGATGAACTGATTTATTACCCAAGGAAACGTAAAAAACACATAGAAGTATGAGGGCAGGGACGTATGACGAAACTGTCCATCTTCTGTGTATCTATTATCTGCGTCGAGCATAAAGTGCCATTAGTCTAAAAAAAATTTGTAATCATATAGTTTTTTTCCCACAGACCCAAACACCATAGAATGGCTAAAACAGAAACCCCACCCTTACACTGATTACTGATCTTGGTAACACACTGAGGTTAAAACTTGTTTTGTTTTTCTTTAATTTTTTGTTTGTTTGTTTTTTCAAATAAGCCCATTTAAAGACACACTATGCAACTTTCCAACCTTAAAACTCCACGTTCCTAAATCGTTTGATTGCACAGTGACATTTACTATGGAGCTGTGCCGACATCACGAGGCTTGAAACTGCACTTCACAACTTTTCTTCCAGGACATGCATGAATTTATAGCTGAGTTTCACTTTACGCACCATGTTACGCGTTGGCAAGCTGGATTGGATATCAATACACCGGCTGTTTTCAGCAAGCACCATGTCTGATGCATCAAAGAAATGCAAGAAGACATTATTGGAGGAAGCGAGAAAATAATGAAAGAAAGGAACAGAGCAAGAAATAAGACTAGAGTCAAGATAAGACTGTCGTTTACTGGCTGGAGAGAACTCACAGTATAGGTAGGATGCAAGATGGAGGTTGGTTACAATGCACATCACTGAGAAAATCTGCAACAGTTGCTTAGCTCAGTTATTGATAATTAGCCATTTACTTCACATGTAAAACTTTACCTCCAAACTAAGTCTACAGAACTGCTCTGCAAGAATTTGAACATTTATGTCAAACTGAGACAATTTTAACCTTTCACACCTTCAGGTTGTATTATAACCTCATTTTCCCTTTTTTAAAGGGAACCGTGACTGATAGAACTTGTTTGCCTTAATAGTTTGTTGTTGCCCCGTTCTACTTAAATTCATTGTTAGCAACACATGAAAACACCAATAAATTAAAAATGGTATTATGCACTACCTGTTCTAAACTACGGATGAAGCCAATATCTTACTTGTGCAATGCATTGTGGGACAATGATGTAAATTGGTCGTGCTCAAAGCAAGAAGATGACAAAAAAGCAAAGGCAATTGTGACTTTTTTGTGGCTAGATTTCCTTTTACACCTGAACAGTGCATGTCCATCAGCAATACTCCACTGTGGTGCCCTTGGTTGCAATTTTCACTCTGTGGAAGGCCAATACTTCCTAAGGACCTGCTTTTATGTTCTCGATACTTCTCTTCTGATGCATTTAAGTCATTTTGTTGACCACAGCTACTAAAGGAGCTAAAGGGCTGGCGGCTATAAACGAAGTGCCATGTCAACACTTCTTCAGGTGCCAAAATGCATCAAGCTGGAAAACAAAAAACACGGGGAGAAATGTCAAAGACAGGAGATGCTGGATGCCCACTTCTCCTGTCACAGTCGCTGAGCGTCCACCATTGGACATCACTGTGAACAACCCACCTAAAATTTGAGAGAGGATGGCTCTTTTATATACAGTCTACGGAGGACGGAGAACATAGCGCCAGCAAACATCATGATGCCAAGCGAAGATAATTCACACACAGTAAGTTGCTATGCTTTGCAATGCTAGCGCTAATTTCACGCTCTAATTTATGTTAGTATAAAAGAGTGGAAACAAAAGCTACATTAATCAACAAATGCCAAGCAGTGGCTTCCCTTAGTCTCATTTATTAAATTAATTTGATAGTAATTTCATAGGTTTATAAGGACAAACACACTATTCAGTGGGCCAAAACATCATTAGGGTCCGAGCCATACGAAGTATGGAAGGACCCTATTGTTGTTGAAATGTTTGTTCTCCTCCTCCTTCTAAGAACTTTGAGCCCAAATATGACCCCCTTAACACCCATGAAAAGTTGTGAAACTTGGCACACACGTCAAGCCCAGCGAAAATTGCAATATTCCAAGGTCCGCATACACTTCAATCCAAAAGTGGCTCAACAGCGCCACCTAGAAAAAAATTAAGTCCCCAAATGAATGGGGTCCCGACGTCTATTTCGACGTAGGAAGACGAAACTCAGCACACACATGTAACACCGCTATTCGAGCAAAAAGTCAATCGAACATCTGTTGCCATGGCAATGGAGTGCCCGCCATCTTGGCGTCTACTGCCATTTTTTTCCTATTTTTTGCACTTTACACAGATCGTATTTGAACGAACTAGTCTGAGGGGATTCGTGCGAGTGACTCCAAACTTGGTGGGAAGATTCCTGACAAGTTGGGGACCAAACGCTATTCAAATCTTTCTAATAGCAGAAAGCGTGTTACCGTGGCAACCGACGGAAAAATGCCTTCTAGCCATGAAACACGGTTTGCTCATATCTCCATAGGAATACATGGGAACTGCACCAAACTTGACAGGATTCATACTTGTTGGGTCCTTAACACATTACAAGATCTGTTGCCATGGTAACATAGCATGTTAGCTAGCAAATTAGCATGCTAGCAAAAATTGCTAACTAGGTATAATAAAATGTCCTTTTCTCATCTAGCCCTTTGCCAAATCACCTAGCATGTTAGCACGTTAGCTAACATGCTAACAAGTTAGCATGCTAGCACAAAATGCTAACTAGGTTTATCAAAATTTCCCTTTCTCAGGTAGCCCTTTACCATATTGCCTAACATGTTAGCACATTAGCTAACATGCTAACAAGTTAGCATGCTAGCAAAAAATGCTAACTAGGTATATCAAAATTTCCCTTTCTCAGGTAGCCCTTTACCATATTGCCTAGCAGGTTAGCTAACATGCTAACACGTTAGCATGCTAGCAAAAAATGCTAACTAGGTATATCAACATTTCACATTCTCAGCTGGACTTTTTACCATGTTACTTACCATGTTAACAGTTCCCTAACATGCTAGGAAAAGGTGTATGGAGTAGGAGAAGAGTTGCCAGCTTTCTCCACCTTTCAAAAGATTCTTCAATATTGATCCTCGTTTTATTTAGTTTTTGGTTGTTTGCTTTTTTAGCATAATGCCGAGGCTTTTTAGGTTTTTCCTGAAACTATTTCTAGTCCGCTTCTTTCATTAGCTTCCATACCTGCACGCTGCTGCTTTTTCTGCCGACATAAAATATCAAAAGCTGTGCTGTTGTTTGGCAACTTTGGGAAGTCGCATATGATTGGTTAAGGAACCAGGAAGTAGGAAAGAGCTACACAATGCACCAAAGTTATTTCGTCACGTAACTTTTATTTTGAAAGGAAACAAGCTTGACAAAGACATTGTTGATGTAGAAAGACAGATTGTTTATTGGGAAGCTTCCTTTTATCCCTCACAACAAACGAGAACAAATTATTTTTACAGAAAAAATGCTACTTATTTAGCCTTTAATTTCGCACCAATTTGGTAGAAGGCCAGGACTTTCCTGGTCATGGAGGCTGACAAGGGCAGTCCAAAGCACAAACATTTTTGTTGGTTGTTAGGCATCAGATATATGTTGGCACAATCAAATGGAAACAACTTGTTTTGTGGGAGTTACTATTTTTAGAATATTTTACTATATAATGTGTTACACACACCTCCAGTCTATATTAAAATATTTTTTATCTAATGCTATCTGTATCTGTCAGCTGCTGACAGAAAGCTAAGTAAATGAGTTGGCATTGGCAAGTAACTGCTACATAAACAGCAGATATTTTGGTCCACCCTGTCCTCTTCATCATTATATCTTCAAAAATTATATCTGAACCAAGCAGTTAAATTGAAAACAAATATATGACCAAAACAAAACACAAATCCCCTAAAGTAGAGTAATCTGTCAATGTGCTCAGGTTCAAATTGAAAAGGCTGAATGGAAGCCGTTCTGGCTACATGGGACAGATACCATAGAAACCAAGTATTTGTAAGACCACAAAGCAGGTGTTTATTAAACAGGTTCTCCTGTTCCTCTCTACTTCCTTTTAAGCTGTTAGGCAAAAATTGTGATTTTATTTAAACTTCAAATAAAATTGTTACGTTTTCTGTAACTTTCAGCAGATTTGCACGGGGATTTGCAAGTATGTCTTAAATAATTAGGTGATGAATTAATTAACTTTCATCATTTACAATGACAAAATTGGCACGAAAACAAAATACAAGCTGGGTGTCCAATAATTCTATACAGCACAGTTTTTAATTATTCTTTACTACTTTAAAGCAACAAAAGAAGTCTGTTTACTTGACTCAGCACATCTCTCCTTCATGTACAAGATAGATTAGATTAAACATCTCCTTGTAAAATTTATTTGGAAACTCAGCTTAGCTCTTCATCTTGTTAATGCATAAACTGAGTTTTATTTACTACAGCACTTCAAGTTTTTTTATTCCTTGCACTTAAAAGTTGTTCTGCCTCATTTTATCAAACTCTATTTAATAATTAGTTGGATTAATCCTTATAATTTGCAAATATTTTCAATCCCATTTAATATGTCCCTGGGAGCAGTTCTCTTTTCTTATGAATTGTGTCTTCTCAGGCTTTATTTTAACCCAAAGAACATCCTTCTCACACATAGCTGCAGATAAACTGTTAATAATATTGACAAAATAATGTTAAGTCAAAATGAAGTTGATACAGATTAGAATAAAACTACCGTCATCTGTCCATTCTGCACTTTACGTCCATCCCCTGCAGCCTGCTGTTCAGGTGGACTTTGTCACTCTTTATCTCACCTGACAGCCTTTCTGGTTGAAAACCCAAAAGTAAACATCTTCTAAAAGCATTTCTCATGGGGTTTTTACCATCAATAATAAAGCACTGAACTAAAAAAAAAACAAACAAACAAAAGAAACCATATTCTATTTCCTTTTCAGGCCTTTCAGGACAAAACTAACCTTTACAATCATGACTTATAAAATTGAGTTATGAGTACGAGTTAACGGTGGGACATTCTGTAATCAGTGTGTGGACTGTGGGTGACCTGCTGCAACACGGCAAACAGTGAACAGTGTCTGACTGTTCCCTCTAAGCCTGGCTTGCATTCCATGGAAGCGGAGCTGTTTCTGCAGTATTCATTGTGCAGCTTGCTTTGATGTAAGGGATCTGGGTTACAGTGTACTTCTCCAGGGCAGTACTTTGTTTTTTTCTGCTATATCTTTCATGTTCTGACAGGAATTTTCTCCTGAAAACACAGTGAAGAGGTTTGTGTGCACTTTTATTCCTTTATAGAAATATAACACCATTACATTTTTTCTGCCTATTCTCATATAAAAGCAGGGGAATTTATCTGGAAGTGCCTCTGCCGTGACTTGATGTGCTTAACTAAGGAGAAAGTAGTACTGCCCAAAAACATTATGGTAAACTCTGTTGTACTTTTGGAAGGGGAGAGAAAAAAGCCAAAGTTTGTGCTTGGGTGTTCAAACCTCATCGTGCAAGACTTCTGAGCTGCAAAAATTTTCAAAAACACAAGTAAGGACCTGCCATTAAACAAAAGAAAACACCTCAGATCAGATCAGGTTAAAACCCTGAAACAGTTGATAAAATAATATTCTTTAAGAAGATGGCCTCTCTGGAACTCACAAGATTTTTGCACAGATTTGTGTCAAAGCACAAACAAGAACAGGAAAGAATTTAAATATATCCATAAAAAAAATGCAAGTCCACTGCAATGGGACTTGTTTGTATTGATAGAACCCATTTCCTCAGTGTTTCCATGGTTTGTTCAGTTTTTCCTGTTATGCACATTAACTGGTGGAAAGATCTCACAATAGGCTATGATGTAAAATGTCAAAGTAGTGATCCAGCTGTCTTCTGCCATTGTTTGCACAACAGTTCATGCTTACGCACTGAATGTCCTCTCATGTTAAATGGCGTTGTCTTCATATTATATTCATATGTTTGTGTGAGCCAGTAAGTGAGCACATTCTTTGCTGATGCATCATCTCGACACTAGACAGGGTCACACAGCATCATCTCAAGTCACTTGATAGGCTCAGTTACAGGAAAGATTTGTTGACTAATCTCACATTTCTGCTTTTTGTCCATATATTATAAAACTCTTTATAAATCTAAATACTATGCAGGCATACACCAACAGGCACATACTGTTTTATCTATCTCCCTCTGATAACTGGCACAGTCAGAAAACTGATTTTTGTTTAAATAATTTTAACAATAATTTCCTTCAAATAATATAATAACAATAATATATATATAATTCAAATTCAAATCTGACTTTCAATAGTTTTCTTTATCATGCCTTAGCTGAAGTAATGGAACCCAGTGCTCCAGAGAGGCCATCAGGATCCTTAAAAAAAAACAAAAAGGAATGACTGTGTTGACCATATAGCTTTATTTGGGTCTGATTATCCTTTTCTGGGCTGACAAACACAGAGATGACCCATCATTTAATGAACACTCATTTCTATCAGGAAGCTTGACGGTCTGGTGAATTTAGCAGAAACATTTGATAATTTCCAGAAAAGAATGACATAATATATAATCCACCTGATAAGAGTGTAGATAAGGTATCGTGCTTCTAGTAAAATTCACTTCACATGCTGTTACTTTTATTATATGCCATATAGAGAGATGATAGTCTTTGTGCCATGGTGTGCCAGGAAAGAGCAGGTATTCTTCCTTATCACCAGATATAATAAAGAGTTTGGTCAGCTTGAAAGCCTGCAGGCATCTGCCAGATGGTTTCAGCTGCGAATGTGGTGATAAAGTGAGAATTTCCAAAAGGAGGACAGCACATGTGAGGGAGACTTAACATAAGCTAAGCTTAATAGCTATGCTAACAATGACTGACATTAATGTGTTTAAAATTGTTTGCTTCTTTTTAGGTATATATTATCTATATGATGCATGAGTGATTTTCAGAGCAATACATAGCACATAGCATATCTCAACAGACTGCTGATCAGTGCAGTACATTTGGGCACGTTTGAAGAAACAAAGAACTCAGCATAGATTAATCTGATATCTGATAATCTATTACAAGCCATAACAGCAAGACTCAAGCTCAGAGGAAATTTCTGAGAAACAAGCTCGTCACGCCCTGGGTGATGACTGTTTGTCTGCCAGCTGCTGCTTTCTCTTTGATATGGTACATTGCTGCTAGACAAGCAGCTGTAGGTGTGTTCTACTCTCATCTAGGGTGGTGTGGGTGGTGTTAAATGTCAAACAGAATGGGATTTCCTCTTTAGGTTTGGCTGAGTTGATACTCAAAAGTGTAAGAGGAAATTTGTGGATTGTTAAAAATACTGGAAACTGTTGAGAAACTATAGTTGGCAAAACTACTGAGTTTTCTCTGCTTTGGCAGTGTCAGATTTTGGGAACACACAATGCTGTTACTAACTGAATAATCAGAACTAAACAATTTATCTCTCTACATACTGGAATAATATATCATATAGTACTGTTATTAAACCAAAAATCCCATTTACATCAATGTGAGAAATTTAACTGGGGAAACATCTGTACGCACAGTTTACACTTAGTTATCACACTGACAACTTGTTCTGCTGAAATGAGTGAAGAGAGCTGTAGCATCAGCGTACTAAGTTTATTAACTAGAAGCACTCAGCTAAGCCATTGTAATGATATGAGCATTATTTTTGAGTTAGAAGTTCTGATGGCAAAATTATCCATCACTCCCCATAGTAAAGAATTCTTTTAAAAACTCCTGGATCCAGGCGGCAAGTAGAAACACCCCAAAAATCTAATTACTTGTTCCTTATTCCATTTCTAAGGTTTCCTGACCTTACATGACCTAATAATAGCGTGACTCACAATGTAGAACAAGTCTGCTAATAGACAGTGACGCCTGTTCCACTGAGAGACACACGTAAACTTTCAGTATTGTTACGAAACTGTCCTAGAGACAACACACGGTTGCCATCCCAAAATATTTTGGCCTGGACCAATATGATTTTCCATCTTTTTTTAACAACATGGAAATTTAAAAGTGTATTGGCTGTATTATAATGAAATAATTTGAATGTATAATACATGTTTGAAGTATTTCCCTATGTGATAAGATAACCAGGAAGTGAGTCAGGGTATCACCAGAGCTGAGTACAGCGGCACACTTACTAGAAACCACGTGGTTTTCCAGCTCACTTTATCCATTTGGTTTTGTTTGATCACTAATTAAAAATTTCATGCATCTTATAAGGTCTCTAGAGTGCAAGTGTTTACCTGCACTGTTACTAAAGGCAGATGTCTATGTATCTTGTGCAATAACCATTCACAAGTGATATGTTATTTCACAATAGGTTGTCTCAAGTGACTCAGGGGGTGTTTCCCAGCAGTGCATCAGGGCTGTTTGGGATTTCTCTTCAGCTGATTATGTTTATATTCGACACCTGCCTGGCAGTTGCATCGCACATCAGTTTAGTTTCTGGAAATGTTGAAAAGAAAGAAAAAGTATCAGTGACTTGTTTAAACTGGATAAATTTCTGTAATTACATGTCCTTTTTTTTAATTGAAAGCAAAACCAGAGATGATAAACATCTTTATAGTAAATTATCTTGTCAAGTAAAGACATTGTTTTCTGTTTTTTTTTTTTTGTTTTTTGTTTCTTTTGATTTACATGTGCAGATTAACGTAGCTGATTAGTAGTACTGTTGTACTGAGTCAGACTAGCACCTGCTGGCTAGCTATAGCATGCATGTATGTGTGTGGCAATGCACACAGTCACAATATCCATTTCCTAAATGTTGCTTTGTGCAGATTAAAGTATTATTTTCATTGCAAAAAAGAAAGTCTTCATAACATAAATGGAATTATATACGTCAACTTACTTTCCATTAATGTATGGTGCTAACATTGTATTCAGGTTAAGCAGAGTTGCAATCTTTCTTCTGCATTATGTTCTTAAACATGTGGCTTGTTGAAAAAGTTCTGAGAATTGCGAGCTATGTTCATGCACTACTATTTATCAATGACAATGTCTTATAAACAAGATCTAATTCTGTAGCAATCTCTCATCCAGCTTCATCTGTTTTGCTCCTCACTACTGGGAAACCCTCCTTCCTAGAAGCAAAGCAGAGTACAGATAATAGTCTGCCAAAAGCTGCTGAAGTGGCTAGGGATTCAGGTTGAAAGAATAACCTGAAGATTGAAGTGGAGATTTATTGTATCATGGCAACCAAGGACTAAAGCAGAATGTTGGGAAGTGCAGTAAATCTGGAGACTTGAAGGAAGAACAGGGTGAGTGAGTTGGAGAAGAGACTCAAGGGGAGGGATTTGCGGGTTGGGATGACTCACAGCCTCTCTCTGGTTGGCTCAAGCATCTGGCATCTGGAGCTCATTGAGTACAGCTCCATGGCAACCAGCAGTTGCGGAATTGTAAACAGGCTGAGAGACTGGAAAGACTAGCGGGAATCAGGCTTGTTTCTCCACAATGTAGTCAAGGCCTGCCACAGTGCAGTGAGTATGTGCATGTGCTGAGGTCATAGAGAGCAGAGGAGTGAAATATCCCACCTCCTCACATACACACTGCAATATATGCAGCTTCTTTCAGGACTCAAAAGTTAGTGAGTTTCTTTTTATGTTAACATAATTTAAAAATAGCATTGGAAAAGTGTATCTTGCTTGTGTGAGCATGAGGTAATTGTCAGGTGTGAAAAGAAAAGTGGACAGCTCTAAATTATGCATACTTTTAAAGCATAAAAACAACACAAAATGCTTTACAGAGTAAAAAAATTAACGACAGCCACCAACAACCAGGAATAAGAGACAGAGAGACTGAGAGGATAAAATAAGACCCAAGAGGGAGGGTGGGATCACTGTTTCATTACTGTTCTAAAAATGCCAAAAAAGAGTACCCTTTAGGTGCTGTTGGACAGCAAGCAACTATAGGAGGAGGACATTTCCCTAGTTTTTTGTCTCCTGACAGCAGGGACTGCATATGTAGGTGGTTCATAGACCTCTTTTAAAGTCTTTTTGACCCTCTACGTTAGAGTCAGAGTGTTCCTAGCAAGATAGGAAGCATCTGTACATAACTTTAATTGGCCAAGACAACTGTAGAGAGTGACTAATCTTTACGACATGAGTGTCTGTGATTGGTTAAATTTACAAGTCCAGCATTGGAATGCACCATTACAAAAAGACTTGTAAACATCAGTAAACAGCTGGCTATATATACCACAGTTCTTAAAACAAGCCTCTAAAAAGATCACAGAACCTTTAGAACTTGCTCTGAATGTGATTTTTTTTTTTTTTTTTTTTTTTTTTTTTATTTCTGTTTTGTTTGTTTGAGTGTCTGCATTAAAGAAAATAGAGATGAAAGCACCTTCATTATAGGATCTTGTTAAGCTGTGTTACATTGATTGATAAGAGACACAATAATATAGCACAGACACCTGCCTGTGCTATATTATAATTTTTTGTCTGTGCTATATTGTTTTTTATAAATTTTTAATCTATACTTAAAAAACATTAGGGTTGGTTAAACCCTGATATGGTTATCTCTGACTTTTGTTACCTACAATTTTCCAAGCAACAATGAAAAGGAAACCAGAAATAAACCCTTGAATGTACAGGATGCTGTCCTCTAGGGGTCCCCAAAAGCTAATCCCTTTCATGCCACCAAGGGTGTGGACCCTGGGGGTCCCCCTCTGTACTCTGTATCATGGGCCCCAGGTTGGAAATCACTGCTCTAGGAAGTATTTTAGTCTCCAGTTTTTACCCTGCCATCAGAAATGTTTGGTCAAAAGTGCAAACATATAAAGCAGGTCCAGGACAAACACAGGAAGTAAAACATTACAGACACAATAGAAAGTGACTTTAAATATCAAACATGAAGAACAATCAAAGTTTAGTAAATACTCATCTAAAAATCCCAAACTAGAACAATAGCATGTCGGGCATTCTCTATATTTCAGGAAAATGACTTGCACGACTTCATCTATAACCTTCTGCTTTTTTTTCATCAGGGAACCTAACTTCATTTTTATTAAAATAACATAGTGGCAGCTAACAGGGAAAGCACTAGGCTCCAACCCATGCTCATGGCCCTGCTTTATGCTTCAGCAACTTATAATCAGGTCACAACACCTGTAGGTTCTGGCTGTGAAATATTCACATTTGGACTTGTCACAACATACACACACCAGAGGATTATTTGAGGTAATTTACACCTTAGCAATCTGCCAAACTACAACATCAATGAAACAGAGTTGAGCAATCACTAAAACTGCCATGACATGTATGTATTTATTTATGTGCATAATTACTAACTAGGTAGCTTAGGTAACTAGGTAGAACCAAACCTCCACACACTTCACCAACAACCACAAGTGTGTAAGTATTTGGCTGTTTAGACTTCCATTAGTTTGTACAGACTGAGTTTAAGAAAAATAGAACATTACTAGTTCCTCTATTCAGCTTAAACCAGGGTAACTATTATAAAAGTTTGCTGATCTTATTGTTTTTGGAATTTGAGTGTTTCCTATTTTGGCTGAAACTGGTATTTGTAATTGACCTTGCCTTTATATGCCTACAGTTTTATTGTGTTTTTTTTCTAAACTGAAAAATATAAATGACAGAAAACATGCCATCTCTTGTTTCGCAGATTTCGTTTGTACTTTGGCGAATGTGATCATTTAGTACATCAGATCTGAAGACTATGAAGATCATACAACTCCAGCTGCGTCTCATAATTACATTGATGCTGATGTGCAAGGATTTTCCCAGAAGGCAGGTTAGATTTCTAATCAGTTTGATACATTGAGCCAGAATAATTCAGTCTGGGTGAATTTTAGGACATCATGCTTAGGTAACTGAAAAAAAATACAATATACAATCTGTGTATTAAGACCCAAACATGGATTTTAAAGTAAAGTAACAAGCCTATTTTAAGTGATTTTTTTAAATATTTCAAAACAACAATATTAACAATATTTTTGCATAATAAATAAGAACCTTTGGTCAAATTGATGAAACCTTGTCCTGAAACATTCTTATAGGTTCAATAAAAAACAAGAAATCTAGTTTGCAGTGACATACATCTAATTATGCACAATTTGCATGAGTTAAAGAGCCTATAAAGCCCTTCTTTAATCTTATCTGTGATGTCTTTTGTGTTGTGTAACAGGTTTGATTGCAGCTGTAGCGATCATGTGGGTTGTTCCTGAGAAAGCCCTGAAAGCTGGTGTGGTGGCTTCAAATTGCCGCTTTACATGCAGAAGTTGGTTGGAGGTGTGAGCATGAGAATGAATTTATGACTAACAGACAGTGGCCGGCATCAGCTTCTTCTGTAGAATCACATAATCAGAGATTGCCAAAGAATTTCTCTTGAGCAACATGCCAAGTCAGTATGCTTTTAATAGCCCTCTACAGAAGACTAATTTCAACCTCTGAAATTTACATTAAAACATTTATAAACGTTTTAACACCTGGCCATTAATATTCTTAAAACACTACCAGAGCTGAGATCACAAAGAGATAAACTATTTAGCAGAAACCACAATCGTGTAAAAGCATTACCAACTAGATTGAATCATTCAGGTTGTTTGTTTCTACTCTTCCTTGTCATTTCTCTTTTAAAACATGTAAACTCAGAGCTCAGTCTTACTAAGAAGCAAAAATGTTTTGCTGTCATTTTACAGTAGCCTGCACTTATTCAGTAATCCTGCATCATAAGAGCGTTTTCATCATAGCTTTAGCTCTTCGAAGTAAATCAGTAAAATGATTCAGGTCGTTTCGAATTCTGGCAAATTGATTCCAAGGAAACAATTGTTTGGGTTACCATATATAGCAGGGAAACAAATAATTCCCAAATAAGTTCAGCATTTTCCTCTGAGAAATTAACTGTCGTTTGTGAAGGGGGATGGCTGTTTTTAATTAAAACCATGTTAGTTTATTAGCATAGTCCTAAAAAAAAAAACTTCACGCACAGATGAAAGTAGGGACCCCTTTATGTGTTTAAAACCTCTTCACTGATCCCAGTTGGTGGAGAAAAAAAGCTTAAAGTACTTTGGAAATAGTAAAATAGGAGCTCTTTCCTGTAATTATGCCATATAAGGGGTTTAAAGCAAATGCACTGTTAACCCATCATTCCATAAGCTGGCTATAAACAGGAATGTGTTCCTGGCTGTAGAGACCGGGAGCGTCTGTTTTCACTGAGGTTGCTGTAAGGAAGGTACAACTCAAAATACAAGGGTGTCAAGAGCGTCGCTTTACTTCCTTATCTTTCAGGGGCCAAATTAATTATATCTGTATGTTTGGGGTCAATTAAACCACTAACAGCAGGTCTTAATGATCTGTTATAAGACTGTATGGGCAATTGTACAACTGATGACAGATCCATCAATTTTGAATTTGCCAAATAAATAAACATAGAAAAATGGAGGTAATTTTTAGGTCTATATGCAAATACATGAACACCAGGGAGCTTTCACAAGGGAAAGGAGGATGTGTTCTTCCAAAAATAACCTAAACCAGAACACACAGCAGGAAAAACCAGACAGAATTTACTGTGCAGAGAGAGAATATAACAGCTTCCTGATTGGAAGTGTTGTCTGTCATCTGACGTCATGAACAAACACTACACAAGGCACCTTGTCTTCAATGGAAGTGCATAAAGTTCCAGAGAGGCAGCTGCACAACAGCTTGATGACTTGATAAGGTGCAGCACACAAAACAATGCATGCCATGTGTCTGAATTTGTGGTGAGGTGCAAATGCTGCCATACTTTCACCTGTTGCTGGAAACATTTCAGAGAATCTAAAGAACACCCGGTCATGATAAAGACAGACTACCTCATTGTGTTATTTGTTCATGTGCAAGCCTGTTAGGTCACACCAACACTTATAAAGAATCCAATGAGTCATGCAGGAACAAAGGTTTCAGCTGCTACTTCTCTAGAAGACTAAATTATTACTGTAAACTTCTGGTGTATTTTAGTTGGTTTGGCTTCTGTGTTAGAGGAAATAAAAATAGTAAAATTTTAGACTGTAGTATCTTTAATAAGAACTTGCCCTGAAAGGGGAAATTTAAAAGCTTTTAAAATTTGATAATGAATAGAGACATGTTGCATCTTTAAAACTGTACTCATGTAGAACTGTGGTTTCCCATCTAGGTTAAAGGTGGTGCTTAGTAAAATTTAGGGGAAATCACAAACTCAGATCTGTGAACTTGTGGCCTGACCTCTGTAGCAAGATACTAAAACTAAAAATGATGTAAACTTGACTTACTGATACATTCATGTAAGCGTATTTACATAAAGACTAAAACTAACTGTACTAGTCAGTCAAATAATGCAAAATAAGCTGTCATTGAAAGAAGCACATGAAACAATGAAAGGTCATTTAGTAGAAAAATATCATTTTTTTTTATTATAAATTAACAAAATGCTTAAACAAATATAAATAAGTGCAATGTATCAGTCTGCTTGCTTTGTCAAACTTCTCAGATCACTTCAAGCTACAGCCATTGGTTTGGCTGACAAGAATACATCTTTATAAAAGATAGCTCAATAACAGAGTTACCATTTAATAATGTAAACATGGTTTTAAGGAGAATGAGACACCTTTGAATGCTCTCCTTATTAAGAAAAGACAGACTCCATGTGTAATACATTCACTTGCAGGCACTGATGTTCTTGGATGTACCATGAATACTACAACTTCTCTTAGGACAGTGGTGCCCAAACTTTTTCTGCAGGACCTCCATTTTACCACCGCTACCACATACACCCCAATAAGAACATTGGAACATATTTTTAAAAAAACTGCAGCAAATAAAACTGTTTGGCTTTAAAATGATCTGGTCAGAATGAAAATTTTTCCTTTAGTCTAGTTGGGCCCACACAGTCATAACTCTGGACCCCCTAGGGGCCAGGCCCTCCAGTTTGGAAACCACTGTCTTAGGATATAGTTCTCAAATGAAGCTACACAAGGGTTCACTCTATTGGTATAACACAGCAGGGAAACTACTTTCTCATGTAACACCCTTTAATATTCAGTCATGTTGGCTGGCAAATTTGGCATAAACCCCTCCTGTAATTCAATGTAAAACAAGAAAAAAACATATTGTGTTTCTGCTCTCAGAATATCTTATAACATTCAGTTTATAAGATTAAATGCTGGCTATTAAACAAATGTGGCCAAGAAGCTCTCAGTGTCCACTTATTTGTACTCTAACATTTCCAATGTATGAAGCCAAGGTTCCAAGGAACGTTTGGTTGGAAATCCCATTATGTGAGAAGTATGTGTCTAAAATGTTTCTGAGATTATCATGCAGGGGGGGAACGCCAGTCTGATCGCAAGAGTCAGTCTAGCTCTGATCAATGGTTCCTCGTCTAAGGCTTCTGTGCTTGGCAGCCGTGTGTTATCAGCAGCAGAAGAACTCTGTCATCACCATGTAGACAGCTGACTGTGGATCTCACTTCAGTTTTTACTAAGCTGTACGTCATCAATGAGGCACCAAAGTACCGCAGGGATTTGCATAACACCCGACCGAAATGCTGCTTTTTTTGACCCAGTGTCTCTTAAAGAAACTTTAAGAAACTGATGGCAACATTTCTGCCTGTGCTGCCTGCCTCTGAGTACAAATCTGCTCCTTTTCACAAGCTCGATACTGCGTCTGCTGCATCCTTACTCTCATGACACAGTGCTTGTCCTCACATGCAGCTTTACTGGCACCGTCCGGCTTTGTTGTACTTAAGCCTTTGCCCCTTCAAGAGCAATAGTCCAACAACTCTAGACAGAGGCGTCATACTCCTGGAGGAAGTCCTTAAGAGTGACAGGAAGTTGGTCCCTTTTAGAAGAAATGTCCAAATTGCCATTAACTGTTTTCCTGCAAAGATGCTGCAAGCTGGACAAAGAAGAAGAGAGAGGTCTGATGAGCTCCAGAGGGATCTTCTCCCCCCCAGAGCAAATGTAATAGACAGCATTCCCTTTGCTTTGAGGCATGTAGTATTGAACTAGCTTCAGAACACAGTCAAAGTGAGGAACAGAGTTAATGTTTTTAGGGTCTGTCTGCAGGCAAAAAGATGTTCCGTGTAACTGGATACGCAGGTTCTTTGTGCCTGACACTGTCTTGACGCTGAGGGTAAACAGATGTCCATTATCAGAGCTGTCCCGGATGAGGAATGTACCGGTAGGTTCATTCGCCAGCAGAGCGTTGGCTTGCTTGCCGGTGATGGTACTCCAGTAGAAACCACTCTGCTTGAGCTTCTCAAGAGTGATGAGGATCATTGTGTATTCAATCTTTGAGGTGAAGGTTTTGTAACGGTAAGACAGTCGTATGTTTGAGTCCAAGGGGCAGCTGCTCATTGCGGAGTCAAACTTGCTGTAAATGATCATGGCGCTATGCCCGCTTTTAAGGCAGTCTGGGGAGCACTGGGTGCCACACAAACCAGAAAGGAGCAGAATCAGAGGTTCAGAAGAAGAGTTCAGCTCTCAGTCTGTTCGGAGATGAAATGCCTGAAAAACAGAAAGATGGAAGAAAATACATGAGTCTAAAGTAAGGGTCAATATAACAATCTTAAACTCCTACAGCTCTATTGGAAACTTTTTTTTTAGTCAGATTAGCTTTCCATCATCTCCGATGATGATGATGGAGGCAAAACCTTTAAACAAATAAAGGAGGAAAAAAACTGAAAAAAAATGCCACCCAACTCTTACGTTTTGGTATTGACTGAGTGTTTGACTCAAATGGCTCTTTCTGAGTTACAGCCATTTCTGGAAAACTTTTTCTTGAAATCGACCCTGGGGAATGAGCCACCACGGTCAGTTCCAGTAAAAAAGCGGCGTAATCTTCATTGCGTAATTTGAATTCCGTGACTGGCTCTCTAAACAATTTACCTCACTTAAGCAAACATCCCAGACAAGACTTTACGCATGTTTGCACCACCCTGATGATAAGTATTAAGTGAACAAAGACCAATCCTCACCTTTCAATGGCTCTCCAGGCTTTTTGATTTAAATCCAGATGCGTCGGATAGAGGCTTTTCACAGTTGTCCCGCGTCTGATGAGACTGCTGAAAGCTTGTTTACTTTTCTTTAGAAATATTTTGGGGGGGCAAAAAGCTTGAGATTTGCAGAGTTGCCGCTGTGAGCTTAACAGCCGGTGTCCTTTCCAACTGAGCTGAGCATCATAAATGAAGTAGGAGGTGGAGAGGATTTATATGTAATCACACGAGACTCCTCCTCTTTCCAGTAAAGCGACTCTCTTGGCAGATTGACAGGAAGCTTTTTTTGTTTTTCTTTTTTTTTCTTTCAGGATTCCTGCTATGAGAAGTGCCCTCCCCCTCACTGTTCTCCGCTAAACCAAGTTAAGGGGTTCCAAGCAATACTTACTTACCTTTATAACCTGCTGTCTAAACACTTCTTTTAATGATAGATCAATATTTAAGACAAAAAAAGAAATAATCAGGTCATTATTCTTTCTTTGCTTTGCTGATTAAAGTTCTGCTTTCAGTGTTTAGTACGAGGTAATGATTCATCAGTGCCTGGGACAGTTTATGTAATCAATTCTGAGAATTTCATAGTAACAGCAGCTCACATGCATACATGCAACATGCTTCCCATAGAGGGCGCCAGATTTAGGGGAAATTGCGATGGCCTGTAACCAAGGGCAACGTGTTTTTGTTTAATCATAACTGCTTTGTTTAATATCTGATTCCCCTGCACTGTTTGGCCATATTTTACGACTGTTTTGAAGGTTCTAATATTACTCTGAGATTTTTAAGTATCCTCACCAGAGCTCCACACTGAAGGAGCGTTTCCATGTAACTCATCAAAACTGTAGCACTTTATTGCTTCTACTTTTACAGTCTGTCACAATTAACACAACTCATCCTGAAACAGAATTTAAGACAGGTACTTTTTCCTTTTTTTTTTTCTTCCAGACACACAAAGGTGTGTGTAAAAAGATTATGAGAAGAAAATAGGTAATACATTTTAGTTAATTGAAGGAAGAATAATAAGACTGGTTTTCGAATTTGCACAAAGTGACAAAAAAAAGAAATTTTATTAGATAACCCATGTGACTGACCTTAACTCCCCTCCTGACCATGATCTTGTCAGAAAATGTTCTTTTATCATCACTTCCTAATAATTTAATATTAGTATACTGCCGTATAAAGGCAGTAGCATTTGCAGTGATGCCTGTATTTAGCAACATTAGTGTGACTGACAGAGTGGTCATACTATCTTAACTTCCATCCTGCTGACTCAGCCATGACAGGCAACCGATTCAGGTGGTTATCGTACAACAGATTAGTCCTCTGGCTATGGGATCATTTCTGATTGTTGCTGACTTTAATCACTCTTCAAAGCTGGGGCCTGTAGAAGAAAGCCTGAAAATCTGCCCACAGTAGATACAAATCATATCTCCTGTTTTTTGTTTTTTGTTTTTTTTTTCCAGTGGAGCTCACTGAAAGCTGAAATAAAAAAGAAGACCACATGGGCAGCTGATTGTCCTTGGTAAGAGCCAGCTGTGGCCCTCAGAAGTGAGTCAGGTGATGTTTAATACAGATCATCAGTTAGCTGGGGGGTGTGGAGTTGCTAGGATGGGCTTGTCAACTTGTTTCCAGAAAAGTTATTGTGTCATCAGTCAACTATGTGGCATCCAAGGTCTCCCCTGGGTAAATAATAATAGTCAGTGGAAGGAAAATTACCAGTAAGCTTACCACAGCCAGCTTCAAACACTCCTTTGTTTATACCAGCATTTCTTTCCAAAAAGCATATTGTCTGCTTATAGGCTACTCTATAGGCGACACTAAAAAGTTTAAAGTTACAAAAAGATTTAATGTAAGCAACATGGCCTTTTAAAATAAAGCTTGCTGGTTCAAACCACCGTTTTGTGGAAAAGGCAGCTGTTTAAATTTTCCCACACTGACTCAGAAAAATCACAGTTCCTGTAAACCCACCGGGGACGAAACAAAAAAAAAAAACATCTCTTGGCCAGAAAGAGCAGTGGGAAGTATAGAGATATTATTAGACAAAATATTTCTGAATTGCTTGGTCAAGCAAAAATTCGCTTACCAGGTCAATGTTTGTTTTGCTTGCAGTTACAAAGGGCTGACTATTGTTTCTGCAGCTGAACAAAGTCATGTTGTGTTCAGCATGAAGCAAGAATAAAGGTAAATGTAATGGTCAAACATCATCTGCCATATGATTGTAAGAGGAAACAGTATGCTCTTCCTTCCAGATCCAAACAAACCTTATATCATTCAGATCTGTTACAGGGGAACTTGAACTGATAAGCTGTGACGTGGTATATCAGTGGATCTAATTCCTGTTAGCTCAGTGCTGTCCTGTGTAATAACACTTCCTGTCTATACAGTCCCATTTGTTTTAACTCAGAACCTGTTTGCCTTTTAGAATTTGAACTATAAAACTTCCTTCTTTGTGAGATACTTCTGTGAAATTACTAATTACTGATAAATTCCTGCTGTGACTGTCCCACGTTCCATCTGTCTGAGGCGAGGTGAAAGCCATGCTCTGTGTATTCTTGTGAATTGTGAATGCCACAACCTCCATCACACCATTTTTCTTAAGAATCCAATCATCCAAAGATAAAAGGAATTTGTTCAAAACAAATTCACACGAATTTCACAACAGAAATTCCATTTGTTGGTTAGGAACATTGTGGATTAGTCTCCATAGAAGGATGTTAGGAATTCTCTTATGAACATTTTGTTCAGGAGAGTTGATGAGATGTTATCCGTCACACTGATTGCACAATGCCATTATTATTACTATTGAATCATAACTGGAAAGAATACTTTTTAATTATAATTACCAGTTCTTTCACCATGTGAGCCATAGAAACGCTAATAAAAGTAAAACAAAACAGATTAATAAAGAATACTTTGTCATAAAAGTCAGTTATTATTTACACACTTCTAATTGTGATCTATGCACAGAATCTGGCTGTTAAAAAGCTGAAATTGTTTGAGATCTGTGTGTACAATTGCACATCGTCATGTCAAAATGTAGTCCTGGGGACACGTGAAAAACAAGAAATAACACAAAGGTTGTTTTGCAGAACTTAGCAATTGTTCATGTGCTTGTCAGGTTGACGTAACAAGCCTCAGTTACAGTTACCTGGGCACAACCTGTACAACACTGCAACCTAAGAGCCTTAAACGAATAGAAAGGACAGCTAAGAGGAATGCTGATGTTCCTCTCCCTCCATTCGGGACATGTTCCAACCTTGCTGTGTATGCAGAGCCTCTATTATCATAAAAGGACCCCACACACCCCTCCCACAGATGGAGGTTCTGAAGCATCAGGACCCAGACTGCGAGATTCTGCAATAGTTTCTCTCTTCAAGCAGTCAAAGCCTGCAGACATAATCACCCTTCACACAAAGTAGCCAAATTACAACTAGAACACATAACAGGTAAAAGGCATCAAAATCATCTGAGAACAGCCAGTGAAAGAAAGAATGCACATTCAGTACAACTTAACACCGTGCACTGGTACTTTGCATAACAAAATCTGCCTCCATACTTTTTATTTATATATTTGGTAAGTTTATTTACTCAACAATATTTTTTTCCTAACCCCCATGTCTTTCTGTAGTTCTTCATCTTTTTGCTTTCTCTCTTGTAATTTCCTGCACCTGAACACTAGAAACCAGCTCCTCTCAAGCCACATACACACAAGATCAACTCGGAACCCCCTCTCAAGGTTTATCTCCACTTGGCGTTCATAAATGAACAATCTGCTTATTTTGGCTGACTTCCATGTAGCATTCATCGTTCTTTTGTATGTCATATGGTGTCTATTTGTGGCTGCAACAGATGTCTTCTGGGAAAAGCTAAAAGCAGAACAGAGCACAATTCAACTTTATCGCTTCACATCAACAAAATTAACCGCTAATATTTGCCGGTCCCATGTACGCTACAGTTCAGATTCCTTTACCTATTTTCAGTCTATTTAGCTATTTAATCCAAATATTGCATAAAATATTATCTTTTAAAAAAGGTTCAAGAAAGATTAAACTTTAAATAACAATAATAATAATAATAATAATAATAATAATAATAATAATAAACTACTTGATAAGTAAATAATCTTATTCACTTCCTGATGTACTTTGCTATATTTGCTCCTAGCCCTGTCGACCTTTCTGTCTCAGTCACTGCTCTACTATTATAAAATCTGAAAAAAGGAGATAGGCCATTTATTTAACTGTGTTTATTTTAATGTGATAACCCCATGAGAAAATTAAAGGAATGTCTAAAATTGTCATGAAACATTTCATTTTAAGGAGCAAGGCTCAGTTTCCATTTTAGCCCTAAGGTTGGATCTTCAATCTTTTCATGCAGTCCAAATTATGGGATTAACCCCTGAGACACCTACATTAGAATTTCTAAAACCCTTTCTCTCCAAATCACATTTAACTTGCACAAAATGACAATGACCATTGTGAGATCTTAATGGGTAAGAATAGATCCAGGAAATATGCACTCTGTTTCTCAGAGTCTGGGAACATGTTACTCAGCCATTAGAACTGCATAGTCAGAGCATTGAGGGAGAAGTTAGAAGTCATGCACGTAACAAAAGACTTCTGGGACTGGCAGTCATTGTGTCTTTATGTTCCACTGCAAGTCACGTTGTGTTAGAAGTGGTTGCTCAGCACGTGACTTCGATACTTACTGGAAAGTTTGAATTCATAGAACAAGAACTACTAGTGTGTATCTCAGCCTATCTGGAGCAAAACACATTTCAGTTTCTACTTTCATGGGATTACAGGCAAAGATTTTAGAGTGTAAATGTTGTAGAAATAGTTTTGTAAATGGTCATGATTCACATAAACACAGGCATTTAAAAAATGTTTATAAAAAAAAAAAAAAAACATGCATCCACTGGAAAGTAAAAGTGAACAGCTCCACCCTGATAGGTGTTTTTCAAAAAGTTTGATTTCAGTGCTCAAAAATTGTGTTTGCATGTGGAGAAAAAGCAAAAATATATATAAAAAATAAGAATACCAGTGCCTGTATGTACAGGAAGTAAATGTAGATCTGAAAAGGGTTCTTGTGAGGGTTCATTGTCTGACTCCAATAGTTTCTCTGAATTTCTTAGGTTGCAATCTACAATTTTTGCAGTGCGTCAATTGTAGACTTGATGAAATTAAATTTAAAAATTAAAAGTAAATATCCAAAAAGTTCCGTAATTTCTTTCATTTCTTTTAGTGACTGAGCTGTGTGCAGACTGAAGGGACAGATCATCAACATCTTGTGCGGAACCATCACTTCCAAGATTTAAATCTGCACGTCTTTCATCTCTAAACTTTCCTACTGAACTAAGCATGTGAGGCCATGCCATCATGATGGTATATGTGCTGCCTCTGCAGTGTGCACATCAGTCACATTCCCACCAGCAGCCAGTGTCCAGATCATGATGAGCTGCTGCGAACATTCAGATCATATCAGTGCAGATAACATGACTGATGCAGTGCTGCCCGCCTATCTCAGCTTGCCTGCTTCTGCCATCACTGTTCGTTTATCAGTATCAGATGCTTGGAGACAAATGGAGCCAATGGTATAATGTGGATCTTAGATATGGACTTTGATTCCCACAAATCCCAGAAATAGCTGGGTGATGTCATCGGCCAGCTTGTAATAAATCTGGCTACACTATAATAGCAGGTTGGCTGATGGAATGCTGTTTACAGAAAACGCCTTGGTACAAGCTGAGAGTGTAATCAATATGTGCATACTTATAAGCATACAGTATTTATATGCAAACAAGATGATACTCTGGTAAACCATTTGCATCAATGTATTCAAATGCAGAAGAACACACTTCCTTTCTAACACAGAGGTCATTTTAGCCAGCTCAATGCCAGTAAACCAGACATTTTTGTACAGATTTAGTGTGTATGTGATGCACGCTCACATTCCGGTTTTGTGGTTACTGTTCTGGTAAGGGTGCTCATACCAAGTGATATGTGCCATACAGGCAATAGAGACATTTAGTTGAATTAAAGGGTACTCACCTAAAAGATCTCCTGTAATTTCAGAAGGAAAACTTTTCAAATCTTTATTTTCACTACTTGACAAGTCACGTTTTCCTTCACACGGCACATTGTTTAAAAGGACTGACTCAGTCCCAGATGTTGGATGGTCAAAGATACATCAATCAGACACCCAGATATACTCTTTGATCATGGGGGCTAAATTACGCCATATGTGTTTATAACATGGTTTTCAATGACCTTGCACAAAATCTCTCCATGGCAGACAAAATGATGTCATACCATGGGACTGTAGACTGACTACACACCACCGTTTGTGTTGAATGGAGCCTATTGTTACTGCTGCAGGTGTGTTCCTGTTCCTGTATGCAGCTGGTGTCATGTGATGACATTATCATTCAGTACCTCTATGTTCTGTCTTCCTCTATGTTCTCTATGTTCCTTCTTCCCTTACAAGCCCGTTCACTTTGTTTCTCAGAATCTTCAATAATTCCACATTTCCTCCTCTGCACTGCTTTGTGGAAATGTAAATCCTTCTCTTTGAGGTTTTGGCTTTCATAAACAACAACTCTGTGTCTCCAAGAGGCCAAGCAGAGGGAGGTCCTGTCAGCATGGCTTCCCTGAAATACTCAAGTATTTCTGACATGGGATGTATTTATTTTATGCAATAAAGTTTAGATCCTTTAGTCCTAAGATGTTGCAAGTTTTTGATATATTTAAAGTGCAACCAAAGTCTTAATCACAGTAATAAATAATAAGAATAATTAAGTTCTGGGTCAGAGATCAAGAAAGAGCTCTGCTGCCCCTCTCCATGCCACCCCACCCTGTCTTTTTCTGCAAGGCATTTCCTTTTGTTCTCTTCTAGAGGGACACTCCCAGACAGGAAATTCTTCTGTAGCAACTCCAAACCACTGCTTCCTATTCCCTCGTTTTCCCAATCTTAAAAATCTTGGAAGGAAGGTACAGCTTGTCCTGACTTCAGTCTGCATGTAAACAAACTAACCAGAAGTCACTCCAGCTTATCCAGATTCCAATGTTTCTCATCTGAGACTTCTGCAATGCTGTGTCCTTGTAATTATTAAGCTGTGCAGTAAGCAACTATCAAGATGAGATAATAAACAGGATGGGACATGGGATAAAGATGAAAAAAATCCCCCAGGACAAAATGTGCTTCTTTTCACACCACAGAAAACAGAAAAAAAAACTTGACTTCCCAGAAGGAGAACCACCCACATTTCAACAAATGTGCAGAAAAAAAAAAAAAAAAAAAAACACACATTCCCATTTTCCCACAGGGACAAACAACATTCTGTCTTATACGCCGTTGCTATGTTACCCTGCATCAGCAAGTTTACAACCCAAAAAAAAGAAAAAACTGTAAACAAAAAGATCTTTTTTCCTGTAAACTGAATTAATGTAACACGCAGACAGTGTCTAGCCTTCAATTCAATTCGACTCAGTTAAATTCAATTTCTTGCACTGATTCCAGTCAGGAACAAAAATTCAGATCAAGACCTAAGGTGGCTGCATCATTTCTCTGTTGTAATCCAGCAGTGCCAGTAACTGCAGCTAATATGCTGTCTTTGTGGTAAGTTTGTTATGGTTCTTTTCTCTGGCAACAGATAACAGCTTATAACACATTATCAATGCCAAAGACTGTTAACAGAAGAAGAAAACCTGTTTGTTTTATCACTGTTTACATTGTTTCCGCCTTAATCCAATAATTATGTGGATTAGGGAATATGTGTTACGAATTAACAGGAAACACTGTTAACAGGAGAACATTAATACATTAATAGTCCTGGGCTTTGTTTATTTCAAACACAGGTTTAAATGGTTTTATGACCAAGCATCTCCTGCTCAGTTTTACATTTTCATTATGAAAAAGTCAGATATATTTGCATGACTTCCAATGAAAACTAAAATGAACCTATTCGTCAGTAGTTTATGTCCTGCCCCAGTCACAGTTTATTAGATGATTTGCATTATTTTATATGCAAGCAAAACTCCAGCAAAACACTGCATGCCTGTGGCATAAAAAATATTTTGAACTGAACTGGTAAATCATACATTCCACATCTTCATAAGATTTACTCCTTACAATAAATACAAGCCATATTTTACTACGTTTAAGTATTACTGTTCTAAACGTCTTGCTGCTGCAGAACAACAATACTGTAAAATTAGTGTTTGCATGGATATGTGATAGCATGTCAGACAGAAATATAGGAAGGGAGATAGTAGTGGGGGAGGGGGATGTGAATAACAGACTTTGTTGTGGCTGCTTTTAAACTCCCCTTCTCAGAAATCTTTGCCCGGGGACAAATTCTGTGTCTCCTCGCAGAGCAGGAGATTCCTGAAATGATCTGAGCAGCATTAATACTTCCAGTAAAGCAACTATACATCTGCCAGTGCAGCACATAAAATTCAGAAATATGCCTAAAATGCTCCAAGATGGAGCATCTGAAGGCATTCTTGATAATAAGATGTAAGAGTAGTCCAATACAGATGTAGTTTATGTTATCTGGTTTTGCATAGACATGAGTGCTGTAACATTTGAGATGTGATGGGCTTTGACAGCTCAAATGATTCACATGACAGTCTGAAAATACCAACTTAACGGTGTGCACAGCTGGAAAGCAGAAAAACTGTTTGAGTAAATTTTGTGCAGCTATGAACTGGTTCATGCAGAAACCGTCCACCAGTCTGTGTTGCTTTTTGTTTTGTTTTTTTTTGTTTTTTTTTGTTTTTTTGTGTGTGTATGGCACTGATTGCATGTGTGCATGCCTTTCTGTTTGTAACATTCTTTGCCTGCATGACCCCATACAAGAAAGGCTTTTCTCATCACAGCTGAGGTCACGCCCGGACACCATGGGGTGCAACCCTCTCCCGTAGCAGTGTGCAGGGGGAGGACTTGGCTGCTTCTGGGAAATAGTCTGGGCCTAAGTGGAGCCTGACTGGTCTCACATGTCTCCACTTATGGGAGGAGAAGGAGGCGTATAAGAGCTGCTGTAGGGCTGGGCCTTCCCTTCTTCATGAACCACAGAGAAGCGAGTCCACCAGACAGGCCTGCAATGATAACCCAACTGAGTGGCAAGGCCTTGCATGTTTCAGAGCAAAGAGCTCAGATAACTTATACCCTACTTATTCTGTAGTTTTAAAAGAATATTTGACTCCAATAAATCCCCCTGGGGACAGTTTGTTCCTTGGATCTTCTTTCAGTACACCATGTACAGGACTGATAAAAACTCTTTTTCTACATCTCATGTTCTTGGTCTCACTCACAAAGAGCTCTACCTCAGCTTACATACATAAACACTTACACGCACGTGTGCATGCACACACACAAAGGGGAAAAAAAGAAAAAAAAAGATTTTTTTTTTTCTTATGTGTCTGTTTATCGACCATTTCTGTGAGAACAGTGCAGGTAATTAAAAACAAAGACTTCCCTGCCTCTGCTGCTGCTTCACAACCACACTTTCACACTTTTTTTTCTCTTCCTGTGGTAACATGCCTCTCATTTCCCATCAGTCATGGACACCTCCTTAACTCTGCTCTGTAAGTCTCACGAACCTCATTACCATCCTGTTTTGCAATGCAAAATGTTCAGACGTAGTTACACAAAGACGATTACTGGCAATTTCCCATTCATTTTACTTTTTCAACAATAATATTTTCATTTAAAAAGCAAACAGAAAGATGCAAATCAGGAATCTTGTTTCGTAAATGCCTTTCTGTCACGTCTTTTCAGTGCACATTTGGAGCAAATTATTTCATAATTTGTGCTCACGTTCTCAAATAAAAACTGTATGTAATGGTCTAGAGGAATATATTATACAAAAGAAAGGTTCATTTAGATTTTATTTTAGTCATAAGCTAGAGTTGCTGGGAAAGAATGGGAAAAAAAAAGAGTGTAATCTTTGATGGATTAAATGGCTTTTGATTGGCCTTAGTTTTATTGTTTTCTACTGCTCAGATAGACATGTTTCAACCTGAATAAACTCTGGTATTCAAGACAGTAAGTGCTCAAAATTGGACTTTCTCACTACAGGATGTTTCTTCTAAAGCACAGTTAAGCACTTTAATGCGAATGTTCAGCAGGAACAGAAATGTATTTGTTTCTTTAAAAAGGTAGGGGTGCACAATTAACACAACAAATGACCAACATTCTTAACAGCAGAAAGATATTTGCACATGCCGATGAACAGCGCTAAGTGAAAGCTTTCAAATCCTTTTCAGTTTTTCAGTTTCTGTTGTGTCAAGCAAATCTGTGTGATTTCCAGTTAAACTTCCCTCCATAAATATGTAGAGGATACTCAAGTATTTTGTAATTTTTTATAAGACTGAACTTCCCATTCCCATCTATTTGTTCTAAGTAAATTCAGAAGAAGGAGCACTTTCAAGTCCGATGATTTATTATTAGCGTTGTTGAAGTGTAAGTGCATGAGTATTTTAAGTTGGTTAAGCTTCAGGCTCTTACTGGGCCACTATTCACTAACTTTACCCAAAGCCACCTCTGCATGTTATTTAGGTTTCACTCAGCTGAAATGTACACCTTTGCCCCTGCACTTCAGAAAAGGTTTTCAAATAGGCCTGCCCTATTTTTTTTAAACTTTCCCTCCCCTCCCCCTTCCCCCAGCTAATGTTGCAGAAAAACATTCCCACAAGAATAATGCAGCTATCATGTTTAATATTAGGAGTGGTGTTAATGAGGTGGTGCTCAGTCTGCTTCAAACATGCTTTAGGGAATTGTTAAAGTATTTGTGCCAGATAACTCAGATTGTTTCATCAGATAAGAGGATTTGTTTTTTTCCCACAGCTGGCTGTCAGGTACCTTTTAATGTGGACTGGTTTCTACCCAACCACTCTACCACCGTGTCCTTGAGTAATGTGACCCATATCTGCAAAGGCATAGGGTAGTTTTAATGAGCAGTCAAATTTAGAAAACCTCTGGATTTTTAGAAAACTGCACTTGTGAGTGCTTTAAATGCAGCAACACTAGTCTTTTCTTCCTTCACCAGATCCGTACCTTGACACCATACTGGTTTTGCAGGAATAACGCTTTAAACCCAATGGGCTGGTTTCCACACTGAAAGATAACATCTGGGGAGGATGTTGATGAATTAACAAAACCCTCAAAAAGCTGCACTTCCTCTTCGTTGCAGAGAATAGAATTGTATGTAGACTGATAAACAAAAAAGAATAATGGAAAACAATGAAATAGTCTGAGAATATACTCTGTTTAGTCAAATTACCACCTCTACTCCATGTTAATAGAGAATGACAGCAACTTTAGTGCACTAATTACATTTGTGTAATTTCTTCAAATTAGCCATTTATTAGAAACACAACTAAAGCTTAGTGGACATTAACATAAAACCAAGTATGCATGTGTATTTTCCTCTATTCTTCATTATTTCTAGCATGTGCTCCATCACAGTGTTATACTCATGCCCTCTCGTTTCCTGCACGCCTGTTCTATTGAGAAAGTCATTTCTATTGATTGCTTTTCCAGGCATCATTGAATATGATACATATTCACTTGTAAATATCGACCTTTTCCCCGCTGACCCGACATTTGTGCCATAAATACTTTAAAAAGCAAGCATGTGAAATAACATGAAATGCAGCCATGAATAAAGGCTGGGTTTCAGCAGTCACTGGAAAGGGCCGGTTTATAAAAAATACATGAAAAAAGGGGTAAATGTGGTTGGAGTAATGCACACTAAGGAAAAGTCCTGTCAGAAGGGATGGGGCTTGATTCAATTTCAAAGCTGGCCTCAAATGGACCTAGTATTCAGTGTTCATGGACATACAGCAGACAGACTGAACTTAACCCACAAGTTAATTTGTGATTGATTTGGTAAAACTGCAGTTGACCAGCAATGTGTGTTGCTATGCTTTAGTTTGCAGAACAATGCTTTATTACATGCTGCCATCTACTGGTGTACTTTTAAAACTGTATCATAGGCCCAACATTAGTTTGAAGCTGTGTAAACACACTCCAAAAGTCAGAGTTGAGACAAACAAGGCTTTATTTCAAATTGATTAAATGGCAATGATACAAACCTAAAATAAAATATAACTGAATACCAAATGAAAACTGGCAAAACTAATAAAAAAAAAATAAGGACAAAATACCTAATATACATTTAAATATATACAACTTTGATAAATAAACCAATACTGTTGAGAATTCTGATTGTTTTGCTAAATTCTCTTGGAGCAGTGCACCATGAGACACAGAGAGGAAGAGAAGCAGGAAACTGAGCAAGCAGGGGTGTGATGATTATGCACGACAATGACGCATGAAACAAGAGTCAACTGCAATGTGAGTGGTCCAGCCATCTGACCCCTCTTTACTGGCTTGTCACAGTACATTCCTAAAAACAAGTCTGTATTAACTCACATCGACCGGCTCTTTTACAGGCATCAGTTCAATAGTCCTTGAAAGCCTCCAGAACATGTCGTAGACAACCTGAAGCATACAGTACTGTACAATGGTTAGTGAGGTCGATGTGTTTGTGTTTACAATTAAAAAGGAAACTAAATGGAGCATGGGTATGAAAGGCAGACACAAAGAAAAACTTGGCTTGTGAAGGAAAATCTATAAAGAGAGAGAGAGAGAAAAAAAAAATCACACTCGCTAACCAGCAGCAATTCTCATCACACTTAATCTACAGTAGAGCGCCAGGCACTGTGCAGCAGTAAAGGAAGTTTTCTAAACATTTAAAGTTTTTTTTTGTATGATACAATAATAGTAAGTGATCTTGTGTTTGAGACAAACAAGGATAGAAATGTGTGGGGAGGAAACTATAAGGGGGGCTACACTTGTGTTTTCCAGACATCCTAAGACCTCAGAAGCCCAAGGTGATAAAGATGCTCATCTTTTTATAGACATTAATCCTCAAGTTGAATCTCTAGAGTCTTCAGGATGTAAGCTTTGAGACTTAAATCCAACACGGAGACCCCCATCCAGACAGACACTTCAGATTCACATTTACACAATTAATTCAGTCTAAGATGAGCATTTGTCGAGCACCTGATGATCCCAGTCAACCCGACAAGCAAACTGAGTTCTTTTTTTTTTAAAGCAATCTCCTGAGTGGCAACTCTTTTTTCTTTGTAACAGAAAAGTGTTTGTTTTCTTTATTTCTATAAAAGATCTATCAGTTGGCAAATTTCTCCCACCTTCCTACCAATATGGCCTCTCTGCAGCATCTGCTGAAAGACCATTTTATTTTACAAAAGCTAACCAACAAGGAGGAGGATTAAATAGTAAAAGCTGTAAAAATAGACACATAATACCAAAACATATTAAAGCACATCTGAAAAGCTCATGGCTTTTCTTTCAGACAATGAGGAATATTTTGGTTGGGGTGCCACACTCGGTCAGACCTGCTGAGTAAGAACGATGAGTGCAACGGGCGCCTGCAGGAGTGTTTGCATGTCATCTGTTTGTACAAAGTCTAAAGAGACTGTTCTTTTTAAAGCATCTTCAAGCAGGATTTTGCTCAGATTAACAGCAAATTCCCTCCCTGCCTAAGAAAAAAAGAACATACAAAGCTGTGAGTGAAAGGGGACATTCAGAGAGGAGGTAAGAAAGGCTTTAACCCTGACTCGGAACTAAAAACCCTGGCATGCTTCCCGTGGAGTCCAAAAGCCTGTCCTGGGATGTGTCCTTAAGCAATCCTTTAGAAAGTTCTGAGGCAGACCTTAACCGTGGAATCTGCACTAGCCCAGACAGAGCAAGCAAATCCCCTGCTCATTCAAGTGCAATGTCAGGAGAGCTGAGCAGTTCTAGTGCCTCTTCATGGATGACACTTTCTGCTTCCTGGCAGCCAACATTTCGTAGAAGGGGTCCCTACTGATGGCAGCTCTGTGGGCAAATACAGAGAGAATTTCAGACAAAGAAACACTGGAATCACTCGTGCAAACTGATGCACTCATACAGCATTAAAATGTTAGTGAATCTGCTCCTAAGTGGTTAATTTTTCCAGTTTGGGTATTAGAAATAAACCAGGATTTCCAGATAGCTTCCAAATATTATTTATGCAGTTATCTATAGTTTTTTTTCTTTCCTTAGAAACTTAAGAGAACTTTCTAAAAATAATCAACTTACTTTGTTATATCCAGTTTTTATCTTTTAGAATTAAAAGCAGATGACCAGTGAATAACAAATTCAGACTTTTTAATAGAGAAGATTAAAAACTATTTAAATCAATTTCTGTAAATCATTGTGTTATTTGTTTTCATGCCAAGTCCTTAACTTCCTCAAAGTGTAAATGCTCTATACCAAGGTTCTGCTACCAGTCAAACCCTCCCCTTGAAGCAGGTCACCTCATGGATAACCTGGCTGCTAAGTAGTTGTTTTGCAGGGAATTTATGTAGGGACGCACAAAAGTCTGACAAAGGTAATTAGATTACTAATAATAAGCCGCTAAGAGTCTAGATGGGCTCAGGTTCCTGGATGACTGTTGCACACCTTGATTGGTGTCTAAGAAGTAAAAGTAAAGACTTGGATGGAACTGCAGTTGATCCAAACAACAAATAAAAGACATCTCAGTACTAAAAGGTATGACAGAAATCAAACAGCCCAACTAGTTCTCTGGAGGCCGACATGCTCATTTTAATTTTCTCTACTGCAATGATAGTTATCTACTTCTGGCTTTAAGAAACACTTAAAAAAAAATCCAGCAAATATTTAATGCTTCCAGTTTGCAAAAAAAGTAGATGTTATGATTTACGTTTAACATAAAACATCTGATCTGCTGCTGAGCTTTGCATCAAAATAAATGTACATTGTGTCATAATGAAATTAGAAATTAAAGAAAAAGAAAAAAGCATTTACTTAATGCTGTTCATCCATTCATCTTTCTCTTCAGCAGTGGGGGCAGAAATGCGGTAGAAGGTGTGGTTGCCCTCGACAACCCGTCCGTCAGCCTCAGTTTTGCACGCTTTTATCACCTGATCCTTATTGTCGGGGATAAAAAGCTCAAAGCAGTTCTGCAAATATAAAATATATAAAGGTCAGAAATTACAGGAAAGACATATTTATTTAATTTACAGGAAAGCTGAATGAAAAAAACTGATCAAAACTGCCACAAAATGTAAATCTGATCCGACTGCGTGCAAATCTATAATGAACCAGGAGAGGGCGCTGTACATACAGGCTTCTTATCCTCCACCTCTTTGATGCTTAGGTTCTCCAGTGGGATGATTCCTCGGGGCTCTTTGTCCTGCAGAAATGTAAAAACAGGTAAACGATATTGTGCTGAAAAACAATGAGTTGAAACTGTAAAAAAAAGTACTTACTGTGGTGTACTCAAAGTAGTAAAGACAGTTGTCTGTGAGGATGAACCACCTCCTCTTCCAGGTTTTTACTCGCCCCCCTGTGGAGCAAACAGCCACTTTCAGAGCAGCTCAACAAAAGCAGCAGAAAAGGAGAGAGGAACGAGCACCAAAGCACCGGGTCCAGCAGCAGACAGACAGACAGATGTATGTGCAGACAGACAGATGACGGCTCCAGAGGACTCCTCTTAACAGCACTTCCTTGGCTTTGTAACCATCTTCCTTTTCCCCTTTCAAACGACTTAAAAGATTCATTTTTACAAACATTCAAAAATGAATTAACTTAAACGTGTTCAGTTAATATGGAGACTATGTGAATGATATGAAGATATTAAGCAATTTAAACTACGTCTCCTTTAATTACATTTTCAGGGCCTTGAAACTCTCCTCATTTAGCCCAATTGTCTTCACGTTTGCTGACTCAGATACATCTAGAAAGCCAGAATCAATACTAAGTATGTGTTTCGATGTGCGTTGCTCTCGCTGAACTTAATGAACAACCCTTAACTTAACCCAATGAAGGCAGTTATATATGCTGAGAGCACTCAAATTAGTAGATAAGAGCTGAATTTGGAAAGTAAGGAGTGACTGAAAATTAAGCTCTGGTCTCAGTAACATCCACAGAGAGGTCTTTGGTTAACTGGGTGCTTGCTGATCTGTGTTTGACCTTTTAGCCCTATTGTCACCCATCCTTCCTATGAGGGGAAACCTGATCACACAGGCAGATGGCAGTTTAATTCTGGGAGGATGGGATGCCAATAAATTGAATATGACAGGAAGCCCAGTCCTGGAGCAATCCTGGGCTTCTCTGAAGGCATCTCAGACTAGAATTTCCTGTTTCCTGTAATTTCTCAGACATATATACCGAGTTTTCCCTAAGCTACAGGGGAGAGCTGTTCTAATCATGGCATAGGAACATAAGCCTCGTCTAGACTGGACTACCCCACCACCAGTGTTAGTAAAAAGCTGCACTTTTTAAAGAATTTTTTAAGAGTGTTTCTGTACGAACATGAAAAAGCACACTTCTATTATCATATAACAGCAGTGGCACTGTATATGATATCCCATCATATCACAGACATCATGATATGTCACATACTTGAATCTACACTTAGTATCTACACACCACTGAGAAGTAACAAAGATGGAGATTTGTGGCTGCTTGCCACATACCAACGCATCGGCGTGTTGTAAAAGCAGACCAACAGGTAACGCAGACATGATGGCAGAATCACACAGCTGATGGCCTAAGACTTGATTGGCCTGGTTCAAAGTTGTGATTGGTTTAATTATTACATCACTTCCTGTCACTCTGAGAAAAAGAGTTCCCATACAACAAAATCTGGGGACATGGCGAGACTACCCAGTAAATTGTTGCAGGGATGATGCTGGGCCAGACTGGAGCGAGCAACCCATGCAAGACGGGACTGTGGGAGGATGGATGTAAAGGCTGGGAGGCTTTTTTATCATTTAATTTGAAATATTACAAAGGCAAATTACTAAACAGGTGTACTTTCAAAATAGAATTAAAATGCAAAAAATCATTTGAACAACGCTAACTCCCTGTATGCATATTCCTTTGCCCATCTTCTTCTCCCACAATTTGGTCCAATCCAGTCCAGCACCACAACAGGCCACAGCCACACTGTTACCCTTCAACTCCATTTTTGGCATGAGATAAGGATAGCAGAGCTACAGTGATTTAAAAAAAAAAGATGCATTATTCCCTTTCCATGCAAGCACAAGGCAAAACACAACTATGAAATAGGTAATTGGTTCATGATCAATTCCAAAAGTCCTGTGCTCGCTGGATGGAAAAGTGGTATGATGCAGCTTCTAAATAATAAGATCAAAGAGAGTGACCACCTGAGCATTCAGAGAAAAAAAAGGGTCAAGCTGCTCAGTAGATTGGTCACAAAGCAGCAGTTCCGAGTCAAGCCCACGAGCAACTAATGTACCCGGTGCAAGACAAAAGATAAAGGTGTGGACAAACCACCAGGTCAATGAGACACTGAAAAGACAAACATCTGAAGTTCAAATGGGTCAATGGAGAGACAAAAAGCAGTCTACAGACCAAAAAAACCCCGTTCAAATGGAATTAAACAATTATGAGAAAGAGAACAAAAGCATGGCAGACCACCGAAAGCACCTGAGAGCTGAGAGATGGACTAGCGTTGGGAAAGAGCAGGTGTACATACCTCCTGAGGAAAGACAACAGCCAAAATCATGGGAACAAACAAACAAACGAAGAAAAGAAAACATAAATCAAATTAAATGATAAGGAATTAAAGCACCATAGTCCTTTTAATTGTGCTTCCATTAAGGCTTTAATGCAGTGCTTTACAGCTGTCATTATTAAAATGTTCTTTATCTGTCCACAAGAGGGAGGTCTGCTACTGTAACGCACTGCATGAAATATCACCTCAACTTGGTTCAGGTTCTGTTTTATCAAGTAATTCACCTTCTACCCCGATTGTTTTACTCAAATCTGTATGTTAGCAGTTATTGGAGAAATAATTATTCTTTCTTCCATTTGTACAGTCAGTTGTACAGATTCATACTGATCATAAGATTAATTTTTCATTTATAAATACAGATTTTTTTTATTTATTATGAATCTGTACAACAGAGAGAAATCTCAGAGGAAACAGAAGATGGAGAATTGTGGCAGCTAGGATTGTGATTTTCTGTCCAATGAATGATCTTACAGGGTGGGCTTCTGTGGAAAATTTCCAATGACAGAAATATGTATGTGTCTGAAAATGAGCTTATTTGGAAATGATCGGGGCAAAGATGCCCCTGAAGTGTTACAGAGTTCAGATATAATGCAAATACGCTGGAAAACTGAAGATCTGATGAATATCAAATCAGCTTTCAAACATGATAGTTTTGCTTAAGTTTGCAAATACATGCCATCTACAAGTTTTTAAAAGTCAGTAAATGTGTGCATGCGTCTGTGTGTGTCTTGAATAATTCAAAAGCCTCCACATGTGGTGGTCTGATTTCAAGACCACATTTATAATACATTAAAGCATCTTCAGATGTCTCAGGTCGAGTGTGTACACCTATTCACACATGCTCACAGGCACTTTAAAACACGCACGCACACACACACACACACACACACACACACACAGAGGCTACTGACCACAGGGGAGACACTTGTAATCCCCAAACATACACTACAATACAGACAACAAATTCTTTCATAGGAACAGACATAATAATGACATTGCTCTCATTACAGTTTGTGCCCATACTGTCACTCACCCAGTTTCAGCAGCCAGCCCTCTCTGTCTGGGTTGAAGAAAGTGTGTGTGAGGTCATTGCCGTCGTCTTCTGGAATTTTAAAAGGTTCATTCTTGATGCTGTCATACAGATTCTGCATTAAGGAGATAACGTTTCAGATTAGACAAAATGCAGAAGGCCACTAGTAGCAAAGTCTAGAAATGCTATTCACCCTGAGCAGGTCTTCAGGCAAGTCTCCTCCATCATTTATGCCTCTGTTCATGGAGATGAACCGTTCCACAGTTGGCTTGTCCTTCACATTTGGATTGTGGAGGCTGGTGTTTAGCATGATGATGGCAAATGAGAGGATGTAACAGGTGTCTGTAACAGACATTCAGACAGGCGAGGTTTACAGAAGTGTTAAAGGTTGCAGTTTATCATAAAAATGGTGCCAGTGTTTAATGTTCTGTTTAAATATGAATGTAAATGAACTGAGCTGAGAGCACTGCACTTTTGGGACCACAGCAGAGAGCAGCAGACAGAAGTAGCTTCATTAGCAGAGAGAGTGGGCAGACTACACGTGGGCAGTTAAAAATGCATGTGTGTTTCTGCACGTGTACAGCAGAAACACATGCATTGGCTTAAAGGCAGGGCTGACACAGCAGCACTTTATAAGCACTGTTAGGCTTGAGAGGTTCCATGTAATATTCATATCCATCTGAATCCATGTTGGAATGTCTGTTAGGAGCATCATTTCCCAAAAGTAAGACACATAGCAGACTTTGTGTCTGCTAAATAAAGCAGCTGAGATATAATGCTTTAAAAATGACCTGCCATGACATTTCAGCAACGTGGAAAATTATCCACTTCAAGGGCTCTTTTCATTTTCCAATACCTTTTAGCAAAATATAAATGAGATATTCAGAGGTTCTCACACTCAAGACACTTGGGTGTTTTGCCCAAATACATTAAACGGATGCTTTATCTCACTGCCACTGTCTCTCCCGCCTCTCTGCAGACGTTTTAATCAAAAAGCAAAACCACAGTAACTAACGGCAGCTTTTCTGAATTATTAAGCAAACTAATTGTGATTCTAATCGGTTCAAGTAATTTTGTAAAAAACACAAGATAAAGCTCATCAATTTTATCCTGTTTAACTGTTTATACTTTAACGACAACGCTACAAGCTGTACAGCTGTGTGACTTGATGACAGTACCTGTGGACTGGAAAACACCAGGGTTGCATTGGCAGTAACGCTGAGCAAAGGCCTCCATCATGCGGTCGATCTTCTGGGCCTCTCCTGGCAACCGAAAGCTCCACAGAAACTGTCTGTCATGAGAAACAACTCTATAGTAGGCAGCAGTCTCACTTCCACAATTAAAAAGAAGAATAATTTTCTCTTCTCAGACAGGAGACAGAAACTGACAGCTGCATCCTTGCAAGTTGCAAATGAGGCAACTTAAAAAAAATCTAAATAAATCAGCCGATTTACGTTGAAACTGGATGCCAAGCAACAAATAGCAAGCTAAGTTGAGTATATCAGAGATAACAAGAAGATGTTTTACCTCAAGGCTTGCACCAGGTTGAGATCTGTGAATTCATGAAGCTCAACAAAAGCATGGAGAACTTGGACATTGAAGTCATCTCTAGGAGGGACAAAGGACAGCAAAACTTCTAAAATGTATTTTGACAGTTATCATGACAAAAGTCCAGAAGAATAACCAGATAAAAAGGCAAAAATTATTACTTTCAGCATCAATGATAAAAAAAAGATGTTTAAATAGTGTTGATATAAATGTTAAATTTCATATCATATAAGAGAAAGACAACAATTACAATAGAATAAAAGTAACAAAACTTTACTAATATTTTAAATCTTTACTTAAAAGGTAAAATATAGAAACAAGCAAAACAGACATATGAATGTTTCCAGGATCTTAATTTTCATCTAAGACTGCATTGTTGTCAAGGAAGACTTAACCATGCTCGTGCAGTGATGGTTGTCTCATCTGATGCACAGATGTCAGAGTCTGTGGACGTATCAGGTTTGTGATCTGGCTAAAACAGGCTTAAGAGGTCTGATACAATGGAGCCCCCCCCCCTCCCTCTAATTCATCATCTAATCTAGATCATGAGATCATCCCCAACCTTTAAGTTCTTCAGAGTAAATGATCTGTCTTGTGGGATCAGGGGAAGGCTCTATGGAGCTAAAGAGTCATATCCAGTCACCAACATTTTCAGTGGACAAATGACCAGTCGGATCTTAAGACTCCCTTGCTGTTAACCCCTCCTTACAGAATCACAAACACTTAGAAAGCTTGGTAGAAATCCAGCAGAGAGTCCATCAGCTCCATTTCCTGGTCAGACCTTCCAGAAGACCACACCCTGACTGCAACAAAAGCACTGCCTACAATGTAGCACCCAGGCAGTGCCGGCTGGATATCGAGTTCATTATTCTCTGTATTGTGTGTTCACTAACACGGATCATCTTTGCTCTACGGTAAAATCCTTAATTGCTCTCAAACACATGCGTTCCAGAGCTGTGAGTCTGTTGGTACTTGTGAATGAGTAAGATAATCAAAGACAGATGGAGGCTATTGAAAAACAGACATTGTCTAGAGAGGATAGTTTAAATGTGGAACCAATAAGCAAATGTTTGCAAAAGGATGGGTGTGTGTCTGACCAAGAGGAAACCGTAATAAGGAAAGTATGCACTCTCCATTTAAAGCTTTTATCAACCACACAGATGACTATCAAGAGTATAAAAGAGAGTAAGATAAAACATTAACACTTTTTCCTGACCTCTCTCCAAGGTAATCTCCAATAGCTGTTTTGTTGAGGCCTTCGCCTTTGTAGAGGAATTGAGCGATGTCGCCACTGGTATTCTTCAGCAAGTCATTCTCGATGAGGAACTGGATCCCCTGAGGAAAAGAATGGGTCCCAGTTTACATCCTTCTCATGAAAAAATGTGGGACATTTCTTATTTCTGAAGAACCATAATTAACTTTTACCTACCTTTTTGGGGTCCATGTTAAATTTCTTGCGGCCCATGGCCACCTGCTTATTCCTCTGCATGTTTTTCCTGTGGAGTGAGAATGTACACTGTTAGTCGTGCTTGAACATGGCCATAAGGTTGGAAATGGAAACTATTCTATAATAATTTGCTGCTAATTTCAATGTGATCTTGTGATGAAAGAATAACTAATCATTTGTTATTAATTTATCTGGCGATTGGTTACAAAAGGACTCATTTGATCAATGATATGTCAGGAAAATTATGCAAAATACTACAAATTTTCATCATTGGTATTCATTATACCAATGGATAACAATCAGAAAATATTAGCTTACTGCACAATATAATGGGTCCTCAAATATCAGTACCAGAATCGGGCTTCTATGTTACAGTAATAAGTCAAGTTAATTTAAACAAAAAGCATCAATAACTTCTATTTTACAGGATTCAGTCTGTAGCTTTTGTCATTTTTGGCTTCTCATTAGTCATAAAGTCATGTATTAAACAAAAGTACCACACCACTGCAGTGAATATATTCACTTTAACAGTCTCTAAGCACAACATTTCCATTTTTTGGCCAGGGCTGGAGAAGACGTGATGACAAGGTGTTGATCAAGTGAGATGGTAATGTGTTGAGACACACGTGGGAACGTCTCATTTCTCAGGGCTTGAATTATTCAGGGTTCAAAGTGCATCCTAACAGTCTGCTATCACCATGGTTACATTCCCAGTTGATGAGATGTCACAAATTCCTCCCACTGATTCCTTCACACACACATTCCTTTGCATTTTATCAACCAAAGTTCAGCACTCATCTAAATAGCGATAGCACAAATGACCACTTATTATTTTCAACAATGGATCACATAAATAAATTTTTTTCAAAAAATAAATGACTAGAAGGTGCCCAGACTCCTAATGGGTTTCAAATGCAAGTGAAGTTTTTCAGATCATCTCAATAAGCTGATAGGATCCCTATTCACTTGAGTACACCAAACTCAAGCTGTCTCTCTCCTGAGACCATCTATTGTCTGCTTCTGCCAGCACACCCACTGCATTATTCAATGAGGCCTCCCATCATGGGGGTGTGCCTGATAAAACATTTAAACTGCCTTAAAAGCTAAACCAATTTGGGGAGGGTATTTGGTGTGATGGAAGGCTCGACTTGGCCATCAAACATGAATAATTGACAGCTTCATTTTGCTAAGTCAATAGCAAGGAAGCAACGAGCCAGTTTAGGGAAAACAGAGAGAGAAGTCCGGTTCAGTTTTCTTACCTCTCCTCAGTGGACCCCAGGTTTTCAATCTCATTGGTCACTTCTGCTATCTCATCCTTCAGCCGCTGCAAAGACAACAAGTATTTATGTTAAAATGTTATAAGTATCACAAGAAAATGAGTGAATTATATGATAACTGACACTACAGAGACGTGCGGAAGGGTGTAACAAACACAAACAAGCAAAGCATTCATATAATATTTTCTGAAAAAGAAAAAAGAAAAAGGAGGGAGAGGCCGAATCATCTGTTTGGTTGTAGGGCAGGTGTTCTATTATTACATAAATACTTATTAGAGCTAAGAGATCAACAAAGAGAGCAGTTCGCTTCTTGTTTCAAACAATGCTGCACATTCAGCTTTCCCCTCCTCTTTAAACTAAACATTAACAGTGACTCATACCAGACAATTTGAATTTACTTATGTGCTCACCCCAGCAATCCTCTCAATCTCAATCGGAATATCACTGGTCAGAGCACATTAGAGAATAACCTCGATACAAATGGAGTAAGAAAGCGTATAAGTGGATTATATTTTATGTGGCTTTTTAGTGATTAATGGCCATAAAGGCAGATTTAGTCAATCAGGCTACCCTGCTGGTGCCAGTCTGGCACTGTAAGAGTATTGGGAATGGAAAAGGTTGCGGAGGGTGACATCATCTTGACGTAAGCATGGAATAAAAGGGTGTAGGATAAGAAAAATTTTGTATACAGAAAAATTATGCTAGTGTTATGTGACAAAGTTCATTATTATCAAGTCCCCTCATTCATACGCTGCTCCAGTGTTGGTGTATGATTTCTTTTGCAAAATACTAACTCACCACAGACCAAAGCACAAAGGGAACATCTGTCTTTTCAAGGACTGTGCAATCACAACACATTCCTCAAATGCTTGCCTCCATAAACAAAGGCTGTGCTCATACTGAAAAGAAGGGGGTTGCAGTGGGAAGCCTTGACATGCAGGACCAGCAGAGGAGGGTGTGGGAGTCACAAATGAGAAGTGGGGTCAGTATGCAGACCCCTGAGGAGGTGAGGAGTGGAGGACAGAAGCAGCAGTGGTGGTCAGAAGTGTGGCGTCCCAGGCTCAAAACAATGAGGTGATGGATCAAGCCTCCAGAGTCCATCAGGCCATGTGGAAGTCACGTCACTAACAGTCTGACTCCCAAGTGGGGGATATTTCACTAGTGCTGGTTACTGAGTGACAGCACTAACCTGAGCATCTATCTAGAATAAGCAGCTGTGCTCTGGGATCCAATCCTCAGTCAAAAAATAAATCACCACAGGTCATGGACAGGAATCAGATAAACCACTTTAGGGAAATTTGGCAGAGCTGATTTGAATCCAGAGCTCTGCCTGGATATCAGAAGCAATATTTCACTGACTGCTTTCATACACACTTTTACAGAAACCTTATATTCTTTCTGTCTGTTGAGTCGTTTGCATTTGACATTTTTACATTTAAAGCTTCATTTAAATCAAACACCCAAAAGAGATAAGATACATCCATAAACACAGGTCTCGCTTTTGTTGACACAGCACATCTACAGAACACAAATGGATAAACAATGACTAGAAATTATTTGCAAAGGAAGTGAGCACTTGGTAGGAAATACCTCACATTCCACTTGGAGTGGTCTGTTCAAAAGATTCCTTAAAAACAGGAATTAAAGCACACCCTTTCACCCACAAAGCCACTAAATCTCAAGTAAGACAATATGTATATCCCATTCTGGCAACTATTACTGTTTTGTAACCTCTTTCTGGTTCACAACAGTCTTCCACAGCGCTTATTGCAGCTTTTTCTGTTCATGTACTCTCAGATGTGAGCATGCATATCGACGTTAATCTTCTTTCAGTATTACCTGAATGTCCTCCAGCAGCTCTTGCTTGCGCCGGCGGATATTCTCCAGCTCTTGCTGCTCCTCTGGAGTGAGGTCGTCTGGCACTGGAGAGAGATAAAAGGGAAGATGAAGGGTTAGCACCATTACTCTCGTCAGTGCACCTATTCCTGAAGCATATGCCAAGGGGTGTTTCAGTGCACTGATACCTAATAAGATTTCTTAAAATCAAAAGACACCCAGGCATGGAGACCCAAGCCTGCAGCAGCCAGGCAGAATCTGAAGAGAAATTAACTTTTCAGTGACTTAATGAAAATGCTCAGGTCAGGCAAGACGCTCGGAGCATCAGTACCAGAACGGCAAATGTGACGTCTCAAAGTGCTGTCAGTGCTCCTGTCATGCACACAATAAATAGTTATAATTAGCTTGATCTGTGCCAACCACTGAGGGTTGATAAGTGTCGAGGTTGAAAGACAATGTGTTTAAATACCCTACCAGCACTGAAAACACAGACATCATCAGTATCATCAAGCACAACTTAACAGTAGTCCAAGCACAGTCTTAATTTAATTTAGTTTAAATCACTAAACTTTTTCTTACATTAAATAAAAGGGTAAAAAGAAAACAGCAAGCAGTCAAGAAGAGACTGATTTTATTGTTTGGAACTGTTCACTTAAATACGAAACCCTTTATAAACCCATAGTGAAGTGCAGAGTAATCGATCAGGGACACGTGAACTAAGAAATATCTATAGAAATCTACACTTAAAACAAATATGTGCAAGCAGGTTTGCTGTCTGAGGTGCACAAAAGGTTATTACAATAGAATCAATCTATATTATTATTCCAAGTTAAATGTTTCATAGTTTTAGTCATTAGCTGAACAGCATCTGACACCAATTATTTGAATGCTTTGCCTCCAAGTACTTCTGGGTCAACACCTGAAATAGTTAAAATAACTTAACAAGAATCATGTTTATCATGTGAGGCCCTTTTTCAGATTTCCCCAGTAACCAAGCATGAGCACTGTCCTGACCTGACCTCTGTTACTTTTTTTCATTAACACAGCAGCAAAGTTTAAAGGTTAAAGGGCTTGAGCATACGGTTGACTCAGTGGATGTCTAGAAACGTTTAACAAAGCAACGGTTATAGAGTAATGGAAACCAAAGACAGAGAAATCTTCAGCACTGTGTCTTATATCACTAACTCTAAAATTCTCTCGTGTTTTGGTCAGTGGATGAAGATCAGAAACACCAAACATTTGGCACAACAATCAATACAACTAGAGCATGGACTGCCACTGATCCAGAAATGATTTGGTTAACTGTGCCCACACACGCACTTTATCAATTAAAGAAGGCATATAAGCCTGAAAATCTTGGGGCAAATACCCATGACATTCCCTGGAATGCCTGTTAATATTTAACAGAGATAATAGACAATGGAAGCAAAAAGAAACAGGAGTCTTACGACAGGCTGCTGCAGAGCACCAAAACAAAACAATGCTGTTTTCCCATCTCATTTTCAGACAGCTGGAGGAACACAGAAGTCCACTCGAGGTTGGATGCCCTTTATACGCATTATACTTTCCTGCCTACAGCATCACTTGTGATTCAGCAAGATCCAAATGTTTGGGTATCCATGGAAACTATGGTTAAATCTGCACAAACCCTCTTGCTTACATGGGGGAGTTGAGAGGATGGTGCTGAGCAGAGAGACACCAAAATACACATGGATGTGACTTTTTCTTCTTGTTCCCTTAGGAGCATTAATATCAATGAGGGCATCAATGTTTTGGAAGCACTGATAAATCTAAGATTGCTTGAACATCTGTGTATTTATTCCTCCTGCTGGTGTCTGATTGACTGCAGAGGTTCATGTCACCTTGAGTAATTCCAGAATAATCCTGCTGAACGGCACAAGTAAGAGAAACAGGGAGGAAGAGTCTGAAGCAGAGTCCATTTCAGTCTGGTTCAGTCCATTTCTCTTCCTGGAAACATGATGCAACGTTGGGCTGCTGGCGACACTCAGGGGAGTCACACCACACAACGCAGGACAGCATAGACCAACACAAAACAACCACAGCATTCCTAGCTAAAAGGAAAACCACAAAGTGGAAGAACTGAGAATAAAAAAAGCTGAAGACTATAATTTATCTCCAAGGAGATATAAAAAAAAACAGAGCAAAGTGATTATTAAAGGATGAAATCTATTCACTTGCCTTATTTAGGTGCCCAAAGAGTTTGTGAAAGATCAGTAGAACACGTGCAACATGACAGCCAGTTTCCTTTTTAAAAAGATCACCTTACTTCACCAATGTGATCAGAATTAGTCGAGAAACTGGCCTTTCTAACTCCACCCAAAATAAGCAAGACTACATCAGGGAAGGGAAAGGCCCTAACCACAACTGTGCCAAAGGTGGGCACCGAGTGGGTGGCATTTTCCAGAGCACAGCAGGTGAGGGGAAAACCATTCACTTTAGCAAATACTGAAAGCCATTCATTTCTCCCCTGTCGTGGACTGCTGATTAACTCATTCTGTAAAAACCTGACAATGAAAAGTGTCTGTCATCAGAAGAAACAGAATAAAATGAAAAAACAAGGAGGTAAAAAGACAAATGAAGAAAAGAGAGAATAAGCACAGATTGAAGAGGTGTTGAAGAGAGCATTTGGTGTTTCCTCTACACATTTAAACTGTGTACTCTTCGTTTCTTTATGTATTTGTAATTCTGACTTCATGAGTTTTTCAGATGAAGAATTGGGTGAGCCTGCAAGTGGTGATTTTCAAAGAATGAAAGAAAAACAGACAGGCTACATCTTCATCCCTAGAGGGACTTGCGCTGTCTGGAAAACAGATTATTTAAGGGAATTACTTCCATAGGTGTGTATGCAGATGAAGGCATGAATGCATCTGTGCACACAGACCAGGGTACAGTCACATGTGCTCACATGACGCCTCAGGCTGGCACATTATAAGGATTCAGCAGCTTGTTCTTTGTTTCACATCACAACCCTACAATCTATCAAAACATAATCAAACAAAAACTCTTTATTTAGATTTATTTAGTTTCAACTACAGAGCTTATTAAAACAAAGATATAAGAAAACAAATCTGTAAATTAGGGCTGGGCGATATGAACCAAATCTGATATCTCGATATTTTTTACCTGAATCACGATATACGATATATATCTCGATCCAAAGAGACAGTTCTAATTTACAGCCTTCAGTGCTCAATACACTTTTATTAAGAATCAGCAGCACATGTGCATTAAAACAGTTGACTGAAATTAAAGTAGCTTCATATTAAATTAAATGCTCCTAAAACAAAATAAATGAAAAATACGTTTCAATATATTTAAAAATCTTGATATATTGCCCAGCCCTACTGTAAATTTAACTTAAAATAAAAGAGCATTTTCAATAAAAACTACTCTTACTATTAGCAATGATTAAGTATTTACAGAAGACCTTGCTGAGACCAAGATATTGCAAATTGATATGGAAATCTGTTTAAGGACTGATCAATATGCTCATGTTCTATAACTTATCTGGAATATTTCAAGGTTTGTCTTGGCCCCTACATTTTTTACAAATGCTGTTAAATCCAAATTTATGACTTGAAACAATCAATACTTTCCCCTTGAGACTGACGATGTCTTCTTCAGCATTGCTGCACTCTGCCTGCTCTAAACCCCAATCTACATTTCTCTTTCCGTACTTTCTTTTGCGCTTTTGATGTATGTTTGTTTTTTTTACTCGCCGAAAAATGCTTAATTGAACCCTAAATCACATTTGTCATGAACATCTTGACTGCATATATGCCTTTACTCTTGCTTCTAAGAGTATCTGAAGGGTTCCTAGAAGGACAAAGCTGTTTTTAGCCAGGGTTGGGTCAGTGATGGAACCAAGGAGGTGACATCAAGGGAGATACCAATTATAGTTCCTTCTCCCACAGCGGCAGAGCCCACTAATACACATCTTGATTGCCATACTAGCAAAAAAAAAAAAAAGGCAGACATCTCATTTCCACACAGATCACTGAAGAATTCTCCTTGGAAAGTAAGGAAATTAGAATTCTCCATGCTTATAGGACTTCTCAGTCCCCTCCCTGCAGACGTGACCCAAATTAGGGAGTTCTCCCAGCACTTAGGGATCAAAAGGGGAAAAAAAAGTATTAACACCAGAATAGTCTGCTAGACTTAGTCAGATTTGGGGCTTGGTTCAGTTTGGGGGTGGGGGGCAATATTCTTCCGGAGCAAGAGTGCATTCATGCTGCACTTCTCTAACGAATCTGACCTTTTAAATAATGTGTTCCACCCTCCGCTAGAGGCGGAGCTGCACCATCAGTTACAGAAGGAGAAGATGAGACACACAACGAAGAAGGAAACTTGTTCATCTATCGATTAACACAGAACAACTTTGGTTTCTAGTACAAAACAGCTAAATATGGAGCTGCATCAGATCTTAGCTGTCTAGGGTTAATCAGAACTCTATCAGAACTTTTATCAAGTTCTTCCATGTCCGACCACAAGCTATTTCTCCCATCGGGAGCTGCACATGCGTGTGTGCATTTTAGTTGTGTTTACCAATGATGCCGTGCGCTGAACCCAGAATGTACTTTGTTTTGTGGTCCGCTTCCTGTATTTGGTTCACTTGAAACAGACCGAGACCTGCGTTTGTAGGCGGACCGAGTCGCTTCTTTGATTCAAATCAGAATTTGTTTGCATAGTCACAATACACCAAATGAGGGGTTAGCAAAACAATTAGGATTCTAATTAAAAAGTGTTACAGGACTGAAAATGTGGGCTATTTTACACTTAAACACAATGTTGTGGTGGTTCACATTTATATGGAGACATCAGTGAATATGTTTATATTGCAAGGCTACCATTAATCTGCTGACGGAGGGAATATACAATGAGATACACAGCCATGTGTGAGTGTGTTTATATTTTGAGTACATTTGAATGAAGTGCACAGAGTGAAAAAAGCATAAAAAAGCAGACAGAGAGGAACAATTGCTCCCCTCACATCATTCATACTGTCTACAGTTTATTTTCCCCTTTTATATTGTTGAACACCCTCTGACCCCTGTGCACTTTCCATTAGGCTTGATTACCCAGCTCCTCTTCCTGCTCTATCCCATTTATGCCCTTCTCTGTTATATTTTAATACTAAGTTTAGCTTAAAAAAGGAAATTAAAAGGTACAAATATTGGAAAGAAAGAGAATATCAGTTCATCAAGCCACCCTCCAACTGCTTCTCTGGGCCTTTTCCTTAAATGTGTTTTGCTGCTCTATGACATTGTCTGTACAGCAACACATTTAATCCCTTTACAAAACTTACTAAAAAGGCACCCTCCTCCCCCAAAAGTCCCTGTAGGCTCCAATCAATCGACCCCCGTGCCAAAACCAATAACTGCCCCAACAGTAACAAGAAGCAGTCTACTTCATAATAAGGTTTGATGCATTCAGCGCAAAACACAATCAATAGTGCTTGCTGGGATGGGCAAAACCCTACACACAGCAGTACACAGAGGTCTATTTAATACTCTTTCCAGCTTTTGGCTGCTTAACACAAAAAAAGACTTAAAATATGACCATATAATCTGCTGACCTATCATCTGTGACTGCATCTCATTACTAAAGTAAATCCTAAGAGTGCTCTCTCTCATTTCTATTTGAAACCACACACAGACACATACTCAACTTCTGTATTAAAATCTCACAACAAAGCAGAGTAAAGGATGTAAAGACATTCCATCCTTTAATGTGGTCATCCAAAAGAACTCATTCATCTATAACCTCCAAATACTCGGCATCACAAACAAACACACCCATAACCAGACTGAAAAGCACCAGGATCAAACATCCTAGAAGCATCCAACCTGACCTGGTAGGAGAAGGTGAGGAGAGGAATTAGAGAGGAAAAGGAGCACTGTGTTTGACCAGGGAGGCGTGGGAAGGCGAATGGCAGGAGAACACAGAGACAGTGGGAAGAGTGGTGGGACAGTGACAGCTCTGCCTTTGTGTCTACAAGCAGCCTCATTCTTCTACAAAGCTGAGAAGTTTGGCTTTACTTTGACTTCCTTGGACATTTGTTAGCTGGAAATCCTTGCAACCTAAAAATGAATCTAACTTATATGAAGGCTTTACCTCTAGAACCCTGCAGCCCAGTTACTGGCCTGCTACACCAAGTCTCAGTCATTTTAAGTGTCAGTCAGAACAGCTCCATTGATCAGCCTTCACTGTGCAACAAGCCATGCTGAAGGGATGACAAGACATCCCACAGAGAAGTATTTTTTTAAAAATGGTACAGCGTGCATGATCTCCAGCGGCACTGATTTAACACTAACACTGTTTAAGTGTAGCAAGAGGCAATCACATAATCAAATCAGACCAAAGTCCCAAACACAAGTTACACAAAAAGAATTAATAAACCAAATTTAGTGCTAACCTGAATGAGAAATTCTCCAGTTACTTTTCTTTACTTCTTGAGAGCTCCTCTTGTTTTTAGTCCACCTTGATTTCTACATATATACAAAAATATATAGACACAGCCTTCAGCTTTTCTTAGATCCTAAGTGAGGCAGACATCCACATGTCAAGCGCAGAGGGAAGGAATCTGCTCCTCCAGGCAGGGAGAGAGATACTGTTGAGGTTTCTCAGCGGTACAGCACAGCTATCAGCCTGCTTGCAGCACGCCGACACCGACAGACCATTTAGGAAGAAGCCTTACTCACTACCTCCCTCCCTCCCTCCTCTCAGCATGCTCTTCGCTGTCTCTACCATCAACATGGAGGCTCCACCCAGTGGTCATTTCTTTCTTTGCCTTTTTCTTTCTCACAGAAATAAACATGTGCACCACAGCTACAGTATAGGCAAAGACAGGCAGATGTAGCAAAGATGTCTGCTCACATTTGTTTTATTTTTAGAAAATTGTACTTTGTGACTTTCATCACATCTTTTATAATTGTGACAAAGTTAGTGATAACTCATATTTTCATACTATTAATAAACAGATTACAGTAGTAAACAATTTTTTTACCAACCAGCGAAGACACAGTGTGCTTGATGTCTAGAAATTGTTATCTACAACAAGAAAAATTTTGCATAAAGACAAATAACTTAATATAGATTTGTTTTATTCTTCCAGTCATTTCCCAGAGTGAGGAAGTCATAAGCTCTTGTATGAGCTGTTATTAGGAGTCACACTTCAAGCCAGGTCATTCCTCTCCTGACCTGTCAAGTGGCCAGTCATTCTGACATTCTAACAAAGGAGTCTGTGCTGGAAACAACTGTGTGTTTTGTTAAGACTAGTGCATGAGTGTTATCCAGATTCAAATGATACTCATGAGATTGAGCAAGGCTCCCAGCATTCCTCCTCGTAGTCTGTGTTTTTACTATGAGTGTGCAGTTGGCCTGGGAGCGTCTGCAGCAGTGAGAGCTTGCCTCATGTCTGATTAGAGACGGATGAGTCAACCTGGAGATCTCTGCTGTGCTGGCTGAACTCTGCTGCCTCACAGTAAAAGAGCCTTTTCCACCTTGTTTATGCTTACATGTTGAGTTACAGCTCTAACAGAGTGTGCCATTATATCCTGCATTAGGTGGGGTGTTTATATAGTTATAACAGCAGTCTACGGAAAATCTAAAAAAAAAAAGTTAAGGGAACAATAAAGACTCAACCTCAAATAATGTGTCAGAGGAGACAAAGGTGCATTTTACCAGACAAATAGATGTCTCAAGGCATGAACAGGAAATCAAATATAAAGTTAAGCATTTTAATAAGTGTACAAGGCTCAAATATTCCTATTGTTGGTCATGTTATTTTTAGTATCAATATTACTCTAAAATGTACATCACAGAACAAGGTATGAGCTAAAATATCAGAATAAGTAAACTAAATATGTATAAATCAGCTATTTAATGCAGAGTGTAGTTTTAGCTTGTGACCCCTTTAAAATGAAGAAATATCAAGTTGTGACCCCCCATCAAAGGGCTAAAGGGTGCATGTAGACCAACAGTGACTGTGATTCTGAAACCGCTCCCCCACATTCATTTGAATGCAGCCCAGTCTGTCAGTGCAGTGGTGTAGCTGTTATACCAAAAAGCTGACAATCCAAGCTGCTTGTGCACATGAGTTTTGAAAAGCATAAACAAAGAGGAAGTTGTTTCATTTTGAGAATTATTTTAGCTCTGGTTAGGTAAAAGTAATCAGTACTTCATGACAAGTTAAAGACAATTTTGCATTATGTTTTAAAGCACTTTCATTTAAAAGAAATAAACAAATGATATTTTCCTCTAACCGTAAGGAAAGCTACAGAATTGTCAGAAAAGGCAGCTCAAACAGAAATGATCCTGCGACCCCGTCAACATCACATCGACATAGTTTGGTGTTGAAGCTGCTGCACAGGAATGTGACCAGAGGACGTGGGTGGGTGGGTGGGAGTGTGAGGACTGGAGCTAATGAATGTATAGCAAGGCCTGCCACCATGCAGCTCCAGTCTAAAGCAAACACACAGATGGCTCAGCAGCATAAACATACTGCAGCAGCTTGCACAAACACACATGAACCATGCATCAACATGAACACAAAGAAGCAACTTTCTTTAATAATCCGCTTTATGTTTTATTGACATTGTTTTGATTAGCCACTGTGGAAGCTTCAGAACGGTTTCCTCAAAAGCGGAAGTGCTACTTCTTCCCACAGTGCATGTCTTTGTCCTCTGATGCTGCTAGCCTTGATTCTTATCAGGACTGTCCTACTGTCAACATCCTCTCTTGCCAATCAAACCATCATGGGAAAGTTGGAAGAGCCAAAGGTCTTTTTCGTTTTCAATTTCCATATTTATGGAGCTACACTTTCCGTGTCTTTGTTTGTATCTGTCTGTCTTTTTCCAAGAAATTTTCACCCTTGCGGGATGTCATTTCCTGTCAAGATGTTTTTGAACGCTACGCTTCCTGTTTTTAAGATGTCGTCTTTGATGAGTTGAGAAGCGAAAGTTTAGGTTTGACCAAATACTCAGGAAACAGAAATAAAATGCCTTTTCTTTCTCCTTCCTGGCTTTCAGCTTTGTTACTGAATCCCTGCATGTCTGTTTAACTCTGAACAGCTCAGAACACAGGTCTCAAATGTTCAACAATCATGTTGAACTGCCTAATTAAAGTCTCATCTCCTGTTTGATCAATAATTTAGAGAACTCCTTTTAAATGCTTTCACATGCCACTATTTTGAATTTCCAGATCTTATCAACAGGAATGTTCAAAGTTTGGTCTCTTATAAAGAAAAAGAAAAAAAAGGCATGTCTCTACCTGTTACTGACAAACCTGAAAAACATATCTACGAATGCTGGGAAGGAAGAGTGCAGTAATAAACTGTAGGCAGAAAGGTGTGGGACTGAAAGAATAATACAGATGTGACATTGAGCGATTTAAATTCCTGAAGATAGCAAAGCAAAACTTAGGTGCATCTGCAACTTATACCATTTCTGACTAAAAAAAACAGATACAGGTGGACTTTACTTTTATCAGGTCTGCATAATGATTAATTTGTTGGTGTCCACAAGGCTGCACAAATTAACCAGGTGTTAACAGTAAATGCAGTGATGTTTAAATCTTGGCAGGTAAATTCATGACAGATGCTACTAAATTTAAGCCGGAGTCAAGACTTCATCTGCAAAAATGTGGCCTACAGAGCTTGTAATTCCCACTTTGAGATAATAATCATGTTAAGGTAGAATTTAAGAAATAATTCTGTATATTTTGTGTCTTACATATAACCTAAATACTAAAACCAATTACAGAAATTGTTTATTTTTTTGTGTAGAAGGTGTAAAACAGTATGAGACTGTTTTTTTCTTTTAAATAAATAAGTCAAGATGTCATAAGAGCTCTGATTTGGGATGTGGAAATTGGAGTAGAATATAAAAACTTATTGTGCCTAAAACCTTTTTTGGGGCTCAACTCCCAAAGTCTTTCAGATCAGGCTATTTTCAGGATTATATTACGTAATCTGAGGCTTTCTTAGCACTGGACCGTTGAGGTTTCTCACATGTTGATCTTTTAGCGAGTATTCTTAAAACATTAAGAAAATACTTGTTTTAACAACAGACATGTTGATGTTGTCAAATATAGTATATCCATGTTTTCCTCTCAGAAAATGTCAGCAACACGATCAACTAAGTATTGCTGAGCTCCCAAATATGAAACATAAAACAATATGTCACTGCTCTGCAATGTTAAGGCAATTTTCCATTATAGCAGTAACTATCCAGAATGAATGATGGCCTGAGTGGAGAGGAGGACTACAACTGATGCAGAAAGGAGGCTGCAATGTGATTATGGGAAGATGATGACGATTATCAAACTACCAGGGCATTAGTGCCAGGCAGGGTACACCGTACCACATGGCCCATTAGAGCTTTCAGCACCGCTCATTAGGGAACCATTACTGACAACTACTTTAACTTCCCAGACCACCCACCTCTAAGTGGCACAGACAAATGGACTTTAAAAGTATTGACTTCTCTTTCTCTCATCGCCTGTAAATACAAGGCAGCTGTATGCCAGCCAGGCTCAGACAGGACCACTGAGGAAAAGAAATTCAGTAGAACAAAGGAGCTGTACCTTACAACAGACCAACCAGCCAGACTTTTTCTGTTATCCAACATGATTAATAGTGACGCAAGGGTGCTAATTAATGCTGCCTGGCTAACCAAGCTAAGGAGATAAAAGAATCAAGCTAAGCAACAAAGGCCTTCTGTTTCATATCATAGGCTGCACACTCTCAGTCAATATTACCACACACCAACACACTATTATAATCCTAGCCAGAACAACAAGCAATATGCACCACAGTTATATCAGAGCTGTGGGCTTCTGAGGCAATATGATCATTTAACCTGGGAAGTACTTCAAGTGTAAACATTTGACACACAGGAGATGTCTGCTGTCACACCTGTTGCTCAGTATTCAGTGAAAATTTAGACTAGGGGCCTTCAAGGAGCCTCGAGCTGTTCAAACATGTCCTGATTTAATCTAAAAACATGTTGTTAAACTAGTCTTGTGTGGAATAGAAAAGACACACCAATTCTAAAACATAGTTAACTCTTGTTTTAAGTTTAGAAAATGTGGAAATCTAACCATTTAACTGGGAGAATCAGCGTGAATAACACCATCCTACTTTTTTTTTTTTTTTTTTTTTTTCCCCTAGACTGGATATGGCTTCCCGAGTTAGTAAAGCAGCAGTGATAAGTTGGCCCAGTATTACTACTTACATAAAGACTGTAAACAAGGCCAGACAAGCGATCCAGCACAGTCCAGACATTTGGAGATTTACTTCTACCGAGCCTATAAAAACTCAACATATCGACGTGTTTCAACAACAAACTTCGCTTAGAAACCGTTTAACATATCTAGCAAAGTAAAAATGTCCTTCCTTTCCAATTTCACTCACCTACGCCGTCTTCAGATTTCAACACCATGCTGTCGGCGTCTCACAAGTCCGCAAAAGAAATAGTTTTCGGAGGTTTCCTCGAGCCAAAACTTTAACAGCAAACAACCGGCGACAATTTGTTGACTTTCAAAATTATTAACCTCTAAATAAACTAGATGTGCAGCGTAATGATTGCCTCAGCAATTAATGTTGTTTCTGCCGTCAGAACAAGGGAGTGGTGTAAAGACTGCTCGAACTTTAATCAGGCTGCCCTCCGGAGCGCGAGCTGCTGTCAAGTCCAACAGGACGTAAAGAAGGTACTTCCGATTTCCCTTTCACAACAAAAGAAACACTCACACACATTATATATATATATATATATATATATATATATATATATATATATATATATATATATATATATATATATATATATATATATATATAACTTTAGTGATAACTGGGCTATTTTTACACATTGTTTAGAATACAATTTTACAAAAAAATTTATTTAAAATGTGTTGATTTTCTTAAGCATGGAGTATGTTTTAATTTTCTTGAGGATAATTACTGAACTGAATCATGACTATGTGATTCTGCAGTTTGAACATGTAAACTCCAAGCTGAAGTTAAATTCTGAGTTGTGTGTATTCAAAAGACAATTTTAGAAAAATAAAGTATACAATCTACTTCACAATAGAAAAGATAAAGGAATTAGGGGAAACTTTGTTGTGATGATTATTAGAAGATAAGCCCTTTCTACTTCCGGTGGCGGTCTCGTTTTCACCAACTTTACGTAAAACGCGTAGCTAACATCAGTACCGACGTGCTCGCGTAGGCAGCCTGTTGCCTGGGGTTCCTCACACACCCAAGCGCGCACACACACACACACACAGATGGGACGGGATGAAGTGGGGGCAGGGATCGAGCGATACTGACGGAGCAGTTCACTACTGCTGATCTCGCTCTTCGTGTTGTGACCACATCCGCCGAGAGCAGATGAGGGTGCAGTCAAACTTTTACCTCAGAAACAAAATGTAAACCGTCGTTTAAAACACTTAGCAACACCTGTGTTTGGGCAGATATGGCACATAATACTTAACACATTTGAACACCTGTTGAATTTTATAACTCAATAAACAGCCTAATCCAATAAGAGAAACATTATAAAACTATTGTTTTTGAAACCCCATCACCCTGAATGGTTTTGAAGAAGTAATGCTGCTGCATTTGTTTTACTTATGTATGTATTCCTTTATTTATTTATTTATTTTAATAACAGGGATGATTCCAAGTTTATCCAAAGACTTATGCAAGTTATTACATAGCTTTAAGATTTAGCTCAGTATTATTCACCAGTAGCTGTCTCTGTAGTGGTGACATATATGCCTGGCATAACTTCAGCCTTACAACAGTGCTTCATCACAGCCATAAACACATAGTATACACATTTTATTTTGCCTGTAACCAAGTTTGGTGTGTTTTATTCTGTTAGAGAAACATTTCTTGTCTGTTATTCTTAAGGGAAAATTGTGAGGGCTTTCCACCTTCTTATTAGTGAATAAGCTGGTCTGTTGCGCTTGCACCACTGTATTTTGATTGGAAAGTGCTGAGCCTGTCCTTGTCTGTTCATGAATAACGCAGGAATGCAGCTCACACAGCTCACACAGCTCACACAGCCAATATGAGGCCAGGTAGAGGTAGAAAATGGGTCCTCTCTGTTATGTTTCTTCTCTCCATTTATGTGATGGATAGAGGTGCTGCTCCGGAGGAATCTAATTGTGTCAACCCATTCACCCAGTCTGAGGACAATACTAAAGCACAGCATGGCATCCTTAAGCTGTGGCCCATGAATGTCTCAATTGTGTGGCACAAAGTCAACAACTGACAATGCAGCCTGTGTAAAATGAACTCTACTCACACAAAGTTTTGTTTCATTGTCTCTAGTTCATCCATTCCCCCGAGCAGAGCTGTACATCTGTGCTTAAGATCTCAAGACAAATTAAACCAGAGATCTATTTGGCCTTTAAATAAGAAGATCACGAGTTGACATCAACACAGGAAGTGTACTGTTGTCTGCAGCTTCCTGAGCTTCACACAGATCCAACTCCCAAATAAATGTGATGTTAATAGAGTGTTTATGCAAGCATCACATCAACATAATTCTGCATTAAGTGTAAAGAGGGTTTTGTTCAAACATGGTGAAAGAATGCAGCTGGATAGAAAATTAAATGACCTGGAGGGATTCCTTAAATATAACTCTTTTATTTTTTTATTTTTTTTTTAGGATTAGTCAATGATTTTGCCTTTACAAGTGCACTTCATTTAAATCAACTTAAGGAACACCTTGTAGTTGGAGGCAGTAAAACCTGGAACTGTGACACTGAGATCATGTGGTAACACCTTTCCACTGTTCCTGGAAAAAACAAGAATACACTAAATGCTGGTTGTAGAAAAAATAAAGTGTTGTCTGAGACCTTGCAGCAGCATGGGAATCCCCAACGAGCTTTGATTTCTGAATTATTTCTGAAGTATCTAAACTTCACCAAAAAACCACCTAAAATTAGTTGGATTACATTGTGTTTGTGAGTAACAGCTGAATCTAATAAAACAGGAGTTCTCTATCTATCTCCAAAGAAACATGTATAGTTTGTTCCTATTTTTTATTTTTGTTTTAAATATTGTCCCCAGAGAACATGTTCTCTGTCTATCCAATGAAAATTGATGCCAACAGTGACCCCTGCTGATCATTTTTGCAACTGCAAGTTAACCTGCAGGAAAAAGAAAAAAATCATATTAAATTAAACTTAAACCATTTGGACAGAAATCACTAAAACATAAATGACCAAAAGGCCACCATTCATATATATCTGCCGAGTATTTTCAAACATTAGAAGTATCTTTAGGATAATTAACTGGAATTGCACTTTATTAATTCCCAAGGAGAAATTATGGTGTGTCAGTTTATTATTTCAGAAAGATACTCTATTGATCAAAAGTAATAAAATAATTAGCAAGGATGTTAAAACACTGGCATTCTTCCTTCTTTTTGTCTCTCTGTCTATAGCTTACAAACTAAATCCATTAACACAAAATCAGCTGCTTGAGAAACAAGTTAACACCAGGCATGAAAAATAGACCTGTTACCATGAAGATTACTGCAAGCATTGCAGACATTCCTTGGCATTAGCTCAGTCTGAAACTATGCTGCCCCATGCATGACTCACTACACAACCTGATTTTGAAACCATTGCTCTGTATCTGTAGGTGTAGGTGGTGGTAATGAGACTTTGTGATCAGTATATCCTATAATTTTCTGGTTGAGAGGGAGGACAGACCTAAAATTGGGGGATTTATCTAACTGCATTATTACTGGAGCTTACATGAGTAAGAAAAGCACAGAAAATCACATTGCAATTAACTTAAATATAATCTCAAAACATCTTATAGCATAACTTACCTCCATGACACAAATATACAGAAGTACACAGGTATTGGGTCATAAGTACGTAGCTAATAGTTGTGTAAAAGGTATTTAGAAAGGGTGTGAAATACAGAGAGCTATTGCTAAAGCTGCTGAGAGCTCATCTCAATAGAATGATCACACCTACACCCACAATTACCAGCTAACCCAGCAATTATTCGCCTTTAATAAAAACAACTCACAAGTTTTACTTACAAACTAAAACAATTTGCTTTTTGCAGATGGATTCTGTACCGTTACAAAGACCTTGCAAGTCTGGTGGCAACATATATCAACTGCGACATATTTACAGTAAAAACAACACTGAAGCACAAACCAAACTGTGCCTCTTTATCTGTTGATTTCATTGAATTAATCAAAATAGTTTCATGCCAACTGAAGGATTTCATTTTGCCAAAGATGAGAGGAAATTATCCAGATTCCCGTACACTCCTCCTCCTGTTCCATTCAACATCTAAAAAAATGTCAAACTGAACATTAACAGAACAGCATGTTTCTTTGCTTTGTTTCACAAGAAAGATCTGTCTACATTTATGGCAAGGCTTTTCAATTCAGTCCCACAAGGGCTACAGTCCTGCAGGCTGTCAATGTGTCACTGCTCCAACACACCTGAATAAAATTAAATGGATCCAACAGCTTATGAAGTTCTGTACAATGACTCATTAATTTAAGTCAGGTGTGTTGGAGCAGGGACACATTGACAACCTGCAGTGTTGCGGCCCTTGGAGGACCGAATTAAGTAGCCCTGATATGTAGTACTGTGCACATAAGCATAAAAAGTCTTTCAATTATTCGTTGCAAGGATTACAAACGAGTAAAATATATAGTCATTTTGACATTTAACATTTATTGGAAAACAACAAGTGAACAATAAAGTGAGAACATAATTTCTGTCTAACCTGTGCACAGCAATGTAAATAATAAAGTTTAATAAAAAAAAATAATGTGAGGTAAATTGTCAAAAACTGTCCAAAGAGGTTCCAAACACAGCATCGCAGTGAAAAACAAATACTGATGAAAAAAAAAGCAAAAAAAAAAGCTGATGAGGCAAAAATTCTCCAACTCTCGCTGCTGCTGACAGCATTATTTGTGCATCAGTACAAATCAGTGTCTTGAGATGCCCCTGCAGCTCACAAGAATCCCTGCAAGTCCTGGGTGCACCCGTCTCACAGCGCAGATGGTAACTGTGCTGGTATTACTTGGCTATATCACTATCATATCTGCTGTAAGCAGTACAATGGCCCATATCACACTCATTCTCTGAAATGGGAAGATTAACAAAGCAGGTTGAGCTGTGTTGGACTTACAGTGACAAAGAAAGGACATGGACAAACTCATTTACATTGTTATTTCATTACATGAGAGGGGAAGTGAAAGAAAAGACTGGGACACTGATTTTTACTTCCTTTGTAAAATAAGACGTTACTGCATGAGGTCATTCAGTGAACTTTTTTTTAACCTTCATGGTTATGTTTGCTCTTTCCAACTTTCACAGCAAGAACTGTGTCTTGCCTGAATGCATTTTAAATGATATAATATTATCGCTGATACAAATGATGATGAGTCACACATGAATCATTTGTATGATTCACTTACAGCACGACCTCATCACACCACAAGGGACCCCATTTTTAATGGATGCAATCATGGCTTAAGCTAAAATGTGACACAGCACAGGTGCGTGGCATTATATAACTTCATTCCCAGCCCACGTATTTGAGAAAAAGCTGAATATTCAAATGACAACATTGTATTAATTCTACAGTGAGTCACTGAAAAGACCTGACAGTCTTTCAGTTTTGTTGGCAAAAAAAAATCCCTGAAACTCAGACATCATCACATTTCTAAGAGCAAAAAAAATCTAGATGATGTTTTCACTTCAAAATTCAAAGCCATAAAAAAATAAAAAGAAATCACCTTTTCTCATGCACAACCCCGATGCTGATTCAGGAGTTTTAAAATTCACTGAGACAGCACCACGTCCCCTTGGTACACACTCAGTCAGCTGATTCACCATAACCTAACAAAGCTCTCCTAGTCACGCCAACACAGAGTTTAAACACTCCCACTGGATACATGTGCACCACCCTGCAGTGAAATTTAACACAACTACAACACTTAACAACTAATCCAAAACAAGGCACATACATATTGTTATTACAGCTCTACATCTTGGTCCTCCATCTGTAAATAAGCTGGAAAGCACCAAGAAGATATTTATCCAAGTTTAGCTCTTTTTTATCCAAGTTTAGCTCTTTATCATAGAGATGAGAATGAGAGAATGATGGAGTTTAAGAGTTGTCACACATGAGGGTCTGCTACATGTTATCATGCACACAGAGGTTAGATCTGCTCTATATTATAATGGCATCAGTTCACACTCTACTGGTATGTGTTTAGGGCAAAGGTTTATGTGGTGCTAAATGAGAGTTGCTTCACCAGCTCTCATTTAGCACCACAATAAGCTGCTTCTATTTCCGTCCGACAGTTTCCATCTCTGATAAAGTCATGTGTTCATGCCGGTGGTTGCACGTGCATGTAGTCAATCAACAAGTTATCTTACAGATCAAAATGATTGATTTTAGGTTTCAGTGACAGACATGTTAACAACACCGCATGAGACTCAAGGTTAACAACTATGACTTTACCTGGTGTTTGTTGGGGTGTGGGAACTTCTGGACGCAAGAAAGCCTGAAAGCTCGAGATGCATAGTTCGCTCACTGTCCCCATGGCTCCGGCTCTACAGAGGAATCTCTGTATCTGCGTTTAAAGGTGCGCGCGCCTCCGTGTAAAGATGCTGCGTTAAGTTCGTCACATACTCCGCATGAACAGAGACATACTGGTTGTCTCGAGGTGACAACAGCAACAACAAAGTTCTGACACGGTTATTTCATACTTCACGGGAAACCGTGTCGGGGCGGAAGCTTGCGCGAGGCGGTGTCCGTTTCTTTATATGCCTTGTATGCGTTATACAGATTTTCATACTTCCTCACCGCCTCGAACAGCTGTTCCTTACGCAATCCGTTCAACCTTCTTGAATCTTTTGCGTCAGCGGAAAAAGCGTAAATGCCAACTCGGACGCTTCACGCCTGTCTCATTAACCACGCCCACTTCAAATTTCGGACCAATCACAGAGGCCTAATACTTGTCGGACACCACACGGGAAAAAGTTCTGCCCGGGTGAGTCGAGAACAAGCGGTCAGAACACCAGGTGCGAGTCTAGAACATTATTGTTGAGGGGCTAAGGGGGCACAGACCTGGAAATGGGTAGCATAGATAAATTAGAGGGTTTGTTACAGAAGCCGAGAGTGGCTGTGCTGAAAAATTCTTCTTTTAAACAGTTGTCTCGGGATAATGAGTTAATTTTCTTGTTATCTCTAAAAAAAACAAGGACCACTTTCTCATTAAGCAGGATAATTTATCTCGTTATCTCGAGAAAGCAAAGTTTGCTTTGTCAAGGTAACAAGATGATTAAAATGGGCTAAAAGCTACTGGTTACCGTGTTACACCTGTCTTTATCAATCAAAACAGACCCCATGACAGCTGGGTAGGGCTAACAAATCTGTACTTGGACCCACCAGTTAAGGTTTTGGGAGAGAAGAAGATAAATAAGCTGTCATCCATGTTGATGAAAAGTCCCCAGTAAACAGTTTGGACAGACAAATATTAGCCATGTAGGCAGTTGGAGAAATGATGCTATAAAAATTGTGCATTATGATCAAGAAACTGGTAGTGTTGATGTAGAACAGCATAGAACAACTTACAGAAGTTTATTACAAGCTGCATTCAGTTGTACTTGGACAACTGAGATTTACCCAGGTAAAGGTATACAAAATATTTGTTATAATTAGATAGTCTATTCTAGAAGTGGCATCTGAGGGGGTTGGGAGTCAGATTTAAGGGGCGTCTTGTGCCAACCAGACCAACCTTCTGTCCTTGCCCTTGAAGAACGACAAAACCAAGACTGGAATGTAACAGCTTTTACTTCCCCTTCATGACCCAGCCTGAGATGGTAGAAAGGGAAGTTGCAGAATCCCAGACTCCCCAGTGTGGCTGTTTACAGTCACTCAGACACACATGCTCCAAGTGTGAGGTCCTGCTTCCTCGAGTCAGTTTGATTCCCACCAGTTAGATGACTTTTCCACTCCCTGGAAAATCTCACATACGCACCTACTTTCTCTTCCCATCAATTAGATCGTGCAACTTGCTGGGATGCTGAAATCACTTCTGCTTTCGCCCCTGTTCCTCTTTTCATGCTGTCGTCTCATCGCCCTTCTGCTCTCTCTTTCTTTCTCACATACACCCTTTTGCTACTTTATTAGGAGCCACACTTCAACCTAACCATCTGTGAACACAAATAGAAAATCCAGGTGAATGAAAACATAAATGTGGTAACGATTTTTACACAGAATCCCTATAAACTGCTGAATTCTGATGAACACAATTCATCTCTATCCTCTGTTGCATTGAGCTTATAGCCACTATGATATAGGCTTATAGTTTTTAGCTTCAAAAGGTTTATCAAGGAAAGAAAAATAAAAAAAGAAATAAAAAAAAATCAAGATTATACTGTTGCTTGGCAACAGGGCAGAAGAAAAAGACTTGCTTCTGGGCAAAATATCACAAGTAATTTGTATTGATTCGATCATTACCACTCTTAGTGAACGAATTATCCCATCACAATCACATGTTAGGGACTTGGCACACAGGCGTTCACTAACACACTCCAAACTAAACAAACAGGACTGAGTTTGTGACAGATATGCTCATGGTCAGCAAGAATTTTTTTTCATTTTTGGATTTTTTTTACTTCCTCTTGCAAAGCTAAAGCGGTTACCTTCGGTCATGACCTGGCATTGCATTGCCTGCTATTCTGATTTAGTCCACTTGTCAGTTATGCAAAGTGTGTTTTGCTCCTTCACAACTGCCTTCCTCTTCCAGTGTCAGTCATTAATCTATTCTTCAAATCATCCATCTCTTTCAGTCATCTTTCTGGCATGGATGGCATGGCCGCAACTCCCTGTTAGGTGGCAGCTAGTGAGGATGACATTTATATATGTAGAGTTTGCATGTCTATGACATCACTTTTGCTCTAACAAGCAGCACCCAGCTCATTGCCACAGGGTCGATGCTTCGGACCTACCCGAACGTGTAAATGCAACATCAGTCATGACAACTTTAAATGCTGCAGCTGCACATCACCCGTAAGGACAACCCTGTCACTGGAGCAGCAGTCAGCAGTAACACTTCTCGTTTTTCTAGGGTGCATACTGCTCAAAAAAAGCGTCAGCAAATTACAGCTCTCTTAAGAGTATAAGAATCAGAATTAAGATTATAACAAATATAGATATTACAATCAACTGTCAAGTTGACTCTAAGTCTATGTGAAGCTTTTAGAGGCCATATACAGATCAGCCCAAAGTTGCCCAACTAATCTAATGTGAACTGATTTTAAACCACATAGTTTTTAATAATTATAGCTTTAGTTCAGCCTCAGGTGAAACAAAAAATTCAAAAGTCTGTCTGCTCACTTTCATGCCATATTCACAATAAACTCCCCAAAGCCCAACCTTTTAAAAAGTTGTTGCTAAAGGTAATTGATTCTGCAGCCTATTTGCAGATAGAAGGGGTAAAGGGGTTTCACATTAAAGGTAACTCATGATCAGTGATGCCACAGATTACTTGAAAAAGTAATCTGACCACTGATTACTGATTACTTCTTTAAAAAGTAATCTAGTTACTTTACTGATTACTAAGGTTTAGAAGTAACTAAGTTAGATTACTAGTTACTTTATTAGTTAAAACCCCCCAAACAAAAAAATGACAATCGATTTTTTTTCGCATATACTTTACTGAAAGTGCATTAGTTACGAATGGTGACTTTACAATGTTTTGCAACTTGTAACTTTTAATTGTTTTTCACCTTCTATGAACATAGTCAGTCTCTTATTAACTTTGTAAATCATTCAGTGCTTCTTCCCTACCATCATATACATTAATTCAAATGAATAACAATAAAATAAAGCAACATCTCTCGTTAAGCATAAGACAAATCTGCATTATGTTTTAAGTTTACACATGAGAAAATAATGAAATAGTAACGGACTTATTAAAAAAAAAAAAATCAATTCGGTTTGGAATAGGTTCTGATGAGGGAAGTGGAGAGGCGGACCTCCCATCATGCACCAGGGTAATAGGTTTCTATATCATATTTTTTTCTAAAGTCATGTGCAGTGAATGATTTGTGTTTGTCGATTTAAAAAAGGTCAAGTTTCAGCGAAGAAAGGTAGCTGCATGCTTACGAGTACATAAAATTTCTGTACCACCGTTAATGAGAAGGTGTGTTGAGTTAGATAAATACACTTTCGTCCACGGCGCTTAATTTCAAATCATATGTGAAAGGAGTGGGGAGTGCCGAAGTAACGCAGGAAGAATATGAAGAGTAACGGTAATTTGATTACATTGTAGGACATCCTAACGCGTTAGATTATATTTTGTTAAAATATGTAGTCAGATTACTGTAACGCGTTACTGGCATCTCTGCTCATGATGTGGACACACCTTAATGAGTCATGGGTAGCTGCACTGTGAGACAAACATCACCACTTAGCTGAAACAGTGGTGACTAAGGTCTGTTGTAATTCTGGGTCCAGTGTGACAGCCTTTAGTTGAACTGGACCGGAAACAAAAATCAGCTTTCTTGAGCTGCATATGCCACCAGGTGGATGTGGCATGCAACAACAAGCACTCTAAAAGACTTCTGGAGTTCAGCAGACTGAACTTTAATCCAGCAATGATTAAGTGGGCTGAACATCTTATAACAACATTCATGAGCAAATATTACATGTAGAAAACTCTCAGCTGCATCAGTAGTCTGTCTATAAGAGGTTCTGATGAAAACCAGCCATGCATTTGTCTATCAGTGAATGTAGGAAGAGAACTTTCCCCAGCTGAGTATAAAATCTACAGTAGCTCACTGATCTGTGTTGGAGGAACTCCTACACACCAGCTGAATGTTAGCATCTCCTCTGGTGACTAACAACTGGCTGAGAGGAGGCAGAACCGGCACTTCTGCTGATGCACCTAACAATATACGCTCATCACAAAGGATAAAGCTTTTACACCCAAATATTAACTAGAGGAGCTTTACAACATCTTACTAATTGTAATTTCAGCTGCCTTAAAGCTTAAATATTCTGCTTTAGTCTGCTTGTCTTTATCTGCATTTCTTTGTGATTGGTTTAGATTTATAAATGGAAAACAAAGGGATTGTTTTTATCTGGTTCCATCACTCAGCTTAATTCCTGATGATGAGCAAGTTTATTTTTAGGGTTTTATCTAGTATGATTGAGAAAGATTAGATAAACTTCACCTCAGCTTTGAAGCTTCAAATCTTTTGAATTTTCATGTCCCACATTTTTTCCCACAAGATGTGTCTGCATGAGTCCCCTGAGGTTTTGTTGTTGCTGTGAAAGTCTGAGCATGTTTGAATGTTAGAGGAGCCCAGAGCTGGAGAAAACCTTTCTTATCACAAAGATAGACTGTGACAGTAGGAGGGCATCATATTACAGGCCAGGAGAAGAATCTATATTTTTCATGTGCCAGTCATTTAGCCAAAGAGGAAGGATCAAACTGAAAGAGATTACACCCATAACCACAGTAACCACACATACCCACAGAGAAGATCTCGCCTATAAAACAGATGCAATTTCCTTTGTAGGTGCACATTTTGTTATGCAAAGATAAAGCATGCTGCACGAAGAGGTGCAGGTAGATGTAAAATGCACGAAAAAGATAAAGACATTTCGACACCCTGCAGCTCGAAGCCTTTGAAGTGAGTCTTGACATAGAGCCGCACCCAACAAAGGCCAAGATAAAAGCTTTGGGGGCACCAGCACCTGGCAACATTAGGAGAGTCCAAAAACATAGTATAATAATCCTCTCATAGATTTTAGACAGTGACTGCACATTTATGTCTACCAGGCTGTAAAATGAACAGATTATCCATATGCATTTTGCAAACATCAACTAGCACATTTGTAACGTAAGTCTTGCTTTAGTGTAAACTGCAAAAAAAAAACAGCTTTGTGAAGTTTTAAATGTGAGTCTTGAGTGTTACTTCCATGCTCTCTCCTTGTCAAACTTTAAATATGCTAAGCAGTCATGGTGCAGGGGCAGAAGAGATAATAGGAGTTGCACTTACTCATTCAGATCTGACAAAGGAGGGTGTCAGGGACAGAGTGATTTCAACATCCTGAGAGCTTCAGTTTTCTCGCACTTCACACTTTCTCTGGAAATTATATAATCGCCAACTGATTCCTCATGTTGCTTTGCAAATAGAAAGGGACCAAGCCTGCAAATGAAGAATCATCCTGTACTGGAGCCAAGAGAAAATATGCTGTATATGCTGTCATTCATAATCCCAAACATACTGTAGCTGGTTGGCTTGTTGTTTATACAGTAGCAGAGAAGAAGACACACACACACACAAGTATGTATGTGGAAATCTGTTATCTGAGAAAAACACATCTCCCTAAATTTCACTTAGTTTATTCTTATTTGTGAAAAGAAGTGTTGATTATTTCCCTCTTTTAACCAGAGCATTAAATGAAATCTTAAAATGAGGCCATAGCTGAAGCATCTATTTTGAGATGCATTAAGCTTGCAAAAACTCTAAATTGCTAAATAATTGAGACGAAGCCTCATAGTCTTCACTGAGCCATCAGTGGGCTCATCACGGCCTGACATCATCAGGAAAGTCATCCTATCGATGATGTCAGGTTTGAATTTCCAGTAGACTGTTTATTTAATAGCAATGAGGCTGTTTGGAAAACTGTCATATAATAAGCCAACATGCCTCAGAGTGACATCAGCTCAGTTTGGATGATGCAAGTTTTTTGTTTCTCATTGCATTTGTTTTTAAGAGTAAATCCAGAGTCCACCATGCTGTCACTTCTGTACTGTGATGCTCAATAATTCAACATGCACATCTTTTTATAGGCTAGCTCATGTGAATACCACAGAGGCCACCTGATTTTTTTTTTAACTCAGTTTATGAAAACTCAACATCCTGTATATGCACCTCACTTGAAAACACTCTAATTAAAATGTGATAAATCGGGAGTAGACCCAGGTTTTAGTCAAGCTCAGTTTTAACTCCAATAGACTGTTTGCAGTATCACAGCTCAGACCACAAACTGGCACCTCTGATTGGCACAGCATAACGCGCACACGTTAGTACTAAAATAACATGCACATACGCTTAGTGTCCTAAAGCGTTTGATAATTGAAACAAACCGTGACTGTCCCCCTCCATCCTGGTGGTCCTGATGCTGCCGCAGGCTTCGCTATCCGGGGATGTCTCTCACCGAGCGCCCGGAGCAATCCGGAAACCCTCCTCCCTTCCTCGTCTCTTCGACCGCCTCCGCTCGCCTCCCAGCCGCTCCTCTGATGCAGGTTCACTTAGACGTGTTACTTTTCAGCTTGTTGCTGTTTTGTTTGCGTCTACTTGCCGTTTAAGGTTCAGAAGCGAGTGTGTTGCCGACGTTGGCCGGTCGCTTAAGCGCATTCAGAAAAGCCCCTCCCGTCCCTGATGTGATGTCACGCATCAACTCAGCGTTAACTTTTGCTCCGTAGTTTTACAAGTAAGATTTACGCCCAGTCCCCATAAGCACGAGTTATAAGAACACGATTTGAATCACTAGAAGATGGTTTAAAAAACTTCCAACTTTAAGTCTAAAGAAAAAAAAAAAAAGTACATGAATTTTTTTCTCCTAAGATTACTTGTGATCTCTATAAAATTCTTAATGCAGGTCTTAACTGCAAAAGACCAAATTCGGCTACCAGGTGATAAAGGACTAAACTGAATGAGCAAGTAGAGAAACCTTGCCTCTGCACATGTTATAGAACAATTAATATCCACTCATGAATTAAAATTAGAGGCAGATTAAGCCGATTCTGATGTTTCCTGTTGGCTATCAGAAGAGATCTATATAACTTTGAGAGGGGGCTAAACAAACTAGGGTGCTGGTGAGGATATTCTGTTTGCCATCAACAATCACAGACAGCAGGGCAGTGGTGTCCAAACTTATCTACCCTCTCATCAAAACACTAACCAAATTAATATATTTTAGAATAAACATTTTTAATCTTTTAAGACTTCTAGACAGTCAATAACAAGGTCAACTTAAACATACAGGAGTATATGTAATGATTTTCCCCCACTTGAAATAAGACGGGCTTGGTAGCTTTCTTGCTGTAGCTCTCTGTAATTAAAAAGAAATCTGATTTTTTTTTTAATCTGCATTGTTGTAAAGAACTAAATTAACTCAATTCTATAACTGTGCAATGTTAAAAGCAAAACAAGGCAGAAAAAATAGTCAACTCACAAAAGTCACAACTTTATTGCACCTTTTTTCATTAACTATAATGTAAGAGCCACTTTCATTATGAAAGCTCTCTTTCCTGGTTCAGAAAAGTGGTGCAAAATACAGAATCATCAATGCAAACATGTGAACTGTCCATTCGCCCTGGTTGGAGTTCCTCTGTGCCACCTTCAGAGTCACAGTCAGTTTTCACAGCCGACAAACACGTCCCACAGAATTTTTGCTGCTGTAACCTCTTGTACTGTACACACAATAGTGACACAGGGAAGGTGTCGAAGGGAAAACAAACAACTCTCTTATACACAAACCAAACACATTTTCTGATAAATTCTTGAGTTAACATTCACTAACTAATCTGAGTATTAGTAGCAAATTAAAGATCTGTCTTTATTCCTTAAATTACATATTTATAACATTAAATCCTAAATTTTTTAACAGCCAATTCAAGGCAACATCTTTAGAATGAAAAGAAATGCACGGGCAAATCTTTACAGCATTTGAGGGAAACACAGGTAGCACAGGATGGACTGTACAGTCTTCTGCAGTGGCAAAGCAGTTTGTTACTTACAACATTTGATTTTCAAAGCATCTGTTTCCAGAGTTGGTGGCGGATGTTTCCTTGGTTCCCACACCTAAAATACTTGGTATAAAAGAGTTTCTACAAGATGTACAAGATGCAACATGGTAGTCCAGGTAGAAGGCCAACAATGAAATGAAACAACAGGGGTTTGATCTCAACACAGGTAAAGATTAAATACAGGAGGTTTGGGTTCCTGAGTCTCAGCCCAGTTTCTAGATGACCAGCATGACGGCCAGAAAATTGCATAGAGATAAAAAAATAAAATAAATTACACAGGGAAAAGAAATAATTGTGTGGCAGTCCCCTTCTGACACAGTGCCTTATGTGTAAAAATCAAACCCTTTTTTATTTCAGTACACTGGGGAAAAGTCTGTGGGGAGGTTTGTTGCAGAGAATGAAGAAAAGGTCCAATCCCCAGACTGGAAGCTTGTGAAGAAGAACCGATGTGATGCTCAGTTTAACAGCTGCACTGTAGAAAATAATTTCCCCGGTTCCGGTTCCCCTTTAAAAACCCCAAAATCTACACTGTAAATGCACCTTGCACTAGGAGCTATCTGAAAACAATCATTCACACATAAATATACATGTGTCAAGGCTTGTATGAATTAGACCGTTTCATTGCAGTCTATTTTTAAGCTAACTCATTTTTTATGCTGTGTAAGTATGCATATTCAGAAAGTGGCAAATTAAACCTCAATTTTACCAACAATATGCAGGCAAAATTTGGTCCTTAAACAAAAGCCATGTGGCACAGATGCTGCAGTAAGATGAAAACAAGATTGGGAAGAAAAGGGTATAAAATAAAAATATTATGAAACTTAAAAATATAGATGTTAGTGAATAAATGAACTTGGATTTTTATAATTTGGTATAGAATAACATAAGAAGGTTTAAAAAAATTAAAAAAACAAAAAAAACAAAGGTCACTTTTGCACTAACTTGCAAGCCTTTGTGCCTGCAAATACAGCAGTTTGCTCTGAATCAGGCAAGCTCCTCACAGTTATGGTGCATTTTATTTCATTATAGCTTTTAGAGCAATAACTAAGGCTTAAAGGATGTACAGTAAACATGACATGGATGTGTATGGGTTTTCGGTTAAATATCGAATAAACTGGGTCACTCATTGTGACAGATTAAACAGAGCTCTAACATGTCAAATCCAGTGTCAATGAGGCTGTTTTAGTATGCAATTTAATGTCATATATGAAGGCGCTGCTGGTCAGACTGCCAGCGTACAATTCATGGCACATATCTTACTCTTAATTCTGAGAAACTGAAGTAAATAAAAAATACAGTGATGGGGAAAAAGAGAAAAGAAGCAGAAGTGTGGTATACAGTATTGTCTTGGTTTCAAGTCAGAAAGACCACAACAGCAGTCTTGACTCTCAGCGTCGAACTCCAAAAACTCTCTTCCCTGTGGGTGTTACTGACCACTTGTTCTTCCTGTCCTGGATCTTCTGGAAGATGCTGCTGCCACTTCGCCACTTCTCTCTTTTATAGTTCTTCACTTTCTTTACCTGAACATTTAAAAAGGTATTCAGGTGAAACTCACTGAAAACAATGATTCACAGAACCACAAATTAAGACGTCTTGTGTTTATTTTCCCCCTCACCTTTCCCCTGTCAAAGTCTTCATCCCACTCATCGATCACAGTATCACACATGGCACTACGAACATCTTCAATGGCATCTCTGCTAATAGCAGAGACTTCACCATCCCAACTGAGAACTGAACGAAAAGCATTAATTTGTTTATGTATTCAAAACCTTTTTTTTTTTTTTTTTTAAGGGGCAATCACGCAAATTTTCAGACTCAAACATCACTTTGTCTCTCACCGTTGGCTCCGTAGGCCTTATCTGTGGCATTCTTGAGTAGTTCTTCCACCACCTCACTGGTCTTTTTTCCATCCCAGGATACAGGAGCTGCATGTCTCACGGCATCTCCTAATGCACTTCCATCAGCTGCTGGCACCTGGCTGCGTTTGTAGCCGTCCTTCACCTGGCTGTCCCACACTACTACCGGGGCTGGAAACCATCAGAAAAACAGAAATAAACAGAGCTGAGACTTCATCAGAATTTACAAAAAGTAATAAATGATCTTTTAGTAAAATAACAAAAAGTTGCTGCAGACTAATTAGGGTAAAATAACTCAATTTGATACTTGAGTAATTTCAGTAATTGAGAACCTCAAGTTTGTTTTAAAAATGAAAAAATAAATGAATGAATCAAAAAAGAGAAAAAAGAAAAAAAGACTAGAGTACTGGGTGAACGGGGACATGATATTGTAGAAAAACCAGACACTGCCAGATCATTATTTCCATTGAAAAATGAGACTCGTGAGACGACTTATATTAGATCTTTGTTGTTTGTTTAGGAAAGGATTAATCACTCAGGACTGACTGGTGCTGCGTAGATATAGTTTGTATGTTTAATGCCATTTAATTCAATTCACTGCACCAAACCCCACAGAGATATTCCATCTGTGTCTGACTGAGGGATCATCATTACTGCTCCCTTCCTGAGGAGTGAAGCCATTTCCTCTTGCAACACTGCTGTCAGTAGTGTAGAGAGGAGCAATGTTTTAAATGCTGCTGAGAGATGGAGGCTGCTTGACATATCTCTAATCCATTCTAAATTTCCTGTCTAACCAGGAGGAAAAAAGGCTGCAGGCAGGGTCCTACTGACAGGAAGTGACTGGCCAGGCCAGTGGCGATGGGATGGGCCAAATTGCCTTGTCTTTCTTGCTGTGGGGAGGAACAAAGTAGGATTGAAAAGAAATGTTGACTGACTCCTGCACATTCAAGGAGTCTGAACTAGCCTGAGATTCTGCCGTCATTGGCACCAGATTAATAAACTGACCCACTTCTCAAGTCTGCTGTCTCTTTATACAACCAGAGGTCCTTTAAGATTTTTCACATTACTATTGCACGTTTATGTTGCAGTAGAGGCTGAAATGATAAAAAGATAAATGTTATTATCATAAATGTATTTACATATAGATGTTTGTATCATTGGTAAGTTAATTTCAACAACCAGCCAATTTACATGGCTGTTGGCTTTCTTACTGCAGGGTTGAACACTACAAGTCACACTTTTTTTAATAGTTTGGCTGGTCCTGCCACTTCTAGTCAGGTGTGACTTATTTAAATTTAACATGCTTTTAAATGTTAATTCACACTGACTGACATGAACTAAGGTGTAAACATGACCGTTTACAGCCAAGGAGGTGCTCTAGGCCTGTGATAACCATGGTATATGCTGCTCCTGTACCATTGAAAAATGAACTAAAACATTAACTTAAAGACAACTGAGAAAGACTGCCAAATGTGATGTACACATTTTCATACTTTCTCAGCATCTCAATCAGCTGATCATTAAAGTGTAATAAGGAGAATGGTTCTCCCTCAGTTTAAAAAAAATAATTCTGGAGGAAACCCTGGTGTTACATTAACATACTGGACACACATTCAGCCTGTTGTTTCCTGTGGTATTGTACAGTTAAACAACTTGCCTTTCCAGATTAAGTCCAGTGTGACTTTTATTTTTCCTCTTCATGACACATTTTATGACTGATGCAAGTTAAAGGTCCCATATTATGCAAAATTCCCTTTTTAATGGTTTTGGAACAGTCATACTGGTCCCCCCGCATGTGTAGGAGACCCGTAAGTGTGAAACTCTTTCAGGCGCTCTCTCTCCCCCCTGCTCCACCTCTAGGGAAGTAAGCGCTGAAATGAGCTTGTTTGAAAGCGTGTACGTTATGACGTCATAAGGGACAATAACCACTCCCCACAGAGCGATGGACCCGTCTACCGGCTCTCAAAGCCCGCCCTCTAAAAATCACCTAGCGCCCAGTGTTTTTCCCTCTTCGGCAACCCTCGTTAGCGGACATGGCTAAGCGACAGAAGCACTGTTCTGTTTGTGGCTGCATAAATGAACACGAAAACGTTTTTTTACTTCCATCCACTGAACCCACGAGGACTGAGTGGATTAATTTTATTTTTGGAGGAAATGTACCCGGAAAACTTCCAAAGGTTTTGCATGTCTGTGGCCAGCATTTCAAAGAGGACTGTTTCCACAACATGGGGCCATGGAAAGCAGGCTTCGCCAACCGTTTGAAGCTGAAGCCAGGTTCAATACCAACTGTCCGTGACACAGCTGGAGAGGTAAGAGCTGGCAGTTATTTTATCGTTTCGGCCTTATTAGTCTGATAGCTTGAAAATATATTAACCTGTCAATCACCTCATGACGGGCGATGCGATGGGCGGAGCCAACAGCTGAGCTGCTCCACCAGGGTTCCGCCCACCATAAACGGCACATTTCTGAAGCTGCTAAAAAGAGGGAGGTGAAGAGAAGCCGCTGCACTCAAACTGAGGGTCGATTTGTCCATACCATGGCGGAAATATTTCATTTAGATATTAATGAATGGTCTCAGATTGGGAATAAAGTGTATAATATGGGACCTTTAAACTCCAGAGCGAGTCTGGAAAATATGGTATATCTTTTACAAAAATTCACTTTGCATCATCTCTGGGTTTACCTGACTGTTGACCATGTATGACGTTCATGTTCTGCATGCATTTGCAGACATGCCTTTCATTGTTACCATAAATGTTTCAGTGTTGACAATATGTACTGTTTGCAACAGCAGGTTAACACAGCACATTTCTACTACCATAATGTGCAACAATAGCATTGTTACAGGGCTCCACGCTCTTCACTGAAGTTTCCCTGGCATATCTAAACATGTACAATAAGTCCACATTCACATACCTGTGCTTGGTTTGCCGGTTTTATTGCTTTCTGTGGTGTTCTTTTTGGACGGTCGGTCAGCTGTCACAGGCTCATTATCAGCAGGCTTGCTCTCCTCTTGAAGTTGCATTTCTTCTTTTAGCCTCTTCTTTTTCATTTTTAATTTCTTTTTACATATTGTCAAATCTCCCCTATCATTACTAATGTCTGCAGTCGTTATTTCAGGATTCCTGTGGGGGGGGGGTGGGGGGGGGGCATTGGATAAAAGTAGAGGTTTAAAAAGCCATGAAGCTAATGCAACTGCTTAGCCTGCACTTTCCTAAGCAAATAAAATATTCATTGAAAAGAATACCTGATGTACACTGCTTTATGAAGAGTCATATATATATAAAAACACAGTAAAGAAAGCACTTCTTTCACACACTGCAGTCGGTATTTAGCACAAGTTTGCTTCAAGCTTTAGTAGGTGAACAAACAGCTACTCCAGATAACTCAAATAAAAAGACCACATGAAAACAGAATTATAAACTTCTGCCTACTTTTCTGGTACAGAGCATGCAGATGTTTCCTGTGGAGCTTTCTCTAGATGAATCATCTTTTTCTTCTTTTTCTTCTTCTTCCTTTTTTTCTTTGCAGAGTCCTTCTCCTGTTCTTTCTGATTTGATTCGCACTGCGTTGGGCTCGTGGCAGATAACTGAGGCTTTTGCTTCGACAGTTCGGCATCTAAATGAGATGTTAGGTTCCATAAGCCACCCTGACACCAATCCTCCTCCTGACTTGATGTGTCTAAATGTGATGGGACGCAATCCCTCTCTTTCATTTTCTCTCCATCTTCACTCTCCCTCTTTCGTTTTTTCTTTTTCTTCTTGCGCTTCTTCTCACTTGCCGACTCCATGGCGCTGGACTGTGTGAAGGGAGCCGAGGGTGTAACTGACTCTGTGTCGCCTTCCACCTCAGAATGCCGTCGCTTCTTTTTCTTCTTCTTCTTCTGACCGACTTTTTCAGGTGAAGAGCCTAAGTCTGGCTCTTGAGTCGCAGAGCTGAAGGTATGGAAGGTCTTGGGACTCTTTGGGCCTGGGCTGTGAAGCCCGTTGGTTTTATGAGAAAGGCTGGCATTTGGTTTTTGCAGTGTGGAGAGAAGGGACTGTTTCTGTGGAGATTGCTGTAGGAAGTGGATAGAAGGTGATGACTGAGCTTTAGTTGAATGGAATGGGCTGAATCTGGAGAGAAAGCAAGAAAAGATTAAGAGTGATAGAAAAAAAACAAACAAAAAAAAAAAAAAAAATCAAGCTTATGCTTCATACCTGCAAGTGGGAGTGGGCGTAGCAACAGTGAGAGGATTAAACTGATTTTGATGCATGGGGTCACTGAACAGCTGGTGTGGCGAATGGGGCAGAACATCAATGTTGCTCGGACTCCGGCTGCGAGCCTGCAGTTATCGACATAAATAAAAACTTGGTGGTCTAAAGAAAATAGCCATGAATGAGACAAAAATAAGGAAAGTCACATGAGGAAAAGGGGACATTTGAGGGGATTGCAGGAAAAGATGGAGGGAGTAAAATAAAGAGGAAAGGGTATGGCAGAGAAGAATTAGAAATGGTTAGAAAAAAAGAGAAACAAAAGAAAAGGAAGACAAGTGCTAACGTGGTTGATTAGACGGGTACACTGGAGAAATAACGCATCACAAAGCAGAAAAACTAGCTGAAATTGAAGTTTACTTGCTGTCATAAAACTACACACTAAAATCTGGGGTTGCAAAGAGGAGTGACACAATTGGAATCCAAATTATCACGAGCTTTCACAAAAACAGGAAGTGGTCTGTCTACTGTGGGGAGAAGTTTACCTTCTTGGCTGACAGGGCTAGTTTCTTGGCAGGTGGAGGTGACATGGTGCTGGTGGTTTCAGAAGTGATGTTGTTGATGGCGGGTGGTTTTATCTTTGCCGTCTTCTGCTCCTCTGTGCTCTGAGAGCGCTCCACGCTCCTGGCTGGAGAAGCCAGGACACTGGAGCCTTTCCGAGGAGTGGAGGGAGTTTCTCCTACTGGAGCACTCTTGGGACCAACAGAGTCCTGTACAAAAGATTTTGGGCTGTGAATACGCTTTGTGCTTCTACAGAACTGAAAATGGCTGTTATACACCTGCTTAAATCCCATGGGAAAAAAACAAAAAACAAACAAACAAAAAAAAAAAAAAAAAAACAAACCCAGAGGTAAAATAAGCAGAACAAGTTTAAAGTCCAGATGCCAACCTACTGGACTAAACATTCAGGCCAAAACTATTGTAGATGCTGCAGCATTTTAGGTAAATATCCCACATTAAAAAATAAAAATACCTCTTTACGTTTACCCGCCATAGAAGACATACTTAAACAATATTGTTATATACAAAGTCAAAGCATAAAAACTAAACTCACACATTTGGTAAGTCTGAATGCATTTTTTTTCCTGCTGAAAGATAAACATGGTAAGATTTCAGCTTTTGATATTTAACACTGTACATCAGATAGAATTCCACTTTAGATTTTACATGTACTTTACTTTAAAAAATCCACAGCCTTAGAAAATACTCCTCAGTACCAGTGTCCCATATAATAAATTACCTTTATATTAATGTTAATATAATTTAATACTTTGATAAACAGTGTTCTGGCTATAAAATTTGTGAGGTTAGCTAAAAGCTTTAGGATTTATATTCCACTTGACTTTGAGTTTCAGCACATTTTTGAGACAGCAGATGCCCGAGTTGTCTTGATTAAAATAAATTAAGTTGTGTTTTTTTATGGCGTCTGTACCTTTGAGTCTGTGGTGTCAGCAGAGGACGAGTCAGACAAAGACTTATATGAGGTAGAAGGTGCCATGCCTCTGCCCTCGCCACTTTGTTTTTTATCCCCCTCCGTCCTGCTGACCCCGTTATTGGAAGGGGTCGGCGTGGTGCTGCGAGGCTGCACCTGGCTCTGGGGTGAGGGCTTCTTCACCTTCTTGAAAGGTTCCTCGATAACCGTGGGTCCACCCAGCAGCTTGGATGAACCATTGGAGGATGATGTCCAGTTGCAAAGTCTGGGCTGTGGTTGAGTGCTCACACCGTTCCTGGAAACGGGTAAACCCAAACCACCGTCCATAGACTGGATCTTGCGCAGCTGTGCAGGCTCAAGTTTCTGTCAATCAGAGTTGAGTTTGACTAGAAATACAACAACTGATCAAAAGGTGCAGAAATAAACAGTTTCACAATTTCAAACAATGTTTTAAGCTTGAATCTAAGCTCTTCTTCTACCTTTGTGACCTGCGGGGAGGAGAGAGGTCCATTCAGGTTGGCCCTCTTTATCTGCTCTGATGAAGCACTATTCTTCCCAGAATGCAACATCCCCTGCTTGGTGGTTTGCCCATCTGCATTCTTCTTTGTCTCTGGGATCCTTGATCATGTAATTGAAACCACTTTAATAATAAATCCAGGAGGGAAAGACATCTCTTTTGATCTTTTGCAACAACATCTCACCTCAGGTAGAAAAGCACATAAGCCTGCTGGTTCAAGACCACTTTGATATTACTCGAGTGCACCATCGAATCATTCATTTGGTACCACTGCCCGTTACTCGCCTAGAATGGACAAAGGATGAGAAACATTCAAAGTAAACCCCCAGAAAAAGCATATTAAATGTTAGTAGACATATTAAAATTGCATAATTTTAGTCACCTTTATGTAACAGTAGTAGTGGCCAGCATGGCAGCTGTAGCCAGAATGCACCAGGACAGCATACAGGCCGTACATAACAGGGTCACCGGAGCTCTGAGACATGTAGGGCCGAATGTTCAGGAATTCTGGGTAACCTACATCCTGGAAGAAAAAAATAGATGAGAGAGAGGGAAAGTTAAGAAATGCAGAGGAATGGCATGTCTTTTATAAAACAACCAAGCAGAGAATTCATCTCTGACCTTTGTTATTTTTCCTCCACTGAAGTTGGCAAACCTCTTCAATGAAAGGGTTAGCACGTTAGATGTTCGATGGACGGTGAAACGCTTGGTGGCCGGCACTTTCTTTTTGCACCTGAGGAAAAAAGGATTCAAGATCATCTCACATCTGAATAAATGTTGCTTTTGAAAAATAATCAGTTCTTGGATATTTTCAGAGTAAATAAATTAAACTCACTTGGCGCACATATAGGCATTCTCTCCACTTAAAACATCTGGTTTAACAAACAGCTCCAGGGCTCGCACTATGTTTGCTGCTTGCTGCAAAATGAAAAGAAAAAAACAGAAAATCACCATGATGTTGCTGCACCAAACTCACTCAAAATATCAGTTTTTTTTATCATAAAAATAAATATTGTGCGACATACCCGTATCTCCACAGCAATGTCCAGGTAAGGGTCGTATGTATCTGACACACTTTTACAAATGGAGCACTTCACTGAAAGACGAGATGAAAAAAGATATGTGTGGCTTCTGTGGATGATGCTAAATAGATGCAGCCTGTGCAGCCAAACATGTTTGTCAGAAAAAGCTTGAAGGGGAAATCCTTTCACATTTAATAATCACTCATTTCAGACTTGACTGCCAGTTAAGAGGACAATGTGACACTTCATACAGTAGAGATTATAATTTGCTTCTTAATCCGAACTTGATATCATGAATTGCTTTTGCACACAATTTAGAAGATCATAAACACTAATAAGCAAACAGGCAGTGGGATTTTTTTTAATATGGAGGCATTTGTAGCTGGGAAAAGCCTCAGATAAACAGCACTACCATGGTTAAAGTATATCTCAGAATATTAGACCCAATGAGCCATTTCCTTGACAGTGACATGGCTTGTCTACAGGAGAAATAGGTTAATAATGCAATATAAAAAGAACAAATGTGAGACTTTACACAGTGCTGGAGGCTGACATCTGTATGATAGAGAAAAAAAAAGTTGATACCTCTTGACCTGAGGTAACCTCCAAAGATCTGGTGGACCAGTGTTGTGGCTTGTGTCTGCCTATCGAGCCTAACAAGAGGAAAAAGAAAAAAGGCTGTTAATCACAAAATTATAAGAACAACAAATTCAGTATACACAAAAAAAATAAGACTAACTTGGGGTAGCCGTTGAGACAGGCTTTTTGCATGGCATCGATGGTGTAGCGCAAAAACTCATGGGCATCCTCTTGGCTCCCGAAGCGAAAATGTCTGGCAATTTCTGTGGGAGACAAAAGTGCAAGTTAGATTTTGTTACCAATTCAGTTTGAAAGAAATTAAATGTTTTAGGCCATTTAAGAGTGAGGTTACATCTTTTAAAAACTGAAGACAGCATGTTATTTATTGCTCAGTGGATTATGTTGATTACACTACCCAAACCTTTAGTTATGTAGTATGAAGGCCTGGGGTATCATCACTGATTTCCTAAATCGTTTCAATTTGATTTTGATTAAATCTGTTTTGATTCGATATCCATTCGTTTACAGCTCATTGTGTAACACTTATTTTTCTTGAATATTAAAGACCTTCTCAGATAACTTTTTATCATCATGCATTTCTGAAATACCACAACAATGCAGTGTTATTATGTAACGATGGTAATAAACTCTACAAAGAATACTGGATCCGTTTTAAGCCGTAATACGACATAGATTCAGCTTGTTCAGCTGTGCGTGTTCCCACGACGACCGCTATCTGCGTAACACTGGAACAGGAGAAATGCTCCATCTGCTCCTTACTGGAGAAGATGCTTCCATCTTCAGCTGCCTGACAGAATTTTTTAAACTCTCACATTTTTTGTCCGATTTTCAGCTGGTTGACGTGTTTTGCAACGCGAGCACTCCGTCCACTGATGGAAATGGGGTCACCTGTGTGTGTGCGCTCACTGCCGTAGATAGAGACAGCACCTATGACATGCTGTCATGTAAATCAAATAAAAAAAACAGACTGTTTATTTTTGATAAAAGGACGAAGTGTAAACCTGCTCCAGAGGAAAAGTGACTTTAAATTAGCATAATGGATTAATTTCGAAGTATGTATGTGCGTGGCAACATTTATAACACTAACACATAACACTTCCTGTTGCTGAATGTGGGGGCATCCGCAGTCTTAGTGTTAGCTGCTAACGTGAGCGGTAATACACTGCTAATAGTTTACAGGTGAATGTAATCCACACTGGTGATTGAAAACATCTGAATCTGACATTATCTCGGATTTTTAATGGAAGCGACACAGGCAACCAGTTGTGTGTATATATGCTAAGATCATATGTCAAAATAATAAAATAAATAAATAACTGATCTCAAAGTTTTATGAATCAATATTGGATTAATTAAATTTGAATCGATTCAAATCAATCGATTTTTTAAACCCGGCCCTAGTAGTAAATAATGACCAACAAACTTCCTTCAGAAAAAAATTCTAATCTAATCAAACAGTCTAACCGAGGAGAACTATGTGAAATGCTACATATTACATGCTGGAATATCAGTAAAGTAAAATAAATTAACTTTTATCCAGACAATATATGCCGAAGTTCACAGAGGAGTCTTTAATGGCTACTTAAAGCTGACCTCTAATATCAGTACCCCATCAATCTCAAGCATGCAGCTGAATGATGATCCTTTAAAAAGCTTATGGTCAGTAACATCAGCGACAGTCTTGCATTAGAGCAAATGCAGTCCCTTTGTGATTTCCTAATGGAAAAAGAGACTGTAAGCTGGCAGAATTCTGATGTGGTCATCACCACATTTCCAGCACAGCATCCTTACGCACCAGAGATAACTGAGTCACATCGGTGTGGGAAAAGGAATAAGACACCATGCACTTATAAGCAATTCCAGGCAGTCAGAAGAAGAAGAAGAAGAAGAACAAGAAGAAGAAGAAGAAGAAGAAGAAGAAGACGACATCTCCTTGGAGCACATAAAATCTGTGGGCATTTGATTTATGTGCTGTGCTTTAATTTAGTTTATGAAACCCTGGCTGTGTGGTCCTGGGGCAATTCAACAATCGGCTGCAGTGAGCTCTTTTCATTTAAGGCTATATTTATATTTTTAGGATGTTTTTCTGTGAATAAGATCATAATTTATACAATATGCCTTTAGACAGCTCCACATTTCTAGCTTTGGGTGAAGACATGAGCAGGGTGTAGAAAAGTAAACACAAGAGAGTACTTCTGAGTGCTGGTGAATGAAAAGAGAGGCAGGTAGCTCAAATATTTTTGTGCTAAAGCTGCTCCTCTAAACCCGCAGTCACAAGGAGACAGAGAGGGCATTGGGGAAGGAGGGAGGGAGGAGATGAACGAGGGAGGGAGGACCAGAAAATGAGGCACAAGAAGGTGGAGACATGATTGCAGCAGCATATAAGGAAAGAGTACGCAGGTATGGAGGGAAGGGACCAAGCTGCAACGAGACTAAAGCACAGCGCTTCAAGGTGCAGCTCACACCTCATCCATACTGTGGATAAAAAAAAATATTCATTCACTACCTGCAGTCTCACTGCTCCACTTATGCACTGCAGTTACTGGTGGTTGTTGTCACATGGGAAACAGTGACAAGTGTGGCGTCACTGTGGCGCTCTTTATTCAAACTTCAGGTTCTACTGACTCCTGACGCCATCTGGCTCCAATCTAATGAGTCAAACTGCACAGACAAAATCATGTGGTGCTGAAGGGAGGTGGTCTTACTTTTGAGGTCTCTGATGAAGGAGACAGGCTTAATGGCGTTGCCTGTGTTGGCAAAGGCTTGGATGATGTGGTTCTGCATTACACAGATCATGCAAAAACCTGACTGGTGACCTGAAACACAAACAAGAGGGAGGACGGAAGCATAATGTTTCTATCAGTACTCTTTCTTTTCCTAAGTGAATTTTAAACTACTGCACAGGAAAAACTACAGCTGGGGCTGCATTGTATTAGGAAAACATGTGATATGTATTTTTGTTAAATACTGCAATGATGATGACTTGCCAAAGGGAAACGGTCATTTCAATATATGATGCAATCTCGGGTATGTAACCAAGGGTTGTATTCCACTTCTGCACATGTGCACAGCAGCAGAACTTCCACTAATTGGAATGCAGCCTTTATTAATACACCTATGCTTTTCCTATTTTGAGTCAAAATCTCTTTGCGATATTGAATTTGCACATATGAATATTGAAATAATCATTTTTCATATATTGTGCAGGCCCACTAACCTAAACATTAACCCATGAGTGGTCACTGTAACAATCAGCTGTTTTCACTAATACAGAAGTAACATAGAGGACAGCCAAATATTCAAAATCAATAATTTCCAACTGATCTCTCTGTTCCTAAACATTTCCTTACCGTTAGTGGAAAGCATCACTGAGTTAGGGAAAAGTTGAAAGGGGCATTAAGTTCAGCTGTGCTACAAAGACAATCCGACTGCTATTATAGTTAGGCTGTAATTTGGGTTTGCAGTAATTAAACCGTAGCAGTTCCAAACAAAGACAACAAACAGTGTTGTCAAAAAAAAAAACTAAAAAAAAACACGATTCTCAGATACTAAATCGATTTTAAAATTTAGTATATAATTAGATATAGTTAGATATTAATTTGCATGTGTATCTATATTTAAATGCCACTTTGAAATCTGCACTTGTTTACTCTTCTCAGTCAAACTTCTCAGTTGCAGTCAAATATTAATGCCTTTTAATGTAGACTTTAGACAAAAACATTAGAAAAGCTAATCTTTTAAAATATTTTTAATTAATTTAGTTTTAAAAAGTAGATAGTCTTAACTTGTTTGTTTTATTGTTAACTTGATCTCATCTCAAGTACTGTGAAGTAAAGGACTGTAATTAAATAAGGACACTAACTAGTGGTTGAAGTGGCTTTTTTTAGTTTAGTTTTTTTTTTTGCACCACAGTGAGCAAACAGTCCGACAACACTATTAAGACTGTATGAAGACTCTGCACAAACTAATACAGCTTTAAAATAATGCATTTATTAAGCTGTTAATGTTTTTTTTTTTCCTGATATTTATTCATATATTTTTGCTGCATCATTTGGATTGTGTTGTTATTTTTATGGAGTTCTGACTTTGATTAAAATAATAAATAAATTGTTCTCAATTTTCCCATCATATATAGATGTGTGAACTAAATTTGTTTGATCTTTCTTTTTCTAGGATGTTTCTGAGCAGCGACAACTACACTGTATGCTGAAAATCCACTGCTGAACTTATTTCTTTCAAACAGGTACATAAACCTAACACTTACTAAGCGAATATTAACATCATAATTAATTTATATTCTCATGAAAAAAATAAGCATCACTATAAATAACAAATTAATCACTTGTCTTTGATGTGTCTCATTCATACTGGAATAAAAAAAAAATCTAAAATCAGACTGATGTCATAAAAAAAAAAAAGAGAAAGTTATTGAAAAAACAGCTGTTTGGTCCTTATCTACACACGGGCCCTTTAAGAGTTATTTTCTAAGCTGTGCATGTTGTGTTCAGAAGAATGCATGTAAATGGTAAATGATAGTAAATCTGGAAACAACATTCAAGTGCACGAGTTAAGTACTCACAGGCACGACTGTGCTCCTTTGAGAGTAAGTAGTTGGCAAGTGGAGGGGTGTAGGTGAGACACTGCACGGTGGAGTTGAGGAAACAGGTGTTGCCAAGGTTGTGGAGGCCAGCTCCCACCCTGTACACACGCTCCCATTTCAGAGTAAGCTTGTTCCCTGGAAAGAGCATCTTCTGAGGGGCTGGGATCCCATCACTCTGACCTCCAATCACATTTTCTGAGACTGAAGGAGAGGGAACACACAAAGATAGTATCTTAGGACAAAAAGGGAAAACACTGAAAATATCAAACCATGTTAAATGTCTATATTTGAGAGCTTACCTTGCCTCTTTATTTGAGCAGGTTCTGGAGCTTTCTGCCCCATAGCACCCTCAGTTCTGGGATTGAGGATCACATATTTGTTCTTCAGGCTGTCCAGTTGATAGGAGAAACCCTTGCTGGCAGGCTCAAACTCTATTTTTTGCAAAAGGACCTTCTTGGCTGAAGAGGCCAACAGTTTGTTGAGGTCACCCTCATCACTCGTCTCCTTTCGACCAGGCTTTAACGCCTCCTTGAGTTTATCCACTATCGGCATTGTTGGGGCATCACTGCAGAAAGAGACGGTCATTGTAACTTCACAAGCACGTGTCATCTTCTTACATAAACACTCCGCTCAAAAATCACCTTGCAGCGCTTTGACTGTCTTTGTGCTTAACAAGCCCGGAAATAAATAAATCTTTGGTTCAAACAAATCCTAAATTAGTCTCTCAGCTAAAAACATTAAGTGCCTATCAACATGTTTGTCTGGGCGTGCTTCAATAGGAACTTCTCCAGGCTGCATTTCTTGACGTTGCCTCACAAGTGATGAGGACAAAGCGCATCTGAGGAGCCAGCTGAGTCTTGGCAGCTGTCCCCACAGTTATGTAACATAGGGTTGGGGATTGTATAGAATAAGAGAGGATGAGCATTTAGAGTGCATCAAAAGATGCAAGCAGCTGCTGTCAAGTCCCCCTAAACAAAACATTAAAAAAAAAAAGAAACACTTCATGAGTATTTTTTATTTTTGAGTGATACGAGGTATCCAAAAGAAATCCCAGAAGGCATTAGCTGCTTTAAAATAATAAAAACATGTGCACTTTTTGTCTGGTGTTACTTTAAAGACAGAGTGGCTGAGTGAACTAAAAAGACAGTTTGAGAGCAGACACAACGTGTACCTTCCAGAACAAACACTGATCTATCAGAGTAAGTGAATGATTGTTTCTTTTTCCACAAATATAGGTTCAGAGCTGCTGACTGAAACCCGCGGTCATCCTTCATTCATGCTCCCATTTGCTCTATTTACCCATGTAACTAAGATGCTTTAAGTGCAAACCTTTGTATAATAAAAACATGAGATGTAGATGTTTCAGGGCTACAATAAAAGAAGCAAAAGGCACAGATCTCCACGCTAATCAGAGTGGGCAGTGACGTCAGAGAGAGGAAGGGGGGCTGCACATGCATTGTATGCACAAGGACACACTGACCTTCCCATGCTGCTGATACTGATACTACTAAGAACGATGAAGCCCACAGGGATGAAGCTAACTGCAGGGATGCAACTGCTATACCAGGCAGATACATGGACCATAACATGACATTCAATCAGATTATATCGCAATAATTAACCATATATTGAATACACAGCACACTGAAACTTTCCACTGTTTGCTGGTGTTTGTAATGACTCACAGGGATAAGTCATTTCAGTTCATCTCATTAGAGAGTCTGGTTCTTTTTTCTTCATGTATAAAATGAAGACAGTTGTTTCTCAGTAGTGATGTTTATAAATTTAATCAATATTTCCTGAAGCTAACTATTCATATCCACGTTTAAATGCAAGATTACGGTGTGATCAGTAAAACAAAGCAAAATATCAACATAGTGTGTCATATAAAATTACCCACATTGAGTACTGCATAAATTTTCTTTACACAGTCCAGCTAAAGTATTCTCTTATCGAAGTGATGCCTTTAAAATTCAGATATGTAAAAGTTTGATGTGAAGGCTCAGTAACAGGGAATCAAAATAAAACAAGTCACTTATTTTATACTGTGCAGCATAATATTCACATCAGCTATGTAAGCAACTGTCCATTTTTATCTGTACCACTATTAAGAACTTGTTATTTAGAGACCTATGGAGACTAAGGCTGCTGCACTTAAATTTTACTTCACAATTCCTAGTCATACAAATATTTTCATGCCACTTCTTTAGTATAAACTTTTCAACAAATGGTGTACATTTCTTATAAAAAACTGTTTTTCTGTATTTTAGGCTTTTTAAATATATTCTGCACATCTATTAGGCATAAATTCTATCAAATGGTGGAAAATAATGTGGATATGGGACATATTTTTCATCCGGCTGTTAATGCAGGCAAATGAAGGAAACAGATTTTTTAAAAATGGTTATTCCAAATAACTACAATTAATATTAATATGTTATGTTGTTAATTGTGACAGGTCAACTGAGGACAACAGGCTTATAGTTTTTATTGCAATGCTGATTTGGAGGATGTCTTATACATGTGGAGCAGATAGTATGATGAAAAAGGTATGTCACACCACTCACTCAACAAAATTGTCTAACATCTTTTACACAACAGATTGACAGGCCTGTCCATGAAGAGCTTTACAGGCACGTCATAACCCACAAATCAAAAGCAATTCTTATGTAACACATACAAAAACATTGTAGCTTTATAAAATCTCAAGTCATATTGTGTCTAAAAACACAAGAATTTTCTATGGTTCAAGTTAGGATGGATCCAAACATTTATTTTCTTTCTTTATCTTTCTAGCAGTTGTAAGTCATGCCTATGTTGTCAGCATACAGTAACCTGTTTTATAGAAATGTTTGAGTATATCTAGTAAATCTTATTATTGCTAACATTTGATTAAAATAAGAATAGCTAAAGTTAAAAGTGTAACTTAAACAAGTTTTCAAAATGTTTTTGATTGTTATTGTACCAATAACAGAGCAGCTGTCATGCAGGGTGCTTGTCTGCCACCTGGAGCAAACTAGGATTCAGAGTCTGGCACAAAAACACTTTGCTAGGGGCCAAAGATCAAACCACTAAGCCTGAAATTTTTTTCTGCTCTCCTGTATTACATCACAACAATGAGCTTTCCATCTGAGGTAATGTAAACAATAAATGAAATTACAGATTGAGCATATATTTTCCACAAATTATAAATATATTAATTGTAGAATATGGATTAGACCTAGTATGAATTGTTTATTACTATATTATGACAATGGATGAAACACCGAATCTGCAACTATTTTGCTGATAATTTCCAAGAAAACACTTTTTACACTTTCTTATACATTTGGATTTCCTGGCATATAATAAATAATAATATTGAGATTTCTGTCTGAGTTGGACATTGAGAAAAAATCTGATTCTATCCAAATTGTGGTGTGCGTTTTAAAACTTAATTTAGAAAATGACTTGCAAATGTAGAACAGTAAATGAACGTGCAGAGATTTTGGATGTTTCATGTACAGTAGGCCAGACTGTCTAGCTCTAAGGTTGAAGTATAGAAACAGGCCTACAACTGTTTAGAAATTATAATGGCTATTGTCTTATGCAATGTTTACTGAAACAAACCATGCTAGTGTTAAGAGGACTACCTACTTACTATCGAAATAGCAACAGTCTCCTACAAAAAAAGGCTACATCCTTTAGAAGCTTTTAGAAGCACCCCAATGCATTTAAAACTACTCTTTAACCGGAAACTAAAAACGGTGATCTTTATACGCTGTTCTTGAAGCAGCACCGCTGCCGTTATCTTTTCCAGTTAGTTTATTTAGAAAGCTAGCATGCTGCATTGTTTCACTGATTTTTAGTTCGCGTGGTTCATTTAATTTTTCGTCACCCCCTTGGCCGCCTGAGCAGCTGGATTCGAAGACATTACGAAGCAGTCATTAAAGCTTACATGCTAGGTTGCTAACCTTGGTCATAGCATTTTAGACCTGGAATACTTAATTTTTTTAAACGAAAAACAGTCAATTTATATTCACTACAATTCTAAAGTCCTCAATTTTTGACCATTTCTACTGTCGACTGTTTCACAATATGCCTCTAAAGGGTTTACAACAGCATTGACAATTAGCCCGCAAGCTAACTTAACGTGGCGACAGTCTTCTTCAATGCTGCAATGTGGGGTTAGCATATCCGAATACAGGTGGCTTACAATCTCCAACTATCTTATCTCTTTCAGTCTGACGACAGCAGTTTGGACACACACAACCAATATTATTTTTTATGGAAACATGCGTTTATATACCCACCTTGCGTTCGACCAGGCAAAATTATTTTATCAATAGAAAGGTCTGCTCCCTCAGCTGAAGCTATCGAGACTGGTATTTTCGCCCATGCTGCATTATGAGAGGGCGGCAACAGCAATAACAGACAGGTATAGTGGACCAATCACAGAACAGGTCATGCCGTAACAGAAAGATTCAACCAATTGGCGCTTAAAGTGACGTTGCGCTGTCGCCAGAGAACCACACGTGACTTTCAGGCAGCGCTGTTTACCATTGATGCAATCGGTATGATTAATGTTAAACAGTTATTAATGTGGCAACAAAGAAGGCCGATATATGCAAGATTTACATAGCTGAACTGAAACTAAAGTGATTTCTTAAGAATTTTAGTCGCTTTCCTGAGGCGTTTTCAAAATTTCTTCCAAATTCCAAAGTCACTAAAATATCAGCACATTACACCCTTGAATCTATATATTTGTTTCACTATACTGGAATACTAAACATGACGTCAAATAAAGATGAAATTCCGAGATTCAATATATATATATATATATATATATATATATATATATATATATATATATATATATATATATATATTTCAAATCCAACATTTCACAGAACTACACAGTTTGTAAAAGGGTTGCATGTAGTTTCTTTTAATGTTAAAAAATCCTACAATAATTTAAAGCACTAGAATTTGAACCGACTCGTTATTAATCCTTACCCTGAACGTATTATGTTTGATAAACTACTTATCTGTGCACATGGACTGCCTCGTGGATCTGTGAGTGTCGTATGCTATTATTTCCACTAGGGGGCAGCAGTTTGCCACTGTATTGTGATTATAACTTTTCTTCGAAACTGTCTAATACACTCTCTGCTGAATTCAGTCATTTGGATTTTGTAATGACTGGTTCATTCTTGTTTCCAGTATAGATGTGAAAATAATCACACCAAAAAGAAGAGTTGGGCATTTAATAGTCAAGTGTACAGAAATGTTTCTGATGGAGATACATAAAAAAATCTTATCTCCAAAGTCCCATATTAAACCAGCACAAGACATCATACTTGATTACCATTTCAAATTAAGCATTTTTTACACTCAGGTTTTGTGACATTTGTTTGACATTTCAGTGTCTCTTACAATATGTTCTTTACACTATGCTAAAAGATCAGCCAGTGAGACAACTAACAATCCTACAATTTCTCCTTTCCTGCACACATAATGTATGCACTTTGCCAATACTCTTACTATCATTGGTCTTCTCCATATAAAATAACAGTGGTGTCATTTGTCACAAAAATGCACAAAAATGTGGGCTTTTCCATTAATGATGAATCATAAAGCCTTAAATAAAATATACTCCTACACAGCAGTGGTTTTCAAACTTTTTGAGACACAACCCCAAAGATAAGATGCATTGGTGTTCACGATCCCCACCCCAACGTGACAACTTAGTGATTAATTGTGTCATTTATCTAATGGGTCAGCTTGCAGCCATTCTCTAAATTTAAGGCTGGAAAACTGTTAGAATCTTCATGAATAAGGAGGATAAAGTGGTTTTTGGTGGTTCACCACTGGAACAAGGCACCTACAAGCCCCAAATCAGCTTCTTTCGTAAAGATAATGTCAAATTCGGATTTTTAATATGGCAGGTCTACTGACTTTGTTGTTTATGCATAATTTTGTTAGAAAAAAATAATGTGTTAATTTTCAAAGATTTATTTCTTTCATTGATAGTGTAATTTTGACAGCCCTGGTAAAAAAAAATAAAAATAAAAATTCTAAATTCATGACAAATTTAGGCTATACATTTCTTAAAATGATTTGGTGACCCCCTAAAACTATCTCATGACCCCTATGGGGGTCCCGACTCCCAGTTTGAAAATCACTGCACTACAGCATTATAAAGATATAAGCTTAACTATTTTATTTATTTATATATATATATATATATATACACACATATATATACACATATACATATATATACACACATATATATATATATATATATATAAGGAATCCTCTCTTCCAATCTATCATTTTCTGTAAAAGATACTGTTGTCACAATTGTGTTCAAGGTGCATTCTTGTCCTTTTAAGATTATTTGAATAAAGCAATAGCACAGCCAAGTCAATGATGGTGGCAGTTTGTTTTGATGGGGTTTGATTAAGTCATTCAAAAAAGAAAAAAAGAGAGAGGGAGGGATTTCCATATTCTGCACAAAATCTGAAGCTGGCTGAAACAGGCAAGAGGAGGCACTTTTACTTTTGATCAATCTCTCACAGACACAAATGATTGTAAGCTGTGTTACCCATACAGATTCACATAACTTCAATATAAAAAAAAATGGCATTTAATGCATTAAAGACTTATAGTTCACTTTAAATGCTACAGTTGCAGGGGAAAAAAATATAGAAATGCTCACAAATAAATAGCACAGAAAGCTGCGCTGCAGTGATACCATGAAGAGTACTGTGGAAATCTGATGATTATCCATTTTTTCAGGTGGAAAAGTGGTTTAAAAGGAAGTGCTTTGGAGTTAGGGGAAAAAGTTTCAGAAAGTGCTGAGTTCACAAAACTGTTAATTAAAAACATGAGACCTGCAATAACAATAATAAAAAAAAAACAACTTTTCCTCACAAAGGAGTGCCCACACAACAGCTGTTTGAAAAAAAAGAAAAAAATAATGCTTTAAATTTCCATTTCTGTTTTTAATATTTATGTTAAAACATTTCAACTGAAGACGTCTTCAGACTTCTCAACAGTGGTGGAGTTATGGGTCTTCGATGTCCAGGAATTCCTTTTTGGGTGGTTCGCTACCTCTGTACGAGGCACATGAATCATCACTCCTCTTGATACAAGCATAGTGTTTCGCTTGTTCTCCATTTACTTTCTTGTCAATCACCCAGTCTATCCAAAGGCACTCTGCTGGGCCGCTGATCATGCAGGGGATTGAGATGCAGCGAGTAATCTAAAGTTTCAAGACAAAGAGAAGAAAAAAAAAAAAGTTAACCAAACAATACCACTTTGAAAAGTTTTAACTTTACTACGAATTCCAACTCTTAGTACTATTCAAACCAACTTTTCTACCTTGCAATCACAGCCTGTCTCATAGCGCTGAACTAGGTTCTTCTTCTGGGTGTCACTCATGGCCTCCCACGGCTCAATGAAGTTACACAGTGTGACGTACAATGTTCCATCAGTCTCCATCTTGCCTGCAATAGGGTGGAGAAGGAGGACGAAGCAACAAGTTGATGTTAAAGTTGATAACAACACACATTAAGGACTATTATTTGTAATATTTTACAATGAATGGTTTGTAATATGACAAAAGTAGTACCTGTGATAAGGTACTCTTTCTTGCCATCAGTCTCCAGGGTCACTCCACACACTGCAGAGGAGGAAGCGGTGTAGATAGCATCGAAATCCTTAGAGGGACCTTTGAACATCTGATCATTCAAACAAAGAAAAAAAAAACCAGACTTCTGTTCAGATTTATGGTACATGATAGTTTTTAAGCGGTCATGAAATAAATAAATAAGAATTATTTGATACCTTGATCTGTTTGATGTCATATTTGACCAGTTTGATGGGATTTCCATAGATGTCATTGCCAGCATCAACTTCCTGCCCTCCAACAACTTTTGCTCTGATAACTGGAAGTAAAGTTAAAAAATAAATGAACATTGATTGTTTTTGAATACACTGCTATGTTAAAAGCCAAAGTGGATCAGTCTGTATTTGATATGAGTCTTGCCCAGATTTGGCATGCACGAGTTGGCCGCAGCAAATTGCTGTGGCTTGAATCTAAAAAGATTGCATGTGTCAGGTGCTGGGAAGACAGAAGCACATGAGTGTTTCATCAGCTGCAATCAGAGGGAGGAATGTGCGCTGCCTGGTCCCATGTTCCTGGGCCGACACAGGAGGAAGCCAGTCAGCAATCTTTGAAAAAGCTGAACTAGAAATCTCCTGCTTGCCTCCAGGCCTCTCTCTGCCCGGCTGCCGCTCTGTCTGGATAGAGGTGCTGACATGCAAATCGACTCCTTTCTTTCCCATGATGCTTCCCTACTTTTATTTGAGACTCTTGCACTCTGAAGATCCAGCTTAAAAATTCAGAGATACAGTAGAAACCTGTTCCAAGTGTAAAATGTTCAGCTGAATGGGCATCCTCATCAGTAAATAAATTTTTTTTAAAAAGCTGTTTTTTCAGTTTTTTTGTTTTCACAGGAGCACTAAACACCTATGAATTACCAGAACGATGCAAGGTTTACTGTAACTTCATAATGCTGCCAAGCTGAAAAGGTTTTACAGATTAAACTGAGATCTTAAGTGGAAGCCTAGCAACAGAGCTAATACTAACCAGATGTTCCCTCTCAAGTTACACTTCACTCTTTGCTTTCTCACAGTGGCAGCTGCTACCTGTCTTTTACCTTCACTTACCTGCTTCCTTACCCAGACTAACCTTTAGATTGGCTATTTATACAGTTATAAAGCTGCAGCAGTGCAAAGCTGTCCAATTTGATAGCAACATATTGTGTGTACAAGCGAAAGAGTGATGTTTTGCGTTCAGCAAACATGGAAACAGACAGGAGTGGCCGTCACACTGCAGATGTATTACAAACTTCAAATACAGAGAGAGGAAGGCACTTCAAAACCTGCACTGCAGTACTGTCACAGACATTCAAGCTGACAGGGAGAAGCGGTGGAATCATCAAAGCTCCGAAGGATAATCTACACCAGTCCCAGTCAAGAATTTCTAGCTTACAAATCCTTTGCGCTCTCTGATACACACCAAGGTGCTGAGAAACTCTTTAAAGTCTCTGGCTGAGCAGAGGATTAGTGGTAATCCCCTTTTGCTCAAGTTTGCAGAAAAACAGATCGCTTTTAAAGTGGGACAGGTGAAAATATGTAAAAAATAAAAGTATAAACTAACATTGCAACTTGGGGATTGTGTGAGTGAGTAAACAGAACATGGAATCTTTGAGGTCTGAGCTTCATTCAGTTTAGGTTAAGAAAAAAAATAACATAATCTCATATCTATTAACTATATATCCCAGCCATAATTAAAAAAATAGAAAACTGTAATTTAGCTATGCCAATTCCAGTGACATTCTCAGTGTTGTTGCTGATATAAACTTTATGCCTAGTTCTCCCACAATGTTATTTTTTTATTTTTTTAAAATGGAACAGGCTGACAAAGCCCTTTAAAAACCAAGTTTCACAAAACTGAAAACGAAGGGAGCCATTTAATTTTCCAGTTACTCAAATAATAAACACGCTTTGCACGAGCTACTGTGGTCAAGGGAGTGCTTTAAAAAACAAAGAGGAAACAAGGAAAAGCTTGCCATGTAATTGCAGAGCCTGTATATCCTTTCTCCTCTGAGAAACCACAAAGTGGTCAGAGTTTGAATAAGAAAGACTTAAATACAAATTGAAATGGACCCCTCAGCAGAAGCGGATAATCTTGTCAGCATCCTGACATGATGCAAGTTTGTTTGATCCAAAATTAAAAAGCGCAAGCGTGTGTTTGCTCTAAATTTGCCACTAAGGTAATTTTGTAAAAGAAGAAAAGCCCAGGCCACTAACATGATGTTTTAAACAGAAAACTTTGTAAACATTTTACATGTAGAAGAAAGTGAATCATAAAAAGAGCATAACATGACCTCATTCATGATTGTGTGATAGTATTGTCTTTGTAGATGTATTGCATGTTGGTTTCTGCAGAGCAGGAACCTGCTAAAAATGAATTTTTGCTGAGTCAGGCCTGATTGCTTTAGGCTGATTGCCTGCATAAAATAAATAAGTACATAATATTTCTCATTTCTGGATTGCACATGATGGCTAAACTGAATCTGATTCAGCAGATCACTGCAACACATTATTGCCAGTGATGCAGGAGTGTAAAGCAGCTGTTGCACATAGTCAGGCTATCTAAACAGAAGAAAAAAAACAAAACAAAAAACAAATCTGCTTTCAGTGTCAGCTCAGTTAAAACAGCCTGTGGGGCTGTGTTTATCCTGGAAATCAACATTAAGCCCATTTTGCCTTTCAAGGCCTGACATGATTCACTTTCCTTCTTTTGCAAAAGCCAGCACAGACACCCTCTAATCGCTGAAAGTACTGAAGTATAAAGCTAACATATAATGAGGACAGCATATGACTGCATAACATTCCTCTGCCTCAGCCAAGACTCAAGGGATGGATTTTATTTTAAGAGGAAAGACTTTTGCTTCTGTTTTGATAAGAAAAATGGAACTCAAAGAATAGATCTCAACCAAACCTCGTATTTTGTTTATGGTAATGGTGGGAGAAATGAGTCAGACTTCACCAGAAAAAGTCAACTACTGAGAGAAGCTTAGAAAAAACAGTAATCAGCAGAAAGCACGGTCTGCTTCCTTTTTACTTCTGTGCTCTTAGTTTTTTTTTGTTTTTTTTTTTAATAAAACCTCTTTTTTTTTTTTTACTTTATCTTTCCTGCCCAATACAAATGGTTCACCATAAGCACACTGGTTCACCTTTAAGTGACACACCAATGCAATGCTTTTACAATGTGGAAACTCTGCAGTTCTTGGTTCCTCTCCATTTAAAAGATCACATTTGGACAAACTACATAAGATATTGGAGTAATTAATTTTGCATAATTTTCTGTTGACTCTACATACCTACATCTGTGCAAAGTGTCAGGAAATCTGCAAGACAGCTGTTTAAAATTTAGCAATAACTAAATTGAGCATCCACTCAAAAAGGCACTGTCTGATAAAAATATTTTCTTTGCAGTAGCCACTGACTCTACATGTATGTGACTGCAAAAACTGGTGATTTCTTATGGATTTTCAGTTGTAGAAAAGTTGTGCAAGTTCACAAATAACTGACATCTCTGCAACACAGTAACCATGACAACTCGTGACTTGGGTAATGCACTTTTCAAAACTATTTGAGTTGGTGCTTTTAGGTAATTTTTTAAATGATGAGGTAACCCAGATCTTAAAATACAGACTGAAGATGTGAATTAAAAGCAAAGTTTTTAAGAGACAACAACATTATATAAAAAAAAGTAACAAAATGAGCAATAAAAAGGAGTAGCAACTCTCCTGCAAGACACGGCAGAGATCTCCACAGACTCTTACACTGATGAAAAAATAAATAAATAAAAAAAAAAAAAAATCAATAAATCTCTTGGCAAGAAAGACAGAACCCTTTGACTTCTTGGTTATTTGTTAGTAAAAGGGTCTATCCATGGTGCTGAAGTAGAAAGAAGAGGCGTCAGAGTCATGTTTGGACCTGACCTTACAGACTTTGAAATTAATCAGTCAGGAAGTTCAGAAGACTACCAGCCCCTTGGCTTAGTCATGGCTCTGCACAGTCTGCTTTGGGAAATAGCTCAAAAGGTGTCAAAAACAAGGCCATGTGGGCATCACTCTTTCACTTTGTGTCATTTTACCTTTTTAGCAATGCCAGCTTTAACTACTGAAAACACTGCCAAGTTTCTCCCTGTTATCAAAGACACGAGCAGATTTTCCACCACAGAAAACATCTTAAAAATATTAAGAAACTCCAAAATGTTTCCCATACTGAGGAAAAAAGCACAAAATAACATGTTGGTGAGCTAATTTATTTTCATATAATGGTTTAGAAATGTTTAAGTTATTTGCTATCTGCTACCATGCAATGCCAATGAAAATAAATAAATTAAATAAATGAAAACAAAACATTAAAATTTGGTCCATTCTCCAACAGAAGAACAAAGTTTTGTAATCCTTCCAAGTAAATTTATTCCATGGCAAAGAAAAATCTTTGAATAAGCCACCTTTTGTATAAATGCCACACACCCATGCAACTCATAAGCAAGGGGGGGAAAAAAAGATCCTGAGAAAACCTCAATTTAATAACAAGCTGGTCACTGTTGACTCTTGTTAGCTTAAGGTCTAAAAAAACGGCAAAATATTCTAGCAACTTTGAGAAGATCTAACTTAAATTGCCATGCATACAACATGTGCTTCAAAACATCCTGACCACTCAGTTAATGTTGAGGGGAGCTAGTTACTTTGCATAGCACCCCACTGAGAAATATTACAAGTATTATATAGTGTTCTTATTAAAAATTATACATAAGTAGGGCAATGAAAAAAACTAAACTACCCACTCATCTCCTGAACAGTAACGTGACAGTGAAAGTCAAACCTATAAATGGAGAGTTACAGTATTTTAGTACATGCAGCTCACATGCTGTCTATTAAGCTTCACGAGTTTCAACAGATGATTAAAAGGGAGGTGGAGAGAAAGAAAATTCCATCTCCTCCTTACAGATGTACAGGAAATAGCTAGTAGTTTTCTGGTTTCTTAGTAAAAAAAAAAAAAGCAAAAAAACACATCATCTATAGATGATAACACTCACTCAACTAAACTAAACTACAGTAGAATCTTTGTTAGTGAATCAACTTACCGACATCTGAGTTGCAAAATGCCTGCTGAGGATGTGTAGGGGAGCAGCTGCAAGCTTCTGCCATTTCTTCCACTCGCCAGAGGAACAAGACGGCCAGAGTGGCCAAACAGCTGTTCATCGTCCAGGTCATCTTTGAAAAGTTTTAGCTAAAAGAGACAGTGCGTGTGTTTGTGAGCGAGTATGTGTGCAGGAGGGAAATGAAAGAAATTGTGCAGTAGAGCAGTTTGTTATGTTATCAAAAGGGGGATCAGAAGCTTTAAATGAAAACGGCTCCGCTGTCAAAGATGCACAAGACACGAGCAACAGATCATTCCTGTAGCAGACTGCACACACTCACCCTGAAATGTGTTTTCCTCCACACTGAGAAGGAGGCGCATTTTATTGCTGCAGATGGCCCCGCCCCCACTGAGCTTAACAGAGTTTTGAGCAGCGATCCGGGGTCAGGGGCTGCCTACATTTCACATATTCCGGAGAACTTCGTCACTGAGTGTCTGACTCACCTATGATGCAAAATGAGCGACTGAATGCCCCCCCTTCCAATAAAGATTTTGTAGACTGGTGAACACCCAGACACTCACGGATCTATTCTTCCTTTTTTATGTAAGAATTGAGCCTTTTGTAAACTGAAATTGACCTATCTGAAATATCCCAAATTTCAGTAAACTACTTACAGAATATCTTTTCTTGTTACAAGGCTAAGTGTCATACTATTTAGGGAAAAATAAACGAATAAATAAATAAACTGGATCCAAATGAATGAATGAATAAACTGGATATGTGCTATATGACACACCTTAGCAAAAGAAATTGAGAACTTTATTATTATACCTTTAAAGTCACTAATGATATTTATTCCCCTTTGGCTCTGAGGGATAGCATCTCCTTATTACAACATCTTTTTTACATAAAAATCTGTAGTTGCTTTGCAAGTTTTAACATTTATGCTAAACTTAAATCATCATTTCTAATACAGATCATGCCACCTCGTACTCATCCCTCTCTGTATAGATATTCATGTCTCAGTGAGAGTTTACATGAACAGTCACTTTCAGTAAAAACTGAAACACTGAGAAAGTATGTAGGAGTAATGTTAGAGAAAATAGGAGTGACATCATGCCTTCACACCTAATGGATTCAGTCTGTCAACAATTTACTCTGTATGAACTCTCCAAAATTCCATTACTCTGTGAAAGCAGTTTTACTGTACAGTTAAATTCCTAAGCTCTTTGTCACTCATGCACAGAAGATGGCTCTTTAACAGGAAATTTTACCACCTCAGGAAGCTGAGGATCTCATGAGTTTTGGCTTTGTGGTCTTATGTGTTGATTCTGGCTTAGAGAAGACAGATCACAGGGAGGGCATAGTGTGTTAAGTGATTAGTGCTGATGAATGATAAAAAAAAAAGGACTGAAATGATAAATGGAATTAGCCGCTTCACTCCCTGACATCATATTTGGCCACTGACTGTCAGTCATGTGGACACTCTAAAAATTATTTCCACTCTTTTCCACAGTTAAGCAGTTTTTCCTGGTTTCTTTTCCACATGTCTCTTGCTAGTTGTTTGAGTAAAAACAGATAAAGAGAATGCAAGCGAAGAAGGAAAAAAGTCAAATTTGTGCCTTTTTTTCTGACAGGAAATGTATCCGTTTTTATCTTTGCCTTTAGCTGGGTTGTAAAAGTGGTGCCAGATGGAGAGAAAAAAACAATTTCAGTAGTTCGTTTATTAAGCTGGTATGTCTCGTAAGCAGAGTGCAAGTTACCAGAAACAAAAGGCGTAACAGGCACAAGAACGTAGATGTTGGGCGTGAGACAAATAACGAGTAAGGAAGTGAGACATCCAAGATGAAATTAAGTGGGAATATGTTTCCGTCTCCTTCTGCAGTTTACCAGAGTCGGGAAACAGCAGATGCCTTCTTTTGGGCTTAGCCTGCCGCCCCTTGTTCAAACAGTTAGCTTCCTTTGCACCGAGGTGCTGGCTGAGGTGGTGCTCTGTGATGTGTCCCCAGCTTCTGGGCACATTTTAAATTACCTCAAAGCATGATCATTCTGAGCGATTTCCCACATTGCCACTCTATCTTTAGAACAAATTTTTCCTTTCTAGTTAAGAGCTGGATATCCACATTTGGTTTTAATTTGTTTGGGGGGGGGGGGGGTCTGAAAAGTGCAATGTAAGCAACAGTTCGCCCCCCCCTCCCCCGGCTGAGTTACCAAAAATGCCAAAAAGGTGCTTAAGAGAGGCCTGAACCTCCATCCCCTAAATTACAGACTTGCAAGGCCAGGAATACTCTCCAAAGGAAGTGCCTGGTACAACATAAAAAGAGGGTCTCATTGTGGGAATTGGTGGGTGCTGTGGCAGTGACCCACATCCTCTGACGCCCACCTACCCCCTGTGCCTGGTTGCCTGCACATATTGCATATGACCTGACCACCATGCAACTTTTCAACTATCCATCCCCTGTGGTACACCGAGCCACAGTACAGTGGTATTTCCCAAGATCTTTCCATTCATCAGTGCAACTATTCACATATCACTGGTGAATCAGGATTAACAATCAACTTTAGGGACAATAAGGAGATGGAAAACATATGCTTAAAAACCCTAAAATCAGGGAGGAAAAAAAAACAAAGAACAAAAAAACAACTCTGGAGACTCTGAGGTCAAATGGTTTCAGCTTTCCACAGGGTGGTGTCACAATGTGCCAGTTAGTCACCATTAGTCTGCAGAAAATGCCCACAGAGTTTCCTGACTATCAGAAAATCACAATGGAGTCATTGCTGTTTGAGTAACACATGCTTTTACAAAAACTTTCACTTTGACTTAACCCTAACCCCTGATTTCCACTACAGATAATTATGTTAACAGGGACTTACAGTAATGCTGTGGGCAGACCTTGATATAATTAATAACCTAAACACAATTGGTGTTGTGCAAATGTTAAAACTCATCTGATCATCATCAACACATAGATCGACCTAAATGTGACATGCCCGATATTTAACCCTTGAAGGACTATCGACCCTTATAAAAAAATTACAGACATATTCTTCTACTATATATTTATATTAACAAAGAAAGAAAATACAGGACAATGGTGTTTAATTTCAACCATGGCTCAAAGACCCCCTAATATTTACAAAACAAGATTAAAAACGTATTTTAGGGTGAACATTAATATTTACCATTTACCATGTAATATGCCAGCAACTGGATATCATCAGTGTTATATCACCAGTGTGATAGATATTATCACAATGAATGCATACCACAACTTATTCAGCAAGAAATGCAAGAGGACTTTATTATGAGGAAGTGAGGAAAAGAAAGAAAGATAAACAAGCAATGGGACAAGAGTTAACATCAGACTGTTTTACTGTGAGAATTTGGCTGAAGAAAAATTAATTTTAAATGAAAAAATAATAAAAAAAAAAAAACAAGCTTAGATTGGGCTAAAGTAGGAAGTCAAGGCTGGAAAATTAGATAAAAGTGATATGCAGAAATTCATCGTGAATCTGAATTGGAGATGATGTTGAACTTGGCTGGTGCAGGCCAGTCATTGATGATATGGGCTTACTTTTCAGGAGATCACTTAAACAGTAATTAATTTTCCTCATTTTAGAGGGTGAAGTAGCATTTGGACACTTTTCTCTTTCTATGACTTGAAAGTAGATTTGGTGATGATGAAGAACTTTTTGGTGGTGATAATGCATCTTGCCAAAAAGCATAGGTAAAACATTTCTTCAAAAAAAACAAACAAACAAACAAAAAAAAACATCTTATGGTAACTGAAGTATGCAAAAACTAATTTCCTAACTAATTTAGCAAAGTGTAGTATTAATGTTTGCACTAATCATCATCCCTTAACAAATGGTTTCAGAACTTTTTCCTCCACTTGATATTCATTATATGCATTTTTCTATCTGTTTGTCTGTCTGTATGTCTTCTAAAATATAAACTGGATTAAAATAATTCAAAGTGGCAATTTCCATAATATTTTGTTTATGTTTAATCCAATCAACCAAAAAACATTACAGGAAATTATACAATTAAAGTCTTTATCCTACTCTCTTGGCATTTTCCCTGCAACCTTATTAAACAGTGTTGCATGTCATCTGACCTTCTGTATATAATCAGCACTTCTCTTTTGTTAGGCTGTTTCCACAAACTTGGAAAATGGCAACGATGGTATCACTACTAAAAAAAAGAGCAATTTTGACACCTCAGCAACAAACAACTCCAGGCCCATCTTAAACCTTACCTTTTAAGAAAAATGATAAATATTTATATAGTGCTTTCCTATACCTGAAACGATACCTGAAGCACTTTACATTATACATTCACCCATTCACACACTGACGACGGAAGCTGCCATGCAAGGCGCCCAGGGACACCACGACATGAGCTCGACTGAACCGGAAACTCTCGGACTACAAGACGACCAATCTACCCAATAAGCCAAGCCAGCCCAAAATTATTAAAAAAGCTTTAAATATCTTGGTACTTTATAATTGTTATGTGTTGTAACCGACAGCGACAGAAATTCAGTTTTGGTTCTGCTTGAACTCAAAGCTGCTTTGGGCACTATTGATCATAACATCATATTAGACCAACAGCAAGATTTGGTGGGAATCTTGGTTGGTTTTGAATTGGTTTGAATCCTTCTTGAAAGACAGGGACTATTTCATATTAATTGGTAACTAGATTTACTCAAACAAAGATAAGATGTGGAGTTCCCTAAAGCTCCATTTTGTTCAGCTTGTACATGCTCTGGTGAATTATGAAAACAAACAAAGTATCTCATCATAATTATGCTGATGACACTTGGCTCTATATTACTGCCTCAGCAGGGACTCTGGTCCCATAGAAAGCTTCAAGTGTGTGCCTCAATCAAATCAATACCTAGATGTGCCAAAATTTTCTTCAACTAAATTAAGATAAATCTGAAATCATTGTGTTTGATACCAAAGTTGAGAGCCCAAGATGACAGCTAAGCTTCAGTAAGCAATGTTAAAAACAATGGATAACCAGAAATCTTTGTGTCATTTTGGACTAAATTTTAACAGCCACATTAAAATATCAATCAAATCGGCCTTTTACCACCTGAAGAATATATCTAGAATAAAGGAACTGATGGCTCAGCTTGATTAAAAAAAATCTTGCACATGCATTTGTTTTTTAGTTATCTTGTCTATTAATTATTTTAAACTGTATTTTTTTCTCTTGTCTGTTTAGTTTGATCATACAGCATATTGTCTGTCCCTGTGAAATGGGCTATGTAAATAAATTGGCCTAGTCTTGCCTATGCTTTTCAACTTGTTGCTAATTTCTCTGTCTGCTAGAAAGGTATGTAGTACAATTTTTCTTGTCTTTCCATTGCTAAAAGTAATCTGTTTCACAAGATACATTGTAATGTGGTTGTTGAAGTGAAAAATTCTAACTGATGCAACTTTTTGAAGGTATTTTGCCATGTTCCTTGCTCAATTTGTTGGATTTTCTTTCTCACTTATATGTCTAACTGTTCTATATAATGTCTACAAGATGACACATGATAATTAAACAGTTTATTGTCTCTTTGAAGAAATTTGTTTGGACAGCACCAAAAATGTAATTTTTCTCAGGCTTGCCAACTCTATTCTAGTGCATTATTTGTTGTAGCAATGTGCTTGTATTGTTTCGGCCTTGATGATAACTTGGGAAATTTTGGAACTCAAAGGATGAATTATTCTTAAAAGCCACACAATGAAATTTCAAAATTCTGAGGTAAACAAATAACATGTTTCATGACTTGTGGAAAAAACATTTTTGGTGAAATGACACAAGACAGAGCATGCAGCCAACAATTATGTCTAAGCCTGTGATGAAATTTCAGATTTTTTCCTCCTAGTGAAATACATAAGCCTGCCATACTTGTGAATGATTCATACTAAAGCACAAATCCAACAGTCTTTTCCCTTTCTCTGACTGAGCCACTTCCATGAGTTTCTCTGGGAAAGTTGAAGATTCATGTGGAGTCATTTATAAATATACGCACTGATCACGCAATGCACCTCTTGCTTTGGTGCAGTTGCAGACAGACACTGAGTCAGTGCATGCTACAAATGAATCCACCTGTCCAGGCATGTAGGCCTGCATGTTATCAAAGCGTGAGTGTGTGCAAGGCAGAAGTAAAGAGTGCTGAAGACAGTCTGATGTGTGGCAATAGTGTGATCACTGAAATGATTCTGTGATTCATAAAGAGGAAATTGTGATCATCCTTAGTCAACTCAAATTTGTCCACACTCAATATCTTCTCTGAAAGTAAGATACAACTTGCATGCATTAAGTTTCAGATAAAGTGCAATGATAAATTTGACATTTTAACTTGTCTCTTGAAAATGTCAGCCTGTATAGTTCCTCTCTAGTTTGGCTAGGCTATACACGTTGCAAATGCAAAACTGTTACACAAGGCTATAAACTCAAAAAATTGTTTTGTACAGATTAAAATGATAGGAGTCCTTCTTTGGGCCCTGTGGATAAACTTTCCAATTAGCAAACACGATTAACCTTTTTCCAATCATGCTGAAGCTAGCTGGTCAACTTGTTAGCTAGCTAGCTTTGGCTAGTAGTGTAGCCAAAGCTAGCTAGTAGTAGCTAGTAGTGTAGCCAAAGCTAGCTAGTAGTAGTTAGTAGATTTTATGTAGCTCATATCTGGATAAATAAGTAAATAAATAACAAGTGCCACATCCTTTTAAAAATCATTTTATTTGTTTTCTTTATATGCAGGAAAGGAGTCTACAGATATTCATTAAGACAGATAACATTTTCCACAATTTATAAGAATCATTAAAACAAATCACTTAAATGGAATATAGCTGTAATATTTGATTGCAATCTATTGAAGAAAAAATTGACAATTTGTGTTCTTTTCCATTTTATGATACAATGTTTGACTCAGTATATCTTTCCCCTGCTTCATTTGCCAGTACTGTTTCATTGTGGGTATCTTCAGTTGTTCATCAGCGCTGCATGTGTGACGCTGTGTGACAAGAAGCACAAATTAACTGTGTGTGTATATTACATTACATTGACTCAATAGATGCTTTTATCCAAAGTGACAAGTCAGCAGTAGAGAGAGGTACAGAGCGGTTATTGTACTGAATGAGTGTGCAACCGGGTTTTAGTTCAGAGGAGTTTAGGTATTTGTTGGCAGTGATCATAACGACAGAGCACTGCAGAGCTCAGCTCCATCAGAGTAAAAAAAAAAATGTCTGTAAATCCAAACATGCTCATGTAGTCATTAGTTTTGCTCATAGTAGCCTATGAAATCCATGTGCACAAATATCTGTAATTTATGTAGCAAAATGTGGTGCTGGACTTTTAAACCACTTAATGGAATAAGGAAGTGTGTTGGTGAGAGTTGGCTCTCTGATCAATCAATGCTATGCAGTGTTTGGAACCATAGCAGAGGTAGTACAAAAAAAAGATAGTATTGGTTTCATACAATGGAAAACAAACAAAGAAAAAGCAAGCCATATGATGCCATGTAATGGAAAAGTACCTGATTATGCTGTTTTGTGATTATTTTCTTTCATGTTGGATCAGATGTACTCTGGCCTCACTACAAATATGTATTTGTAGTTATCATCAGGACAGGGGTAGGCAAAGGCCTGGGTACCATTTGTAGAGACATAGGCTAGGTTGTCTTTGAAACCCTGAACCTGACAGATGTATCTGTTTTGGCACATCAGCAAGAGGCGATTACGAAAGAGGATGTTGCTCTGTGGAGTGTAGTAACTTCTCTGATCCAGCCTTGCTGCAGGAACGGACTCACACCTCAGACCTTTCCTTGAACATGCATTCATAGTGCTGAGGATTTCCGCCTCCCAAGTGGTCGTGTTTCCCTGGAAGATCAAGCTGTTATGAACAGGAGTTACAAATGAGTTGGATCTAATGTACGGTGACTCAGTGGCATAATAGTAGCCATAGCCATAATCATATCGACGCCTGTTGTATGAAGAGTATTGATGAACTGGTTGTCCTTGATCTGATGACATTTTTCTTGGGAAGTCAAGCTCAATGCTCCAAGGTGTAGCAGTGTAGATCCTGGGTTTGTAGTCAAGATCTTCTTTTTTAAACTTTGGGTTGGTCAAAATATTGTTAAAGAGTAGAACATTGAAGTGAAATGCTTTCAAGACCCTTTCAAGATACATATTCTTATGAGTATTGTAAAGTGGAGAGTTGGACTCTAATTCATAGAGTTTCTCCGCGGGGATCATGGGGAAGCGAATGTGACTTAACAGATCTGCCTGGGTTTCCAAACTGATGGAGCTAGCATTCTCTGTGATCCATTTCTCCACAGTCTGAAGCACAAAGTACTCATCTGGTGCCACCAAATCTGAGCGGGTAAGAAGAGCCCGAAGGAGTTCCACAGAGAGGCTGGTCCACGCTGGAGAGCTGGTCAGTTTTTGGTAGTTCCAAGCAAAGAACTGAATGCAGTTTTCCTCAAGGATTAAGTCCTCAGACTCTACTGCATATTGGTAAAGAGACACCTGGGTGGAAAAGGAGGTGTCTTCTGGGAGGATTTGAGTGAACAGCCGGCCTATGTCCGCCTTCAGCTGCTTGACTCCAAACTTAGAAGCCATTTGATGGAGGCACATTGCAGAGGAGGAGGTCACATCAATCTTATAGGTGTAAAAATACCTGTTAAGAAGCAGATTGACAATATTGGTTAGATTATTTTCAAAAAGAGCCTCTGTATGTGCAGCAAAGCCTTTCACTCTAGTTTCAGCATACCTGATAAAAGAGGTGAAGTGTGATTGGCAGGAAATGCTGAAACTCACAGTGATGTTCGTCATCCCTGAAGAAGCACCGAAGAATGGGAACAGTGAGAGGAACATTTTGTGTGCACAGATCGTTTCCTCAATTATTTCTGGGGTGCCATCTTCATGCTCTTTTCCAGTGGGACTCTGGAGAAAGATTTGGAAGTCACAGCCAATCCCGCTATCAAAGATTTGGCCGAATCCATCAGACAGGCTGATGCTGTGGTCAAGTGAGTGTGTAGAATTGCCTGGAATCACATGAATGTTGAAATACATATTTGACAGAAAAATGGGAATATGCAGTGCTGACATATATATTTTTTACTACATTAAATTTTTATCATGTGTCTTACATAAAGGGACCATTTTACTTCTAAGTTTAAACTTACTTCCTGTTTCACAAATCACTCCAACATCCTCCTTGTGGCTGCAGTCAGTTACCCCCCAGCCTTTGAATTCACATAACACAAGCTGGGTTTCTGTGCCTTTGCAAGCAATGTCATCAAGCCAAATAGGTCCAGGTGCTGAGATAATAAATAAATAAATAAATAAATAAAACAAAGAAAGTGAACAACTGGAGTGGTGGACTTAAGTCACAACCCCACACTGCCATCTGATGGAACTAAAGGGTACCTTGTCCGTAGTCCTTCCCAAAGACAACAGATTTGGCTCCGGGAAAGTTGAGCTGACGACACACAACCTGAGCCTCATTTATGTCCCACTCATCGTCACAGACTGTTCCCCATTTTCCATCATGATAAACCTCCACACGGCCCTCTGAAACACTCTTTGAACCCACCAACCTTATATTACCCTCTTGACGATCATTGATTTTGTCTGTATGAGGAGCAAAGTTCATGACAACAGAGATGTTAATCATTGATTTAACCTAAAGCTCACTCAGAATTTATAATTAATTCTACAATCAGACTACAGCAGATGCAAGTTTATTAATGATTAGCATATTTATAGTATGTATTTCAGTATAAGCATCATTAAATTTGCAAGAAATTTTCAAATGGTTTTCAAATTTTACACACAAATTTTATTTTTGATGACTTACTGAACAAGTTGAACTTCAGTGCGCTTCCAGATACACACAGAAGCAGAAGCCCCAGAGTGTTTAGATTTCGATATGTGAGCATTTTCAACCACCAGTATAGGAATCTGACTCAAAAAATAATGTTAAAATCAAACGCTGCCTGTTGACATTTACTTTGTAAAATAATCTTTTAAGTAATTTTTCCCCAAATATATTAAATATACTACTTTAAAAAAGCTGAATATAAAACTGTATGTTTGCTTTGTTTTTTATTGCTTTTAAAAAAATGTATTTCTTTTTTTAAGCATTCTTGCATTTAATAAAGCCACCTACCGTCTTCCCTCTGGTTTTGAGTTGTGTTGTCCTCAAATGTGCTCCCTACCCTGTGCACGCAAGCCTCACTTGTCCAGTTCAGAAAAGGAGGGGGTCAAATATAACGACAAGCTTCCCTTTTTCCACTTCTCATCTTTCCTTAAGTTTCATTTTTGGAGAAAACAGGACAAATCTCTTGCACAACTGTCTGGTATCTGGAGACAGTGAAGATCAGCTGCTCTATTTGAAACTTAATCCCTCCAAATCACAATACCTTGGTTTCACACAAAATAAGATGTATAATACAAAATCAAAACTAAATACAGAAATATATAAATGGCTCAATAAACAAACTGATATAAATAATACAAAAAAGTTATTTTTCCCACTATGAAACCAATAAAATGTGACATTTATAGTTCTATTGTCATTTTCAACCGTTTTTATATAACTTTGTTTTAATACTCTTGTTTATTTACTTTTCCGTGTCATTTTCTGTTTGTTGCTTTTTAAAATGTCTTTCCTCCTCTATTTTTATGCCTGTATTTATTTCTATAATGTTTTCCTTTTAGATTTTGATCCCCAAAATGATATATTTCTGTATTTTATTCTCATTTGACATTTTATTTTATTTATTCTTAAGACTATTTTTTTATTCAGTCATATTTACGTCCTCATTATTTTCAATTTTGCATTTACTTCCTGTATTTATCTTTTCAAAGTTCATCTCGCTCCTGAGGCTACAAGCAGCAGAGCCAGACAGACTGGACTGCCTGGTCCTCCCTGATGTTTGAGCTTGAGATCTGCTCTCAAGATACACCTTGAAAGACCTTGAAACACCTTATTTACATCATGAGAAAGAATTTAATACAAAACCTCTACAAGGAAACAGAGAAATAAATGTGCTTGAAGAAATATAGGAAGAAAATGCAGGATTGGAAATGATGACGTAAACATGACTGTGAATTTTAAAAAAGTGTCAATAAATGAATAAATAAATAAAATGTGAAAATAAAATATATAAATTAACCATTTCGAGGATATAAAAATTGTAAAAGGAAAATATAGATATAAATACAGGCATCAAAATAAAGAAGGATATAAATGTATAAATTGAAAAGTAATTATTACAAAAAGTATTCATGCAAAATTAAAACATTCAAAATGACAATATCAATAAAAATTCATTTCACGTTTTATAGGCTTCTTAATAATAAAATAATGGAAAAATATTTTTAATACTATTTACTGGCATATCAATTTCTTTCTTCTGTATTTAATTTTTATTTTATTTTTATTTTAGTTTCAGCCCCCCATACTGTTTGATCTTTTTTTTTTGACGTGAAATAAAAGTCAAGCCCCAGAAAAAAAGTAATCATCCTTTTATTGTCAGTTCCTTTCCCCTAAACCACCCCACAAACAACACAAAAATAAAGAGAATCATTGCACACATTGTCCTTCTTCATCAAAACACCCTTCATGTCATGGTGACATAAAAAAAAACAGCGCTGTTGTACAGAGAAGGATGTTCAACATGGACCAAAAAGGGAAGGGGTGGGACAAAAAAATGGCATGAAAATGCATCTTTTACTGGAAAAAATTAATCACAGTATAATAAATCAGTTCTATGTACATTCATTATAAGAAATATTACAGTACTACTGAAGCCCACATTTGGCTTGAAAAGGTGATGTTCCACCATAACACGATGGCACTGCTGAGTCTGACTTGCAGTAAAACTCATAAGTAGCCAATATTTTCCAGTTTCTGTGCTGGGGTTCTTCTGTTTGAACTCAAGATGATCCTTTAAAGGATGGAATTATATGTTTTACAGGAAACAACAAGTGCAGTAGGTTTAATGGTGACTAGATTGTAAACAAATTAGAACCACAGTGCAGTGACCTCAAAAGTAACTCTCTGACTCTGAGACCTCTATATGAACTCCAAGCCCTCATATTTCACATCCCCGATCTTGGTTTCAGGTAAAAGGATGCGCCCATCAAGTGTAAAGGCTGTGATGTATGTTGCGATTATTCCAGCGTCTTCCTCTGACTTGAGCGCCAGAATGATCTGGTCGTCCGTGTTCGGGACAAACTTGAAGGATGAGAAACCATGAGTGGGGAGAGGCGGGCCCACCCGGCTTACATGAATGTCACTAAAATCTGGCGAGCAGCTGAGGACGAGGTTTGTACCGCGACGCTCGTCTGCAGTCTCCTCGTAGCGTTCTTTGCTTTCTCGTCGAGGGAGGAAAAACCAGCGCTGCAGGGTGTCGCTCCAGGCTGCAGACTCATGAATGAAATAACCTGTGGAGATGCAGAGAAGCTGAGTAAGGCTTAAAGCATAGAGAGAGAAGCAGAGGGTGTTGTAAGAAACAATCTGCGTCCTCACCTGGTGTCTCAATCCTTGCAGCAGACTTCATAGCTCTGTACCTGGGAACCCAGTTCTCGTGTTGTACATCCCCTCTGAAGCCTACTACTTTCACCCACTCAGGGTTGTTGTTGACAAACTCCCCCTCAGTGGTGGTCCACTCTTTTCCTAGACCACCAATATATAGGTGTTCATCCTTCACTGCCAGCCACTCAGCTTTGAACCCTATCACGAGAAAGCACATTAAAAATGGACTTTATGGTAAGTCATAGTCCACCACTGTTTTAATTTGCTACTGACAGGTAGGAAAAACAAACCTTTGGCAACGCTCCCATCACCATCAGGCAAGATAACCCAGGGCACAGCCTTATTTTCATTTATATGGTAGACTACCCCCGTTCTGTCATCGACGCTGTAGAGCTTTCCGTTGAACGCCACCAGCTCAGACAGCTCCATCCCTCTGCCTTTCTCCGATAGGTGGCTCTCCAGAACCACCCTGTCCGCATCCCATTCAACTGCCACCCTGTCGCCACTCTGTGACACCAGCAGGTAACCCCGCCTCATGTAGCTGAACCAAGTCAGCTTCTTTTCACTTTGAGAGTTTGTGTCCAGGTCTGCGATGACCCCGATACGGTAGCGCGTGCCATGTGGTGTGCGCTCAGGTGGACTGAGAGGGTAGGTGTCGTTGTAAAGGGAATCGGACTGCTGGGTGTCTCCGTGGCTGGCTCTCCAGCTGTGTGAGATGTAAGAGCGGTAGTGCAGGCCTGAGCTGAAGTTCACGTAAATCAACAGGATCAGAGCCAAGAAGAGCACCACAGCCACAATGGGCCTCCACTTGAGGCGGAAACGAGGGTCGGTGGTGTTGGCCATGGAAGCCAGCATGGGGAGGCCTCCTACAGAGATACGCAGCGGGTTCATAGACTCATCTTGCTCCAGTCGACTGTAGCCTGGGGAGGCAGGCATGGAGGACAGAGGCCTGGCATGACCTACAGAAAACCAGAGAAAGATAGTGAGAAGTGCCGACAGGCCGTCATAAAATGATAAGGGATCATAGTAGCTTGTGCTTAAGGTGTCTCCAACCCAGAGAATTAACTGCTAATGACCCACAACCAGATTCTCTCAGACCTTCTCTAAACCACACACCCTGACTGATCAGAGCTCTTCTAGCAGCATGAGGAGGAAATAATGAAGCTGAATGATCTGCCCTCAGTCATCTGGTGTTAAAAGTGGGTTGTAAAAGTTTTTTCTTTCTTCTAACAGACCAAAGAAAGTCGGGCTAGACAGAGAAGGCAAGTCTACACTTCCACTGGTACACTATGAAGGAAATAGCCCTAAAACCTGTTTTACACGAAAGCTATCCCCTGAAATATTTCCTTCCACAGTTGTACCTTTGCGTGGCTAAAATTCTTTGAAAATTCAGCTGAACAGAAACATTTGGGATTTTCAAAAAAAGCAGATTTGTCCAGCATGACAGCATGAATTACTTACTCTCCAGAATGAGCCTCTCGTTCTACGAAACAGGTTTAGACAAGATGGTGGACAAGAAGAAGGAAAAAAGAAGAAACAAAACCAAGAAAAAAAAAACAAACAAAAAAAAACACTAAAGAAAAGCAAACTAAAACTATCGTTCAATGATAGACATACAAGCAAGCGTATGTGTATCCTAACTAAAAGGAGTAAGAAAGAAGAAGCCTGATTTTAGGTGGGGTGAATGTTACCTGACTAGTATACCTCACTACTCTGGAAGGTGGAGGAGGTGGAGGCTAAGAACAGGTTTAACTGGAAATACACCACCAGCAAGGTTTTCTGTGCTATTGTTACATTTACAGTCCTTTTTATGATAATTACTGCAGCAGTAACACACTAACCTTTTAAGCAAATCTGTCAAACATAAGGATATTTCTAATTATTGGAATCTACTTTTGTCTTGCATTAGATCAGGAATCTTTAATTCCAGTCTTCAAGAGTCTTGCAGGTCTTCCCTGCTCCGAAAGCTTGCTGTTTGAGGCCCTTCAAGGACTTGAGATTGAGATCCATGTACTAGACTTTACTGCATTGCTTTAATGATTAAGTCACTTTCACCTCTAAGAAATTCTAAGTGTTTTAAAGATTTTTTTTTAAATTAAACACATCAGATGAAAACAAATCTAATCTTAAGCAGCAGCTTTAGCTCAGTTATGCACTTTTATTAAAGTTTATGTAAAATTCCATGTGTCAAGCTGCAGCTAGAAAATGATTTAAATACACTGACATTTACTCAAAGACCCAATAAACTAATGTAAGCTTTCAGTTGAGTCAACAAATCGCAACAAAACTCAAACACTGCAGCAGTGGGGTCTGTTAACGCTTAACCTCACGATTCTACTCCGGGATCTAGTACCACACCGTTAACGGCAACCTCTCAGGTTTACTTCAGGAGCTTCACAGTCAACCTAAACATGGTGGATTTTTCCTGAGAGGGGGCTAAGAACTGAATGACTCTTTCATATGAGGGCCTCGAGCCAAAAAATAAAATAAATAAAAAAGGAGTCTACTATGGCCTCAAAATCAGGGCTCACACTCCTAAGAGAACATTTCTGAATTACACTCATTTTTTTTTTTTTTTGCATCACCTTCACACACACACTGAAAAGGATTGTGCCTACCTCTCCGTCTCCTCCTGCCAGAATTCTCAACTTTTGCCATTAAGTCTACCTCACAATATCCCCACAATCAGTCCTGAGCTCCAAACACTCCTTCTGCTCACCAGCTATGTGCATATGAGCAGAACAACCATAACTAGAAACTCTTCGAGTACAATGCTTGTGAACTTTACCTACACTTGGAGGATTATCATCCAGTCCAAAGGGGCAAATGGTGCAGGAGGCCAACCCAGCTCATTGAGCTATCATTAATAAACAGCAACCCAAAGTGGCTGTGAGTTGGGAAAACCTGAACAATAACGCTACCTGCATAATGGCGAGACTGTACATAATGAACAAAAGATAACAGCAAATGCTTAGTCATGACAGTAACATAAATTTTACATAAGAGGGGTGCTGCTGTGATGCAATCAGTACATTGAGTCCTTTAAGTCAACCAAGGCCAGAGTTCAGCCTTTTTATTTTTTTTAAATACATGGAGGAGTAGTTACACAGTAAACCTGATACCTACAGGAGCTGGAAGACGTTTTTACCTTGTCATTGGTTAATTACTGACTAACCCCTCCTTGGCTTTAGTTCAGAGAGGTATTTCATGCAGTCACCTCAAGTTTCAGATAGTGTCCCTTGATAACATTCGACAGTGCAGAGGTGTCAAGTACCAGGCTGTTGGATGATATGAAAAGACAAGCTGATTAAGATTAGACATTATACGTTCATATTGAAGAAAATTATTGCTCCTTGGTCAGTTTAACAAACCAGTGGAAACAATCTTATAGCAAATATTGACTTACAGCCTCAAATTCACACTTATCATATGTCTGGAAATTCTGGTTCATCATTCAGCAGCCCAGCCCGCCCTGCCACATCAAACCAGCTCAGGAAAGAGTCCGAAGCACCAGACCCACATTCATGGTGAACCGACCTGGGCCTTCATTTATGACACTGTGCGTAACAAAGCAGCAGGTGGTGTACGTGGGGAAAAAAGGAAAAAACTGCCAGATTTATAAAAAATTGCACACAAACGTCCCACGCCTGTTTCAGTTCATAAATCAGAATCAACTCTTAAGCTGGCGCACATGAGGGAGCGCCTTGCCACGCACGCCCTTATGGTGGCTATAAAAGTCAGGTTAACACCTTAATAAATATTCATCGATATCATTTCTATGTTGGCTCAGGAGGGGAAAAGAGGAAGGAAGCGGGCTTCGTGGGAATGTGAGACTAAGATCCAGATGGACCACGTTAAAAAACGTAAAAATGTTCTATTGGACGGTGTCAGAAAGGCAGCGGGGCGGCAGCAGGTAACAGATGCTGTCAATGTCATGTCAGAGGGCAAGTCACGCCAAAGGCACCGGGTGATGCCGGCAATTTAGTTCTATATTTTAAATGATAAAATATATATGTACAGACACAACTGAGATCAGGGTCCTTATTAATAACATCCCTGACTTTTTTTTTTGTGAACATGCACTCTTAGGAGTATCATGTGCCTCTTTATTCATTTTTGCAAATATCTTTAATATATAACATGTGATGTGAAAGGTAATATTTGATTTTGCACAAATGTCTCACAGTTCTTAAAGAAAAAAAATGTACCATTGTTTGTTAGTTTCTCCAGATTTTGTGCGTATGGCAGGGTCAGAGTTGGCGTGGAGGAACATTCTCCTGCAAAGTTTTGTTTTTATAAATCCCAAAAGTTAACGATGATTGGTGTACGCCAGTTTTTACACGTACACCAGGTTTATAAATGAGGCCCCTGGAACCTACGTGTCCCAATGAATTGGCTTCCAGTATCCGAGTGAGACCACAAGACACCCCTAGTGGCCCACCTAAAACCAGATTTGCTGATTGGAAAGTTTTTTGTGAGGTTATCTTGCTTTGTGGTTTGATGGCTTTGTCTCAGTGGTGTGTAAATTTTGATAATGTTTTTATCAAGTGTGTCTGATTTATCATCTTCTGATTAGTTTTAGTTTACTGACTAACTTTTTTAGATTTTGTTGTCCTTCTATGTGATTTAGAACCTTTTTAACAATATAATTATCTCTGTTCCTGTCTTTTTGCCCTCCTAACCTTTTAAATTGATGTACAATTGTTATATTATTATCATTATTATTATTATTATTACTACAGGGAGCCTTTGTAAGATCTGGCCAAGAATTATGGAGGATGAGAATTAGCCCTTCTTTTGTCCCTGTCAAATAAAATTTTAAATAAAAAATAAAATAAATAAAATAGGCGTTTGAGAGCAAATGCTGTCTGAACCACTTTGGCGTCCTGATCCTCAGTTTGAAACCACAAGAATCTGCCCATAGCAAATTTGAAAAGATCCAGGATAGCATACAAACTAAGTGGTATTCACAAAAACATTTATATCAACAAGATATTTTTTCATACATGTGTAAGAAAGCAGCTTCTGAGATTTCATGTTTCTAATAAGCCTCCATTTGGGGAGGTGGGCTCCAAAGGTAACAGATGGAAAGCTAGGGAGTGTATGAGGCTTGTAAAATAGTAAAGTAAGTGCTTTAAAAGACAGAACAGGAAACGCCGGTATCCTGCATATCCTTGGGGCCTTATGTGTATCCGAGAGGTTTCCCTCTTCATTTACTTGCCTTTAAGATGTAATCACTAAACCTCTGAGCTCCAACACTTTTGTTTAATCTAAGAAAAGAAGTCTGAAGAGCAGAGTGAATAATAAAGGTAACGATTTAAAGTGTACGTGTTTAAAGGTACACAAGCCTCTATGAGTGAATTCGGATCGTGTTCGTGTCCTGTCAGAGGTTAACACGCAGATGCCTTCACAAATGGCTGCGTTCAGAGGTAACCGGAAAATATTTCTGATCCGAGTGGCTTCGAACTCACCTCGGATGTTAGATCTTCAGCTGGTTACCGTTGTCCGGTAGTGGTTGCAGCTCAGTTGTCATTTTTCATCCTCCATCACTCTTTTCCCTCTCCCTTTGAGATACCCGGACACACGACCATTTCTTCCTGTGTATGCTGATGACGACATCATCGCGTCGTGGCAGCGTGCTGTCATTGCGAAGACATATCAATGCTGCCTTTATTTGCTGTCGGAAATATGAGAACTTATTCGTAGCCTTAACAAATGCAGTTTTTTATTTACCATTTTTGACTAAATTCTAAATACACTCAATGGTATTCATCCAGGGGCTCCAGCGAAATTAACTATTTTATTTTTTTAGTTGTCAACTAGCTTATTTAGGCAAAAGAAAGTGCAAGTAACATGTATAAAATTATTGTATGGCACATATTATTGCTGTTAAGACAAATACTTGCATTTTCTTTGGTTCATGTATTACCCACATTGATACAAGCCATGTTAGTTGTGCTGTCAATTAAACCAGGATTTTTTTTTTATTCAGTAGATGTTGTACAAGTGCTAAATGGTTTTCCTTTTATTTGGCGGATCATTTTACTTGGCATGATGGTTTCAATAACCTAAATGTAATGCTTACAATATGTGAAACACGACTATTAGGCTCCACACTTAAAGCTCCTTCACATGCACAAACACAATTCCAGATCAAATATTTGCCAAAGGAGTCCACACAGAATGTGCGTTTGTCTTCAAATGAGGATATAAATCACGAGCTGACAAAGAGGATTGGAACCGGAACAGCTTTTATTTGGAAAAACCCCAGCTGATACAAGACACAGCATTAGGCACTTGAATGAGGAATTATAAAGCCAAGTCAAACAGTGAAATTTTAGAAATCCAAGAAGGAGGAAAAACAAGAAAAAGTGCTATAGAGGGAAAAAAGTTTGATTGTCATGTGCCTTTGTATTTAATAAGACAATGTAAGATAATAAATATAGATTTATCACAATATCAAAATAATTCTGAAAATAATGTGTAAAAATTTGTGTGAACCTCAAAAAGGGATATTGAACTTTAGAAACAATGAATAGTTCTGGCTACATCAAAAACACCACAACTGCAAAAATTAAACCACAGCTCAAGCAGAATCAAAACATTAATGGCCAAAGAGATATTAACTGTTTTCAGTGCATAAAAGCCTGCTTTAAGTGGTTAATTAAAAAAAAGCAACACAGTAGTTATAACAAAACCCATTAATTAAAAATGGGTTTGCTGTGTGATCAAACATTTGCTGAAGACAGAAAAGTTAGTTCTGAATTTGCTGTAAATTATTAAGAGAAAAAGCCTTTAACCTACTGAACCGTAACATGTACATTAAAAAATAAAGTAAAAAAAATCAGCATATTTTAAACGCTAAAGTGGTTACCCAAAAAAAATGAACTCCTAACCTGTTTTATCATTGCTTTTTATGTTAACAACCTTTAAATCCCACTCAAAGTTTAAACAAAATGGATACTGAAACTCCTACAGAGACAACATTGGCACCGTTATTACCTCTTATGTCAAGACAATCACCGACCATGAAAAAGGGCGCCTGTGGGAAAATTCAAACAACACAGCAAATATCTACCCAACGATGTGATAATGCAGCAAAATAAGAATCAGTGCACCCAAAAATGTACAAAAAACTTCTGTGGGAGAAAAATGGGAGCGCGGAGAATAGCCCAGAATTGTGAAGAAAACTATTGGCACTCGTCTTTATTTAAAAAAACAAAAAAAACAAAAAACAAACAGTTGGATTCACGTGTCTGAATCTCAGTCCTTCAGTAAGATGGTGGCTGGTACTCTCCTGGGCGATCCTGGTTGGAGAAAGGTGACTGCTGATAGCCCATGGGGCCGCTGCTGTTGGCATACTGGGCAGGTGGGTATGGAGTGGTGTGGTCAGTGGCCGGGTCTGTGTAATCCTGGTTAGAGTCACTCACTCCTTGGCAATACCTCCCATACGCAAAGTAGGACAACAAACCCTGTTAAGAAAAGTTTAAGTTACTAAGTGGAGTTATTACACAACTGGTGACACACGGAGGTCATCAGAAGCTCACCCAGCTGAAGACTGAGAAGAAGGAGAAGGTCAAGACAGCCCGTGCAGCATCGCCACTGATACTATCAGTGCCTTTGGTCTTGGACCACTGGTTGGCCAGGACGCAGAAGCAGATGAACCACAGGACTGTCCAAACAGCTGCACAGTTTTGAAAGCAAAAAAGCAAAAGGTGAGGACTAAGATGGCATTTACTTCAGTTTACTTCAGTCAACTGAATCATTTCTCACCTGAGAAAACCAAATCTCCAATGACAATATATTTTCTCTCATTGACATTGCTCATTTTTGGAAAGTAGGCGTCCAGGATTAGGAAAACAACACAAGCCAAGAAAGCCAGGATTCCGATTCCCATCGCAAAGCTGCAAGCACTGTCGTTTTCGTTGAACATGCACTTAGCGTTATCCCCTTTTTCTGTGTTGACATAGCCTTCTGCTGTGATGGACGCAAAGACCACAATGGAAAATAACTGCAGAGAAGGGACACACAGTGTTACGTTCAGGAGTAAGTGGTTAAAACTCTCCAGTTTCAATGAAAACTTTATCCAGCAGTAATGTGTTATAAAAACTATTTCCACCATTTCCCTGTTTTCATGCTTATCTCATTGCTTATTTCACTTCAAATATTCAATTGAACTTTGGTGAATATCTCTAAGCACTGTTGTGGAGGGGTCAAAGTAAGAGAAAACACTGCTCTAATACCAATAGTTGCATCAGGTGACCCCCTCCCCCCATACATATATATATATCTATATATATATATCTATATATATATATATATATATAAGAAAACGTATCAGTAACTGTCTGACTGTGGCTGTCCTACATCCACATTGCACAAGTTAAGACGTTTGAAATTTAAAATAATATAAAATAAACCTTGAGTCTTTTGTGTTTTTTTTTTACTTTATAAAAATACTCTACTATAACGTAGTTACTTCTCTTTTTCTGCGCTATGCTGTATTAAATTTTACCGTAAAGTACCACTAAATTTAACCCCCAACTCTAATGCTGCGTGTTGTCAGACACCTCTGCAAAGACGACAGCAACAGGTGACGCTGGAAAAGTTTCATTTCCTGGTATTTACAAGTAGAGCACACATTTATTTATCCAGAAAACAAAACCATATCTTCTACTCCCCTTTCGGTCCAGTGTTTTAAAAGTGAATTAAAAAGAGTGATTTCCCATCTTTAGGAGGCGTTTGGGTCATGTGGTAGGTGCCCTGCAGTGACTTAGCAGTGGACATGCTAGCTACCACAAGCTAGTGTTAATTATTGTACCTGATATACTTAACTGACATTTCATTTAGAGTTTATAGTTTGTTTCTCACTTAATGTTCCGTCCTAGCAACACATAATGCTAAAAATATTCATCATTAACATGTTTATGTGGACCCTGGCAGCGCACAGCTGTTAAAGAGAAAGTGATGTGACAGTTGCTGGCTAACTGATGCTAGCAGTAAGGTCTCAGTGGAGTGACTCACCCAGCTCAGGCAGCGCAAAATAGTCTGAGGCCTTTTCACAAAGCTCCCTATATCAAAGGCACCGCCGGCAAAAGAGGCACCATAAGCACTGCCCTGCATTTTCACACACTAAAAAGCCTATCTGACACTAAAGACGATTTCTACACTGTTACTGTGACAGTTCGGGAAGTTCCGATTTTTTAAACAACTTCCTGAAAACTTTTCAAAGACCGCCCCTGCTACGATGCGTTCAAGTACACCTCGGAAAAGGATAGTAACTTTACAATCTGTTTTTCGTTTACTGTTGTTCTTTCTTCCTCCTCATTTAGTCGTTATAGCTTTTGGTCTTAATGGTTGTGTCCTGCATAAAACACTCATCTTCAAAATGTAACTGACGATGAATTAATGTAGAAAGAAGAAATACCGTTAACTACATAAAATACTTTGTTAATCCCAGACGTAAATTACAAAAAAGAGAAACTATATGAATCAACAGGATAAATAGATGTCAAACATTCATCACATTGCTTCTGGTGAGGTTCCTCAAAACATGATGTTGTGAACCTTTAAAACAAAACATTTTTTAAATTTTGAAAAACATTTAAAACAAGTATATTATAAAAAAAGTCTCTTTTAAACATACAAAAAGGGTAATATATATATATATATATATATATATGTGTGTGTGTGTGCGTGTGTGTGTGTGTGTGTGTGTATTGTTCAAGATAGTTATGTTAGAGGGAATGAAAGATTTTTTTAGACGTCTTTTTGGGGCAGTGGGACTTTGTAACCTGAATGTAATAACTGAAGGACGATGTAGAGTGGGTGGGATGGGTCCTTGATGATCAGGATGGCGTTCCTGATCACAGAGCTGCGGTACAGTTCAGACAGAGGTGTTTGTTGTGAGTTGATTACTTTATTGGCCTTAATTATTACACAGTTGAGTTTTATGTCTGATGGTAAGGTAGCTGAACAAGGAGGAAACACTAAAGGTGAGTATGGTTTCAGTCACTGATTTGTACACCATAGTTAAAACATCCTTGCTGATACAGAAATCACAGAGTTTCCCCAAGATTTTTGTAGATTGTGTGAACGTGTTGTTTGAAGGACAGGCAAGTGTGATTTTCAGTTCCAATATATTTAAAAACTAAAAAGAGTTGTTTTTACCCCCACAGCACAGCTCCTTGGTCTTGGCAATGTTGAGTTCCAGTGACATGTTAGATAAAGTTTATAAAGATCAAGACCAGACTGCGGACTGTCTGCTGGTACTTAAACACAGCCTGGATGTCATCTTTAAACAGTGGAGTTTAGACTGCACAAGTATTACTTGACTGATAGGTCCTAGATTCCTGTTCACCACATAAAAAAAAAAAAAAAAAAAAAAAAAAGAAAGAACTTCTACGTCTCAGGAAACAGCAAATAAATGGCAACTAAATAAATCTTGGTCATAGCTTTAATGATTGATTAATTTTCTTAACTGCCATGAGCCTTTCCTCTACAGATTCTAACAAGTTTTCAATCAGTTCAAAATGTCCTTCACTGCAATTAACTCCTATTAAGAAGGGTTGTTCACTAATCTTTGAGGCTATTGTTGCCTAGCAAAGTGGCAGAGAAGCTTGATGCATTATGCATTGTCCTGCATAAAGATTAAAGACTTGCAGCAAAATTTCATTGTTTGTGAACATTTCTATCGAAAAAAGCCACCCAGTTGTTGAGCTTATTATCAGTTTATTCTCATTTTAAAACATTCCACGGTCACATTTACCGCTGTCATTCTCCACTAGGTGGAACCATACTCAAAGTGTTGCCACGTGTCCATTACTGAGCCATTATAGGTCAGTTCAATTACAATTAGCTCTTTCAAGAGTGTTGCATTCACCTAAAAAAGCACGTTACAAATTTTAAACTTTTCATTGAAAGTTTAATATCTTTTTTGGCCCAGTTTAACCTGACAAAATCAGTCTTCTTTATAATAAGGGATATTTTAATTTAAAGTTTTAATGACTTAAATCTACACCTTCTCTTATTTCACAAATGCACATCACCTGTAGATGGCTCAATCCATTCTAGATTAAATAAAAAAATGGTAAATATACATGAAAAGGAAATAACCATAGCTTTTCTCAAATCACATTTTTGTGTGATTCCAGTATTCAGATTAACCACAATTCAACTCTTCGTCTCGGACTTGCTGTTGCAGTCTCACATTCTGACCACTAGAGGAAAGCAAACACTTATGACTGCTATTCTACAGAGCCACTAGAAAATAACTGCATTCAGTGCTTGTTTAATTGAAAATATGATTATGATTTTGTTTATTATACATAATTTACACATGTGTATTTGTTTACTGCATAAAATAATGAGAGATGCTTATATTGCACATCATTAGTCATGCACCATTTTTCTGATTGCAAATAAGGCTCAGCTGTGCAAGAGAAAGAGGAAGTATGGGATGGTGTATTTGGAAGACTAACGTCTTTTGATTGTTACTATTTTTAATTTGACTTTTCATTCATGTGCATCTGACTTTTTTATACTTTTTTGTCTGACACATTTTTAATTTGTGATCAAGTTGCTAATGCCCATAACAGCTGTGTGATAAAGACCAAAAATAACGTGTTTTCTGTCCTACAGCTTCACAGGAAATCAAGCAGCCTTCGCTTGCGTCTCTTTTAAGAAGTGGCATTACTCTGTGGGAGGGTAAATAACAGACAGCTTTCACAGCTTTAGTTAGTTTCAGTGTCAGTGATAAGTCACTGTCCTTTGCCCCACAAAAGAGCGAATGAGAGACAATCTGAATCAAGGTGTGTATTTGCTATAGAGCCATGGCGTACAGTGGGAGCTTCAGTATCAACATTTGTGACATGGACTCTGACTATGAGTAAGTTTTTTTTTAATCTTTTTTTGTTAATTGGTTTTATTCTGTGAGTTACACAGAACATTTGAAGGAATGGATTGGCTTTAAAAGAAATCTTATGATTGATTAGAAAACCCTTTTCTGTGCTTCTAGAGAGGCAGATGATGGGAAAGAGCCATTTTAATATATTTAGTAATATTTTGAATCCTTTTGCTTCTAAAGATGGGGAAACTGAAAGCATCTGGGGTTTAAGTAAATCATGTTTTTAGAAAATAGGGGTATTAAAAACAAACATTTAACATACTTTATGCACATGCCATTGCATAAAGGGTGCTTGGTTGAAATGCTTTAGACTTTAGGGTCATTTACTCCTTGCAGGAACACAAGAGAAGATGAGCCAGGTGAGGACTCTTTCAGGCTCTTTACAGAGCCAGCAGTTTGTGTCCAGAGGTATCCCCAAGCCATAGAGATGGATGTATTTGCAGAAAACTCAGGTAAAATTCTGATGTAATACAGCAAAATTTATTTCCTTTAACTGGTTGTTTGAGTAAATTAGCTATTTTTATTGTGATAAGCCAAGAACATTAACAGCTGAATCACAATTATTATAGTTTTTTTGAGACTTTTAACTCTCTCTTGCAGACAGTGAGTCAACTAGTAGCAGTGAAATGTCAGAAATAGTTATCAGAGGGAAACGCAGCTCTCTGCAGAGACAAAACTGGTCAGCTGCTACACTGAAAGTGCTCTCCTCAATGCCAAGTCGCACAGCTGGTGAGTTAAAATCTCTTTGTTCAACAGTATTTTCTTTTTTTGTACACACATGTGAACTTTTACATTTACATCTCCTCATCTATGCAGGGCTACATACTTATGCAGGCATTTCTGTGCGAGCCAGACGCTCACCTCTGCCACCTCCAGCCCAGATCTCCCCCCATGACTCCTGCCATACTTCCAGATTCCAGGCAGAGGTGGAGGAAATGAGTACTGAAGGTGAATCAGAGATGCTAAGCCAAGTAGCACTGCTACATACAGTAAGTTGACGTGATGATGACTTAACTAAGAGCTTATATTTCTGTGTAGGATTTGCTGAAAATGATAAGGAGCACTTAGTGTCAGAACTCCGGGGCCTTTCAATGAATGAGGGCCTACGTAAGCTGAGAGCAATGCCGCTTAGCCTGGCAGACAAGAAGGAAATCAGGTACTGGCAGGAGATTTTGTAGCCCAAATAAAAATCAGTATGATCAGTAAGAAGCATCTTGTGACCTTTCAATGTGCTATCACTTGTACCTCCATTTGACCCCCCCGCAGACATCTTGTCTACAGTTCTGTGTCTGAAAGTTCACGCAACAGAAATTGCCAGTGCAACTGTTACCTCTGCGTATACATTTCAAAGGTGAGTTCAAACAGTTTCTATCCTAAAGGGTGTGAAACTTTTGTTTCTCAGCTTCTTATTGTGTAACATTTACTCTTGTCTCTTGTTCTTCATCTCAGACTTGGAGTCACTGCACATTCAGCTGCTTCCCAGTCCTCAGCTCTGTCAAGCTGTGGTATTCACCCCTGAAGAGGCTGAGCGGACGTTATGGAACTGGAGTACTCTCCTATTTCCTATTTCTCCGCACCCTCCTGTTCTTGAATCTCCTCCTCTTTGTTATCAATGGCCTGTTTCTGATCTTCCCCCAAGCTATTTACCCTCCTCCTCCTCCTCCTCCTCCTTCTCCTGAGTTGCACCTCAACACTTTTACTGGCCTTGAACTTCTCACAGGCAAGGTGAAGTGGCTGTTTGCTAAACCTCGGCAGTATTTACAAGCTTAATTCTACAGCACTAATTTAATTCAGATTTGTCTTCAACTTCTTGTCCTTTGCAGGGTTACTTTTCTCAGAGCTTGATGTTTTATGGTTACTACTCAAATGCCACCATTAAAACCTGTCAGGCTGATCATTTGAAATCAACTGATGGTCAAATCTGCAGCAGTGATGAGTCACAAATGGTGCCGTACAGCATACCTGTAGCCTATTTATCCACCATCGCCATTGCCTTTTTCATTATCTGCATCATCCTGGTGTACAGGTTGGAGAACAAACTCATTAATTGTTCATTCATTTGTCTTTAATACATCAGTTATGTATCTTATTTTTACGGTCATATTGTTCTCTTGCAGCATGTCCAAGTCCTTTGGGCAAAGTTTTCGTGTCCTCAAGTCTAACGAGAATCTGGCTGAAAAGGTTTTCTGCACCTGGGACTTTAAAGTCAGCAAGAAATCTTCTGTCAGACTTCACAGTGAGAAAATCAGCACTCAGCTTAAAGTAAGTAATTACTTTAATAATATGTGATATATTAAAATGGAATTTTTTTTTAAATGTAGAATGTTTTTTAAATGACTGAACTATTTTACAAGTTCACATGTTTGCTCACAGTTTCACACTCAGCCTTCTTTTTTTCTTTTATTCTGTTAACACCTTGTGTTCCCTTTTCTGCATTCTTCTCAGCATGTGCATGTCTGCACATATGACCATTTTCATGTTTAGGAGATTTTTTTCATGTTTAGGAGATTCTTTTTAAAACTGTTCTTTAGAAAATAAAGGAAGAAAAGTGCAGTGCTGCATATCATCAACATGCAGCAATATCAGGGTTATTTAACTGTTCCAACTTCTCAAAGACTTCTCTTTTAACAGGAACAGCTGTCTGAGATGATCAGTGGAGAGGAGGAAAAGAGCTGCATGCAAAGATTCTGCTGCATTATCGTCAATGGGATAGCATGGTTAATATGTCTGACGAGTATCTTACTTGGTGCGACAGGAGTTCACATGCTTTCAGAAGTAAGAGGGGAAACTTCAGAAATTGCCCTGTGACAGAAAAGGATATATTTGACAACCACTGAGTCTTATCTCCTCTACCACAAAATACACTTCCTACCACATTCATTTACTTCTGCTATTTCTTTCCTGCTAAGTGTTTAACATATTTCTTGTCTGCTGTTTTAATTCTTCATAAAGTTTCCCCACAAATGTCTCTTCTGACATACTGACAGTGACCAGAACAAGATAAGTTGTTTTGCTTTTGTTGATCTGATGGATGTTTGCTTGATGAGCATCAGAGTTTTAGTCTCCATCTGGAACAAATATCTGGAAAAATATGGTAAATCCAAACCAGCAGCACTCTGCTTTTTCATAAGGAATCTGATGAAAAGATTTTTACCCCAGCACTCATGTTTAACTCCTTTCAACAAAAATACAATTATCACATTTGTTTGCAGGCTAACAGTAAGTTAAGATTATTTTCTCTTCACTTTGGTTGCCACATGTTAGTTGGTACTTGGCAGGTCTCATGGGTATATTTTCTCTTTTCCTTCACAGGAGACCATCAAACCCAGTTCTGAGGAGTTGAAACTGCCGGTGCTGGGTGCAATGGTGTCGGGGTTCAATGTTTTACTCCCTGGTGTCTTCAACTTGTGTACTTGGATAGAGAGTAGCGACTCACCTGCAACACGCGTGTATGTCTCCATCTTCAGGTAAGAGGCGGTATTAAAATACAATTATGACTTCAACAAATATATATACAGTAATAATCCCATTGGAAATTGATTTTTTAAATTTACGAATATATGAGCATATGAATTAGCATAGTAATTATTTTATAGCTGGTGTGTTCCCAAATTCACAACCAGCCTTGTCAATTAAATAAATTTAATCTATAAAACATATAGAATATTAAAATAATTTACATAGAAATAATACTCTTGTAACCTTCTTTAAAATTTTATTTTAAAGTAAAAAATACCATACTTCAGTAAATTAACATCTTCTTGACTAGACCTATCTTTTTTGCCTCTTGTTTAAAATGACTTACCCAAAATAAATTAAGTACATGTGCACAACTACAAGGGCTATATGTATAATATTAGTCTTGAAAAGAGAGCTAAAACACTACAGAAGTGTCAGAATCAAGATATGTGTAACTATGTCAGAGCAATTTCACCTGGAACACAGATGAAAATTTAATGATCTCCTCCTAAAAAAAAAAAAAAAAAAAAAAAAGAGAATAGCAGCTTAGTTAATCTAGGTATAAGTCAAGTAATGTCTCATGACTAACTGTGCAAAAGTAGAAGCTAAAAAGTAAATGAGCAGTGAACCCCAAGATAGTATATCATATGAACAGTGACTTCACTATAAACCCCCTTAACAATCAGGACCTTCAGGAATAATTTGAAACAAAGACAGTTAAAAGAGAACACATTAGAAATGTTTGTTTATTTATTTTTTTTCTTACTCTTTGTCTGCTAGCTTGCAAAGTTTTTGTCCCACACTGACAAGACAGACATGTTTTGTAATTGACAGAGTCTCCAACCTGTTTTTGGTAATGGAAATGTTTTGTGTTTGACTTAAATTTCTTAGGAATCTGTTGTTGAAGGTCAGTCTTATTGGAGTGCTGTGTTACCGCTGGCTGGGGAGAATTGCAGAGCAACAAGAAAATTCACATTTTCAGGTGACATTTATGAAACCTTCATGTCTGTTTAGTCTAGTTTTGTGTGCTATTTAACAGTGCATGTGACACAAATAATAACCCACTTTTTGTTTATTTCATTTGTTTGTGATCATATATTTTATTAATATTTTCTTCACAACAAAGAACAATGGCATTAATAATTATAACATAAACTGTAAACCCCCCACCCAACCTAACCTACCCCTCGGACCTTGGGCAATTAATCATAAACAATTAATCATAATTATGAATAAAGAAAACAAGACATATTGATTGAATAAATGGAATTAGGACAGCTGCAAAATGGAAAGTCAATCTTAAATTCATCTTTCAATTTTGCCTTTAATTTTATCTGCTGCTATATGCCAAAGTAGAATATTTTGTTGCTTTGCATTTATTTTATTTTAGTTATTTACTGATCTTTAAGCAAGCATGTTTAAAGTTAATTTAATTTGAGATTTTATCATTTAAGTCCAGCGTACATTATTATTTAGCTGTACCTCATCTTGAATCGAGCTGTCCAGTCCCTGTACGACCGATGTCAGAGCTTGGTCCGCATTGCCGGCAGTAAATCAAAATAGTTTCCAGTGCAGGTTGGACACCGCCAAGGCTGCTTTGTCACCGGTTCTGTTCATAACTTTTATGGAGAGAATTTCTAGGCGCAGCCGAGGTGTTGAGGGGATCTGGTTTGGTGGCCTCAGGATTGGGTCTCTACTCTTTGCGGATGATGTGGTTCTGTTGGCTTCATCGGGCCGTGATCTTCAGCTCTCACTGAAGCGATTCGCAGCCGAGTGTGAAGCGGCTGGGATGAGAATCAGCACCTCCAAGTCCGAGACCATGGTCCTCAGCCGGAAAACGGTGGAGTGCTCTCTCCGGGTCTGCAATAGGGTCCTGCCCCAAGTGGAGGAGTTCATGTATCTTGGGGTCTAGTTCACGAGTGAGGGAAGGATGGAGCGGAAGATTTACAGGCGGATTGGTGCGGCATCTGCAGTGATGCAGATTCTGCATCAGTCTGTCGTAGTGAAGAAGCTGAGCCAAAAGGCAAAGCTCTTGATTTACCGGTCGATCTACGCCCCTACCCTCACCTATGGTCACGAACTGTGGGTAGTGACTGAAAGAACAAAATCGCGAATACAAGCGGCCGAAATAAGTTTTCTCCACAGAATGGCCGGGATCACCCTTAGAGATAGGGTGAGAAGCTCGGTGATCCTGGAGGGGCTCAGAGTAGAGCCGCTGTTCCTGAGCCCTTTTCTATAGAATAATGTATCATTTTTAAAAGCAATAGACTGAGAATATTCCAGAATGTTAAAATAAATTCAGGTTGAATCCCATCTATTCCAGGTAATTTTCCTACTTGCACTTCTCTCTCAGATTGTTGTAATTCTTCTAATGATATAGGTTCAACCAATTTCTTTGCCTCTTCTTCAGATAAGCAAGGTAATTTTAGCAGGCTGTTTTATTACCTACTACTTCTGATTTATAAAGTTCAGCATAAAATGCTTGAAAACTTAATTTATTTGTTTTGGTTATGTTATCAATATCCCATCTTTAGATTTATATTTCATTTTTCAGTGTTGGGAGAATTTTGTGGGCCAAGAACTTTATCAGCTACTCCTGATGGACTTCATCGTCACAGTGCTTTACACGCTTTTGGGGGAATTTTTATGGAGGCAAGTTAATTCTTCATCAGCCATGTAACTTAGTTTTAATGTTTACACTAAACCATTTACTGCCATCTTCCCAAAAGGCTGATATCTAAGAACATATTGAAAAGGAACAGGAAGCCAGTGTTTGATATTGCTCATAATGTGCTAGAGCTGATATACGGACAAACTCTGACTTGGTAAATATGCTCATTTAACTCCATTGTTTCATAAATATCACATACTTAAGAATAAACATGAAAAAAAAAATGGTCTTTTATTTCCAGGCTTGGTGTATTGTTTGCTCCACTGCTGCCTGCAGTTCAAATTATAAAGCTGTTCGTGTTGTTTTACATGAAGAAGGTTGGTATAGCATTTTCTGTCACTTGATGGTGATTCATTGAATTTTACAAGAAACATTCTTGTCTAATTTGTTTGCAGTTTAGCTTGATGCTCAACTGTCAGGCATCCAAAAAGCCCTGGAGGGCCACTCAGATGTCAACACTGTTCATCACTCTTCTGTGGTTTCCTTCATTTCTTGGTGCTGCTGTCTCTGTCACGTATACAATTTGGATGTGAGTACAATACTTTTTTTCCTTTTTATTTATTTATTTTTTTTCTTGACTGTGATGCTTACAGAAGCATGTGGGCATACCACCACAAATGAATCTTTCTAAAATATTTAAACACAATGACAATTTAATAAACATTAATGAAAAAGAAGTTATTTATGGCTCATATTTCTTTTTCTAATAGCATTGGAATAAAAGACTGTTTTATGTACATAAGTGCACAATCAACAAGCTGTATAAGTCATATCTCTACATAATTTAATTTGATAATCTAGCATTGATGGTCATTAATGTGACAATCCTCAGCTTAATGTTTGTAGATGCTGATTTCTGTGAGCTGATTAGCAGTTGGCACAGAAGCTGTGAAAACTGGAAAGTATAAAAAGATCAACTAAATCTACCTATCTGTCACCATCCAGGATTAAACCCTCGTCATCATGTGGTCCTTTCAGGAATCTAACTAGAATGTATGAGTCAGGGCAGCTGTGGGCCAAGGAGCTGAAGAAATCTCATACATTTCTGCAGTGGCTCACCCAAGCCTATGACTCCCTGATAGAAAACCCACTCTTTTTATTCTTGGCCACTGGAGTCCTTCTGTAAGTAGTTATGACCAAAATATTATTCCATTTTTCTTCTTAAGGGATTCATTTTCTGTCTCTTGATCTGATATTGTTCTATTCTTCTGTTCTATTCTTGATCTCATGTTTGCTTTGTTTTCTCCCTTACAGACTGGTGATCTATTTTCACACACAAGTTGTTGATGGCCAAAGGAAAATCGTTGTGCGGTTAGAAAAGCAAATAGAAAATGTATGCATGTCTAAGTTTTTCAAAGTAGGTGCTGAAGTCTCTCTCTATTCAGTTTGACAATAGTAGATATTGAAAAATTTTGTAGGTATGAGGTCAGGAGATCCAGGTGATTCTGTTTTCTCCATAAAAGCCCTTTCACAGTGTAGAGGTGTGCTCAAGATCTTATGTTTTCTTCACTGACAAAGTTGGCACCTTCTGAACCAGCTCTTAAAGGTATAGCATGGCATTGTCAGATGGAGTGACATTCATGTGGATTCAGGATTACAAGCTTTAGTTTCATCAAAATACCCTCAAGATTATCTGATCCTCTTGTTCTTTACAGTGGAGGTACTTACTGTTTAATTATGCTTTTACCTATCTCTTTCTAAATATGCTTCATTTGGGCAATATCAAAAGCAAATGTACACCTCTGTTGTTATGCTGATGACATCCAGCTCTACTTATCAGCAAAACCTGCGGAAACTAATTAGTTATTGGGGTGCAATCACTCCAGGGTATTCCACTGGACTCAGTATGATTGGGAAGCTGCGTCAAATCTTAGTGGTCTCAATTTTACCATATTTCTATTGACCCTTTCCCACTGGTACCCACTTAGCCCAGCACAACACCACCCCTCCCAATTTGTAGGTGTTCCCATCAGGATTTTTCCAGGAACGAGTAGATACATTTTTGCACCTACTCCATCAGGGTTGTAAAGGTACAGAGCCGGGCTGAAAATTGTGATGTGTCAAGATAGCAGGCTAATATTGGCCAGAATTTGACTTCATGGGATGAGTCATGACAGCAACTCCCGACCCCACCATCTTTTAAAATCCCAAATGTGGATAACATCATTGGCAGCAATGGCAGCGGAGATAGCATTTCAAAAACAATCACCATGGTCCAACACAAAGTTGTAGACCCTGCATGTTGCCCGTAAATCACAAGCTTGACGTCCTCCATTGTTGTTCCGTGTGTGTCGCAAACAAATGACTTCACGATATTTACTAGCCACCTTACTAAGACGACCCCTTCCACACTTATTGAGACCTCATTTGTCCTCTATTGTAATGGGAACAATCAAAACCAGGGTGGTGTGGCAGTGTTGTTTTCGTCAGTGATGACGATGACGAAATTATTTTGTTGACAAACCCTTTTTTCATGATAATGAGACGGTGACGAGCTAAAAATGGCTCTCTGATGACGAAAACATAAGATGTTTGTAAGATTTCGTTGATGAGACGAAAATGTTCAAGGGCTGATTGTCCGACATTAAAAATGCACAACATTTCTGCCTATTGTGAGCGCAATCTGTTAGTCAGCAATGCTGCTACACCTTGGCCACCACCACCAGACGTGCAGCGCACGTAGACAAGCAGTTTATTCATTCATAGATGAATCATGGCGGCAGCGTCGACCAAGGGGTTTGGTGGTTGGAAGTGACGAAATGACATATAGACATATTTTAACTATAATCTATCATAATTTCACTGACAGACTAGGTAAAGTTCAACATGTGTTTATCATCCTATTTCCTATTTTGGTCGTGTGTATGTTCAGGGTGTAATACTGTACTTCAGAAAATTCTCAGAAATTAAGCCACAGTTACCAAAGTAAGAATGTTGTTGCTCTTTGCTTTTTTGGAGTAATTGATTCCAAGGTTAGCACTTTATATGTGTAATGCATGACCCTAAGTAGATCAGAAAGTATTTGCTGTTGGTTGGGAAACCTTTTAAGTCTAAAACCATTCCTTTTAAATTTTGTAATTATTTTTGTATGATGAAGTGGGACATCAATTTATGAGAAAAGGTGAAATATAGAAATAAAAGGTTTCTGCCCAACAGCAGTTAAGTACAGCATGGCAGCATTGCATTTCTGTTGATGGGAAAGTCTCAGCTAAAGCTATCAGTCTGGTAGAGGATCTGGTTATTATGCACAAGCAGTAAGGTTAACTTGTTTTATGAATTGCATTACTCGTTATAACCTGTCAACCTTGATTCCACTTTTTAATACATATTATTGACCTAAATTAATTTGTTAAAAAACACTTTTTTTATTTGACTAAAACTAGAACACAACCTTTTTGAGTTTTCGTTGACTAAAACTGAACTAAAACTATAAAACTTAGAAATTACTAAAATGTGACTAAAACTAATAAGTGTTTTCGTCCTGAACACTAAAACTAAGACTAAAACTGAGATGCCTGCCAAAAAAACAAAAAAACAAAACAAAAAAAAAAACACTGTGGTGTAGTGTCAGTTGAATTAAGGTAGGCCTAATTTGGTACTAGTGGGAAAGGACCATGGCAGAACTTTGACCTCGTTCTTGAGGCCAGAGCTGTCTATCATACTTCATGCACATGTTTTGGTTGTGTTTATCTACAATGTCGTGCATTGAACCCACAATCACCTTTTGCTTTGTCATCTTTCTTTATTTTGTTCACTTGAAACAGACTGAGACCTGTATTTGTAGGCAGACCTGTCTGCTGCTTTGATCCAAATCAGTTTGTTTGGACACGTGCCCAAACAGAGTAGAATTTGCATGCAAATGAACTAGGAATGGAATCAGAAGCTTGAATGCACCCTTAGGGACATAAAGACCTGGATCACCTGTAAATTTTTGCTTTTGAATTCCGGCAACCCTAAGGTTATTGGCCCTAAAAACCTTCCAGAGACACTATCTCAACATATGCTTGATGGCATTACTCTAGCTTCTAATGGGCTCGACACACGGGAGGCGACATCACTCCTTCTCCATTCATTTCCTATGGAACCTGCTTATTGAGGTGAAAATCTCTGTCCAAGAAAATAGAAAAATTTTTAATTTTTGTCGCTGTCGCATGGCACTACAACCAATCAGCGAGGGGCTTCATGGACTGACCAATGAGAGCAGGCTAGACTGCGCAGTCTGCAAACACTTTGAACATGGAAGACATAGACGTAGACTCTGGATTTATCTGGATCTGCCTAGAGATCCAGGCATTGAAGTAATTTTTTTCCCCAGGGGAATTTTAAATTAAAATCACTCCAGTTGTTGAGATATTTAAATCTTTGCCAAAGGTATTGACCAACTAAAAACTTAGAGCCATTAAAATACATGACACATCTGCAGTATGTTGATACCAATCTTAAAGTATATTGTTCATTTATTTGTTTTCTTTTTAAATGTCATACAGGAGGGCAAAGATAAAAAGTTCCTCATCACGCAACTGCAATATCTTTACACTCAGAATGATTTGACTTCTCCTCAGAGATAAGGTAGGTAGGTTCCTTGTTATTTTAATTACCTCATCTGTCACACAAAAATGCATCTAGATTAAAAAAAAAAAAAAAACTCCTACATAAACAAAACATTTCCTTTTTCCTCCCCACAGAAAGATCTTATCGCATCAAACATGCCAGATGGAATCTCATCACACGCAGAAGTGTCTAGAATGAAAGCAAAAGAAATTGATTGGTTACTTTGAATTTCTCTGAGCCTTTTATCATTTGGCAGTGGACCTGACTCTATAATAAAAAAAAAAAAATGTTCATTAGTAGTTAAGTGTCAAAGGTATTTGCATTTGCTTTTTCACAATTCTTGTATAGTTTGTAAACTATGTTCTTAAATATGTTGAATTAAAAGAAAATATAATAAATCTCTCTGAACACATGCTGTGTATTTGAAATGAGGAAACCTGACTGGGAACATTAACGCTACTGATGAGCCAAAACATGGCAAGGTCACTTGTGCAACAAATGACAGCCTGTACTGTGATAGTAGTAACTTATTTTTCTGTAAATAGCAAAAAACAATAAGTTACTTTAATATGACATCTAGAATTTAAAATGTTGAAATGATTTTCCTACATATTGTCAACCTCTCAACTACAATCATTTCCAAAAAAAAAAAAAAAAACATAAGATGACTAAAACAAACTATGTGGTCCAATGGCATTCCTTCTCTAACCGTGACCGTCTTGGAAAAAGTAAATCAGTGATGATTAAATGAGCCAGACACGTTTAAAGTCCCGTGTAATCTTGAAGGTTGTTTTTCATTGGGAAAACTGGGAAAAGTCTGGAAAAAAGATAGAATTCTTGAGATAGTGGCATGCATACAAATTTCCAAGTACCTGAAATACCATATCAGATAGGCCTGTGGAGACATTTGGCTTTCAAAACCTTTTGTTTATATATAATTTACTTTTGCAGTTGTCTACTGTGATGCAGCTCCCAACGCAACTGATGACACAGGTTCACATGAACTATTTCACTGGCTAAAAAAAAAAAAAAAATGCTATGATGTCTTAAACTGTATTGCTTCATCTAGACAATTAGCTCTTCCAGATTATAATGGCTGGCAAAAACCAAAATGGCTTGTTCCTATGTATTACCAAGTAATTCCATACTTTCAAAGACCAGGTTTGTAGAACTGTTCCTAAAAAAATGTAATCAGTCCACTAATTCCAAATAATTTCTTTGCTGGCTGCTGAACTGGTTGGTTCAGCTAGACAGCGTCTTATAATGAACTTGAAATAGAAACTAAACTTGAAGTAGGAGGAGATTTGTTAGTGTATATAAACATGGATGGGAGCCCACTCCACACGCAGTTGTTCTCCTTTGAATTGGAGTACTTTGAAGAGGGAGCCTGCCTTACATCTGCTTGTCAGTCATGACATCTGGTAAGTAAAAACTGTTGTCCTTTATTTCACATTTCATTATTTTCTCATTACAGTGCTAAAAATATATTTTTTTTCCAGACAACATTAAGACAGAACCTAATAGAAGAGTGTTTCTACGTCTTCCAAAAAAATACTTGGTTGATTATTTCCAAAAGACACCACTGGTGAGATTTCCTCAACTCTCCGAGGATCAATTTGATCTTTTTAATCTCATCCTAATTAGTATTATCATTATGATTTCTTTCAATTTATTTAAGTATCTTTGCTAATATAGCTACATGTGGGTTTTCTATCATTTAACAGGACCATGGACTGTTTATCAAAGACTTAAATCCCAACATAAATGAAGGATATTTAAAGGCTTACTTTAGAGAATATGGCACCGTCACATTGTGTGAGGTAAGCACTGAAAAAATATTGCTTTTATTAGTACTTTATCTAATTTGATGATGTTTAAAAAAGTTTAGATTTTTGTTCTCCATTTGTCCCCAAATCAAGAAATACCCCAAATCTGCAAAAAAAAGGACATGTGCCTTTGTGAGGTTTTCTACTGAGGACGAAGCAGACAGAGCAGACTGGGCTGGTCCTCACGATATTGGGGGGACAGAGGTGATAGTGAAACGAGTTGTTTGTGAAAAGGTAAATAGAAGTTGGTGTTTCTTTGTTTCCGTTAAGAGTATTCTCATACTGGACATTAAACAGAAATCATCAGCTTGCAAGAATATATATTAGTAGTATTTGATTTTTAAACAGTGATTTGTGGTCTGTATCCCTCATCAGCTGATGTGCAAATCTTTTCTGCAGATTGAGGAGACATCAGAGACTGAGACGCATGCAGTCCCTGTTAAAGCTGCACCACGCCGTTCCATGGGTCTGGGCTACATACTAGAAGATGCACAGTGGTTAGAGAATGAGTAAAATAAATACAATATAACTGTGTACAAAAACTTACTATGCACTTCACAGTTCTTTTTTATGAAAGTTTTCTACGTTGCATTCTGCATGTACTTTGACAACATGCTTATGCCATTGACTAATCACATGTTCTGACTTTTGCACAGCCACTAATGGTGGCTACACCGTGACTTGTTTCTTTACAAAATCACACTAACACTGCTGAAAGGTGTAAAAATTGCCCACATTGTTGACTCATAATTGTGTTCTTAAGAATAAAAATAGATTTAACAAGTTGTTTGGACTGTCGTTAGTTTGTCTTAAAGCACGTCTTCATTTGGAGGAACATCTCATTAAATGTGAAGACGTAATGAACTACAGTCACAAATATAATTTAAGCAGAAAATAGTATGTGGGGAAACTAGGTAATTATTAAATTAGTCTGAGAGAACTAAAACATTTTTTATTCAATTCAAATCATAGCACCACCATTTTTACTTTTTTTTAAAAACTCATTTTTATTTCATTTTTTATTTGCACCTTATTCTAATTTCACTTGGACTCTTATTTCTCTGTTTTCTATTTCCTTCTTTCTCACTGTATGTAATTGTTTTAAGTATAGACATACATGTCTATATATGTTTATTGGTGTTAAGGAGCACTGCACTGCAGTTATTAAAGTGTTTCTGATTCAGATTAAATAGGAAGCCGTAATCGAAACAGGGCGGTTGTAGTGACGTCAAATATTAACAGCCAATCCCTGCGCAGAGCGCCAACTTGCACTCCAGCGTCAAACTATGGCGGAGAACGAGGAAGAAATTTTCTTTAAAAAGGTAGGACCAACAACATTGTAACCTTTACTAAGCTAGTCAGCGCTTAGTTGTCTCTCTCTGTGAACATGTAAAACAAACTTTGCCTCTTCCTTTTACTTACGTCGTATAGTTTATACGCCATCGTCAAGCCCAAAGAGTTAAATGCATGTTTTTTTAGACGACAAATTAACGTATTAAATATTCGTATATTTAGTCGATTAATACACAAGTATGTACGCCGAATTAAAGAGTGCGTCGTAATTATTCATAAACGCGCGTTACAATTACCATTTTTTTTTCAAACAAATGAAAATGTCTAAGATATTCTAAAATTCTAAATATTCTGAAGGCAAATTGGTAGGTGAAAGGAAGATAAATTAGACAGTTGTAAACACAATTATATCTTTGTTTTTAAAATTGAAGAACAAGTATTTTATGTGGCCAGTTTCTTGGCAAAAGGCACATTATAAAAGTGTTTCACATTCTGCTCTATTTATGCATACAGGAAACCATACAAAAAATCTTATCGAGCTCTTTCAAGGAGGACAAAACCAAACGTGAGTTTGGTAACTGGACTGTGTTGTCATGACTAGCTTTTTTGTGATGCTAAGGCTTAAAAGATCTCTGTGTGATTACAGTAAGTGGTGATGCTGCACTGCTCATGGCAGAGATGTTGAAAGTGTTTGTACAAGGTAAAGAGTTATCAGTGGGTTTCTGTACATTTTGTAACATGCTTGTATGATTATGATCATTTTGTTTTGTTCCCAGAGGCTGTGGTGAGATCACTGAAACAAGCTGAATCAGAGGACTGTGACCAAGTAGAGATTGAGCATTTTGAAAAGATCCTACCTCAGCTTGTATGTAGTACAGCGTTTTCATTTTTGACTTTTTTAAAAGAACCATTTATTTTTTTTTTTATCTTAGAGCATAAGATTTAAGTCATTTTATTACATACATAATACACACACACACACACACACACACACACACACATATGTATGTATGTTCACAAAATTTACTAACAATCTCAATGGCTGAACTGCTAATATTGTCATGTTAAATGGTGATAGAAGGTAGCGTGGACATGAGACAGATCGTACAAGTGCATCAGTACATCAAAACTTGGAAACGAAAAAATTTGTTACTAACCTTTATGTAAACATAATTAAACCTAGAAAATAAACTGTTCTTTTCAGGGGAAAAAAGCATGCTTTTATTAAGATACCATTTTGCATCTCTTCTCTGTTGCAGCTGCTGGACTTTTAGCACAACCACAAGATGGAGTCAGAGTGCTGATTTCCTCCACTTTCTTTTGCTTTACAGATGTGTAATATTTCATTACAATTTCATATGTACCCATATCTACATTTACAGTAGGATTCTTGTTCTGTATTCTTTGTTAAATTTATGATTACATGAAAATAAAAAGAAACTATGTTTTCCACAAGCTTACTCCACTGCTTCCACCAATAAGGGCCACCTGTGCTCCTCTGTGCAACAACAGGTGCTTCCAGCATGCTCCATGGCGCCTTCATCAAAGCCTCCAGGAGCAGTTGGAAGCAATTAGAGTAATAAGGGGAGCAGCCAGTCCCTTAGATGATGACAAGTGCCAGGAAAAAAGGAGTACCCCCTCCGGCCACTTTGAAGTTCCCTTTTGCTGTCCTGCGATGTTTGGTTAGAGGTAGGGGGAAGGGCAAAGGGGATCTCTAGCACAGGGGGAAAACTGAATGAGAGAGTGTGTGCACCAATGTGTGCACGTGTTAGCCAAACATGGCCAGAGACCACACGCATAGATATTCTGTTTGAAAGGAAACACAACAAAACACATTGGAACATGGTCCAAGAAGAGCAGGGTGTAATTTTCAAGGTAAATAAACAAAAGAGGCGAGTAGCAGAGGTGCTCTCTCTACTTTCATCACAACAGAAGAGGGGAGTTGGGCCTACAAGGGAGAGGATAATGTGGGGTTTCCTAACCCAAGTGGCTCTGCTGGTTTTCCACCACTGGTGTATTTGGCCAAAGTGACTTGACTATGAGTCAGCATAGTTGTACAATACCTTGCACTATTTCTGTGTGCGGCCCTTGGGTGACTTGCCATGCTTACATACAGCTGGAAGTAACTTTAGCTAAAGTCATGAATCCAGGCTCAAATAGATGCTCAAGGACACAGCACCTGGAATTTGACCCAGCACCTTTTTTAGAAAGGCCCAGGCTGGATTAGTTTTCCCAGGGGTGACTTTCAGAGCAGGTCATCTGGAGCAGCTGAGTTTGGTTGAGTGATGTTTAGTTTGATAATGATGTGAGTGTTATTGGAGAAGAAAACTAACTTTAGCTAATAATTTGTTGGACTGATAATCGGTAGCAGGATACAATGCATTGCCTCCTGTTTTAATTTGCAGAATCGAAAAATAAGTGATACAAATAAATGTTACGTGTCCTCATGACTGTTAGTATCAGTACGTATGATAAGTACTATTGTGCTCAAATGCTAAATTCCATTAAAAAACCATTTAAAGTTAGAAAATAAAAACAAAAATCTGAAAACTAAAATTCTAGATTCTTTTTTTTTCTAGATTCTTTTTGACATACATGCAAACATTATATATATATATATATATATATATATATATATATATATATATACATACATACTGTTATATACACATATACTAAAATATGACTGTGCAGTGGAATGTTGAGTTTTAAGAGTACATTGAAATGATTTCACAATTCTCTCGAGTCTGACCTCTAGTCTTTTTTTTTTTTTTTTTTTTTTTTTTTATTGACTTCTCCTACTTCTGCAACTTTCCATCATCTCAAAGCTTCATTCCTCACAGGTCCAAACTGAAATCCTGCCTGACAAGTCATAATCCACCCATTCCCCTGACTGCCATCTTTTCTGCAATGGTTGTAAAAGTTGCAGTTTTAGACTTGTATGGCACATCAAACACTAACCATAAACAGATCAATTAAATAAATAAATGAACATTTATGCTACCATTTACGTAATTTTTTTTAAATTAGTGATGCTTCAAGTCTTCGCCTTTTAACTGACATCTTGTCCTTCTTTGAATGTGGTTAAGAATTTAGTCAATGGTATGAAGCCTGAAAAAATCAATAGGATTATGCAAGTGTTTTTGATTTTGTTTCTCTCTTCACAAGCAGGAGACATAAGAAAGGCATAATCCTTCACACAGCAACAGGTGTCATCTGCCATAAGTGTTACTTTTACTCTCATCACTTCAACTTCACGTTCAAAAGTACTTACAAAAAATATGTGATGCCATGCATCTGTTGAATGCATGTGCTTGCATGAATGTTGTGCTTCATCTGGGGCTGTGATGCATTAGAGTCCAGGAGACACGAGGCCCTTGTGGCCCCCTCATGGGCACCGAACTGTCTAACCATGGAGGAATGCTGCAGGGGACACAGAGTGAGTGCATTCCTCATGGATGTCCCATGTGAAAATATACACATGAAAAAGTTGCTAGCCTTTAAAGAACTGTCCAAAAAACACAAAAAACTGCTGCAGATGTTGAGAGCGCATGCGTTTTACAGGAAGCTTGCGTGTGTAGAGAGAATGCAAATACAGAGCATCCCGGCTGATTGTATATACTGCTGTGACATGAGGGTTTGTGGGAGGCCCCGGGCCTCAATAAGGGGCCTGGGGTCCTTGGGCTAAGCTTTGTTAAGGAGCCACGAGGCCCATGCTGGGGATGATTAGAACATACCTGGCAGTTTGAGCCACTTGGGCGCTCTGTTGGGATCACTCCTAAATGGTTGTGGCGCTTGGCTGTTAGTCTAAGGTTGGAGATGGTCTGCTGCTGTGCTCTGTGTATCGGCTGGAGCTTTGCTAACCACAGGGGGCGGAAAGGATTCTTCCGGAACCAGTGAAGTGGATAATCAGGTCAAAGACCTTGGCACGCAGCTGAAGAAAGAATGGGGAGCAAGAGAAATGTACAATTAGGCCTGCAGCTGGGTTATTTCTGGAGCACTGTACTACTACCTTAAATGCATTACCCTCAAGTCCCATCTACTCTCCATCTCCGCCTCCCTCTTCTGTGTGGTGGCCTACATGGTCAGGGGATAGGCAGCAAAAACAGGGTAATCCCCTTACATAACTTCACAAACTGAATGAAACAAGGCCATTTCATTAATTTTTTGGGCATCTAAAAATAAAGTACAGTCGAGGTGACGTCAAAAGATGTGCGGCAGGTGGAGGTCAGCAGAGCGCTCTATTTTTAGGCCCCATCAAAAGCAGTGGTATAAAAATACTCAGTCATTCCTAGAGAAGCTGAGAACCCGAAGGTCACGCATTAGGAATGATGAAAGCCGATGTTTGGTGATATTTAAAAAGAAGCCAAGTAATGATTGAAATCTCTTTAGCTGGTGGCAGGTGGCACAGTGTGAGGTTGGCCTTTGTAATACTTGTTAAAGGACTTCAGTGGTTGGCATGTAAAGCCCTCGGTGAAAGGCTAATATTTCTTGCAGTAGCTCCATACATATAGTGAACAGATCTGGTAAACATGGTAAGCAGCAACTTGACTTTACCGCCTGTCTCATTTGACCATTTGGCTTAGCACTAAGTTTTTAGTATCCATGTGCTATTGTCCCTCAAAAAATTTCAAGCCCATGGGTGTAAATAAGTGTTTGTCAAGCAAGTCTGCCTTATGTTTCCTCCACAACTCTCAGGGCCAGCATGTTAGCCGTCTGTCCTCACAGTGGTCGGAGTTACTGGAACTCTAAATTAGCCCTGGTGAGTCAACAGGACAGCTTTCATGTAGACAAGGTCTCATGTCAGATTGCAGGAGAGGTCAGCATGTAAGGGTTAGAGGCCAGGATGCAGTGTTGGTCCTTGTCTTAAACAGCTTCCTCTCTGCTGTGTTGTGCAAACCTGAGCTGTAATCCCTTGTGATGCAGTTCAAAGCAAAAGGATTGCCTCACCCTCTGGTACAAGAATGGGCCTCCGCTCAATTTATACGTGGTCACATAGATCTGTTGATATAAAAAATGCAGGGCCAAATGTGTGCAAACCACAGATATTTTATGTCTGCAAAACCTGATCCAGTGGCTTTAATAACACAGTGCAGGATGTTAGTGAACAGTCCTTTTAATGTGTATGATATATAGCACTGAACTGCAACTTTTTTAGATTTAATGGTCTGCTTTTAATGATTTATGTGATCTCTAACATGAATACAACATTTAAAAAAATATATTAAAAGTTGTGGCAATGTCCCCACTCTCTCGGACTATAAAAGTGCACCTGTTTCTGCACATATGTAGCTTTGTACTGGAGAGAAGGTAAAACTTTGGAGTTTGTAGGCGACACAGCAGGGTATTCCACAGCTCTTTTTGTTTCTCTGGCATGAGAAAGCGTGACCGGGAGAGGTGATTTATTCTAGGCTGTTTTAAAATCAGACTGGAAATAAACCAGAGCTGCTGGAAAGATGTTTGTCTGGAAATGAGAAGAGAATTAACATACAGTTTCACATTATACAACAGGACCTTGGATGATGTATGGCTGGCTCAGAGATGTCTGCAAATTTCATGTTTCTTTTCTGAATGAGAATTTCTATTAATTAGGATACCAACAGTGACCTTTGAAAGCAGGTACATTTGGATTGGATTCAGGTACACCCAGAATTGTTCTGCCTTCATCTGATGCAATGGAGAAGGTAACACTCATTTGCAGACAGAAAGTGTAAACTCTCTCCAGAAAGAGCAAAGAAGCAGATCCACTCCCAACAAGCTGTAATTTAAAAAATGTTTCTCCTGGAAAAACAACAATAAATTTGAAAAGGCTTCAAAGGGGCCGCTGGTGTTTGTATTTCTCTGTGCATAAAACAAAACACCGGCACTCTCAAAAATCACTCAATTGCTCAGGCCCGGATGAAACACACATCCAACAACAAACTGAGACAGAGACTGAGAGAGAGGCTTCTTTGAATTTGTCTTACTCTGCATGGGCTTTTATGGTGTCTGTCTGGGGACTGTTGAGTAAACAGTTAATCATCTTTTCCTTTCACCCTTTTTCACTTTGACTGGTTTGCAATCATACTTAATATGGTGATATTTTTCCACGAAGGACAAACAAAAGAGCTCCTTGTTTGTCTGCAAATCAGCTTTAAGATTCTAAAAAGCCAATATATGGGTTACTAACATGGCCTAAAAGCTAATCTTTCATTATGAATTAAAATAGACTTCTGCAACCAAATATCCTGGTGAGCCGTTGCCCTGGTACACTACACAAGCTTCAGTGGAGGGGTAATATCCTGCATCCTGATTCTGTCCGGAGGCGCAGCCGAGACATGTCTGAGCGCCCAAAGAGAAAAGTCCAGGTGTCCCCTGGTCTTCTCCCATTCTCACATCTCAGTGCTGATCTTAACCAACTAACAGCACCAGGGAGTTGCCATGTCTGGCACAGGAACCTGAATCACTGAGCTGAGGAACTATGTGGAAATGAGCTCTTAGTTTACTTTTAGTTGGATCAAAAGAAGAAAGAGTGTTGCATTTCAGTGTTACAACAGGTGATCGGGTAATTACCAAAACTTTTTAATCAACTCTTTGTCTGTGAGTGTAACTACACAACATCCACTGCTTCCCACATAATTTATAATAATTAAGCATAAAATATACAAATTGAGATGCACAGCAGTTGTAGGAGTAACAATCAATCAAGGCTTCTAAAGTAAGTTGCTGGTTTTTTTTTTGTTTTGTTTTTTTTGTTTGTTTGTTTGCTTTTTGGATTAGATGAAGACTTTTCCAAAAGAATAACATGATATGAAATGTATGAACTACAATGGAAACCATCAGGCAAAATTATCTGTAGGATGATAATTCATTAAAAATATTATACCTGTGACATACTTTCTAGCTGAAATATTGATTTTCAAATAATAAATGATTTTTTTAGAAACATGAAACCCTACTTTTTTTTTTTTTTTACCTGAAATTGAATCAGTCTTAAAAAAACCAACCAAAAAAAAAACAAACAAAATAAAACAAAACAAAACCAAAAAAAAAAAAAAAAAAAAAAAAAAAGCTTTTAAATGAAAGATGCTATAATCAAACATTTGGCAGATAAGCTGAAATTTTCTAAGCATTTTCCTAAAAAAAAAAAAAGACCAGCCTCAGCAGGAAATGTCTCCCACATTCCTTCATTTATTTTTCAGAGATTCTGATTGCTTTAATCAGAATAATAATTAACTTTTGTTATCTGAATAATGTTTCCTCAAGTCCTCAAAAGAAAAGAAGGAAAGAAAAAAAGCTTGTGGTTACCTGGCATGAGAATTAAAAAAGATCACCTGTTTTATATTAACCCACAATAAGATAAAATCACCTACAAATAAGTGGATTTCAAGCATCTGCCAATTTCCCCATGACTGACTATTAAAAACAGAACATTTGATGCAAAAACAAGTCTCTGTGATCTCCATCATTTTATCACAGGCTATATTTACTTTGTTGGTGTCAAGGTCCACATGTATGATCAGAAACACGTTGTACAAATTTGACCTGTATAATCAAATCCCAGAAGAAAGCCTTTACAGCCCAAAAGCAAATTAGAGCAAAACTGCAGTTTGGCAGTGAGCATGAGGGCAAACCCCCGGACATTCTGGGAAAAATGTGCAGTGGACAGATAAATCAAAGAGATGTGTGGCCACAGAAGCAGTAGATCTATTTGGTGCAGACTACAGAAAGCATTTAAGGGGACGCTTAAGGGACAATTCTTAAATCAACTATGAAGCACAGTGGTGGAAAAGTCATGATTTGGGATTGCTTTGTTTTGCTTAACAAAAGCATAGTTATGGTCATGTTTGTTAGTATGCATTTTAACAGCATAAAATTACATGCTAGAACTATAAAATGCATATACAATCCTGATTTCAAAATAGTTATGTAAAAAAACAATAAAAACAAATGTAAAGAAACAGAATACTGTGCTTTACTTATCTCATAAAGCCGTATTTCATTCACTATATAACATAAACAACACATCAAATGTTAAAACAGTGACATTTCATGAAAAATACTGAGTCATTCTGAGTTGAAACAAGAATATATTATCATTGTGAAATATCCCCTGTTCCTTAACAACTTTCTGTAACAGGAAGTGAAGGGACCGGTTGCTGGATTTTTAGGACAGGAATGTTACCCCACTCTTGTCTGATGTAGGATTGTAGCTGCTCAACAGTCCTGGGCCTTCATTTTTCATTTCATGAGTCATGATGTAATGGGCCATTACGTTCTTAAACAGATATAAGTGCATAATGTCAAAATAACTGAGTAAATATCAAGAACTAAAATTCTATACCCGGTTTTGAGTAAAATCAACAAACCAACCATGTTATGAAGTGGGATCCTAGTGTGCTGACCCAGGTGTTGAAAACACAGGCAGGCATTGACGTGCACTGTATTTCTGAGGTTATGAAACCTTGTGTTTGCTGATGGCCATCTTATCGCCTTCCTTCATCTTCCTTCATCAGCAACAATGTTAAAAAAATAGGCATCAGAACAATTTGATTCTTCTCTGAATCCACGACACTGAGAAAGGAAGCAGACCTTGTTCATCCACAGCTGAGCAAACTACTTAAGTCTATATAATATGACTACGGACTTGATTTTTTGAATGGAAAAACCCCAAAATGTGGTAATGATGGGGATAGACAAACAGCGGTTTTTGATTGCCCAACTTCCTTTTGTTATTTCAGAGTGTTTGAAGTCTTGGAAGAGGGAATAAAATCTTAGTGAACCATTTTCAATTTCTGCACTTTCTCAGAAATGAACAATAAAATTAGCCAGTCGAGAGCCACAGAGACGTATACAGAGCGGTAATAAGAACATATGAAATCCCCATTGTCTTCTCAAACCAGCTGTATCAAACCATACCACAACAAGATAAGCTGTGGATCTGTTTACTGCACAGCCTATAAATTTGGCCTAATCACTCTCCAGTGGCACTAGCGAGACAGATGTTACAGTGGCATCCCTCCACCTCACTCAAGTACAAATTGATTGTTTGCAGACTGTTTACACACTTTTCATTCATCTGTGCTATGACCATTTCCAGTTGTAATCATTTGCCAACCCTGGTGGTTTACACAGCAAAGCCCCTCCAGCATGTGGAGCCCATGCTCTTTACCTTCCGCTTATTCCGTGACTGCTCACAAGCAAACAAAAAGTAAAGATGTATGTTTAAAAGTAATCCATAGAGGAGTGGGCCTCACGGGTACAGGATCTAAACAGCCTCTGATGATTGTATATATGTGGGGTGAGTTAAACAAGTGGCATAGAACATTATGCTTTGATCTGTTAATTACAGTGGAAAACAACCTGGCAACAAAACCACATTACCTGTGTTTTCCACTTTTGCATGCAACAGAAATATTCAAGCCATACAGGTTGGGGTCAAGAGGGTGAAGCTCTCATTTTCTTTTACAAAAGTTGCAATAGCTTTGTTTTTGCCACTTGGGGACAGCAAACAAGTTGTGAGCATAAAAACGGCAACGTCAGACATGATGAACTTGTTAGCAAAAGAGCAGAAGTTACAGAGAAGATGTTTCTATCACATGGTACTTTACTCAACTTTTATGTAGCAGAAAATATCCTGTCAGTGTGAGCAGGATCAGCTGCATATCATCATAGCACCTCTTTACACTGATGTAACACAGAGGCTGAAACAAAACAAAACTTAACAAGAAAGTTTGTTGCAGAAATGGCTTAATAACAATGTGCCGTACCCATTCAGTGGAGAAAAAAGAGCCCTGTGTATATACAGCTATCAGGCTTTGAATATGTAATTAGACAAATACATAGACTTGTGTGCATAAATTTGCAAACTACTTATTTCTTCAGAGAACTAGAAATTTTTCTTTGTGTGCAGGACTTTAATTGGATTGTTGTAATTACCGCAGGCTTTAACAATCAGAGGTGTGCAGTGTTTCTTTTTCACCATTTAGTATTGAGTCAGTTCTCTGGTGTAAATGAGTTACAGCAGTCTGTTATGCTGTTTTAATCATTTGTTCTGATAATAAATATGATACAAACACTTAAATAGTGAATTAAACATAGAAAGCCACAACTTTAACATATCTTTTATCCAGTGGCATAGAATGAAATGTTCAGTTATCATTAAGCTATCATTTTTATCTTGCAAAGATCTTCTCAATGGCATTAATAGCTGCACCTTGGTGATGCCTTTAATTGCCATTTAGCATTAAGCTGGCTGAACAATAAAACCCAGGCTGAGAGGATGTTGTCAGGTTTAATGAGGCCCTTGGTGAAAGAGCGCTGCTGTGTCGGCTCCACCAAAGGCTGCTGGCTGTATTCGCCTCCAGTGGACCAGAGTGGTCTTGCAGGGATTTGATGGGCTAAGGGACACAGATGGGGGTGTGATGGGTGGCAGTGACATCAGTATTTATTGCTGTGCATGGCTAAGTGGATGGAAAGCACTGAGCGAGAGAGGTTATAACTGCAGTGCCATGGAGCCCTGCAGCCACTGTTATCCTCATAGAGCTAGGTGCATGGCACTATGATCCTGAAAAGGCCAGGTTAAGGTGATTAGCACACGAGCAAACAAACTAAGCCCAACAGCAGCTGGTGGTCTTTCATGTAACCTGAGTGCAAAGAGTAAAATATGGGTCTGTGGTGAAGAGCACAGTGACTACAAAAGCAAAAAAAAAAATCAGGAGTGCAAGTAGACTTGTTGACAATAACGTTTAACACTAAAGAGAACAGAGGCAAAAAAAAAAAAAAAAAAAAAAACCAAAAGCAGTGAAAACCAGGCCCATATTTAAGAGGGGTACAAGGTTCACAGTCTGACATCGAGCCCTCCGCCTTCAAACCCCATTCCAGTTACTTTGATTCTTTATTCACCAATCCCCTTTTCTAACCCCCAACCACCCCATCCTTAAGTCCAGCTGATGGAAGATCTTTTGTCCACCAGCACCCAGGCAACAACATCAAAGACCTGCTGGGTGTAAATGCAGAGTGCCTGAAAAACAAAACAAAACTAAAACATAAAGAAGTCCCAGAGGGGATGGGAGATGTTCACAACAGCACCCCAGAAAGAGTTACTTTATACAGAAAGAAAGAAAGAAAGAAAGAAAGAAAGAAAGAAAGAAAGAAAGAAAGAAAAGAGAAAAAGATGGATTTGTTTAGTAGCAGTTGCTTGTCAGGCATTCATCATCATTTACTGAATACACAAAGGTGTGGGCTGGATCATTCTTAGTTTAATGACAACAATAAACAAATGAAAAAAGACATTTTACTTTGTATAAGACCATTATGACACTTTCTTTGTGCTGGATCATCAAAGCCCATTAGGGGACAGTGAAAGGCCACCGTTCGTGACCACTTCCTCATTCAGTGACAGCTGAATTGGAGGACAGCTAGATTAAGCAAGACAATGTCATGCTTTTGGACTGAATGCTTCGCTTTGATCTCTTGGGATGCCCTTGAAGCTGCATCAATGGCTGATATGTTAACAACCAGTCTGGTTATTGTAGTTCTATTCTCCACCTCCTGCCCTGTCAGTCAGAGCTCCATGGGGAAGCAGACAGTGGAAGGGAGGGGTAAGGAGAGATAAAAGCCTTTCATCTCTGCCCCCATGTGGGACTCTCGTAGAGTCAGGCTTGCTGTTGCAACACGCCTCATCTCGTACCCACAAAGTACCCGCCACTGACACACTGACTCCAGAGCTTGGCACCAGGTCTCCAGTCAGCGCTGAGCAAACCCTCTATTCAGCAAGATGGAGGAAACACAACTACATTGGGACTTCAGCTTGTAATTAAAAGTCCTCAGCCTCAAAGAGCACAACATCTCCATCTTAATGTTAGGCTTTCATCTGAACCATCAGTTTAATACTTACTCTGAGTCCCATCAGATAGAAGGAAGAGACACATCAGGACTACAAAGAACATATGTCCAATCAAGGATTAGAGGTTTATTCTTCCCTCGGTAGCCTAATTGCTGGATTGGCTGGATCAAAATCACTTCACTGAGATCAAGGCCACTGTCTTCCTCTTGTTTCGCTACTCTGTTGCACAATAACTCACTAAAAGCAGCGACAAACCAGTGGGGGGAGACCAGGAATCGTAGAGCAAAGATGAATGTAGTTCATGTTTAGAGAGCATGTTGTGTGATTAAGGGAAGCCCACATCAAACACTGTGGCTTCGGAAAACCACCAGTTGAAAAACAAGATGCTTCCTCACTGCAGAGCAGCCCAGACTGGAGATGCTGTTGTTCAGAACGTAGCCCAGCCCAAAGCAAACCCGCCTGTCTGTCTTTGAGGCAAACTGCCAAATAAGAGGCAGCAATGATTGGAAAAGCACTTGAAGCTTATGCTTCATAAAAGGATGACAGAAAGAGCAGCAGACTTTAATTGAAAGTAGTACAAGAGGGTGAGTTATAGCTGTAAACAGTGTGCATACATCACTGAATTGCATATTTTAGATGTAGGACTAAGTAAAATCACATAACATTATCACTAATATCTTTAAATGATCATTCATTACTATTGTATTCAACAGATGCTTAAGGATGCAAAAACCTGCAACTCTAAATAATATGATCAATTGATATTTCTATACATTGCGCTCTCACGGGCTCCATCATACATCTGTGGGAAATACTGAATGAAAATTAATAGAAAACACCCCCTTTTCCAATAGAAAGAGCTCCTCTGGACAGAGAAACCACAATATTGTGGCCACATGTGCGAGCTTGTTTACTTTTGGTTGACGATTAACTGAAGGAATCTCAAGATTCAAACAACATAACAGACTAAATTATTAGCATGTTACAGCGCTACACGCTCTTTGTCCCTGCCTACAGTGGGAGACCAACATCAGCAGGCACCTTAGTTGATCATCACATGAAGACTGTGATATGTCTGCTGTATCAAACACATACACACACACAATCCACAATCTCTTTTGTAAAGACATTGCATGTTTATTTTTAAAAAACCTAATCATGGAAATTTCCCCTTGAAACAATAAACTTTCAACTTTACTTCATCTCTCTCTGTGCCAGGACCACATCAAACAAATCCTAAGGTCAACAAGGGTCAGCAAAAGGATTTGGATAATGATGAAGCTGAAAGAAAAAGATTGAAGGTGGTGAAAGAGAGACGGTAAAAGAAAGGGAGGGGAGCTGATGGGAACAGAGGAGAGAATGAGCTGGTGGAGCAAGGAAGGTGCAAAGGCTAGGTCGTGTAACGGCAGACCCCCTGATTACATTGTTGCATAAATAAACAAGGCTTCCTGGCACCCAGCTGCAGCGCAGGAGAGGAAAGCTTTCATTTCAGGGGGCTGAGGTCGAGCCATGAAAGTAATGGGATGGGGCCTAGCTGTCTACTTGCACCATTTCCTCACATCTCCATCAGCAAGTCAATGAACAGAAGAGCAGGACAACATCTCATTTGAGAAACTCATTGATTACATGCCACTGCCTGCACTTACAGGCTCAATAGAAAAGCCATCAGCATTGGATTAACCGTCAATCTCTGAGGACTACAGAGAGGAGCCGAGTAGGTTGAAAGGGAAAAAAAAAAAGGATGTTGCATATCTGTGCTTTTTGATGATGATGAGGGGCCATGTGCGTAGGGTCAGATAAGTGTTGGAGAATAGAGGCTGAGAGAGACAAGCTTCAGATGCCCTGAAGCCACATCTGTAATCACCTTTGCTTCACCATTACAGGGTCCTGGTCCTCTCTTCTCCCTGAGTCCTGCAGCTATAAAGGCCCACATCAAGGCATGCCCCTACCAAATGTATGTCCCCCTATTAAGGGGCCATCATCAGATAAACAAGATAAACAAGTTCTATTCCTGGCATGACTGATCAAAGGACTCTGTTAACCCCATGGCCAATTTCAAGTAGACAAAAATCAAACACAGCTGAGGTCACATGGCAATGGAGAAAGCTAATCCATTGTCCCATTATGGGCAAAGAAAGGAGAGAGGGACAGTGAAGAGGACAGAAAAATGTAGTGGTTCAGCAAGAGGGGACCATGCTTCTTGAAATCAACACAAGCTATACCTTCAATCTCATAGTGATAACTATAAGCAGTATAAGTACAGATGTGCACCTGCTCAACACCACATTGTGGACAGCTAAAGCAGTGCATCCCTGATCCAAAAGATTATACTCTAAGTAAAATAAAACTCATCTTGGCTGCTGATCATGGGTGTAAAAACTAAGCTGCAGCGTGTCTACATATAGAATGATAAATGTGTACTCCTCAGCTTTCTTAAGAGCATGTGCATATATATCAAGGTGTTTCTTTCTCAAAAGCTCTCTTGTCATTTCTCTTCAGTAAATTCCCCCTTTAAACGCAAACTCTCCAGGCTCATTTAGCAAACTTAACGAAAAGCTGAGAAATTATATCTTCCAATTGTGTCTACATGCATACATTTTGTTCACTGGCACTGAAAATTACATACCTTTATGTGAAACATGCAATAAAAAATACCTAGCACAACCATGGTGAAGAATGAACATGCTTGCCTTAATTAGTTTGAAAGCTCTCTCATGATGGTCATATTGAATTGTAATTAAGAGATTAAGCCAGAATGATCACATGGCTCCTCCATGGGACCACCCACAGAGAGCAGAGAGATGTGTAACTCTGCTTTTCACCAAGATCTTCATAGCAAAGGAACAAGGAAGATAGATAGAAGATGTCGCCCTGTCTTGTAAATAAGACTGTCATAAATTTGTTTGCAAGGAGAAACTCCTTTTATTGATCCTAAGTCATGATTACACTATGCATTCTTATTAATCTAATATACATTCCTTATAGGCCATGCTCCAAAAAAAATGTACTTCATGTCATTGTTTGTTTTACAGGCATAAAAGTAGCTTCAAGCAAGTTCTCAAATGATCCTGGTAATGATAGCCCTGCTCTATATTTAGTTCTTGTCTTTCTGAAAGACCTTTTTCGGTCCTAGCTGGAAGGGGGAGATGTAAACAAAGCTGGCAGAACTTAGACAAGCATGTCACGGCTGCACTGTGCTGCCAGAGAAACAAATCAAGAGGGAGGGGGGGCTTTAACATCACAGACATCACCACAAAGTGTACTGGGGCTTGTGGCACATCTCAGAGCTCTGTCAGCAGCAAGTCAGGCCAATATGACTGTCAGATATTTTTCCGGGTGGCAAAATTGTTGTGCCAGATAAGAGGAAAATGCTTACACATCAAGAAAAACTCATTTGCTTCTCAGCCTGGGGTGTTGGGTGGAGGTGCTTGCGGTAAGTGGTGCACAGGGATGACAAACCCAACCTAGTTTCTTTAGTTCTGGCAAATTAAAGGACCACAAGTCATCCAATATTTGATGGGTTCAAAGAGACCTGAAGGTCCGCTTCTGTAATTTCAAATGACGGATTTCTGTTATTAATTATACATCTTAAGTGTCTTTGAAGAAAGTTTCAGACTATCCTTCACCAGGAAGACATAATGTCTGCTGTACAAAAAAATGAGGGGGAAAAAAAATAGAAAGAAGCTTCAACTATTTGGCTCAAATGAATCAAAGCTTGAAGGAATTATTAGGCCCTACTTAATTTATCATTATTATTTTTTTGCCATGTTTTCTTTTGAGAAAAACACCCATGCATGACATGTGTGTATCAGTGTCATTTCAAGAGTAGACTGGGAGCAGAGCAGGGATTGTGATTGAACTCTGGGATCTGCCCTGGAGCTGTACTTTGAGGAACAAACCACGGAACCACAGATAATGCTTTACAGTCCACTAGTCTCAAGTACTGTCATCAGATTTTCACTTTGTTAGATACTTGAAAAAGATTGTCATTCTGGGTTACTCCAGAGCAAAGGGCTAGCACTCGAGTCAAAGTGAAGGCGTGCTTCGCAGAGCATGAGACGTCAGGAAAGATATGTCAGACGAACAAACAAAAAAGTGCATTTAACTTGCCATGAGAAGATCCTAGGTGAAGGGTGAAGACCAGACCTCTAGACTCATCTGGGCAGAGTTTATGAAAAGAAAACAAAAGCATTGCAATGTCAAGGACACAATAAAAATGAAACCACCTCTGTTGACCGGTCCAAGATGAGGAAGACACGACACACAAGTTCAAACACAGAGGATCCTCATCTTCGTCTACTTTCCACTGGAGTAAAGACTTTTCAGGAGACAGGGGAAGGCATCTCCCTTTCATCCTTCACCACAGACAAACATAGACATATAAAAACATCCTTGTTGAAAAGTGGCAATAGTCCTTTTAATTCCAGACAAACCCAATGTGAAGAACTTAATTACAGAACGGGGGCAACCCAGCCCATTTGGAAATTACACTTACAGTAAGACCTTTGAAGCAAATGCATCCTTTATCCTTTTCTGTCTTTTGTTGAATGTTTTGTCTCTTGTAAAACATGCTATTGACGACTGTGGTTTCTAGTGGGTCTCTGTCTGTCCTTCATCTATGTCAGACATTCACTCATCAAAGGAAAATCTTTTGGACACACAGAGGAAGGCAGGAATATTTAAATCCCCAGTTAGTTTATTGATTTTTGGCACATTTTTATACAATAGATAACTAACGCCAGATTTGCATTTAAAAATAATTCACAGAAGAATGAAACTAATCTAGAACTGCTGCTTTTTAGAATAAAACAATCTACTATCAAACAAGCATGAGTTTAGGGGCTATAATTGCGCTGGTTGGTTGTTTTTCTTGTGGTCTCAGTCTTTGATGGTTATGGGTCACACTGTGCTCAGGGGAAGTATTATAAGAAATATCACTTGCTGTGAATCAGGATTGTGTAACAATGGTTTACTGTTTTTTTTTTTTCTTAACAGGTTGTTACAACACGATGCTTTTGAGAACATTAGCCAAGTGCTCCTTTAAAAACTGCTCCAGGTTGACAACTGCCAACAAAAGTAACCCATTTATCCATAAACTATTTTAAAAATAAAGTCATATGGGAAGTAATTCAATGAGTCTCAGGTAAAACAGCTTCAAAGATGAAGTGTGATCCAGTAACATAATGCCAGATATTCTTGTTTCTGTCCCATTGTACATAAATGTCTCATATAAGTTAAAGATTTACTCTGCATTAGCACATTAGTTTCTCACAGGAAAGACAAAGCTGAAGGCTGTGTCGTTGAAAAGCACCACTATCAAACCTGCACCTGAACCCATTGTAGTTAACTCAGAAAAAGAAAGAGGCCACATTTCACTCTCATCTTTCTCTCCAGCCATAGTAAGTGATGCACTGCCAGGTGTAAGCTGAGGTGTTGGGTTCGCCAGTAAAGCAGCTTGGTCTCCAGATCATTTCTCACACTTTCATGTAATCTCATAAAAAGTGTCCGTTCTGATGGATAGAACCCACCAGCCAAGGCATCACTGCAGCTGCAGTTGTGCTGGTGGGATCTTTGTACTGAAGCTCAGATGAAACACAGGTAAAAAAAATCTAACTTTTTAGTGTATTTTGTATCTAACTGAGCTGATGAGGTAGGTTACAACATTCCTACTGTAACTGTGAAATAACTGAGTGGTAAACAGCAACCATAATGTGAGCTTTGGACAGAGGACAAAGGGTGCTTTATAGTGTTTACATCTGGGTGTTTTGCATTGGATAAAACATAAAGAGAGACACTGCCTGTTTGTGCCACTGAAATATAAAATGTGCGTGTGAAAAATAGGTGGCAAGAAGAAGTCATGAAGCATCTTTGTGGAAGACTAATAAAACATCTGAAACTACTGCAACTCGCAACGAAAGAGACAAACATCAAAGTAAAAAGACTTGCTGTTTGATCTCCCCAAGTATTTTTTTTCTTCTCCTTTTAACATCACTCTGGCCTGTTTACACGCTGGTCTTCATTATTCTGCTATGCCTTTAAAATCATTTAAAATCTATCAGAGTCTGCCATACGATGGGGGAAAATGCAGCTTTTCAGATATGAAAGAACTGCATAACAATTAGTCCAATACATATTTTCCAGTCACTGTCAAATAATCTGAAATGACACATCTCTTGTGGGATCCCACATTGTTTTGTACAGAAGAGTTTGGCAGTTCTAATATAATGGATGCTCTGATCTCCAGAAAGATTTAAGGGTAATTTTTTTCAAAGAATGATGGAAATAAAACACTTTATCCTAAAATAAGTTAGATCAGTAACCATAAAAAACAGCTCTTAAAGTGTTGGATAGCTACACATAAGGAATTAAACTAAGATTTTGGCTGCTGTGTAAAGTCTTAAAAAAAAGTATGTACTGAAGTCATCACTGAGAAATTAATGTTGGGATATGTTGTGGTCAGGGTGTATCAAACTTGTTCTGTAAGGCCAATAAAAACCAAACACACTGGCAGCTGCAGAACAACTCAATCATAGCTTTCTGAGATTTAGCCAGCTTGGCAGGGTAGAGAAAACCTCTATGGTACAGGTCCTTCAGTGAAGCATTTTCACTGCATGAAATATTTTTAAAAATCCACCAAGTTTTCAGTCTGTGGTTATAACTGAATGTGCTTTATGTGCGTATAAGTGTCATTTAGTCTTTTTCCGCTAAAGGGTGTTGCCAAATGTGCGTGTATACGAAGCCTCAAAGAGACAAGGCCACTTGTGCCCATGGCGTCTGGTAGAGCTCGTGACTGTGCCTGTTTAACTCCACTAACAGAGCACCGTTCCACAAAGCCCATCACGCAACCCACAGATGTCCCACAGAACAGACAGGACTGCGCCGCAACCAACAAGAAGCAGTAATAACCCCCCAGCCCACACAGCCATGCACACAAACACACACACACAAACGCAAACAAGACAAACACATACACAGGAGTCTCATAGGCTGCAGCCAATCCCCTCCAGAAAATAAAATGCATTTCTCAAACCGTAGAGAAAAAGACAAAACTTTAGAGGTATTTGTAACTTTATTATTAGTTTGGGCTGTTCACACACCTAAATACAATGAAAGAGCATGAAAATTTATTTGTGTGTGCAGTCCTTTACACCATCTTCAATCTCAAAGTAGAGAAAGGAATAATTACTGTGTAAGATGGATGAAATAAATTTTGTTTAAACTTGCTAAAGGTAGCCAATTACTCTCTACTAGAGATAAAAAAAAATAAAGAGCCAACATTTCTTATTGAAGCAAAGTGCACTGTTTGGGGCAATTACACAATAACCATGGAGGGGATGAAATAGGATAAATGTTTGAGCTACGACTTTTAACAAATGATGGACCTTTTAGAATCCATAACCTTCTGGCTAAGTTCTACAGTCATTTAGCAGATGCTTTTATCCAAAGCGACTTACATTTGAGAGTAAGAACAACACCAGCAAGAATTCAAACAAGATGGGACATCATAATTAAGTGGTAGTCAGACTGCTGTGAGTCCAGTTTGACCCAGGTGTTGTCATGTAGTGCTAGAGGCAGTGCATATAAATATATATATATGTATATATATATATATATATATATATATGTATATATATTTTTTTTAGTTCTTTTTTCACCGTTAAGTTCACCGTCTACGATGACATTATGGTAAAAGCTGCACTGATGCGCTTGTCAGTCTTTTACAAAAGTGTTTAAGGAAGACCTTGAGAACCATACACTACCTCATGCCCTTAACTGACAGCACAAAATCCACCCTTTTCTTGTCAAAGCCAAGACTTTCATTTTGTAACTTGCATTTGGGGATCTTAGGGTCTTGTTCACGAGTGAGGGAAGGATGGAGTGGGAGATCAACCTTCGGATCGGTGTGGAGTCTGCAGTGATGCGGACTCTGCATCGGTCTGTTGTGGTGAAGTAGGAGCTGAGCCAAAAGGCAAAGCTCCCATTTTACCAGCTGATCAACCTCACCTATGGTCATGATCTGTGGGTAGTGAGCAAAAGAATGACATGGCAAATAAAAGCAGCCAAAATGAGTTTTCTCCACAGGGTGGCTGGGCTCTCCCTTAGAGATAGGGTGAGAAGATTGGTGATCCAGGAGGGGCTCAGAGTAGAGCAGCTGATCCTCCGCATCGAGAGGAGCCAGATGAGGTGACGCAGGCATCTGATCAGGATGCTGCCCAGATGCCTCCCTGGTGGGGTTTTCCAGGCATGCCCCACCGGCAGGAGACCTCGGGGAAGACCCAGGACACACTGGAGGGACTACATCTCTTGGCTGGCCTGGGAACGCCTCGGGATCCCCCCCTGGACAAGCTGGCAAATGTGAAGAGGGAACTCTGGGCTTCCCTGCTTAAGCAGTTGCCCCAGTGACCCGACCCTGGATAAGCGGTGGGTTTACGACAACCTTGGTTGCTCAAAGTGCTGTTCAATAATAGTAAAAAAAAATAAATAAATGTAAACAGAAAAACAATGGAAACAATAAAACAAATAATAAGAACATTGGATTGGATAGAGTTTTTGAATTTGACTTCAAAAAATTGTCTTCAAAGTGTTCCATAATTTTTACGGCTGTCAATCCTGTGACCTTACATCCAAAGAATTTGGTCCCTGCACTCCTTCAAACTGGTTACTGATATAATGCAAGTTATGAAAACATAGCACATATTTCTGGGGATTTGCACAAACAACTCTTTAAAAAATGCTAAATCCGGGAGGCAGCCATAATATACATCTGGACACATAATCAAAACTACATATTCTCTGCCTAACTGCTCAATCATGAACCTTCCGCTTATAAAATGTTTTTGAGTCCATCTCCTGTATGTGTTTGTCAATGGTAAAGTAAAAAAGTAAGTCATGGACGTAATGTGATTATGTCCATAGCCGCACTATAGAATGATGTCTGAGCAAAAGTGCCCTAACTGTACAGTGTTGCTCAGAGGCAACAGACAAAAAACCCCCCACAGTTTTAATACACAAATAAGGACTAAGTCTTGAAATACCAAGCCAAGCCAACTTTATTTATAAAAGCACTTTACAACAGCAACTACTGAACAAAGTGCTGAACATAAAATAACTAAAAACAACAAAACACACTAAAAACAATAAAACATTAAATAATAATATGACAACAAGGATTGTCACAGGATCTTTTGAATTATTGAGTAGATAAACTCAAACCAAAGAATTTCTATTTAAAAAAATCTTGGAATAGGTCCTGGATTTATCTGGATCAGCCTTAAGGTCCGCCATCAAATGATATTATAAACTCATTTAAATTAGGTTCACACAACCTAAGCTGTCAACTCAAAAAAGATTTACAGCTAGTTGCCTTACTTTAAAAAAATGGTCTCAACTTTTATTTTATTTTACAGTGTACGTATTTACAAGAAATACACAATGTCAATTATAGGAAAGCACATCTTGAAAAAGTTAGTCTATTAATTTGACCTTGTGTGGTTTAAGAGTTGTAGTTGTACCATTTGGACATTTAGTTAGTCAGTAGGACACCCAGGTCTTAAGGAAAGTGTTTAAATGAAATTTCCTCTGAGCCAAAGGTGAGATCAAGCTTATTTTGGTATCTGTATATTCACAGTTAGGCTACTTTACAGGGTTGCCTGGGGCCTGACATGTAACATGGGCTGTGACTTCAAAGCCTCCAAAGAAAATATATAAATACAAAACCATTAGACAGCTTGTTTTCTTTAGTTAACATTTCAAACATACTGTGGAGTGGATCATGTTTTGAGTCCCCCTCCCTGTAACTTGAATGTTGATATTGTTTTTTCTGATGGTCCTGCAGTGCCACAGCTGGAAAGTCCACAGTATCCTTAAAAAAAAGACTGTACAAACACACCAAAGTCAGGCAGAACACAACATCCTTTGGCCAACATGCACTTTCCCTGCCAGCTGCCCTCTAAGATACAATTTGCATTTGGCCCTTAGCACTGCAGAGCCCAAACATAGGGTTCAATATTAGTAAGAGGTTAAATATAAAAACATACAAACACAGAGTCGGCCACACAGAAAAATAAAATAAAATTAAAGCTGCAAGCAGCGATGAAGGCTCTCGCATCTCTGGCGCCGCTCCGGCCTATTGCACTGCCCCATCAGCTGGTAACCTCCCTCCCCCAGCACGCTCGCTCGCAGCCGTATGCTCACTTATCCCTGTGTTTTCTGCCTTGGGTGGACATTGCTTTTCTCTGAGGATCACCTGAAACATCAATGGGCCCAATAATGAAATCAGAAGTGTTTATGACCATGTTCTGACCAATTGTGTGAAATAAATACAAACAAAATCATAGTTTTAAGATCCGCAGATATGAACTTGGCCAGTAGGTGGCGCTATAGTGTTTTATCATGTACTAACATGTTTAGGTTGGGACTTTAATGACAACAGCCAAATATCACGTCCTTTGCTCAACCGAATTCAGAGTTATAGCCACTTCCTGTTTGATAGCGAAGGACTGCAACCTCACAGGCAGCCATTTTTATCATGATGTTAAAAGAAGTTTCTTATATTGTGAATCATGAGTTCATGAAGGATGATATTGATGAATTTGAGTAGGTTTTTAAGGTTTTCAATGGTAAAAATGTGGTACTTCCTGTTTCCTTTGAGAAAGTTTTTGATAACTTTTAATCTCACATGCCTCTGGAAGCTTCAGAGTGATTTTGAGGTAAATATGATAAAATCTGTAGGAGGAGTTCGTTCAAATGCAATGCAAAGAAACAGGCAAACATGAGCCTAAAAATGACACTTTTTTCAAAATGACTGACTTCCTGTTGAAATGAGCCTATAGGTCCAATAGGCAATTTTGTACATCCCGGCATGGTAAATCAATTTGGTGAATTTCATGAGTGTCAGTTTACGTAGTGGGCAGGGCTGGTTGATTAAAATATTGTAGGGGGTGCTATAGAGCCACTATGCAACTATTCCAGCATATGTCAATTTGGCTCAGTTCCACTTCTGACTACGATCCTTCCTGTCGAGTTTGGTGGAGGTCGGTGGTACAACAGGTGAGTTACAAGTACTTCCTGTTTGATGGCGTCGGACCAATATTCGCCATGGTTACGTTTGGAGAAGGAACTTGAGATTTTTATTGTGGCATCATGAAAGGGTTTGACCACTTTAAAGTGTCTGGGGTTCATGCCTGAGGAGAAGGACCCCAGCATCTATAAAAAAGCACTTCCTGTTGAAAGTGGTCGGGGCTTAGGGATAGACCGGAAGTGGTCATATGGGTGTGTTTGGGACCAGACCATGACTAAACCCTGTGAGTTTGATGGTGATTGGGTGAAAATTCAGGAACTTATGTTGATTTATGATGTCATGGCATCTTATTGAAGTTCGCCATGGCGCCACGGTCTCGCCTTGCAGCGTAGACCAATAGTTTTCACTGGATATCATCACCAACTTGTTTTCAGGTGTCTGACCCAGTTTGACCCCAGTTGTGTTCAAAACGTTAGAGAAGTGGGTATTCCTGTCGCCAGGGGGCGTGGCCTATTCCTAATCCAATAATTACCATGTAGATGTCTTGAAGATGGGACTAGCATCATACGTGGCCATTTTAGTTCAGATATGTTGTTTTATGTGGGAGTCATATCAATTTTGTCTTTCATGGCGAGACATCAAATTTTGAGGCCACGCCCCTTCAACGCCCATACTCCTTTGAGAAAGTTTTTGATAACTTTTGATCACACATGCCTTCTGAACATCCTGAGCCACTTTGGTGTAGTACCATAATATCTCTAGGAGGAGTTAGTTCAAATACAATGTCAGTAAAACACCAGTAAAACTTTGACCCAAAATGGCCGACTTCCTGTTTGTTTTCCACCCAAGCTCCAAGAGGATTTTTTTGTTCGCCCAAGCATTTCGAACAAGTGCACCGATTTTCACAAAGATTGACGACATGCAGTAGTAGTAGACCGAACAGTCCCGAGCACCCCAAAATATGAAATTTTTCACATTCCAATGGGGGGGTAGGCAAAATTATTTGGTGAGTTTTCGAGCATGTTCAGGCCCCCAAAAATGGAATTCATTTGACGGGAGAATAATAATAATAATAAACGCTTGCATTTCAATAGGCCTTCGCACCGCAAATAAAATAAAATAAAATAAAATAAAATAAAATAAAATAAAATAAAATAAAATAAAATAAAATAAAATAAAATAAAATGAAATCTGTCCAAGCAGCTAAAACACAACATCATGCCTCCATTTTTAACCATTCTCAAAGATGGGGATGTATTTTTCACTTTTATCAGAGACTCTAATGAGAAGACTAAAAACAGAGATTTGACACAGTGAACTTCAGATTTGAGGGTGATCCTCTTTGTAGGCAGATTACCACTTCATTACACAAAGAAAGACTTCAAATCTGAACAAGCCCTTAGATTCGCACACCACAGAGAGAAAACTACTGGGATCCTTAAGCCACATGAGACAATAACATTACAATCCCAAAGATTCATTGAGAGGAAATAAAAAAAATGTGAGTCTTTTTGTCGTTCTCTCTTATTTCTGCCCCCCAAAAATTACATTTGAGCAATAAAGAAGTTTATTTGTTAGATATTTAAATACTTGGAATAACACTTTGTAACTATTTTTGAATTCTGCTTAGGGCTGAAAAAACATCATAAAAGACACATGAATCAGTAAAAATAATGTGCAGAGGGAAAATAAAAACCCTGCTCTGTTTTTAAGTAGCTATTATAAAGGCACAAACAGCTGTCAGGAGAACAATTCGACGTGTGTGACCGCAGTGCAAGTTTGACTGAAATAGGCCATAAAAACATAATGTACTAAAGTACTGGCTTCAGCAGCTTGAAGGCATGCATAACAAAATCTGTAAAAAGTGAGGAAAGATACTACGGTCATGGCCTGGACGGCTCACATTGAAAAGGGTGTTTATTTACTTATTTTTTTAGTGAATGCACTGATCTTTAAACCTTCTTTCACTTCAATGGCAGGTCTGAAAATAGCTGACATGTTAATAAACATGCCAACAGGTGGTTAGCTTAGCTTAGCATAAAATCTAAAATTATTGAGAAATCAAATTTTTGCTCTTTGCAAAGATAATATAATCTAAGAGCAGCTCTGTGATATTTACACATGGTAGGTTTTTACCACAGAAAAGGATTCTTTGCAGGCATAAAATGGTGAAAATACTTCAATAGTTGTATTGTTGTGTTTCTTGTTACCCACAGAAGTGCAGATCATAATCTTTTTTTATATAGATATATAATACAGACTTGAATCCTTATAAAAAACTAATGAAACGTTTCATTTACAGCACTTAACTTACACATTTGTCTTGTGATGCACAACAACAAAGATATTGTTTTTCAGTATAAAATAACCAAAAAAGAATTGGAGGGTGAACAAATCGTTTTGATTTATTTATATATTTATTTAGTTTTGGAAATGGAAAAAGGTTTCCATAATGACAAAAACACATACACATTCATATTTTCACAGTCACTCATGGAGCCCTGCCGATGTGAAAGAGCCTTAATAGCCCTTTAACACCAGCAGGACTCCATGACAGTGTCTGTTCTCAAACCTTATTTTTAACAGGCTAGCTCATTCAGACTAAAAAAAATAAATAAATAAAATAAAAAAAAGTCGGTTCGGAACCTGAAAAAGTACATTTTACACAGGAACCCAAAAAAATAGTGGTTCTCCTTAATGGATAGTGATATCATCAGTCTGCAAAGGCTCGGCACACCTGAACACCAGACCGAATAATCAATAAGCATAAAAATAAGGAAGTGAAGTAGAGAATATCCTCCCAAAAGAACACTTGGGCTTGTGAAGTGGAGCTGGATGTGGTCTGTTTTTTGAGCTGCTGGACAACATTGTCATTTGAGTCATTGACCAGCAGCCAGGTAACTGGCGTGCTGAGTAATGACGCCATAACCGAAGAAGTGATTATGTACAACCTTTCACCCCTGCCTTTTCCATAAATGAAGACATCAAAACAATCATCAGAAGTAACATGATGGAAATTTGTAAATAATCAACGTGATCTGCCATTTTTGCTTGCTTCCCCAGAGTAAAATCCTCCCACTTAGGCTCTGGTTAAACTGTGTGCTAAAGGTTTTGAGACTCCAGAACGATGCTGGAGTCTGAGCAAGAGCAAGAATCAAAACACTGCCTGTCTGAAAACACAATCAGTGTCCCAGTGGTGATGATGTGTTAAAATGTTTTCCAAGAAGTGCATATTTTCTGGTATAGTTTAGGGGAAAAGTTAGGAAAAATATTAGAATTGAATAAATATTAATTAATTTAGTCAATACAATTCTGTTAAAACAGCCCAAAATCTTTTGGTTTTTCATTCATCTTCTCACGCTCTAACTTGGACATGTCATCAGTGTTGTATCCTGGTATACGGGTGTTTCGTGTCTTGCAACATACACCCTCTTCTAAGTGACCCAACAAAGGTTGATCACTTATTCATGTTGTGTTATTTATTATTAATATTTAGATTTATGTTTTTAATTCAGATGACTGTGTCTGAGTTTTTTCTCTCAGTACAATGTATTATCATGTTATTTTGCTGTCATATCACTGGGATAAAGCAGTTTTAAAATGAGAAGGATTATGCTCGTTACAATTATTTCTGCAACATTTTTTCATAATTTGATCCATTCAGTCCATTAAGATTTGAAATGTCTTTTCTTTGTTTAAAAAAAACATCAGGCATGGAAGGAAAACTAACAGGAAGGTAGTCTTGGACTTGGCTTTATTGTGTAAATACTTTGGTTCCAAAAATGCATAGGTATAAAGAGGCTATGTGTAGAGGAATCAATCAATCCATTTTTGAATACAGAATTTTGTTTTTCTTAATACGTCCATGAGATTCTGAGAAATCACATAAGGAGTGTGTGTCAAAGGAACTGCAGGCACACATTGAGGATGAAATAGCTTTTTCATGCTCAAATAGAAATTTTACTCACATAATGAATAATACACTACAAAAAGTATCAATGTTTTTATCTCACTCTCAAAAAGAAATTAATTTCAAAGACATCTTCTAATGATAAAATAGGCTTTAAAGTGACACAGAAACTATGTTCTAGTTTCTATAAGACTATAAGACAGAACATCAAATTTGCTCAAACACCTGTTGGACAAAAAAAAAAGAGAGAAAAATGAAAAGGTTTCATCTGATCCAATCCCAGACGAGAACCAGACGGGCAGTGGCATAGTAACACCAGTGCAGAGGAAAAGCAGATTCGTTCTCACTTCAAAGAGCCAGGGGGATGCTTTTAAAATCACACCAGCAATAAACTACAACACAAGTTCATCGTTTTTCCACAACATGAAAGGGGTTTTCAAAGTTACGTCTCTTCAAGTGGTCCCCTCTCTTTGACCCGATTCTACCCCTAAACAAAGTTTGTATCAGTGGAGGGCTGATGGCGCTGAGGCTGTTTACATGGGAGGTGTAACCATGGGAGCGGTCAAATTATTTACATTTCAAAGACAGAGGACAACATGCCACTGTTTAAGAAAGGAAGAAAAAAAGCAGGGTTTAATTTAAAACCCTGCCCCTTATAAATCACAGTAACAACCTAATATAATTTATTTGAATGAGGGACTGACTTTGTTGGTGTCTTTCATCCTGTTACCCCTGGACTGAAATGACAGAAATTAAAATGATGAATATGCCATGGACACAGTGGAGTTTATCGTGGTTTGGGAGTAAATTATAATCTCAGAGACAGCAGCTGAAACCCCCCTCTCTTGCATGACTAATTGAAGTAATTACAGACGGGACATGAAAGAGGTGCACTGCCCTGTCAGCCAAACAAGTGCATTAAATCAGCTCCTTACTAACTCCGCCAAGATAAACATGAGTACAAATATCATTCTAAAGAGGTATAGGATTTCTCACGATGTGCATAGAACAAAAATGAAAGGAAGAAAAAAAACCTGCTACATGCTGACATCATCAATTGTCACCTGGAGGAAGACATCCAACGGGATATTGGATGTCAACAGCAGACAGAACACAGTAAGGGTGCTGACATGACAAGTGACACAAGAGGCTGAGATAGTGACTCAAAAAGCCTCTTTTTTTCTTTTTTGGAAACAGATCTACTGCAGATTTTATGAGCTGGTTTTCACCAACATTAGCGTGTACAGAGAGGGTGACAGGTGACAAGGCCTGCTGTCGATGGTTGTGACTGAAATTAAGTCAGAATCATGAGCAGTTGCAGCTCCCTCCTGAGGTAGATGTTTGAAACAGCACAACCTGCATGATACACCTCATAAAACACACATTAGATGCCGTTCTTGCCACAGCTACTGTATCTTGCACTATGTTACTATTTCTAATTAAATCAAACATACTAAAAGTTTAAGATGAATTGTTGATTGCACCGTGAACACTATAAGCTCTGTCCTTGGCTGTGTTTTGTGTGCATGTGAAGCCACCATGGTGATATTTTTAATACCATACTTCTTTTTTTCTTCATACACTGCCTGAATTTCTATATGTTGCAAAATTAGACAGTAAAGGGCACACTTATAATAAGAAGGCATTCGTGTTTGTGTTTATTTTTCCCTGACACCATCATCAGCTTTCTTTGAATCCTGCTTTTTATACATGGAACTTTGTGCTGAAAAGAAAAAGAAAAAAAAACAAAACAATTTGAACTAAAGATGACAAAAGCGTTCAACAAATTACAAGGCTTTCTGTTTACTATTCTGAGCTTGAACATGACATTCAGCTCAGCGGCGTGCTAGTCTTTCTGCTTTTTTCTTTTCTTCAGAAAAAAAAAAGAAATACCACAGCCAACTGGAAGCACACAGTGAAGAAACGAAAGGCCATAATTACAGCTGAGAATGAAGAGGGAGAGTGAGTCCCCATCAGTAACTCTCATCTGCTCATCTTTAGTTGTCCCTCACATGAAAGTGTGGTCAGCTCTGGTCTTGTTTAGCGGAACATGTCAACAGTAGTTCCAGTAATGACTATATATGTCTGTGTCACAATGCTGGGCACAGACTTCTTTGAAGGCTTAGATCCACTCACTCAGGTTGACTGTTGTGATTCCTAATTACAATAACTTTGAAGCACTATTCCCAAATGGGTAATCAGCCATGATGGTGGGTATGTACGGTGGCCGGGAAGTGCAAAACAATGTTATCGAGTGGAACACTTTTATATCTTTGCGATACTCATTTACATCCACTGCAACACTTTTACATTGTCACATTGCACATTTACAGAAACCATATTTACATTTACAAAAAGAGTAAAATGAAAAAAAAAAAACTTTAACAATTGCTAAACAACTTTACATTTCATAAAAAAAAACAACTGTACAAAATGTGAAACAGTTTTACAATCCTTAATGCAAACTTACATGTGCAACTGCAAAAAGTAAAACAATACATTGACGTGAAACACTTTTACAAGTTTACCAAAGCACTTTTACAAGTTCAGGAAACAAAGAGAGGTGTTTCACCAAAATCTGTGACCCATCAGAATCTGTGACCTCAAGGGGCAATAGCGTACATTTCTCTGCATGTACATCTTAGAAAACGAGCAAAGTCTTGAAAACACTTGTATTGAAGTCTGAGTTGACTCTTCTAACATAATTTGACTCTCACATAGCAAGAAACACAGAGGTCCGCATATCTGATCTAAATGTGTGACATCACTGTACCTGCATTATAATGAACTCAGGCTTCAATACAAGTGTTTTTAAGACCTTGCTCGTCATCTAAGACGTACATGCAGAGAAATGTACGCTATTGCCCCTTGAGGTCACAGATTCTGATGGGTCACAGATTTTGGTGAAAATCCTATCTTTGTAATTGTGTTTTCATGAACTTGTATAAGTGCTTTGGTAAGCTTGTAAGTGTTTCACATCAATGTCAAGTTGCTTTGTCATTGGTTAAAGTGTTTCAGGAATGTATTCATAACTTGTAAAACTGTTTTGCAGTTGCACATGTAATTTTGTATCAAGTTTTTTACATTTTGTACAGTGTTTTCTAAAATGTAAAGTTGTTGAGTCATTGTACTTTTGTTTTGTAAATGTAAATATGGTTTCTATGATGTAAATGAGCATCATGAAAATGTGTTTAACTTGATGGCATTAATGAAAATTGACTGTGATACTGACTAAAAGCTCATATCAAAGACAAAAGTGCATCTTACTGATGTATATGCTGAATGATGGCTGTTCAATTAAGTTTTTAAATAAACTTCCTGATAATATAAATTCATTCACTACACACAGATACTTAAAAAAAAAACTTTTCGGGACTTCTTATTAATAATATGAATCCTCTGCAAATGGCTGGTTAGCTTAGCAAAATGAACACAGTGGAATATGGCTAGCTTGGATTTGTCTAAAAGTAACAAAGCCCCCCAACAGAGCAAAGTTTAAACTTTTTGTGTGCATTAAATATTCGAGGCATGTTTGATCCATTTTAAGATTATTTTGTTGTTTTTGCTTCAGAGGTGCTTTAATGGTAGGATTTCTTTTTACCACATTTATTTTATGCTAGGCTAACTGATAGCTAATTATAGCTTAAAGAAGTATTAGTGAACTTTGTAGATTTTCTCTCTAACTCTGATGTTGACTCATCTTCCCCTCTTTCCTTTGTGTTCTTTCTTTTTCTCACTTCCTATTGTCCTCTTGCATTTCTTTGCTGAATCATCCACAACACACATTCAGTATTGTCAGTGTGTTGATATTCATTTGCTGGTGTGTGATGCGGTGCCGTAAAGCAAAACACAGCTATCACATGATGCCAGAAAAAAAAAGTAAAATGTGGTTTCTCAGCCCTGGGATGATTCCAGGAATGTACATAATGACTTTCAGCGTACCATCAAAACAAGTTAGAAGTATAAAGCGGTAAGGTCAGAAACTTATACTGTATCGTTTTAATTTTTAGCACAGTCATGTAACATGCAATGCAACGGTCTTCCTGCACCATTTTAAGTTAAAACTAAAATTTACATTTACACTGTCCATCCAAAGGAGCCTGGTGCCATAAACATCATGTAACTAAAGTGCTTGTTTGTGAGGAACATGATACAGATCTACATTTTTTTGTTATCTGTATTCAGCAATAAGAAAAGTAGACATTTTAATCCAAATCTTTCTTTTCCCACAAGAACAAACTTGGGTGTTAAACATAAAAAGGTGAAATTCGAGACTGCAAAACCTAGTGGATAACCTGCAAAAAGCATGTCACTTGCCAAAAATAGATAGTTCATTCCTCAAAAGCAAGTATTTATGTCAATTAAAAACTGTCAGAGCCATCAAAATGAGAAGTCCTGTCTCCACTGAGCACAAACAAGGTACTCAAATGGCTTAGTCATGTTTTTTCAATGTGTTTTCATTATGACAGTCCAAACTATAAGTGTTGTTGAATATGAAAAAGTCAGATCTTACACATTAGATGTACATATTACTCTACTGTATGTAACTGAACATACTAAATCACTCCTGTGTACGTACAAGATGGTCTTCTCTGTCCGGCTGCGTATTTTCATAAACATCACATCAGATATCATCCATTGCGATGCAGTGAGGAAAATATCTCCTCGAGTGGCAAATGCTCCTTCTGCAGGCTGTGGTTCTCATTGCATCCAGCATCCATGTCTGTCAGCAGAGCCATTTGAGTATGTGGACACTGGTTGTACAACTTCCACCTCCAGGCAGAAAAAAAACTACTCTATAGGATTTAGAGAAAGCTGAAGATCAGCTAAGAGCACTTGTTCGATTTGGGAGACATTCCAGGAAAATCTTATGAAGAAATGTTTAAATCTGCTTGACAGATTTTGATAACTAGTTTAAGTAATGACTTAAGCAATAAAATGAGGAGTATTAATTTTACAGGGATTGACTATTCTGCAGTTGAAAGTATGGTTAATTTTGACTGATATGATCAAAGCAAATGATAATGTCATAAAAATAGCAGAGAATTGTATGAAAGTAAAAGCTACATGTACAAAAACATTTGCATTTTGATCAGTGCTATGAGAAATGCTACTCTGATGTGCACAAATGACTAACTCTCAAGTGAGTTTGAACTAATAGTTAATAATAGTTTGATTAAACATCTCTAGTTCACAATGGCACAGTTTTGGCTGTCAGGAGTCAAGTCAGTATGGTCTTGGGGGAGCATTCACACAAGGCTAGTCCAAGTGACTCACTTTGATTGGGTGGGGAGTGTTGAGAAATGACACGCCTTCACGCTTTCATGCTGCACTTTGCACTGCACAACGTCACGCAACAACTGCTCACTTAGGATAGTATTGCCCAAAATGACCATTGACCAAGAAAGAAAAACAGCAGGAGGAAGAAGAAAATCCGGCTCATCGATTGGCCAGGACCATAGAACGGAATTTCCCCTTCAGCCAGTTTATTCACTGCAAATAAACATTGGAGCGACACCAAATTTATGCAGTCTTGTGGGCTATGTTTTTACTTTGTTATTCAAACATAATACAGTTTTCACAAGAAAGTGGCCAAGTACAATGTGCTTTATGTCACTTTCTCTCTGGATAGCCTGTTTGCACTCACACTGTACACAAACCCCACCATGATTCACTTGCCTACAGATTTTCAAGTGGACCAGAGTTTGGTCCTATTCATGGAAGCAGACCAGAGTTTGTTTGAAGTGAAACAAACAGAGCTATTATGCATGTGATCTAAGTATTTCCTGGAATCATTACATAAGACCTACAATTGAAGCTGTAATTCATATGTACGCTTTATTTTCAACCCTCTACAGATATTCTTTTATTTGGATTTAGTGATATTTAAAGATAATTGTACAGCTTTGATTAGAATGGCATACTCTCTTCATTAGCTTCTTCCATATGGTGCTTTGTTGGTGTATCTGTGTGAATATATGTGCACTCACATGCTAAGATGCCTGAGCATCATTGTATTTCCCTTCAGGCTCAACCTCCTGTTCTCAAGTAAATATCAAAGGACTGCATTTACAGTTATCTCTGCTCGGCTGCGCCACGGAAGTAATCACTGCAGGTCAGGGGTCAGTGCTCTGGCCCGAGACAGAAACTCAACTGACTGACGTTGACTTCAAAGGAAAGTGATCCTTTGACAGACTGTTGTTTTAGCCAGGAACTCTGGATATCATAATCAGGAGGGTGGAAATGGACAGTAAGAAGAGAGTGCTAAAGAGTATGGGCAGTGTGGAGAGGGGGGGTTCGACTTATGTCTCTGTAGAGGGGGAAAGAGAGAAAGACTACCTTTGAATAATTAGAGCCAACAAGATCAAAGAACAGGCTCAAGTTTGGTCTGCTTAACCTCTGTAACACAGAAATGGAGCACAACAAAAAGGCGTCATTTTATTCTGTCCTGTTGTTATTCCTTTAGTTGGCGAAACCCAAAACCATGTTAAACATAATGGAAAATATTTGAGGTCTTCTTTTATTAACCAAGAGCAGCTTTGATGTTTGACGTCTTTATTTGTTTTAGAAGAAGAAAGGAAAAGGGCAATATGGCATGCAAGCGATCTTCTTTTGCAGACAACTCACGAAAAGGAGGAGGCATGAATGATATGAGAGCAAACCAAGTTTGTTCATGCTACATAATCAATTAAACATCATTATCGACCCTTTCAAGAGCACTGAGATCAAAGACCAGTAGGAAATTATCAAAGTCTGTTTCAAAGCATTTTGTTTGAGCAGCAAGGCTTTTAGGCTACTGTGTCCCACTCCTTAGTAGGTGAACTTGCCACACGGCTGATGAAAGATGACAAAACTCTCCTTTGCTGCATGTGTTTTTTTGTTTGTTTTTTTAAGCTTGTGCACTGATTTAAACTTATTGCATGTAATCTAAGTTTTGTCATTGCTTGATACCCCAAAAACAGAGAGACAGAGAAATGCTGGAAATTACACACTGAAACATGGCAAACTGAGTCAGACAGTTGGCTCCAGTGTGAGAAGCTTTCAGGGGGAACACACAACTTTAATTTTATCCTGTGTTGGAAAAAAAGACGTTTTAATCTGACAGTTGTGGTAAATCTGTGGGGTAGGAAAGGCACAACTTTAATTGCCTCAATTTGTGGTGAGTTGCGGCAGGTTAAATTGTCATTGTTGTTATTTCAGTGGGATTTACAGGAAAAAAGATGGGATACAACTACATAAAGCCACTCTTCTTCTACATGTCTGTAAAGCTGGAAAGTAAATCAGCTTGGGGTTGGCAAATTTTTACCCATAGCTGCTTAAGAAAGTCCAAAACAGCATTCCAGCTATCAAAAGCACAAACCACAGATCGTCTCAAATGTTCGTGCTCAGCAACGGGACGCGTCAAATGCATGACGGCAGCATGAAAAGGAGCTTCTTCAGCTTTGCTGGATGTAAAAACAGGTGAAGGGAGCAGGAGGGAGTCTTTCATGGACATCCTGTCAAGAGAGAAGGCTGAGGGTGGAGCGGTAACACCGTGAGGAAAGTCAGCATTTCAGGGTGGTCAGCTATAGAGTGCAGGTCAGAGGAACACTGTTGGCTGTATAATCCAGTTTTTGTCACTGCATCCTTGTTGGCTTCAAGTTTCCTAACAGGTAGGAGGCCATCAACCCACATGGCAAATCTAAACCACAATCACACACTTTCAGCTGTTTCTCATCTCAAGCAATGTTCATCTTTCTCTTTAACTTAATATCAAGAGAACCCTTTTCGGACTGAATTCTGCACTGAGGAGCTTTATGTTCGTAAGATTAACAATGTGGACCATCAGCTGTAGCTTGTCTACATTTATAAATTCTCAAATCTGTACTTTTTCTCAGTAAAGAAAAATAATTTCCTCCATATGTAGAGATAGAAATAATACATATTGTCTCCTCCAAAAAATTGTTTTGGTAATTTCCTAAGATCTGACAGTTCTGTAAAATTCGTATATGTTTGGCTATTTTCTAATACAAGCAGCAAGTCAGGGCAGATCATCTGCTGTGTAAACCTGTCAAAGTACAGTTGGTTGTAGAAGACTTTGGTCTAAAAGATCTTACGCAGTGTTTTATAGGAGCACAAAAGAGGAGAAATCTGATCTAAAGCCCAAAGTGGTGGTCTGTTTGGTTTATATCAGTTCACACACATACACATTCATTCACACTCATGGGCATAGTGCTGAATCATGCCAAAAAGGCTATTTGATCAGCGTCAGACCCGGGAGTGGTGACGTCCCATTCAACAGGATTCACACGCTCCCCGCTCTTCTGCACAAAAGGGCAGAACAACAATATTATGGCATCCACTGAGTGCCTACCCCCTCCCAGTAAAAACATTTCTGTGAGAGTGGGCTTGACCTACCTCTTCTCTCATATAAAAACACAAAGACGAGTGTATTCTGACAGCTGCTGCCCGGATGCCCTGTAGAGAACAGAAGGAGAGCTTTGAAGATCTTGACCTTCTGAAACAATAAAATGCCATCATCAAACACTCTCCTGAGACAGGCTGCTGACCCACAGATCCATGTGTCTGCTTGAGGTAATTTATATTAAACTGTAGGGATCACAAAATGTTTGATGCCTGCAGAAGCACAGATAATGTAGATCTGGAGTAGCTTGATGTTCCTGACTGATGGCATATGTGGTGGAGCTTACAAATGCCCCTGAATTCTAAACCCTTTAAAAAATTTCCCTGCTGAGATATTTTCTACTATGAGGGCATCCTTGTGTGTCCATCTCACCAAGATGTTTGTCTGCCATGAGTTTAGTATTACTCATTTGTTTGAATTACCCTGGATGTTTCAGTTGTTTTTCACACAAGATCAAAAGCTGAATGACTCAAGAGACATAAATTACCTAGCAAAGCATCATACCATCCAGGATGTGCAGAAAGGATAGTATTTAACAGTGAACTGAGCCAACTGCCGGGTCACCAGATTGTTACTTTACATTTATGAAAACTGGGACATGTGTCATCTCAACTTAGCTGTGGATATGTACAGTATAGATGTCTCTCAAACCAAAAGAAACATGTTTTTCTCTCAACCTCCTTGCACTTTCTGAGGAATGTGTGGGATTTTTAAAGGTAGTATTTATTACCAGTCTGTAATGCAAACCTGACTTGGTGGACGTGGTGCCTAAACCTAACAAAACAGCTAGTGAAAATGAAATTGCAATTACTCACTATCTTAAATTTTAAATAGTCTAACCTGCTTCACAAAGGCAAAGCAACTTTGACAAACACATGACAAATTACTGTGGTTTATGGAATCACAAAACAACAACATCTATATCTGGCAGCTGGTCGGAGAAGCCATTACTCTATCATAATCTTATGTCACATGTTTGAGGAAATGAGATAAAATGAAACAGTAAAATTCACTGGCAAAATATGGTGTTTCTAATGGATACATAAAAAGTTACCAGCACCTACGAACAAGTAGATAGCTAGCTAGCTAGCTAGCTAGATAGATAGATAGATAGATAGATAGATAGATAGATAGATAGATAGATAGATAGATAGACAGATAGACAGATAGACAGATAGATAGATAGATAGATAGATAGATAGATAGACAGATAGACAGATAGATAGATAGATAGATAGATAGATAGATAGATAGATAGATTGTTAATGACCCATTCATCTTAGCTAGGTGAGTTGAAGCAGGGACCATCTAAAACACTGCAAGAAAGTGGCCTGGACTGGTTTTGAAGAACCCTGATCTGCACTAACCTTTTTTGGATGCCACCTTTCTTGATTATCATCACACCAAATTGTGCCCGGAGGTGCTAACACTGGATGCTGATTTGTTGCAAACACATAGCTTGAAGTCTGGCAAAATTAATTCTTTCGATTTAGCTAATCTTTCTGGAGTGCAACTAAAGTGTGATGGTGTATCTAGGTGGGTTTTTATTATCCTTGGATAACGCCAACCAAGCCGTTCCATCATGAATAGTAAATTCCCTCATCCTTAATCTTAGCAAGAAAGAGAATAAACTTGTTTCCCCAAAGTAAATTTTTCCTGTTGAGTTCAGTCAGTGGAAGAGAGTTGATCACAAATAAAGTTGTGCTATGTTGGTAACAGATGACTCAAAATACCTTCTTACACATGATGATACACATGCTCCCTGTGGTTTCTGCACAGGGAAAAGATCAGAGAACTTGAAGGGAAAAGTGGCTCATCTGAGTGGTCTCCAAATGTAGTTGTGTGTTGCTCCAAGTTCAAGGTGAGGCCTCTTGGAAAAACTGCTGCTATTTACCAACTTCAGAGGTATGTCAGGTGGCATTTTTAGTACAAAGCAAGATACAAGTGCTAAACATTAAAGCAGAGCAGGCACAAGCCTGTTAGTGATAAGAAACAAATTTCTGATCAGCTCTCGTGGCGTATCCACACTCCAATGTTGCAGTTTTGCTCACAAGGCTTTAGTTAAAAAATAGATAAAACAACCCTTTGATCTTATATAACTCCACATTTGCATAGCTGGCAAAGGCTATTGCAAAGTAGAGATGCCAGCTGGGTCTGCTTGCTCTTCGAGCAAGGTCCGAAGACCTTCCGTCTCTGTCCACATGTTAAACTTTACAGGGCACTCAAGGAAGTGGTGTTGACAGCCTAGATTTGAGGTCAAGAGGGGGCCAGGGGTCAAGCACTTCCTGCTGACATGAAAGCACATCCAAGCACACCTTGCTCTTGGTATCTGTCGCCGGCCCCCCAGACCATCTGTACCTACATAATCTGGGGCTCATCGAGCCCAAACAAAAGCCATGTGTTAATTACCTTTGAAGGTGTAATGACTTCAGGGCTGCAGCCGATCTTCATCTGTTTTCAAAGTGAGGGCTGGAGAACAGGTTATGCTTCAGACACGTTACAGTTGTCCTTTCCCAATAGTAACCGCCTGCCCTGCTTTCGTTTATAAAGGGATAACTGTGCCTCTTGGTTTCATTGACTCTCTCCTCAAACAAATCCAGCAGGAAAAAAGCTTCACTTTTACTGTTGTGGATTCTTTAATTTTAATTATACATATCCAATGCAAGACGAACTACACCTGCTCTCCAGATGTGACGGCATTCAATTTGAGGGAAATTTGTGCTGATCTTTTGATGTTTTTGTTTCTTGTTTTTGTACTCTTCTCTCCAGCATCATCCCTTTATAATGACTGTTTATTTCTGATTTTATTTGATGTGTAAAAAGAACTAGAAGGAACTGACTAACAAGCAGGATAAGGGTCTATTTTTCTTTACCAGTACCCACTGATTTTCATTGAGTTTAAATATTCATCTTCATTCTGCAAATTCTGATCTGCTCATTAGTCATCACAAAAACAACATCATGTGTCCTGCTCACGTTTTTTTTTTTTTGCCTTCTGTGAGTAACTCTTGAGTAACACTTTCTTCTTCCCACAAATGACCACCTTCTTCCTGAGAGAGGAGAAAAGGAAGTGGGTGTTGTATATTCCCAAACAGATAAGCTGTCGTGTTTTGAATTTTGTTTCTGCAAGCCAACCGCAGGTGACCTGTAGACCAAATTGAAAATTTTTGAGATTTTTGAAGATTTAAATTGAATTGCTTTAAAGGAAGTAGTTCTCATCCTTTGAATAGTTTCATTATATATCAGTTTGTTTTTCTACTTAGATCCCACAATACACACTAATACTTTACCTACCACTGTTTGTAAGATGATACAAGTCCATAAATCTGAATACATCAAAGAAGGGTTTGGACTTGGCAGTCACATGAGCTGCATACTGTCTATCCCGTTTCAGCTGTTGAAGACATGTAGTCATTTTCTACATCCTCTCTGCAGAGAATAAACAAACATACTCTGTAATCCCTTGAATGTTTTTCCTTTTGAAAATCCCTAAACTGTAGTTTCCAGTCACAGGATGGTCAAAGGAGTGTAGACTCCCGTCTTGATCCTCGGGGCATTGACAGGAAAAAAAAATGTATGATGTGGGGAGTGTAGAGCCGACCTGCTCCAGACCTACAGGTGAAGACAGACAGCGGTCCTGTGAAGCTGATGCTGGGCAGGGAGGTAAAAAGTGAAGGTGGCTATAAATATCCGCCCCACACTGCAGTTTCCCCGGTTTCCTCCAAAAGCAAACATTTTCAGATGCTACCTTGTAATTTATCACTGTTCTCTCCCCCACTGAGGAAAATTCAAGAAAGGAAAGGTTTAATCTTTAGTGCGTACAGTTGTTTTTATTTTCCAAAAATATGATGTGATATAGATTTTTACAAAAAAACAAACAAACAAACAAACAAACAAACAAACAAAAAGCAAACTAACAGCTACTGGTAGCCATAACACTTTATGCATGCCACACAAGTTAATGTCTCAGATGTGTGTCTTTCATTCTGCTAGGGTGTAAAGGCGGGGATGATGATTTCAGATTCCTGGGAGAAAATTCCCAGGCCTGGAAGAGCCCATGGAAAGTAATCAAGTAGCCAAGTGATGTCATTCTGATTAAAGGCAGCCTGTCAGACAGCTGGCGACTATGGGTGCTCGTTGGCATCGGCCACAGCCCACTATATACCAGAATATGACATCAAAGCAGGTACCAGGCCAGGCCAAGAGGCTGGCACTGATCATTGTCTTCTTTGATTACAGCTGTCTCATCATCTTGGAGAGAGGATAAAAGCAAACGGCTGCTTGGTGTTAAAAGTGTCCAAAATAATGAGGCACATACCATGCGCTGATGGTGTTGCAGTGGTTCAGCGAACTGAATTATGAACTGATTTCCTCAAACTGGGATATCTGTTGTTTCTTTTTTTTAAGGACATTTCCTCAATTTTACCTTTACTCTTGATCTAGTTTTAATTCATGCTCTCAAAACTTGCGTCAAGTGTTTCCAGCTTATCAGATTTATGTTACATGTCAACAACTCTCATTTAATATTTCCAGTTTTCATAAAACAATAGTAAAACAAACAAAAAAAATCATAAAAAAATAATGGTAATTGTTGCTTCTTTAAAGCCTACATCTTAAAAACAGCTTCAAATACAGTTCTCACATAATTGAATAATGAGCATGTTTTACAGCAGGGTGTGGACTTCAAAAGAGCTTCCCCATAGAGAATGGAAGGTTAAAGGACAGAAAGTGAATAATGTGTTGTGGCTCGACTGTGATGACCTGTAATAAGGGCTTTTCCATGTCCTTTGGCGTATCTGTGGCATAAATAAACATTTCTGAGACTAAAGAGCCTGATTCTTCTTCTGTCTCACTGAGGATGAGAATAGGCTCAGGGACAGGAGCACTGCCGCCTCTCTGATGATAATAATAGCAGGTTTTGAAAGGTAATTGGTCTCTGTTCCCTCCTCCGTCGCTACCTGTTAGGGTGCATTGGATGATTCAAGCGCCAGGCATGAATGGAAAACTCCTGGAGGATAGCTGCACATGCACTCACGCACCCGGTACCTCCAACACAATGCAGTCCACCTCAGTCATCCTTCAGTACACCAACACATTCCTACACACATGCAAAGCATGCACGTACCCTCACCCTGACAGAAACTCATCCATCTTGCTTAACATGACTGACATGACAGAAGTGTTTACAGGCAGCAGCAACTACTTTATGACTATCAACAACAAACAACTAAGCTGTCACCTGAACAATTTGATTACCTCGTAGCACTTAAGAGACCCCTAACACAAGCTGTCCTATCTTAAAAGAGTTCATTTTTATCAAACACGGCATCATCTGCAACCAATAGACGTCCTTCTCTTACGAAATGAGAGCCTGCTCGACAGATGTCTCCTGCCTCTCTTACTCACTGTTACTCCCCGTTTACATCCACATCTTAGATGGCACCTCTTGACTTGAGCCAGGATCAAGGTTGTTTACTGATTCGCTGGGTAATATCAAGAACATGTGGTGAGGGCACATGAAAGGAGCTCTACAGTGTGTTAACACCCAAAAGTCTCTGTACATGTTTGTTTTGGGTTTTAAACAAAGACTTCAATATAAAATTAAGGGGACCTGCTTCCGGAGGTTTGCCTCAAGGTGACATAGAGCAAAAGCTGAGGCTCAAAACATTTCCACTGGGGCAGATAGCCTCAAACAACAAAGCTACAACTAACACTGCAGTCACATTGACGTGTAAATAAAGCCACTAAATGACAAGCTGTGATTGTATGACCACAATATTGGCACTTTTCAATTAACTGAAAACACCTGAGTTTTATTCCTTACATTTCCAGGTCCCTTTATGTCCTACGAGTTAGCAGATTTTCACACTTTTAACACTTTGGGGCATTATTCCATTAAGTCCAAGGCTTTGCTGTTGTGAATTCATAGGTTTTAGTGCTGCAGTTGAGTTTCACAATCAACTTCCCACCATACTTTTTACATTGCTGTTATGTGGTTTTTGCTCACTGTGTGGTAGAGAGTGGCAATTTAAAAGAATTTAAAGAAACTCTTCTATGAAATATAAAAGTTTAATAGTTGGTGATCTCTCCTTTGTTCTCCCAATGAGGACTTCCACCTGTTTCTGATGATGTGAGCCAGAGCCTGTCCCTTTCAAGAGCCTGATCCCTCCTGATCTCTTTGATGTAACTTGACCTAACAGTTCCAACTAGCAGGATTTGATAATCGTGGATGTATTCTCAGCAACTGCATGTGCAAATCAGAAGTAACAGACATGGGGAGATGGACGATGGGGATGTGCGAGCTGAAGCACTAGGATGCATATACAGCGAGGGGCTCACAGAGCAATGATGTGTCTAAAAGCCGGGCAAAGGCAGTGGTCACATGATCAATGCTGCCAGCCCAGACTTAAGCAGTAAAACCTGTGGATCTGTGAGGGCACATGCAACTGATTGGAGATGAAAGACAAGCTTTGACTTTCACAGGAGGCCTGGAGTTGGGATGGGGGCCATGGGGGCACTTCTGAGGGACTGCCATCAGAACAGCTGGGTCATTTTCAAATGACCTAATTCTAAGATTAATCCATTCAGACTTGCATGGTTAAATTTGCGTCTATGCTACACAAATAGGATGGAAGGTGAAGGGAAAAGGGGAGAGAGAGAATTACTAGCGAAAGCCAGAAAGGCTTAGTGCTCTGAGTTCAAACAAGGTGCATGGAAGAAAGAAAAAAATCACTGTGCATACAACAGTAGCAGAGCAAACCAGAGTTTCGAACTTTAAGACTCACACAGTTCGGAGTCCTTCATGTTCTTTATACAGTCAGTTTCCTTGACATGTGAGCATCTGCAGCTCACACTTTGTCTTTCAGAGAGCATTTCAGCGCCACAGCATCGCTTTGTGTTGGTGTGTCAGAGGCCAGCATCCATCTGCAAGTGATTTAAGGGTTACATTTCTGAAGATGACGTGTGATAAAAACAGGGAGGTATGGGTCAAAGTGACTAGACTCAATCTGTGACAGAGCATCTCCTCCTGGGCCCTACCACATGTTTTAATCTATATAAGCATGTGTTTGAAGTTACCAATGAATACCATCAGTCCTGCTGGTGACTTCATATCTATCTTACCTGTTCATGACAGTTTGACATCATTTGGGCAAACTGATGGGGTTACACTGACTGAGGGTGTTTTTTTATGGTTTTGTGCATGTATAATAATATTTTCCATTTTAATATACGTTCACATTGCAATAATGATAATTTTAATATGAAAATATATCAGTTAAAAAAGGCTAAAGAAATGCAATAAATTTGACTCCATAGTGCCAGATACAGAATCTAACTTTATTGATTTTTCTTTCCTGTACATAAGATTTTTCATTCATAATCAAAATGAATCCACATGAAGAGATTTTCTCACAAATATGTGATATTTCGTAATATAATTTTCCTGCGGCTCTCTTTAGTCCAGCAGCCAAAACACTGACACAGTATTGATTAATAAGCTGTTTTAATCAAAACTGCTTCAGAACCACGCATACTCATAAAAAAAAAGTTCACAAAAATCCTCTTTGATTAATAGGATGTAGCACAAAAACTGTCCAAAAGAAATTTATATAATTCACAAATCCTTGCAATGCTCAGTTCTTAATCTAATGATTTTCTTTTCCCTCATGTGTAGACTGAGTTAGAAACAAAAACAAATTGAGCAAAATACCATCATAAATGATCACTTTTGTCCCATGAGCCACACTTGGACTTAAAAGTGTCCTTAAATTGAAAGGTTGTTAGAGGGAAGCCTACCTCAACCGTAACGAGGCATTCCTGTGTTAAAAAGCTGGCTTCCCATCAGGATGCTCTGCTCGACTTAAAATATACAGCAGAGCAGGGAAGTTTGGAAAAGACTGAAAAGGGAGGGAGGAGGCGAAAAGGGGGGAGAAAAGAGTGATGGTTGCTTTGATCTTTGGAGGCCCAGTCTGGATTTTAAAAAAAAAGAAGAAGAAGAAGAGAGCATCTCAACTAGTGTGAATTGGAATCTGCAAAAAGAAGAGACTGATATTATAACAAATAATAATAATTAAAAAGAAAAACAGGAAGAGACGACAGAAGTGTCAGTATCTAAATTCTCTTTTTTTCTGCCCAAATTTTGCTGTAATTCTGCAACAGTTTAGTTTGTGTTTTTTCTCCACTTGCTTTTCAGGCAAGTGTGTAACAAGATGCGTATTCTCACTTCATAAATTTGTGGTAGAATGGGAAATGGGCATTTCAAGGCCAATAAAAGCCACCACATCAAATAAAACATTGCGGATCAAAAGAACCAACGCATGGACATTTTTTCCCTCTATAAATTAAAAAGGGGGGTAGTCTGCCACGCTTGATCATGCCCTGAGTCCTGCCCCGCTCCTGCGATTGGCTGGATGGACACACAAGGGGGGAAAGTTTGAATAAAATACAAGAGCATGGCACAAGTGTTGTCGTTCAACCTTGTGCGCTTGGTTCAGAAGCGCTTGAGTGGGGCTTTCTAGACGGAGGAGAAGAAACTTGTGGTCGCACTCTTAGTTTGAATTACACAGAAACAAATTCTACAGATAACTGTAATAGACTGCAGAGAAACTTTTACATTTATTTAATATTTTACGTTTAAATTTACGTTTTGGGGAGCAGACAAGTGTTGTAGCGTCTTTGAACTCGTGCGTAATCGCTGCTTGTTTCTCCGCTCCATCAAGAAAATTGTCTGTATCCCTAACAAGACGTTGTATTTGGAGGAAGGACGTTTATCATCTAAGATGACAGCGATGAAAATGGTTTTATCGGTGCTGCTGGTGGTCCTGATGCAATCCGGCGCTCTTTGCGCACGGAGGTTTCGAGGTGGCCGCAATCCACAACCACGACGCGCACCACCACCTCCCACACACCGGGCGGACCGAGGTGATACCACGGAGAGCTTCCCTCTGGATTTCACCGCCGTGGAGGAGAACATGGATAACTTCATGACTCAAGTGAAGAACCTTGCGCAATCCCTCTACCCGTGCTCGGCGCAGAAGCTAGACTACGACATGAAGCTGAACTTTTTGGAGAATACATCAGTCACCTGCAACGACGGGAGTCCCGCAGGGTATGTACCGACACACAATGAACATGTATGCAACGATGTGATGTTCTGGTCCCAATGTGAGAGAATCACCTGACAGGTCAGTGAAGGGGCTCCTGTGCAGATATGCACAGTTATTTTACTTAAGCAGAATAAACCTCGTTCTCCTGGTCAGTTCTGGACATCTTCCTGCTCGCAGTAATTCACATGTATCTCTACCTAGTACAAAGGTCCTTGTCCCCATAACGTCTCTCGGTATTTAGGATAGTAAATTACAAATGCTTCCAAATGACGATTTTATATTTAAACAGAAAAATAACACAATTTGGAAAACGACATGAAAAAAAGCAGTGTCCTAACACAGACTGTGGCCAAGTCTGGATAGATAACTGGACAGCTGCTTCGCGTCAGTGGAGCGTGAAATTTGCGGAGAGCCACATGGCCTATGCTTCATTTCCTTTGCTTCAAATTAGAATGCAGGATTTGCTCTGCAGAAAACTTAGATTTAAGTTTTTTAGACCCCCGCCCATCCCCATCGTTTTCTGTTTCATTTTCTTTGATGTCTGCACACATACCGTGGATTTGGGATGCTTCATTGTATCCATTTATATTTAATTAATTATTTACTTATCTGATGTCATTTGTAGCTATTTTCTTTATTTGATTGCAGTGAACTAAACTGGCGAGCTCCATTTTCTTACTAAAGGAAAAAAAATATCTTATACAGATCTATAGTCTGTTCAACTACTTAATACATAAACAAGGCATTTAGATGATGTAAGGGACGGGAGCAAATTTGCGAGTTAATCTGATTATCGGGCAAAAAGGGGAAAATCATTTTAAGTATTTGTGATTAAATTGTGTCTTTACAAGTGTGTATACTTGTGTTCACTCATTACAAGAATATTGTTTTTCCACACTTATCACCCATCTGTGCCACAGTTAGGAATCACCTATACTACCATATTTGAAAGCACTGCTGAATAATATGGTGAGCATGTGTAGTTATTATCATTTGTAGTGTTCAGTATTAAATAAAAAAAATCCTTTAAAGAATACCAATGCTTACATCAGCATCACATCAGGGGGTTTGTTTGATAGTTTGTTATTGTGGGTGAGAACCAGTCTCAGAGCAGTTTGATGATGGATCAACTTGACTGAAATAGGGCTTGATATACATGTCTCTTTATGGATTTAGAATCCTGTCTAATTCCTGTTAAACCCCAAAGTACCATGTAGAGAAAGCTGTCTGCTGGCAGAGTAAAGCTCTTAGCTCTTTAGAGACACAGCATGAGGACAAGCGGAGGGAACAGTGACTGGCAGATGGCCTTTTCATTCACTGTGGCTGATATCAGTCAGGATGCTAATCCATCTAACAGCTTTTTGTAGATGTATTGTCACCGTTGCAAATACAACCACATAGATGCGACCTTCAATTCACTGGATGAAAATGGTCGAACTGAGTGATTCGCCTCCTGGTCATGCACTTGTTAAGAATGAGTGGATTGATGTAGCACTGTTGCTGCTTTGGCTTGTTTATACTGCCAAGAATACCTCCACTTTGTTATTTGGAAGTAGACTGCAGGGCCTTCAGCCTGCATCATTGACTGTGGCTCACAGTAAAAGTGTAAAACATGAACTGAAGCCAAAGTATGTTTCAGTGTCTGAACATGAAGCAGAGAGTTGCAGTCAACTTAAAATAACTGAAATGTATTCTTCATCTTATCCAGCTGAGTCATTGATACGCATAGACACACTAAGAGGCACGTTTTACTTTGGTTTAAACTACTTTGCACAACAGAAGTGTTCAGTTTGGCCAAAACAACAATGATGCATTTGTCAAAAAATGCATCTGGCATCATGGGGGATTCACAATAACGTTGCCCTCTTCTGGAGCAAAAGCATATAGCACACTTCTCACTTTTTACAGCATGCATTAACTTCTCAAACTATCAATCTGCAGCTAAAATAATGCCTCAGATTCACTTTACAATCCCCAAAGCGCATGTGCGTTTCAACATGTGCACAAGGAAAATGCTGTGTAGATGTTTTATTTATTTTGTTGTACCTTTAGGTGGGGGCCTTGATTTTATCCATCCTGTGTGTAAGCGTGAAAAGATGATGGTACATTACCTGTTCTTGAAGTAAACTCCACCGGCTGTACAGCACAAACAAGATACGGGACTGGATGATGTTTATCTCCAGTTCGATCTCTGTATCACTTTCCACAGTGCAGGAAATACACACAAGCTCATTGTTCTCCTCTGTCCGCTCAGTAGATTTATGTTGGCGAGTTTTCTTTCTGTCAATTTTTAGAGAAGGCTGTTAACAAAGTAACAGGACATCATTGTTCATGTTGAATCAGTGATGTCATATGTGTTTATATCTTATGCTTGAATGCCACCTCTGACATTGACAGAGTGAGGGTATTATTTTACAATGTTTAGTGCATCAAAGTCTTGGAATGAGACCATATCACATTGATGTGCAGATAGATTTTTATGCAGGCAGGGTGAGATAAACTATGACGAATTTAGAAACATAGTCATAATTTTGATATTTGCAAACAACCCAAACATGTTTCAAATGCTTGCTAAAACAAGCTGATTTCTCTGTTTTTTTTTTTTTTGTTTTTTTTTTTTTTTTCAGGTACTACCTGAAAGAATCTCGAGGCAGCAGGCGGTGGCTGATTTTCCTTGAGGGTGAGTATTTTTGACTAACTTAACTAATTTAATTCAATTTTTTATATTCAGATGATTAACATCAAGGATCAAGTTTTGGAAGAAGTTATCCATGTTGTGTTTTTTTTTTTTTTTTTTTGGATCTGTTTTCAGGTGGCTGGTACTGCTTCAACAAGGAGAACTGTGACAGCCGATATGAAACCATGAGGAGGTTGATGAGCTCGTCCAAATGGCCCCAAACTAAAACAGGTTAGCTAGTTTGTGCCGTTCACTCCACTCAAATAACAATTATGCTGTGTATGTCCTGTTGCAAATCTCCCCCACAAGGTTAAAAAAACGATATAACTTCAATGCTTTCCCATTAAAAAGAGATCGGATGTATGCATGCTCATATACAGTGTATTTAAAACCAGTACCCAGTCATAATGTTTCTGCAGAATAAAGTTACCTGGCGCCCTCTGCTATGAACAAAGATGCTTCCGTCTGTCATTGCACTGTAATAACTATAATCCATCTGGTAATGATGATGAGTAAGAGGAGGATGTGTCTGGGGGGAGCCAGGATGGCTAATGATACATGTTGATCTGTCTCTGCAGGCACAGGGATCCTGTCGCCACTACCTGAGGAAAACCCTCACTGGTGGAATGCAAACATGGTGTAAGTTGATTTCTGTTTGTGTGTTTATTGATGCCCAATTTTGAAATCACAGCTGGCAGCTTTAACTTTATGTTGTTTGTGCAGATTTATTCCATACTGTTCCAGTGATGTATGGAGCGGCACTTCAGCTAAAACAGAGCAGAGTAAGAGATTAATAAATCCTCATGATCAAAACAATAATCTGTCATCAAAGAATTTTTATTTCACAGTTCTGCTCCCTATGTTTGTTGTGCTCAGGTGGTTATGCCTTCATGGGGTCGCTAATTATTCAGGAGGTTGTGAAGGATCTGCTGAGCAAAGGTTTAGACAATGCAAAAGTCCTCCTATTAGCAGGAAGCAGGTATGTCCCTTTGATTAGGTTAGAAAGTCAAAATCTGACACATCTCATTTGTTGTTGTTATGTAATAATAAGTAATGTTTCTGTGCACAGTGCGGGAGGTACCGGAGTTCTTCTGAATGTAGATCGTGTGGCAGAGCTGCTGGAGGGATTGGGGCACACTGGGATTCAGGTGCGAGGCCTCTCTGATTCGGGCTGGTTCCTGGACAACAAGCAGTACCACTGCACAGACTGTGTAGACACTGTCAGCTGTACCCCGACTGAGACCATCAAAAGAGGCATTAAGTATGGGATAATAATGAAAAAAAAGGAAATAATGATGTTAATTTTGCAACCGATATTTAAACTTCTAAAATACCCATCATGTCTCATATACTTTTTTAAAATAAAAATCTGAACCTTCTCTGTCAGGTACTGGGGAGGAGTGGTGCCAGAGAGGTGCAGACAATCCCATGAAGGGGAGGAGTGGAACTGCTTCTTTGGATATAGAGTCTTCCCATCTATTAAAAGTTAGTTTGGGAATTTCTTTAGCACACATATATTTGCACATTTATGAGCCCAAAGGGATTGGGGGACACATTTCATAACACATTAATTAGACTGAGCATAATCTTCAACTTTTCTATCCTCATGTAGGCCCTGTGTTCGTGGTCCAGTGGTTGTTTGATGAGGCACAGTTGACAGTTGACAACATCCAGCTAACAGGCCAGCCTGTGCAGGAAGGCCAGTGGCGTTACATCCAGAACCTGGGCATTGAGCTGAGGAATACACTTAAAGATGTCCCGTAAGGCTGTATCTCTGCATTTCAGGAGGAAATTTTAAGAAAGATCACTTCACTGATTCAGTCTGATTTTTTTCTATGTTTCTTTTTTCTCCCTTCAGGGCTATGTTTGCTCCAGCATGTCTGTCACATGAGGTTATCACCAGAAAGTAAGTAGGATTTTATTTTCCTCCTCCGCGCATAGGGCAGTATCATGTATGTAACTTTTGTGCTGACAGTGCCCTCTTGTGTTGTGTTCTAGTTACTGGATTGACGTGCAAGTTAAAGGCACCTCTTTGCCCCGTGCTCTGCACTGCTGGGACCGGAGCCTCCACGACAGCAGGAACAACAAGGCTCCACCCAAAGCCTGCCCTGTACATCTGATTGATAGCTGCCCGTGGCCTCATTGCAACCCCACCTGCCCGACCATCCGAGACCAGTTCACAGGACAAGAAATGAATGTCATTCAGTTTCTTATGCACATGGGCTTTGACGTGCAGAAGATGGCTCAGCAGCAGGGCATGGACCCCAGCAAGTTACTGGGCATGCTCAGCAGTGGCAGCTAAAGGGGCGCACGTACATACACACACACACACATGCACACACACATACACATAAGCTAAACCCAGCAGAGCCGGCTGATTTCTCCAGCTGGCACCCATGACTGATACCTCCAATTTCATCATCCATTTTACCATGAATCTATTTCCGTCTGACCTCCTGTTTACTTTATCCCAGACCTCACTCTGTCAAGGTGCTTCAGTTTTTATCCAACAGTCTTTCCTGTTAACTGGTGACAAGTACCGGTTCAAAATGCAACACAAAAAGGCACAAGTCTCTGCTACCACCCTTTTACATGATGTTTTATAAAAGAAAAAAAATCATGAATGTAATCCAGTTTTAAGGATGCTAAGTGATGTTTGTCTTTATTAACTTAATCTATCAATTTAGATTAGATTTAGCTATTGTTAAAAAAAAAATTAAAAAGCAATGTCACAATGACGTAAAGACGCTGTTTTTGTATGTAGTTGCTATAGAGTCTATATTATAACATAATTTTGTCAAGATAGTTTTATTTGCTCTAAAGATATATTATTTCTAAAAAAATAATAAAATAATCAACCCATATAAAGTGATAAATTTGAGAAATACAGGGAAATATTGTAAGAAGAGAAGAGACGAGAAGAGGAAAGAACTTTAATATAACTTTAATATAGATCTAAATCAAAAGAAGGAACAATAGCAGGTGACAAGTACCTTTTTTATTGTTGAAAGTAGCTAAATTTGATTTAAACAGGCAGATAATGCCCAGACAACATCGCATTAGGTTTATGATAATAAAAAACAAGGTTCCTTTAGACAAAGCTGGAATCCAGCTGGCTTTGCTTCAATATCTAGTTTAGACATATTCTCAAATGGTGCTAAAATGAACCTGGAAACACTTCATTCATAGCTATACATACACCACAGTGCCATTGCATCTAGTTCATACCTCTTCCTTACAGGCCACATCATCATTTGAGGACTGGTAAAACCAGACCAGAGGATACAGATTTGTGTTAGCTCACCTCAGTACTTCATCAGTCCTCAGTTTCAATGCAATGAACATTTAAAGGGAGGCAAATATTGTTTATTGTATATTTTTTGAGTATTTGTATAGGTTCTTTCAAGTGTTCACTCTTGTAACTCCCTTCTTATTTTTCATTATAGAGATCACTTGTTTTAATATAATGACAATGTTGTATGTAATAATGTCTTTATTAATGATGTTTTTAAAGGACCTCTATTTCGCATCACACCAGAAAAGGAGAAGTATTACTAATTGTAATTTTATTCTGTAACATATTTTTTAACAGAAAAAACTCAAGCTACATTGGTAATTTACATATTTATTTTGTTATGTAAATCATATTTATAAGTGCTATTTTCACAGAGAAGTGATTCTTTGTAAATTGTAAATACATTGCTGTTTTTCTCTTTGTGTTGATTGCATGTCTTTGTATCTGACCTAAAGGAAAAGACACAGTACATATACTACAAGGTAAATATGTTTGTGCAGACTTGTTATTTTTCATTGTATTGATTCTAAACATCAGAACAGCTGCAGTAATGGGCGCTGTGGTGGTAGAATTGGTATTGCAATCATAACATAAATTTCTTCTTCTGTACAGCTGCAAAAAAAAAGCATTAAACAAGAAACATGAAAGGACAGGATGCAGAAAAATTAAACATTAATAGCATAAGCATGTAACACTAATGTGAGTGCCCATGTGATGGTGTGTGTGGAGATGAACAAACCTATTCAGCAAGGAAATTGCTATGAGGAAACAAGGAATAGGAGAAAGAATCAAATAAGCGAAAATATTTTATCACCTTTTAGCAGCCTACAATTTCAAGAAATCCAATAATCAGTATAAAATAAACTGCTAAAATAATCAATCTATTACACATACATGCACAAAGTTTAACAAATAAAAGGTTTTGAAGGATGTAAAACTACTTTGTCCCACACTATGAGGTCTTTGCATTATTTCTGACTTCAGTTTATACTGAGCCTTTATGGCTGGAGCAATGAGTTTATTTTAACTAGACTCCACACATGACAGTTTAACTTACTGAGTACACTTTCATCCAGCTATGGCAGCAAACTACCATGCAATGTAAAAAAAAAATGAGGAGTAATTTGGTGTACACTCATTGTATCTTACTTGAAGATACAACTTATGCAGGAAGCTTTGAATCAAATTACTAAACTGCTCAGCCACTTTTGTTTTTCAGTGGACATTTAAATTTTGAGCCATCTCAGTCTGTGACTGTATGATGCCAAAAGATTGCAATATTTATTAGCTGGGGGGTGGTGGTGGTCAAGCAGTGACCTCTCTGTGATGTAGTTTGCATGCTCCTCCCATGTATGCATGGGTTCTCTCCGTGTCCTCCGGCTGCCTCCTACAGTCCAAAAACAGGCATGTTAAATTCATTGGTCACTGTAATTTTTCCCTAGGATTGAATGTGAGCATGAATATTTGTTTGTCTCTCTGTGTTGGCCTGGCGACCTGTCCAGGATGTACCCTGCCTCCTACCTGCTAACTGCTGGGATAGGTAGTGGACATTTTTATCTCATGATACATCCCTCATAAACCAAAATCTTACTTTGATTAAACTAATTGTAATATATACAAGGAAAGAAAGAAAAAATCCAGGCAAAAACAGCTTTTTTGACTATTCAACCTGTATTTCAGATGAAATATGCTCCTCTCTCCCATAAATCTTCATTTTCAAATTTGTTGTCATCAGCTTCAACTGATGGAGCTACAATTTACATCACTCAAGGCAATCTAAAAGCTTTTGAGCCACTCCAACTGAACCACTAAAGGGTACATTTATTGTGTTTTTTTCCACACATTTTTTCATAAAGTTAACTTGTGGATAGTAAATTCCCCCTTTACTGCCATGAGACATTGCAGCAGATTGGTTCCAATAACCCAAAGTACAACCATTTCCACCAAAAATACAGAACAGGAACTAATAGAACTGGTATTTAATTATTATGTTAAATATATTTTCAGATTAAGTATGTAAATTTGATAAAAAAAAAAAGGGTTTCATGGAGTGCCCAAAATATGTAGATATCATTTGACGCTAGAACCAAAGTTGTTTGGAGAAGTGGCTGTATGCAAGAATGACCTGAAACTCCTAAAATAAAAAATATCTATGCATGTTAATATCACAGATGTAAGTATTCAACACAACAGCCTACTCATTTCAACTTCCATCTTACACGTGTCGGCCAAATCTGCCCTCACTTGTGTATAATCATCCTTCTAAACCTGTATGTAATTTCTGTCTCTAATGGGAGTTGTAGCCTCCCTCCCTGTCATTACACTGTGTGTAAATGCCAGTTTCATATTGAGAGAGCTCTGACTCAGCCTCTCTGGGTGCTCCCTAGAAATACGACTCCCATCCTGCCAGCCACATGTAGCCTCCCACCCTCTGTGGAATATAGACCCCCTATTTATAGAGCTGGCCAGGCCTGTAACCTTGGGCTAGTCACAAACTTTCATTTAAACACCCACCCTTAGCAATCCACTGAGTGTACAGTGACGCTCAAAGACGAAACAGGATGAGCTGGCTCAAGTAGGAAAGAAGTAGCAAACTAAATTTGAGAGGCAAAAGAAGACAAAAGCAGCAAGACAAAGAGTAAAAGTGAATTTGACGTCAGTGAAGGGCCTCAGTCGAAGAAATTACAAGAAACAGGCCTATGGACAACAAGATTTGACTGACAGGACAACATATTTGTCCACCTGTTGACACTGAGAGCTTATGCTGGAAGACCGACGTCTGGATATCTGGTTCAAAAATGTTTTGGACAAGATCTTGACTTGGAACTTTTGAAACACTGGACAACAACACGTGAAGACAGTATGCAAAAGAAAAGCAAGATTTAAACAGATACACACTGAGTAAGACAATGATTATATTGTTATTCAACAGAACTTTTAAAATTTTAAATGTACAAGTGGATACACTGAAACCAGTGTTAAATTATTAGTCTTTTAACACTAAGAAGAAAGTATCTTGTTATCTAAAGTGTATTTGTTTATCTTCCGTAGAAGCTAATGAACAAACTTTTACATAGCTGTGCACAAATGTAATTTGATCTTAAGCTCACAGTGCTAATTACAAAGTAGGCTCAGGGAAGAAAAATTACAGACATTTGTAATTAAGGACCATCTATAAAAAGAAGCCAAGGAAAAGGGTGAGGTCTGCCTGAAGGAGAAGAGGCTGCACAAAAACCAACACAGAGAACAAGAATCTCACCAAGGAAAACAACTTCTTCTTAAGGACATCACACACTATGGATGCTAATGGAGGACACTACCTCAACAAAGACGCTGTGCTGTCACCGTTGGGTGCTGCCCGAATATGCCAACTAGTGCTCGGCTGCACCATAATGGCCCTGGTGTCCCACAGTGCAGGCTACAGCGCCACTTATGGAGTCTTCTGCATGTTTGTGTGGTGCTTTTGCTTTGCAGTCACACTGGTTGTGTTCACCTTGGACATCACTCGGCTTCACACTTGCATGCCAATTTCCTGGGATAACTTCACTGTGGCTTTTGCCATGCTGGCGACACTCATGTACATCACTGCCTCTGTGGTCTACCCAGTTTACTTTCTCAAAACAGAATGGTCTGATGAAGACTACGAAGTCCAAATCTACCGCATTGCTGTTACAATCTGCTCCAGTATCTGTTGTTTCCCATATGGAACTGAAGTCTTCTTAACGCGAGCCAAACCAGGAGCAGTGGTGGGCTACATGGCAACGGTGTCTGGTCTGCTCAAGGTGGTCCAGAGTTTTGTGGCCTGCATAATTTTTGGAGCCCTCGCTAATGACAGTGAGTATAACCAGTACATCGCCACCCAGTACTGTGTGGTGGTGTACAGCCTGTGTTTCTCCGTCACTGTAATAGTGGTCATACTGACAGTGTCTGGTAGAACATCTGCCTTGAGGTTCCCATTTGACCGGTTTGTGGTTGTCTACACTTTCTTCGCTGTGATCCTCTATCTCAGTAGTGCACTGGTCTGGCCCATTTTCAGCTTTGACAGGAAGTATGGCAACACTACTCGTCCTGAGGACTGCCCACGTGGAGCATGTTCCTGGGATAGTAAGCTGGTGGTGGCAGTCTTTACCCATGTCAACCTGGTACTATATTTTATCGATCTTGTTTACTCCCAAAGGATTCGCTTTGTCTCAAGCTCTGCCATGTAAAATATATATTTATATATTCACCTAAGAGAAAAATGCAATTTTGTGAAAGATCCATCACCTTTGATCCACAACTTCATTGTTTCCTGTATGAGTGACACCTTTTACAACCAGTATTCATCTGCTTTACTTCATCTACACAGTGTCTGTGATAGGCATTGTGATACATATTACAAAGTTTCTCAGTGCTGCGGTAACCAAAGCCGGCAGCATCTTAATCTCAGCAACAAAAGATGCTGTGGTGATTTTATGCAGGTCAAACCTGGAGGATTGTGTGAGCATTAGAGTACTGTTAAATCAGACAGACTCAATGACTAGGCAATATATTTAACTTTTTTTAAATGATCAACAAGATGAAAATGTGTTTCATGCAGCTGTTAATAACAGATTAAATCTTAAGTTTCCAATGAATGTAGATTTTGGTAGTTTTTTTTTGTTTGTTTGTTTGTTTTTTGCCTTTTTGGTCATTTTGGTGTATTTTTCTTTTTTCGGCTTGCAACAAATCCCTAATTTATGTTCAATTTTATGAGTTTTTTTTGTTATGTAAATGTATCTTATACATGATTTTATTTTTTATGAAAATGATTGACACAGTTCCAAACTGAGTTCTCTCTCCTTACATTTAGTATTAAGCATATCATATATGTAGAATGCCTTATGTTAATGTTGATGTCTCCTTGTGTTGAATAAATGACTGAAATTATGGTCTATATTTAGTTTGGTCTTATTAATTTTTGCATGTGACTTAATACTAAGCACAGTATTTCTTTTTTCAGTGTAATTACTACCATATATGTAAAACAAAAACATCTCCATAGAGGTTCCTATAGGATCAGATAATTGGCACAAACGACAAAACCACAGATTGTTTTAAAATTTGTAGAAATGTTTTAATTGTGAATATTTTGCAATATAAACATAATGGTAATATGTTAACATTTAACAGAATACTTTAATTACATTTAATATGTACATCATTAGCAGAAAACATCATGAAAAGCCTCACTGTGTGCTGTAGCATGGTGCTAAGCCCATTACAAAGAATTACTATACAGCCACAGTGAATCACAGATCTGCTGTTTTTATCCAAATGCTTTTAAATCATGATGGTATCATGTACCTGCCTAATACATAGAGCTGAAGCCTATTCAGTAGACAGGTTTGTTTCACTATATTATTTTGAAATATAAAGTAATTATTTTGATATAATAAGTTGTTGGTTTATGTTTGTTCCTTATTACAATGACATAAGATCTTTTATAACAACATGTGCAAAGGGTCCTATGGTTACAATTTGTGGTTAGAGATTATCAAATTTTTATATCTAAAAAAAAGCAACATACAGCATTTTGGTAATGTTTATGTTGTAACCTGTCAAGGGGGGGCTTTTCCTCCCCCGAGGAACCATCATGGGAGGAAAAGCCCCTCCATGGGATGTACCACCTACAGATAACTGAAGTGGCTGATATCCAGAAATCCTACCAATGGCTAGAAAGGGCTGGACTGAAAGACAGCACAGAGGCACTGGTCATAACTGCACAGGAGCAGGCCTTGAGCACCTGAGCAACATCAGGAAAAAGGAACATGAGAAACTGGAGAAATACCAAGGCCTGAAAGAAGAACTTGAGAAGGCCTGGAAAGTGAAGGCAACAGTGGTGCCTGTGGTCATCGGAGCACTCGGGGCAGTAACCCCCAAACTGGAAGAGTGGCTACAACAGATCCCAGGACAAACCTCAGACATCTTGGTCCAGAAGAATGCAGTCCTAGGAACAGGATACTGCGCAGAACCCTTAAGCTCCCAGGCCTCTGGTAGAGGACCCGAGCTTGGATGGATGAGAGACCCCCAATGGAGGGCGAGGGGACAATTTATATATATATATGTTTATTTATTTATATACAAATGCAACTCATATTTTCTGTACAATGTTGGCTGAAATGGGTTTCCATAAGATCCACAGTAATTGTTTATTATGGTGACGTTTTTGGCTAACAGCTATTAAAATTTGTGACCTGTCTATATCACAATACTAGCAGCATAATTATTAGCCTACGCTCTATCATGACACCTCTCATTTGATAAGTTACGATACATCCTTTAAAAGTGCCATAACATAACAACAAACTGACGTTTGGGTCAGAGAATCTGACGTCCTTGCGCAGAAACTGATGTAACTACTAGCATTATGCTTCACAGAGCCCGCCTGTTGATGTTGCCGCTACTGTGATTGGTTAAACAAGTTACGTGTCGGACGTAAGTGCATCTCATTGGATTACTCACCTGCCAGTCACAGTTGTCTTCACAGGTACAGCACAGGGCGAGACAGCTGAGCCACGTTGATTGTGTGATCATTTCAAGCATTTCTCTTCCGTATTTGTGAGTCAGATGGGCAACTTCTGTTTTTTTGTAAGTCTTTTATCTCTTAAAAAATATTTTCTGTTTTGATGATGGCTTCTGTCACCATCTCTTTGTGTGTTTCGATTAATAAGGAAGTAACAGTTTGTTTACAATCTTTTCGTCGCCGTAGATGCACCCTGCTTGCTAGCTAGGAAACGCAGCAGATCGAGAGGAATAAAGAAAAAAGAAGCCAAATTGATCCAGTAGATCGTCTTTTTTTCGAACATTGTACATTCACGGGCAGAATGAGTGTGGGTTTCATAGGAGCGGGCCAGTTGGCTCACGCTCTGGTGAGAGGCTTCTCGGCTGCAGGTGAATTCATACTTTTTACTGTTTTATTAATATCATTTGACTTGTAAACATGTAGAAGGTAGTCATGCAATGAAATGGTTTTTGCATAATTGTCCCTTTCAAGGTGTGATTGCCACACACAGAATCACAGCCAGCTCTCCAGACACAGACCTCCCCACAGTTCAGCAGCTCCGGGTGTGTAGACTGATGTTCCATCAGTTACTTTGTTCATGAAAACATTGCTCTGTGCATCTTAGAAATCCCTAATAATTTTATCTTAAGACATGGAAACATTTTCTTTTCTTATTTGTTTGTTATAATAGAAATTAGGTGTGAATTTCACCATCAGCAACAAGGAGACTGTGAGCAAAAGTGACGTCCTCTTCCTGGCCGTGAAGCCCCACATCATTCCTTTTGTACTTGATGAGATTGGACCAGATATCGAAGACCGTCACCTTATTGTGTCCTGTGCTGCGGGTGTCACTATTAGCTCCATAGAGAAGGCAAGTCGTAACTGTAAGGTCTGATTAGGGATAACTTTTCCCATTCAGTACTTGATTGTTACAACTTTGTTACATCTTGGATCACTGAATGTGTGGTATGTATTTGAGCTGTAATTATACATGTAAATGCCATGACATAAAAATGACCAGCTGGTACATATATTTATTATTTGTTGACAGTAAAAGCAAAGTAAAACTTCTAAAGCATGTTTTTTTTAAACTATAGTATAGCATAACTGTTTTATAGTCATCTCATTGCTTTCCAGCGAGACTTGCTTTGCAGTTAGATCATTTTAGTAGTGCAGTAGTTTTTCAAGTCTATATTAAATTAATTAATGTTAGTTGGTTTTTTGCATGTTTTTTTTTTTAGAAAAGATTAGCACTGGAAGGACATTAAGAGATCTGTAAAGAAGAATTATTCATATATAATTATTCTTGAGTTTAAAATCTGTCAAACACAATAAACAGAAGTCCGGACGGCTCATGAAACTGTGTGTTAAATCTTACAGAAGCTGCAGCAATATCGCAGCACTCCAAAAGTAATGCGCTGCATGACCAACACTCCTGTAGTAGTACGTGAAGGAGCCACTGTCTATGCCACGGGCACACATGCAGAGGTGGAAGATGGAAAGCTTCTGGAACAACTGATGGCCAGCGTTGGCTACTGCACTGAGGTGGAAGAAGACCTGATTGATGCTGTCACTGGCCTGAGTGGCAGTGGCCCAGCTTACGTGAGTTGGTTATACTTTACAGTGTCTAGTGCTTTTAGGAGTACTGCCTTACCTACAGCAATTGTGGAAAATGTGTCCTTTGGATTGTTGCCCTCTTTCCATCATCGTAATTGTGATGATTGTGGCCCTGCAGGCATTCACAGCCGTAGAGGCTCTTGCTGATGGTGGAGTGAAAATGGGCCTGCCCAGGAGACTGGCTGTACATCTAGGAGCTCAAGCACTGCTGGTATGACCTTAATATTTGAAACACATGTTTTAATTATAGTTAGATATTTTTCCAGCTTTGCTCTGTTATGTTTTTTTTTTTCCAGTGTTATTGTTTTACTGTTGGTCCAAATAGATTAAGTGTGTTTTAGTTTCCGTTTCTAGCATTGCCTTGTTAGATTTTTTAAATAATTTATTTGACAGTTTTAAGATAGGGGCATTTTAATAATCTGTTTAGGTGGGGGTAATATGAAACCTGAAGTATTGCTAATCTAAGCTTGTCTCAGCTTGTACTAGGCATCATTAAGATATTCAGAATTTAGGTGGGGATACCAGATACAAGTTGTACTATATGTTATATAATCACAGGGTCTTTCTTTATGCTTGTTCAAAGGGAGCTGCTCGCATGTTGCTAGACTCAGAGCAGCACCCTGGGCAGCTCAAGGACAATGTGTGTTCACCAGGGGGCGCCACCATCCATGCCCTTCATGTTATGGAGAGCGGGGGCTTCCGAAGCCTCCTCATAAATGCTGTAGAGGCCTCCTGTGTAAGGACTAGGTAGGTTTATTGGAGACAAGTATTTCCTGCCATTAGCACATTTTTTAATTACTTTTAAGTAAATAATTTTACTCAAAAGGTAATTTTATGATAGCTTTATATTTGTGGCAGCAGATGGAGCTATTTGTAAATTATTTTTGTAATGAGTTTAGTCCTTCCTGAGCTGCAAATTATCCAGTGATGAAATTTATCATTACCACGCTATGTTGTGCTTTAGTGTGCATATATATTTCATACTGTGCTTCTTTTGATAGAGAACTTCAGTCTTTGGCTGACCAAGAGAAGATCTCTCCAGCTGCCATAAAGAAGACAACTCTGGACAAAGTGCTTCAGCAGCCAGGAGTCAATGCAGACACTGTTGGAGTCAGATCTCGTGGGATCAGCATCTTTAACAGCAATAACCCCAGGGTCAAGAAAAACTGATCTGCAAACTCAAATGTGACTGGTCATGTTTCTGATGGTGCAGTAAATGCTGTCTGTAAATCACTGAAGATGGATAATTGCTGACATAAAGACATGAGGAAAAAAAGAAAAGAGAAATTCTGATATATTTTAAATAAGACCAGATAGGAAGAAATTTATATAGATAACAATTTTTCTTTGTAATAAAATCATTTTTCCATTAACAGATATTTTTATAAATAACTTGTATTTTGGTCAAATTTTTCAGGGGTAAGCATTTATTCTTTAAGAATAATTGGGGTCTGTTCATAAGTTATCTAAAAAGACAGACTTAGCCCATATGTTAGACACAACCAGGGATCCGTAAGTAACCCTCTGATATGCAGATTTAGGTCTGTAAAGTTCTGCAAGTATTTGTACACAAGATGAGATGTGTGACTCTTAAGCAGATTCTTGGTGATACCTTCTCATATTTTTTTTTGTGCAAGCTTTTTTTGTGTGTGTGTGTCCTGTGTTTTCTTTAATGGTGACACATAGTTTATGTTTACTATGTGTAAGTGGGTGTTAAACCAATAAAAATCTTTTGAATGCAAAACGACATTTATTCGCATGGAAAGTTATATTTTTTAGTCCTGATTTTCTCCATGTTTCATTTACAGCAATATCAATTCAAATGGTATTTTACTACAACTTAATTTTAGACTGTCAAAATTATATTAATCAAATATCTTCCTAATATAAATATTCCTAAAATGCTCTAAATTTGGTATTTTGCTAAATGATGTCTTTTGACATTTGTGATTTATTATTGGAGCCAGTTATTAGAACACAAGTTATACATTGATGGGAAATTACAGAAAACATGTGAGATTGTGTGATCAGATGTAATATTTTAAACAATATGTTTAATATTTTTTCAAGTGAAACTTCAGATTAGATTACAAGTGCTATTGCAAAAGGTGTCTTTTTCTATAACTTGTGTATAGTATTCCCTGACTAAATTTCAAACCATTCTGATCAGCTCTGGTTTAGATACAGTAAATACCAGTAGAGGTGTTTTCATGTTAGTTGACGGAAATGAACTTAAACATTGTAACAATAAATTATGAATATTTAGTTCAAATGTTTACTTTTTCTTGTGCGGAAAGGAGATCTTTCATGAATGAAGGCACGTGACCAAACACGATGACGTCTAGCTTGGATACAAGAAAGGAATCAACAAGGAATGCACGAGCTGGTTTCTGGAAATCGCTTTTGTCAGTGGAACCTAAATTAAAATGCGCCTCTAATGTTAGGCCATCTGCCTGGAGGTTTAAGAAGAGGAGTCTGGCAGCTTTAACTTCAGGTGGCGTCATTTTTTTAAAGTCAGGTGGGTCTGGAAAGCAAACAGCCAGTGTTGTTATGCTGAGTGTGCATGCCTTCGCCTCGCCGCTGACAAGCAGTTAGCCTTATAGGTTAGCATAGCTAGCTAGCTCGTCAAGTTAGCCTAATTTATACTAGGAATAAATTTCCAACTAAACTGCAAGCTTCACTCAGACAGTTACTACAAAAATATCTGTTTTAACTAAGGGGTTTATTTAGTTTATACCTAAAATGCTATGTAGTGCTCAAGAGCTGACAAAGCTGGGCTCCTATTACGGTGAGCTGGCAGCTAACCTTTGGTATAATCTTGAGCTGTGAATAAAATATTCAGATTCTGGTTTTCATGTAGTGGGACTTCACAGCCATTTCGCGCATTAAGGGTAATTTCCCCGAATGAGGAATGGCTTGTTGCTCTATTGTCACAGCAATAGTAGGCTGGCTGAGCACGGGGATTTCCTCACTTGCTTATTTTGTAGGCGGGGAGTTGTTTGCCACTTTCACAAGCAAGCTCCGAGAGGTTGCAGACAGAGTCGTGGAATCTCAAAAGCGTGTAACCCGTGCAGGTTGCTTTTTGTGATAATTAGTTTGTTAGAACGTCTTGCGTGGTGTACGGCGTGTCACGGTTGCTTCTAGGTGGTTTGTCAACTCATGCGCTTCTTGCTGGTCAAACCTGCTGCTTCATCACCTCGTTGTGCAAAGGAGCAAGCGCGAGCCGAGCCAGCGGTTTAGCGAGATCAGGTTGGTTGCAATATTATCTGGTGTGACATTTCTGCCAAAGACGAACATGATTGTCAAAGCTGAGGATGATGATGTTCTTTTTTTGTGGCTTTTGATGCATGCGTGGATTTAATCTTCTAGGAAATTGCTTCCAGAAACCATCGTTTTGTGTTGAATTGCTTCACCTGAAGTGACAATTCATTTAACCACTAGTTAAATTGTAACAATGGCAGAGCCAAATCAAACCCGCCGTCCTTGGATTTATTCTCACAGTCTATCAGTTCACATCAGCATTGTTTTATTACAAAAGCCAATAAGCAAGTAGCGATATTTTTATCATGCTGAATCATCACAATGATGTATTTAGACGTTCTCAGAATCCACCCCGAAATATGGCACCACCGGACAAAGGTCTGCTCGCTGGATAAGGGTCGATGTTTATCATCAAGCAGCCGTTAATACGGAGATGGATCGAAATGATGCTGATCTCTCATGCAAGTCAGTCCTCAAGCCATGAGCATCAAGTGATGACCATCATGCATCTATCAATAGCCTCATCAACATTCAGCTGAGAATGTGCCTTTTTTATTGCAGCGCTGTCATGATGTACATCAACAAACGGGCTGCGAGTATGTTTAGACTAAGTGCTTAGGTGTCAGCTGCGATGTCAGAGCAATTTAAGAATTGCACGATAAGCAGATATTATTCATGTGTTGTGATAAAATGGTCCTGCAATGAGTAGATGTTTAAACTAGGTCATGTGTAATTATGGAGTATAACAATACCTGATCCAGGCAGCATTTCAAGTACAGGTTTTGATAAATGTGGAATGCTGTTAATGCCTTTATCTTTTGCAAACAGTATGTTAAATGCTGCCTAGAAAGCTGCATTCCTTATGGCATAATTAAATTCAATGCAACTCTTTAATTTGTGTTATTTTGGGTTGACAGCTGCTCTTTGTCTCACTGTGTGTGACATGATGAAATTTGCTGCTTATTAGAGTACACACTCATAGAGGGCCCAGGTAATGAATTATCCATGGAGTGTCTGTGCAATTTGAAAAGTCACCTTGGAAACTGTTGAGCACATATAGACAGGGCTAAACAGATAGAAGTTGCTTATTCTTGCTCAGATATTCAACTTATTTCATCATCTCTGTTCATGCGAGCAGGGCATTGAAGTGTGTTTAGCAGACAGGGCAGCCCTACATCAGAAGCTCGGCTTTGCAATAAAGCGTAATGCCCATCTCTGCCTTTCTCTGCAGGTAACAAGGAAAGATGATGGTCCATATAAACATCCGGGGCTGGCAGTGGTGTGTAGATGGATGCAGAGAATGGTGTAGATCAGCTCTTAGATTTATCTCCTCTTTTATTCAGGTAGCAAAGATAAAATAAAACTGAATACCATAGAGGTGAACTGAGTGCAGAACTCGTACCCAGTGGCGTTGTTCAGAATGGGCAGGCAGTGGAGGGTGGAAGAGGATATGTGAGGTTGACGAAACACAAGGCAAGACTTTACACTGCATAGAGTACAGTCTGGCCACCTACACCTCTGTACGGCCAACGCAGCTGTGCTTTGGGAGTAGTTACGCCTATTCAGGACAATTAATAGCCCCCAGAAAGGAACACAAATGTGGGATTTGTCCACAAAAGTGCTGCTTAAGCTGCACAGGGAAATAGAAATGCCTGGAAGGAACGGAGAAAAAAGATCAATATATATATTTTTCCCCTTTTTTGCAGTAGTGGGGGAATGTTGGTGATGAAACCTCTTGCAAGTGTAGTGCGGATTATGATTGCTTAGCATTGCGATATGTCCGCTCCACTTCTCAAAGTACTACTTTCATCCAGACTGAGTAGCAAGTTTGTTTGATGAATTTCTTGGAACTTAAGTTAGACATGGCATGTTCATTAGTGCTCTCTGTTTATTCATAATTTAAATGAGTCAATATAAGACCCAACTTGGTGAGAATGGCTTTTCACCGGCTGTTCTTTTTCATGCAGCCTACTTTTATCTTGGCTGATTTCTGTGTGGGACACATCAGTATTAATGTAACATTTGGTGAAACTGATTTTAACCATCTGCATACTTGTGTAAGAAAGAAAGTCGAAATGAAACTAGTGTGTCATTTGTGTTAGTGTCCTGTGTTTTAAGAGATTTAGGAAATACAGCTGAGACTGCTACAAAAAATGTTCATGGCTGGTTGTGTTTGATATTTTTAAAGATGCCAATTGCAGTAGAAATCTTGTCAAAGATAAATGCTCTGTAAAAGAAAAAAAATTTTTTAATTGATATCGACTTTAGCCTGTATTCATAAAAATAATTGCTCATTTTGTGATTTACTGTGGATTCCTCTACTGTACCCAGTTGTTAAATAAAACCATCTAACCATAACTTTTAACCATCTAACGTCTAAGTTGTTCCACTACTTTAAGTTTGCAGTCATGTTGAAATACACAAGAAACTTAAAGATGGGTTGCAAGAAGGAACAGGCCAGATTACATGATTATGCAGGTTGATTTAAGAATTTTGGCTCGCTTAATTAATGATTATTCAGTAAAAATATGTCCTGCAGTAGTGTAATGGATGGATTTATTTATTTTCAAATGGTATCTTTGGACAGTCACATAAGGGTGATGTCCTGTGGACAGAAACCATCGATCACTTGCTGTAATTTGAACGGAGCAGTGGCAATGTTATAAATAGATGCTAGCTTTATTTTAAGGTAATAACTGTATCTGAAAAGAAGCTGTACAAAAAAAGAGACAGTTGTTTTGCTTTTTTTTAAAATTTGGTGACACCTGAGCTCTTATCACAGGGATATTTTAACAGAGGAGAATTCAACCTGTTCAGTGGTTCTAATTAAAGATGCGAGTTATATTATTTTTGATGCATTTAATATATTATAAATCGCTCTATTTAGTATTTGTGCTGCAAAGGTTGCATTTTTGTGTTGTTGGGTCAATGCAATATTCTTTTTAAAATAAATGCAGGCACTGTAGTACAACTCTTACGTATTTTGCCAGTGTGTGGGTTGCCTGTAACCCTTACTTCCTCTGCCAGTGCAAGGCTGGAGTATCAAGAGCTATTCTCTTCCTGTTTAATCAAGTCCTCCAGGCAGATACTGTGGAAGGCCAATAGAGTCTGTTCTCCTGTCCTACTGCTTGTACAGAGCTGCTCTGAGAGTAAATACTGCTTGCTTGATACTGAGCGTGGAAATAGACTCTGTAAGTATCGAAACATCACTGAATGCAAACTGGTCGTTTTAAGTAAGCCTCACGTTATCAGTGACTTCAGAAAATACTAAATCCCTCCAGGGCAATGATTCATGTTTTTACTATGAAAGACATGAACTGGATGCAAAATCCAGGCATAAATGTGCCACATGATTTTTGCATGGTTTCTGCTTCTTATGATATATTTTTTCCTTTTTACAACAGAGCTGCATAAAGTCACAGTATTTATTTCCCACTTATCTATCTTCAGTTTTGTATAGCTTTCTTTTAATAAATTAACCTCCTTTTTGAAATTGTAATAAAATAGTAAAAGTACTAGAAGACATATTTGTGATCCTCTTTATAATCACAAGAGAGATGGTGACTACACATCTGAGAGGAGAAATATTTTCCCTGCAGTCTTTGTTTGCCATTTATTATTGCATTAATCATAACATATATAACTTTGGGGCTAATTTTACTCATTTACTATTTTGCTGTCTAAACCTTTCTTACCTAATACTTTATTTAAAAATGTTCCTAAACCTGAGCAGCATAAAACCAACCTCCTGAAGCCTGAAGGTTGCTGGAAAACCTAAAACTGTCCACAAAATCACTTATTTGTCACGCTCTGAATGAAATTCTAAATATGAAATAAAAAAAAAAATTTGAAAAGTTAAATCTGCTTTTTTTATTTTATTTATTTGTAAATGATTGACCATTTTTGTTTAGCAGTATTTAATAAATTATTTTTTTTTAACTCTGAAAATTATTTTAATTCAAACACTGTTGTCTTATCAGACTTCAACATGATTGCAAGTAAAGCCATCCATCTTCTGTAACGTTTAGTCCAATTCAGGGGCCCCGGGGGCCGGAGCCTATCCCAGCAGTTAGCAGGCAGCACCCAGCACAGAGAGACAAACAGTTCATACTCACTCCTAGGGAGGATTTAGAGTGACCAATTAACCTAACGTGCATGTCTTTAAATGGTGGGAGGAAGCCGCAGTACCCGGAGAGAACCTACGCACACACAGGGAGAACATCCAAACTCCACACAGAATGGCCTCTGTTCAAACCTCCCCCCAGTCGAGGCTCGAACCAGCGACCTTCTTGCTGTGAGGCTCCAATGCTACTACTTAAACGTCACTACTGCCACTGTAATTATTTACTTTTTTAATTTATTCAGAGGTAATGATTTACATCAAAGCATGCTTTTAAGTTTAAACATGTAAGTATGCGAATAACAATGTATAACATCTATTCTTTTCCTAGTTAATCCATTGAGTTGCAAACATGGAATCATGTAGATTGTTACTATGTTACTGGCCCAGATTATTCAGTAAAAAAATATTTTATAATTATTTTTAGAGGAAATTACATTTTTTAAACTTCCTTAATTGTATCTGAAAAAGAAAACCATCCAAACCTAGAGTAGCTCTATCATTGGGTAAAATATGATTCCTAAATGCTGTCTTATGTTTTTTGCTGCATGTGTTTTGCTTATGTTAATTACTGTTGAATACTGTATTTAAATGACTTGTCGTTATTAGGCCTGACACAGTGATTATATAATAGTGTAATTGAGATTATTTAAGTAAAACGTTACCACTCTTACATAAAGTTTAAAAACTTCAGTTGCAACAAATGAAAAATGTAGTATTTAGGTCCAAGAACTGAAAGTGATGCAAAGGCCTGTTGCAATTGTAGTGTTTCTTTTTATTATTTTCCCAGTTCTTGCTCCTAATAAAAAGCACTCTTGGGGGCCTGAACATGCCCCCAAACTCACCAAAATTGGCATTACTCCCACCCCCACAAAGGAATGCAAAACATTTTATATTTTGTATGCTCGGACATGTTTTGGGGGGTATTGCCTCAACAGTGCCGCCTATTGTGGCACCCCATCACTGCACCTCATCAATCTTTATGAATTTTGTTGCACATATAATGGGCAAAAAATCCTCTTGGAGTCATGATCTCAACCCAACAAGAAGTCGCCCATTTTGGTTCAAAGTCACCACTTTGAACTCCGACAGATTTCATTCTACCATCCTCAAACTTGGTCAGTATGTTCTGAAGGCATGTGTGATTAAAAGTTATGGAAAGCTTTTGCCATTGTCAATGGCTGTGGGCATGGCCATGGCGGTGCCACAAAATCTGATGTTTTGCCATAAAACATAAAAAGTTGTTATAACTTTCATTTTATGTGGGAGTTATATCAATTTCATGTTTCATGGCGAAACATCAAATTTAGTAAAATATTGACACTTGAATGTGTTCAGGATTTGCATGTCAATATTTTACTACGCAATAGCCCCACCCCCTCTCGACAGGAAGTAATCCTTTTACTCAAAGGCCCTTTTATCTGATCTCTTTCAAATTAAGATGGTGTCACAAAAGATGTTGATGATGCTTTCTGATGAAAACTTTTGCTTAAAGCTGCAAGGCTTGTGCATGGCAGATGGCAGTTTTGATATGATGCCATGACATCACAAATCCCTATAAATCACACAAATTTCATCTGATCACCATCAAACTTGCAGTGCTTAATCAGGATGCTACCCTACACAGATTCATATGACCAATTTCCTGTCTAGGCCTTAGCCCTGCCCACTTATAACAGGAAGTGAATTTTTTCGCGCTGCATGGTGCTGCCTCTCAATGATCAACCTCATACATTTAAAAGTGCTTCACATGTTAAACCCTTGCATGATACCACAGTACAAAACTCAAGTTGATTCACTAAACATATCCATGGCGAATAATAGTCCTATGCCATAAAACCGGAAGTGCATTTAACTGACAAAAATAAACTAAGCCTCACCAAACATGGTTGAAGAGATTCACACCCCGAACTAAATCTTCAAATATTCTGAGTAGATTCCAAAATGGCATTCTACCTACGATATTTCACCAACATGGATGAAATTTGGTACACACACGCAACACACATGTCAACGACCTACAAAAACGCAAGATCATGAACTCTTCAGATGTCATCACTGGGTATACTGAGATGCCAACTGACCTGCTGAGAAGGACAGTGACAATCTTATACAGCAAACCCCTGGACAAGTAAACACACGGCTGCAGACCAGAGCGAGTCTGCTATAGGAGAGATGTCACCAGGGGAGGCAGTCTATGCATAGGCCAAAGCAGCACCGAAGGTGTGAGGGCCTTAAACATCTCTTGCAGCTTTACTTCTGTGTGGTTTTCAAATATTTAATTGAGCTGACTGACCCATAGTTGGCTGAGTTTACTGCCACAACTGTTTATCTTAAAGCACATCACTACTTATTTGCGACTTGCTGCTTTTTGCTGAGTGTCTGTTGACATTAACGTCATGGATGTAGTTCTAAAGCCAATCACTGCACCACAGCTGTAGGCACATTCTGTTTTTTTTTTTGTTTTTTTTTAAAGTTAAATGAAAAAGGAGAGCCCAATAACTTGGAGGAAATGATTTATCAACAGTACACCAAACTTGGAACATGACCGTGTCAGATGGTGTGCTTTGACAGATGGTGTATAACCAGCTATGTATTTCAGTAAATAAATCCCATGACATAAATACTTGATTATTTATGTTATATCTGCCATGTGCCATTTTTCACTTGCAAAACCTTAAATGCAAACAGTTTAATGTGTATTAATTGATTGTAATAAGGTTTATTCTGCAATAGTGGCATGAGAACGTTAACTATAATTGCAGTTATTTTAATGAGTTAAGTTAATCAACAACTACAATTTTGTAATTGTGACAGCCTAACTCCTATGACTCGTATGACATGCAGACTTTAATTCAAGGGGTCAGATCCTGCAAAATTCCACCATAAAAGTTTGGTTTAAGTAGTGTCCAGAGCCTCCACTGGTCAAAAGTACTGGCTTAGTATTTCTTCTCTGCTTCAAGCATATCACGTTTCCCTCTGAAAGCTGCTGAATGATTTCTCCTCTCCCTCTTTTTGTCACTCTTATTTCACGCTCTGAATACTTAGTAGTTAATAGCTTCCCTCCCCTCTTCCCATCTTACCTTTCTCTTACACAGGCACTCTTGCACACTGTTTTCTCCATTTGCAAGTTTACACCACTCATCCCGTATCTCTTCCAGAACTATCAGAGGAGTCTGATTTTTAATTTGCGGTTAAATGGCGCCCGACACATGCAGCTTGCTTGATAATTGACTTAGCTCAGTTGACAGGAGGAATGATTAGATCTGAGTATCGGGGGCGAACTTTTCAGATCTGAATTAGAAGGGAGGGGCTAAAAGTACAGGCTGTGATCAGGCATAAATGATGAGAATGGCCGGTTATGGCATACAGGGGGAAAAGTGTTTACCGATTGCATTAAACACATCAACCCTTAAAGAACAAGTGGACAAGACAGTAAGTATGCACAAGGAAGACATTGATGAGACATGTCATGAGAAAAGGCTTTATGTTTATGTTTCATGCACTTATTTGCTTTTTAGAATATTGATGGTTATTTTTTATTTCCTGTGAAAAGTGCGTGATAAAGGAAGAGGCTTCAAGTCTCATTCATTATTGATCAGGGTAATTAAACAGGTGATCAAAGTGACTCTCTTCTTTTGTATCTATTTAATTATGTAAGATTTGTGGGTTTTGTAAAGGCAAAATGGTACTTAATTTATGTCACGAGCATAGGTCCTTGTGTTTCTATTCGTTAACCATGTTGAGCTACATTGTATGGGATTCTTGGGGTGTCTTAAATGTCATTCAGCTGTTAGTTTCAGAGAAGTAAGTTATTATTAAAATCTGCATGTGTTTTCCTGAAAACAGTCTTTCATCAGCATGCGCCTCCGCTGTCTACTTTTATTCACTTCATTAGCAAGCTGCCAGTGCAAAGTGCTCAGAAGCCTCTCTTGAAGGATTGATCATGGCTGTTTATATTTGTATGAGCTTGTGTAACTTTCGTTGTCTGTCTCTTGTGTGGATACCTCTGTGTGATTAGTGAGGTGATGTGCAATCCACTGCCCTGTCTCAGCAAACCCTGTATCCTCTTAGTCCTTCCCAGCCACGTTTAGTATTCAGAGAGCGGGCGCTGTCGTAATCTGGATTCCGAGGCAGGTTGCTGGGGTTTTTGTTTGCTCTTATGGCCCTGATAATCTTGTTACACTGCTGTCAAGTGGAGCTAGCCCTCCCTGCAGCCCTGAACCACCATGCATGCCACCTCCAGTACCAGAAATACACCCCTCCCCCCATCCCCACCCCCACCAGCCTACCGCCATTTTGAGACAGTTGTTGATGGAAGAGCCTTGGATGTATCCTTGAAGAATCACCTCCTGAGCATCTTTATTCAGCCTCACACCCCCCGCCCTGTCTCCCACCCCCACCTTAGGCAGTAAACGACAGTGATAAATATTCATCATAGGGAAACTGTGTGGAAGATGTAGCCTCAGTTCCCCCTCAACAAAGATTCCCCTATCTAATGGTGCCCATCCTTGGCATCCCCCCTGGAGAGATCCTGTGGAGGGGACAAGCTCATTAAAGCATGCCAAAGGCTCAAGGCCAGACCTATCATGTCATATCAGCATTTATCACACCAGATTTGTTTGTTTATTATTATCCTCCTTGTGAATCAACCTGAGCTTCCTTCTGTAGATGTAGATGAACAAAGACAGCTTCTGATGGTTGGTCAGCTTGCTTTAGTTGTGTTAGCTCAACTTGACAACTTCTTAATTGGTACCTTGGTTTTGGTCCTTGCTGAGATCAGTATTTTTTTTTTCTTCACTCAACCTGTTCTACTCAAGCTCCTCAAAATGTGTCGACCTTGCATTTTATACAAGGCTGTTTCCTCTTTTTCTTTTCATCTCACTCTCTCTATTCCTCCCTCTCTTTCTCTGTCTTCTACCATTCCCTTTTTCTTTGGGTGGCCACACTCAGCGTTTTCTATTTCCTGTGGGTGTGATGTCTCTCCTCCACAAGCAATCAGCTCTGATTTGTCAGCGTTCTTCCAGGCAATTCATAAAAATTCAGCGAGCATCTAAAAGGCATCTCTGTCCCTGCACTTGCTCCCCTACTTCATATGTCCCTGTGCTCCAAGCTGCAGCTTTCACCTACTGCTCCTTTGACTAGACACTCACAAGAGATCTGAAATGATTAATTGCAGGTAATGTACTGTAGGGGTTGTCTTTTTGTGTGAATTGTCATATTTCAAGCCTTCCTGTCACAATCAAATCACTCACTCTAGCTCCTCTGACATTTTCTTGTTATTCCTTATGAAACATTTTAGGTGTTTTTCCCTTCCTTTGCCTCTGTGTCTATTTGTGTGCCTGCCTCTTTGTCTCTGTGAGGTATGACATGCCCGGTAGTGGAAGGGAGCAGCTGTGCGTTGGACCTTGTCTGTGTTGTTCTGCCATGCCCTGTCATTGGTAGCCGTCTGTTGGCAGCAGCCTGTGCTGGAGGCTTGCAGCCCGGGTGCAATCTTTCCTTGGTGTCATATGGTGAGCTTTCAGCATGCCAAGCCATGCCTACTATTTTACCCTGCACAGCTGTGTGATAGAACTTGCCTTCTCAACCAGTAAAATATGCCATTTCTCAGCATTATTAAGATTCCAGCTGTTTTTGTTAACAGTGTTAGGTCTAGGCTGCGGAGAGGAAAATGATAGGCTTAATATGAAATTTGGAAGATGCAGCTTTTTTTCTACTCTCATCCCAGTAGCTATTAGTGTAGTACTTTCCTCTATTTGTCCATTATCTGTGCATCATCAGGCAGACCATTATCCCATTATGTTTTGCATTTGTGGTCCAAAAAGCTTACTGGAAATGAGTCACCACAAAAGCTTGTGAAAGATAGGTGTTACTATCAGACAGCTATTCATAGTCAGCCCGTCAGGGATTAAGCTACCACATTTAAAAAGTCCTCCACAGAACGTAAAAGGCTTTTTATATGGGCATCTGCAGCATGGAGAAAATAGTTGTTTTATGAGGAGCCAAAGGACTTTTTGAAGTAAAAAAGCATCAAGAATTCCCGTCACAATCTGACCTCATGTTATGTCCCCAGCCTGTTTGATAGTGTCGTATTCAGGTCATTTTTAACAAGCGTCTGTCTCTCCCTGTTTGGCTCAGGTGACCGGTCCACCTGTAGCACCCTTGTGTTGCCATGGAAATATCCTGGCCATCTTGGTGCACGTTGGTGCTACGAGTCATTTGTTTTGCTTTCCTTCCCTCACTGAGCTTCTCTGCACACATCATACATGAATAGCTTAATGTGCATTGAGGCTATAAATGCACACACTGGCAACAGTTCTGTGTCTGATTCGTTTTAAGGATACTTTTGTTTACTGTTTTGATGTTTAAAAAGTTGTAAGAGCCAATGTGCATTTGTTTATGTGCTCAGTAGTAACACACACTGTTGGCTGTGCAAATCAGCTTAGCGAGGCAATGTGCTGGCTGGGCTGACTGTGGTGGGTGCCTGTGTCGCTGACACAGCATTTACCGTGTGTGGTTTAAAGCACTCAGGGCCACAACTGTGTGTGTGTGTATGTGTGTGTGTACGCGTGTGTGTCCGTCCATACTTACCCTATGACAGAGCTAACACGGTAGAAGGCATCCGACCTTCTGTCTGTCTTAACACAAGCAGGTTAGATTTTTCGCCTGCACAGTTTCTCTTGGTGTTCCCTCAGTAGTGACATGACAGAAAAAACTGCAGTGCAGCCCTGTTATTCTGGATGATACTAAGGTTCTGCAACAGTTACAATATATCCCCTTTTCATTGATTGATTATAGCTGGACCCAGGCCATGACAGGTGTGACTCTGGAGTAGCTTCTGTTGATGAAAAGTCATCCTGCTGTGTTTGTGTTAATGAATGTATATTAGCTGTGGATGGATGCACAATAGATAGGCTCATGACTGTTATCTTTCTGAAAAGCTATACTTCATAGAAATTGCTCTTTTTGAGCTCTAGTTTCGAAGAAATCACAAATTGCTGCCAGCCAATTAAATGCTGTTCTCCTTGTGACTCACCACTGTCGTTTGAACTCAGAAACCAGAAAGTCTTGAATGCATTTTCACTGAATTGCATTTCTTCTTCAGCCTAACCTATGTTTGAGTCAGGAATGCAGACCATTAAAGTATTAGCTCATTGTGACAAGTACAGCAAGTCTATGTACCAATTGTTCAGCAAACTTGGTTTCACTAAGAAAGAAGTCTGAAGTCCTTGACCCACTTTTTATTTTTAGGACATAGCCATGCTGTAGCTTGTTTTCCAAAAACACATGTTTTTTTTTTTTTTTGTTTGGTTTTTTTTAACGGTATTGCTTTAAATATTGTTTATGACATCTTTTCACAGATAACCAGCAGTACAGGTGGACGCTGCTCTCGTGGCATGACTACCACAAACAAGGGAAACAAGGCCTTAAAGGTAAAAAGCTTGCAGGACTCTGACCAAAATAGTTCCAGCAGTGATAAATTTATTATTCAAGTGTGGCTATAAAGACCAACACTAACCAATCTGTATCTGCAGGTGAAGCGGGAGCCTGGGGAGAATGGCACCAGCTTAACAGACGATGAGCTGGTGACCATGTCGGTGAGGGAACTGAACCAGCATTTACGGGGCCTATCGAAGGAAGAAATCCTTCAGCTGAAGCAGCGGCGGCGTACCCTTAAGAACCGCGGCTATGCTGCAAGCTGCCGGGTGAAACGGGTCACCCAGAAAGAGGAGCTGGAAAAACAAAAGGCTCAACTGCAACAGGAAGTGGACAAGCTGGCCACAGAGAACGCCAGTATGAAGGTAGAGCTGGACGCACTGCGTTCAAAGTATGAGGCTCTCCAAAGCTTTGCCAGGACTGTGGCGCGCAACCCCGTCACTTCAACAAGGGGACCGATGGCCTCTGTGATAGGGCCCCTCATCCCTGGTAAAGTAGCTGCCACCAGCGTCATCACCATCGTCAAATCCAAAACGGAGGCCAGGTCATAGTAGCAGAATGATCAGGAGGAAGATTTTCAAGGCGTAACTAGTCAGTGCATTGTAACACGACACAGGATCTCTTGTATAAGTTTTCAGTTTTACGTGGACACCAACACTAAAAATATGCTTCCCATTTCACCCCTTACAGCTTGACTCAGCTGTCTCCTTGGCAACAGACAAGCTGTATTTGATTTTGCCTGGATAGCAGTTAATTAGTATCAAATTCAGATTGTTGTTTTCTTGTTGCTTTTGATAAAATAGTTTATGTAATGTGTTTAGGTCCTCATGACTGAGCTCTTAAATCTTTTCCGTCCAAGGAATTGGAATTTTTAGAATCTCAAAGGCAGTCGCAACCAGTGAAATGATCACTCGTAGATTATTCCTCACTGTAACTGTAAAGGTCCATTTATGCTCCCTTAGGTACGTAAATAGGGACATCTGTTTTAAATGCTGTCATACGTCACCGTCCTCATACTTCCATGCGTCTTTTGCGTTGCCATGGTTGTTAAATCAATTGCTCCAATATTGGCAGTGCTAGGTTCAGAGTTCACTCCTGTAAGCCGACGTCAGTTTCAGACACCATTTGGCAGCGGTAATGCATCACTGTAGTGTTGTTTTCAACCGCCCAACACACCCTAAACACTTGCATAATAGTCTTTCTTCAAAAGCTCGCACAATTTCTGCAGTTGCTGTGCTCATCTTCATTCTTCTTTAGCTTTTTTCCCCCCATTCCTGATCCTCTTCTTCTTCTCTGGTTTGTTTCTTTTCCTAGTTGCATGTCAGCTATTCTGCTCAGCACTGCTCCCGCGATTTGATTCATCTTCTGCGTCAAGAGACGGATAGCTAAGCATAGTAAAAACAGACCTAAATAAGCGCGTTACCAACGCAGCAGACCGACGAAACTGTCCGTCTGCGTACCCATCTTCTATGTTGAGCATAAATGGGCTTTTAGGCTGAAGAAAGAGCCAGCACATCTATGTGAAGCTCGTTGCTTGTTATTTTGCACTGACTCTAACAAGAATAAATAAAAACGGTCACGGTATTGGTCTTGATACAGCAAAAGTCTTCTAACCAACCAGACAAACCTAAAACTAGTAAAAAAAAATTGTGATATTTCTTTTCTTCTTTTTTTTTTCTTTTTTTTTTTTTTTTTGTTGTTGGTTGTCTGCCAAGCATATGGGCATGAAATAATGCTCCCGAACATGGCATTCATTGCTGTTTAGGCATTGGTAACATGCTTCAGTGTCATTATCAATATGACAGGTAGATGCAATAATATATGTATGCACTGAAAACACAAAGAGATCTTACATATTTATGGTTAAATGAGAAAATGTATTAGCTGAGTGCCATTCTGGTATGACAAGATTCTTCTACAATATCTGAAAACCTGAATGTTATCACAGTAATTTCCTCATGTTTTATGGGGACAGTGGAAAACCACGAAACCTTTTGAGACATTGTGTTGCTCATGGAGAAGATATGTTTGTTTTTTTTTCTTTAAAAGATAAATATATATATATATATATATATATATATATTGCATTTTTGTAACTACTTGTCAACAGGGCCATCATATATTTACAAAAGAAAGTCTTTACACAAGCTTTATTGTTGTTAAGGTGTAGAAAATTTTGTCTAATGTTGAGTTATTGGTTTTTATTACTAGGCAGATTAACTTCCATTGTTTATAGAAATACAGAAAAAGAAAATATACACAAAAAAACAAACAAAAAAAAACAAAACATAAAAAAAAATCTGTGAAATCTTTTTTGCAATTGTACCAAAAGTGGCTTACTATTGAAGTCTGATAGCTTTTTCTAGTGAATAGGCGCGTACAGTGGGGTAGCGCGTGATGTGACGTGTAAGTGACAAGTTGGCAGTGTCGTTCACTGTATAGATGTCAATGCTGTGCTATTTAAAACAAATCTGTAGAGCTAAACTAGATGGTGTAAACAAGGTCAATTGTCTTTGTGCGTATTGGCATCTGTGATATCCTCCGCTTTCTTGGTGTTAGTTACAAATCATATCGTCATTAAGAGTTTACAGCAATGAGCAGTGTTAAGACTGAAATTGGTAAAAACGGCATCAGTGGACATTAATTAAGGACTTCAAAAGCTCAATGCGATGGGAACATTGGCTGCACTTGATGTTGGATGCCTTCTAAAATACACCTTCTACAACCTGAAAATAAATTGATTTAATATAGGGAAGACTTTCTGATCATTCCAGCTTATAGATTTGAATTAGATAGCAGAAACAACAAAATATCCATGAAATGCTGTTATACAGTACAACTATGGATATGTTTTATGACAAATCACGCAGTTTCTTAATATTTTGTATTAACTAAAAGGTGAAGTTAAAGACTACCCATAAAAGGTGCAGCATCAGTCCTGTAATTTTACCCAGATTGGTCTTCAGATAAAAAGCGGAAGGTTAGGGTGAGGGTTTGTTTGTATGCACTAAGCTCCTGCTTGTTTTGCTCAGGACAAAACAGGCCACTCAAAATGAACAAACTGTTGTTGATGAGAAGCAAAGAGGAAGGAATGGCAGCTCTGTTATGTTTTTTTTGTTTTTTTTTTGTTGTGTTTTTTCTTATATTAGGCATGTCATAAAGGGCTTCAATCACAGTCAGAAACAGCACGACCACATAGAATTACAATCAAGAACAGCTGCCAGCAGCACTTCCTCTGTGCCAAGGGTTGCATTGCTCCCCTGCTCATCTGAAAGGAGTTTAACACTGAAGCAGCTCCACACCTCAAGGTGAAAGCAGTTGTGTAATAATATTAACAGAACGCGCTTCATCCAGGTCTCACTCTCCTGCTGGTCAGAACGTCTTGTGGTGTCGGGCGAGGTGTTAATCTAAAGACACTCTCAGAACTACAGCTCAGCAAAACTCCATGCCAGAGATCTGGGTGCTGGTTGAACTGTCTGTGTGCAAGTATCCTCACTTTGTCAACATGCTTTGCTATCTGCAGTGGCTGGTTAACTGTGGGAAAATATATATGTGACTCTTGACATAGCCCAGTATTGATGTTGGCGTCCTTATTGCTGTGGCAGTCTTGTGGAGTGAATCTTTTTCATGTCAAGTGTCTTTAAGGTGTTCGAGTGGCACTGTTGACCAATCTTTGAATCTCCTCTCGAGATGACGACTCTTTCTCACACATACAGTGTATAGTATGTAGCTGCAGTAGGTATTAATGACCATTGTGAAAAAGTGACCCTTAATATGCAACTCAGTGGAAAGGTGTGGGAGAGTAGATGTAAGAGTAATCAATATTGTCAAAGTTGCTGGAGTCTGTTATTTAATTGTACTTGTTTGGTTTTAATTTCATTTGTAAAAACTGTTTTTTTGCATCCATAGAGCAATTGGCCCTTGTTTTACTTATATTTAAAGTGTAATATTTTAAGGAATTATGAGACAAATGCAGTCAAGCCTTATTCCGTTCATTTGGTCTTAAGTTAGCCATATTACAGATCCATAAATTGGATGTGGATATTGAGTGAAAGTTTATGCTGTTATTTAGATTTTTTGCGCACTAAGTGATGTGGATGGTAGCAAAAGATTCTGTCACAAGGGCCTCTTGCAATAATTTTCCTTAATTTTGGTTCCTTTGGTATACCTGTGTTTGCGTGCGGGTGTGTTTTCTCTGCTGCTACACTAGTTGTTAGTGCTCGTCGTTTGCTGCGGCTTCGTCCACAGCCTTTCTGTTCCCATTTTTACGTTGTGCGTATTTGAAATTGATCTTAACACTGTAATTTGTTCTGCAGATTTAATTTTCAATTGGTTATAGCTTCTTTTCTTTCATGCAACATGTTAGAGAGGATAAATAATGGCACTTGTGTGGCAGACGAATTTAATAGCTCTCAGAACATTGGCTTCTTTTTTTAGTGGAATTACGCTTTGTTAACGGTTGACTGTGCAGGTTTTTCTTCTTACTCTATGGAGTGGGTCTGTGTTTCAAAGGTATGTAAATCTGACTAAAGCGAGTAATACAAAGTTAATAATCTGTTTTGTTATTTTTCTGTATGGGTTGTAATAAAATATTGCAGTACTTTGTATGAAAACAGACAATAGTTAATTGTAACTATTTATAAATTAAATTATTGTACTTTTTGCAATCTGTAGATAAGTACTATGTATTCATATACAGTAACAACTGTGGATTTAAATGTGATTCTCTGAGGTGTCTAAGTTATTGATGTATATATTGTATGTTTGTTGATACAGCTTACTTTATTTTCGATAAGACCAATAAAAATGTTTTGGAAAATGATGTTAAGCATTGCTGCTGTTATTTGCATCTTTTAAAACACTATTAAAATGAGGTTTTGTCATATTCTGTGGCGTCATTGACCCAGTTTGATACTTGTAAAAATAAACTGGCGGGGAAGGCTTTTTTGCTGTCCAGGGTGGGTTTTAGAAGACAGCGATCATTTAGATGGCACAATTTCTTTTTCTGTGATCCAAAAAAAGCTATTGGGCGACCCACTTTGGCTAACCTCAGTGGACACATTTTTGGCCCGACACGAGTAAAACATTAGAGTCATGAAGGATGTCTAGGTGTGCTTGTCCTAGATTAGGAGGAGTAGTGAGTTAGTCATCTCTGCTCCCAGCGGAGCTCCAAACCCCCACCCTCCTCCTGTCTCAGTGCACCTCATCAAACATCAGCCTCCTCAGCAGCGTTTCAGCCCCTGCACACTCAAAACACATCTCATGAGAGAACTTGCACAGACAAAGAGACAGATGGTTGAAGACAAGCGACATCTTACCACTTCATCCTGCAGGGCAAGTCTAAACCCTAGTGCCTGAGTGTGACTGCAGTGTGATATTGTTCTACAGTTTTCTTAAATGCAGGAGGTCTCTACAGGTCTGTGTGACCTGTACCTCAAAACAGGCTCCTCTCCTTGGATGCCTGCCCCAGACACCCACATGGCCTCTGAAGAGTTGATTAATTTGGCAAGTTGGGCTAAGGTGAGCTGGAGGGGCTATCTAGGACAGCATTCTTCATCTTCACCCACTTCTGCAGCAGGTGCCTGCCCCAGTTCTCCGACCACAACCTGCTGTACAATTAATGCTGTCATCCCCATCAGCGAAGCTGATCATTTACAACACTAGCTCTGCCAAAACCTGGCATTAAGCTACATTCTGCAAATGGTGCCACAGATACTACACTGAACAAAAATAATCATTTATTTACACTCGCACAGAGAATTATTTAGGTCACATAGAAATCTGCTGTAAATAGATCGTTATCCCTCTAATCATGATATGTCAAAGAGTTGACAGCAGCCAATATGCATCCCACTTGTGATAAAAGATGCCATGCATCTAAGGAAATGAGGCAAAAGAGCTTCAGAATACCCGCTTGGTAGGAAGTTACTATATGCATGTTCAGCAAAGTGGGCTTAGGTTTCCATCTGCTGGCACATAAGTATGAAAGCAACACATGATCTAACAGGGTTTGCCATAAGATCACACCACATACTCTTAAACAAAGGATTTCCCTACTAAACTAAAAAAAAAAAAAAAAAAGTATTATTTAACCGGTTATGTAAAACAAGAACATATTGTATGAAGGGCCATTTGAGACATTATTCAGAATTACCCTCTCACAGACAGGTGAAATTTTAGTCATTCACACATTATACTGAAACCTCTCATATATTATACTGAAATCATTCACACATTATAATAAAACCTCTCATACACTTTACTGAAACTGCCTCTTATACACTATACGGAAATTTCCTCTCATATACTGAAATGCAGCTCCCTGTCTCATCCTTGACTCAGTGTTTGATAAAAGGAAGTTCTCAACCCTGTTACTGTTTTCATTTGTCAGTGTTTAAGTCAGTGTTGAAACACTGTGCTTATGTAACTAACATAGTAATTGTGTTGTTGTATTTATAACATTATATTAAAATTTGTGGCCGGGACACGGACATTTTCAACTTGTCATCTTGTTTGCAGAAAGCATAGCAGGTGTAGCTTCTGTTCAATGGCAGTGGGATTGTTTAATTCTATTGATGTGGTCATGAGTTTATGATGACTAAGCGGAGTAGCTGAATTTTTCAATACTATACTGGTCTCAGCAGATACTATTAGAAGGGTTAGGTCTAACACGACAGCAACCGGATAACTGACAGTAGCAAGTCTGAATGAGGACACGCTAACTAACCACCTAGCATAACTCGGCCATTAAAATATGCCATGCTGTCAAAGGAAAACCTGGACGGCACTGGACAACTCTTCATCTGCGTTTGGAGTATTCTCCAGGATATGACTCACAGTGCTGTTCAGGTCATCGTTTTACAGCACTGTATATACCAATGGCCGAGTTATGCTAGGTGGCTAGTTAGCATGTCCCCATTCAGACTTACTACTGTCGGTTGTCCGGCTGATGTCGCGTTAACCCTTAATAGTCTCTGCTGAGGCCAGAATAGTATTGGAGATGCCAGCTGCATCAATGAGATTACTTCCAGGCGACTGAACAGATATTAATACAGCATAAGTCTTCGCAAAACATCTGTCTGTTCTCCAACTACTTCTTCTTCTTCGGTTTGTTTTGAAAATGCGCTCCTGTTTTTTCTACTACGTAACTTCCGTTTCAACTGAAATGACTTCCTTTTTTCAAGTGAAATTCGCTCTCACACACACTAGTAGAATTCCTTTCATACATATTAGTGAAATGCGATTTTAGAAATTTCACTATAGTGGGTGAATGATTTCAGTATAGTGTTTAAGAGTATTTCAGTATAGTATATAAGAGGAGATTTCAGTATAGTATGTGAGAGCCTTTCAGCATAGTGTATGAGAGGTTTTACTATAATGTGTGAATGATTTCAGTATGATATATGAGAGGTTTCACCATAGTGTATGAATGATTTAAGTATAATATATTAGAGGTTTCAGTATAATGTGTGAATGACTTAAATTTCACATGTGTCTGTGAGAGGGTAATTCTGAATAATGTCTCAACCGGCCCCTCATAATATTGGACTGTTACTCATAACTTACTCAGATTATATTATAATGATAACAATAATTATTATTATCATTATTATTATTGCTAGCAGTAACACATTGTAGGACACACACACACACACACACACACACACACACACACACATATATATATATATATATATATATATATATATATATATATAATTTCTTTTTAAGCAGATTGTATTGGGATGAAAACAATAAATCATACTTAAAGATGTCTAACAGGTTATCGTTATAAATAAGGTTTGGGGGAGGGAGGCGTTACCACACACCTTGAAATGACCTCAAAGTGGATGAATTCATTGTATTGAATACAGTGCAATTTAATCAATATGTTTGCATGTTGGATTACAGCTTTGCCTTTACCCTGTTTTCATTATTTCTATATTCAGTGTATTTCCAAATTCAAATCGTATAGCCTATATATCATATGGTGATATGATGTGTATTTGCTGGTTTTTCCAAGCACATGTAAACATTTATGTTTTTACTTTATATTACCCTTTCGTTTCAGTAAAATAGAAGTGCAGAATAATTGTAGTTTTTTAAATTTATTTATGATATATATATATATATATATATATATATATATATATATATATATATATATATATATATATATATATATATATATATATATATATATATATATATATATATATATATATATTAAGGGATACATCTGAGACTGATCTCACCTGAGCGTCACCATGGACAGCAAATGGACTGCTGAATCCAAATATTGTCACATGACAGTGGAGAGCGTCTTTATTATGTAACAGCGTGTCAATTGCACGCGCGCACAGACTCTTCATCGTACGACCTGATATGTGTCAAGTGTAAAACACTTAGCTCGGTTATGATTTTTCACAATATAACCCATACATAGCTCTATACATGAAAGAAGTTGTAGCACGTCGCCTCCTTCCTCTTTATTTCCACGACGCACTTTGACCAAGTTGACGCACCGCGCGCCGTGCGTAGTTGCGTCGTGGAGGAGGCGTTGGTGCATCGTACCACTGCTGCTGCCCCTACCTCTACCGCTGCTGCTGCTGCTGACACTGTAACCGGCTATCCTTCACCGAGACGGGGAGCAAACCTGACACGCTGCGGAAAAACACCTCATTTGAAGAGAGTGGATCTGTCGGTGTAAGTCGCCCTTTTCCAGAGACTCGGCAGCAGCTTCAAAATGATCAAGAACGGTCATCATCACCACCAAGTGAACACAGCAGCCGGGAAAGACGCAGGGACGACCCCGGGCGCTGCAGCGTGCAGTCCTGAGAAGAGGAGGCGTAGAATCCGTGTTTGGTGCGATGGCTGGTGAGTTACTTAGCGGAATATTGTTAGTTTGATTAAAATCCCACGACCCTGTTCTCATCATTTGCATCATGCTTGTTTGAATGGGGGTGTCAGCCTTTCACCTGATACCGGAATAGGCCTGCAGCAGGGAAGCTGCTTATTTCCCCTTCAAGTCAGTGCAGGCAAAACTTTTCCCTGAATATTATCTGGCCTATGTCCTTGACTGAGTGGATTAATCGCTTTAAACAAAGCCAGTGTAGGTCAAGACAAATCAGTTGCTTTATTTATTCATTTATTTCTTACTATGCATTACATTTCTGGAGCACCGCCGTTTACATGCTGTTACATAACACTGCTATTGATCACGACTCAGTCAAAGTATCAGTGTAAATTATTTAACAATTTTAATGTATTTCAGTCACTAAATTAGAATCTAAGATTCAGTTTTCAAAATTATTCATCAAGATTTCTGGCTGGACCTTCCTTCTCCATCATTTGCCATCATTTGTGACAACACCATAAATGTATTTGTTGTAATTCTCCCTTCCTTTCTCTTAGTAAGAAAAAAAATAAAAGCTGTATATGACATAGTTGTACCTAAAAGAATGTGTCACATGTTGACTGGACGTGCACATTATCTTTTGTATGCTCATACTTTTCATTCAAAAATGCTATTTGAGCACATCATAGTATATAGGATATGTTTAACTGGCACATTGCCAATGCTCTTGATAATAAAAGACCAATAGACTTTACAGACTGTTAATTGAGCTATTATTTGTATCAGTCAGGCATATTATTTGCTGCTTTGAAACTTTTATACCTTAAAAAAAATACAACAAATAATCAGTAATTCCAATCTAATAATTTTATGTAAAAACAAACAAACAACAACAACAACAAAAAAAACTTAAATACCATCTTCCACCTTGCTGCCACTGATGAACCCATATGGTTCGACTATTGGTTAATTACACTTCTGCCTTTCTTATTGGCTGGTGCCTGTCAGTAGGATGGCCAAAGATCAGCCCACATTCATCCTTATCTTAAGCAGTCCTGTTTCCACCGTCATGTGTCTATAATAACATCTCTACAAACAAGGATGTCATAAGAACCCTTTAATTACTGTCATTTCAGAAATCCTCTTGATTTTACACATCCCAGCCTGGAAGCTCGGGTCAGAAAGCAGTGTCAGCCATGATCTTTCATCCCTGGAGTCAATAAGGTTATGGGAACCTTAATCAAAGGCAACAGACTGAGATTTGTTCAGCCCTCCACTTTAATCTGCATTATCATGTCTTGTAGACAAAGTTCATTTTTGTGGCACAAATGTTGGAAAACAACATTTTTAGTCACTGAAAGTGACTCCACATTTAGTATGCTTATGTAGTATTAGACTTCTCGTCCATTTATGCTGACTTTTCAAACCTTTTGCACAGTAATAAAGACAAACAGCCTGAACAGGATTTGTGGTTTGATTTAGGAGGAGCTGAAAGGATTTGGATGAATTTGAGATAGGAAGCATGTTCAACACTTTACTCTCAGTCTCACTTTTAGTGCTGAGTCAGCAGTGAGTCACCTCATCTTTGTACTTTGGTGAGAGTCCACAGCAAAGCTGAGCTCCCCAGTGAGGACCAGTGCATCATCAGAATGCGGCTCCCCCTGGAAACAATCAATTAAATTGGACTGAATTAAACATCACTTGATTAATCTTTGACAACCCAAAGGATTTTTGTTCATGGTACTTAGATCTTTAAAAAAGATAACAACAAGTCTTGTCCACAGACCAATATATGCACAGATTTCATCAGGAAGTGTGTTTCTTTGAAGAATGAAACATAATATTGACAATTACATCTGTAACTTATTTTTAATACACTAGTGTACTGAGTTGATTGCAAAAATTTCAGCATAAAAATGAGTATGAAATCACTCCATTTGCAAAGATTTGTTAAGAGCAGCAAATAGCTGGTTTGATGTTCAGTTAGTTTGAGACGTGTTAGCAACATAAAGCTCAAATATTCATTGGTTAACTCCTCTCCAACATAACGATATGTTATTGTAATTTGTGGTGGCGAAATTAATTTTTTTTTATCTTTCACGTGTAAGTTAAATAAATCAAGCCATACCCATATCTCACTATGAGCTATTCTCTAACATTTTAAAGCTAAATTATTTCCCCATTCATAGAGAAACTAATAAGCAGATTCAGTAATGCGACCGAGTCTTGGTGGTTGCAAACTGTAGCGACAAAACAGATGTTTTGAATTTCTGTGTATGAAGGCCAGGATTACGGTGGCTTTCTCTAGTTGAATTCCTGCCATTTATGTGTGGCTGTGTAACTGTTGTTTGATGCCATGTTGCGGAATATTTGGGATGCCGGAATATTAACCGCTGGGGTGAGCATGCAAAGAGAGCCAATGTCAACAGAACTCAGGTCATTAACCCCTTTAACCCCTCCAGCCCTCACCTGCTAAGACCAGTGTGGTTTGTTTCTGTCTTCCCTGTCACTGAGCACATTGTTTCCAGAAGCCCTACACTGGACATCGACGCGCTCTTACAGGCATCTAGCTTTGTCAGCAGTGTGAGACGAAAATTCCAAGGAATGGCCCCTTCACTTGAATATTCCTGCTTCTTCTTACATGCACAAAGAGACATTCTGTTCTTGTTTGTCACCCTGAAGTGACGCGGCAGGGTTTAAAGATCAGTTGTGAGAGAGGCATTATCAAGAAAAAGTGTAGAGTCCACTTCAGCTATCTGCTGAGTTAGTGTGTGTAAACACACTTTTTAAGGCCTCCATGAACCAGTGGTGGACTGTTCATTCATCCAAGCCTTGCTGTCTCTTAGACAATCAGTGTCCTGACAGTTAACCTTGTTGCTTTCTGCTGGCATTTCCTGCACGTGTCCATCACATTCTATCCATCTCTGCACAAACGTCTCCTTGTTTCTGCCCTTGAGAAGCTTAGATGCTGTTTGGGTGTCTGCTAACAGGCTTTGCTAATTAATATTTCATCATCAAACAGTGATACGCTCATGAACCGTCCCTGCTAAAAGAAATGCATCAGGAATAGTCACTTATTGAGCAGCTTGCTCAAAAAGTAGCCTCCTTGTCTTATGTAACTCAGCCTGTCTGGGGCTCTAAGTTTTCATCTCTTTTCATTCACCTCCAAATGCTCCTCCTTACTACATTCTTCTTGGCTTGCTCTATCACCTAAGAGCCTGGACACATGGATCCCATTTCAATAGTTTGACAACATAGGACATACAGAACATTTCTTGCCCCCTTGACAAAAAGCCTCTTTTTTAGTTGTACTTTATGTCTTTTAAATGTTATTTCAGTTGATTTGCAGCCAGGCTGTGTATACTGATACTGCAGTAAGGTGCAGATGCAGTCCGTCGTTAGCATAGCCAGCAGCTGAAAACAACATGGGATTCTGTTACCTGTGTTAACCTATAATGTAGTAGTGGCAGTGTTGTTGTTTTTCCTTTGATTGTTTTCAGAACACTTCTTCTTCACTTGAAGATTCAATCAGTGTGCTGTCAAACAGAATTGCAGTAGTAGCTGCTGTACTGAAATGAATATGTCCAGTAATGCTGTGATCATCTCATGTGCCTGTATTACAAGCAACAGAGAGCAGAAAGGAAGACAAAAATATTAGTGAGAAGTCAGCTGTTAACAGTAGTGAGAGTGACAGGAGGCTAATGTCCATCTGTTACTATGCTAGATTACTGTGCTGCAGTCTCAGTCTCCTATCTGTGTTAATCTAATTATCAGCAGATGGTATCATAGCTGGAAATTAGAAAGAGGGAAGAACTCACCTCACCATTCACTTGTTTATAGGTTATATTGATTGGTTGAAAACAGAACACTGAATATTTAAAGATTATGGATTTGCATGTTGTAGCTCATAAATGGAAAATGCGCTGATCTTTTGCAGTTGAGGTGGAGATAGCTTTTCATTTACTTCAGTTTTATCTACACAGGTTTAACCCAAAGTGCTTTACATAGCAAGAATTGAAATAAAACAGGTAAATAAAACACAACACAAAAGACAACATATCAATTAATAGAGGAAATAATAAAAGTAAGGGATTAAAACAATTAGAAAAGTATTTGAAAACTGTAGAAACAGAAAGCATGTCAGTATTTTTGTCCCCACATAAAGTCAAATCCTGGTCAACAATAACTTTCCTCACAGGAAGTTAAGATCTACAAAAAACACCATTTACATGTACAAACTGGAAACTGTCAAATAAATCTGACTTAAACCAGTGCAAAGCAGCTTGTGCTCAATTATACTGTGTGTCTTACTGTGTTCAGCAGTATTAAAGGCAGTGTTTAGGACTAAGAGAACCAGCAGGGATTATTTATATAGCCAATAAGGAAGTTGTTTGCAGCTTTTACTCATGCACTTTTGATACATTTTTTTATCCAGGCTAAAATTTTTGATCTAGACCATTTTCCTGCAAATGGGTATTTTTCTTATTTTAACATTTACAAGAAAACCCTTTCTTTTAGTGGTAAACTAAAGGGTTTGGATATGGGTCTGTGCCGTTCCCTCCACAGCAATGGTATTAGGAGTAACATTTTTAACAATGAATTGGTAACAGCTGCCTTACATGCCTGTAGTATGTAGCCAGGTGATAGAGACAGATTGATCAGACTGAGTGCAGAGATGCTGATCAGGAATAAGGTCTACAACAAAGGGAATGTGACAAGCAAATTTCAAGAAAGGGACAAATTCCCACAACCCCTTGTTTTACAAACAATCTTCCTCTGTTACGATATGAAGATTTGTTAACGTTCAATTTTTTTTGTCTTTTGTACTTATCCTTCACAGCTATGACATGGTGCATTACGGCCACTCAAATCAGCTGCGACAGGCCAAAGCTATGGGAGATTACCTCATTGTTGGAGTTCACACAGACAGTAAGGCTCAAAAACATTACTTATCTGATAAATAGCAGCTACTCCTGTTTTTAGCATAGTGTGCAGTTACTCTTTCTGTTATGGCAATCAATGTGGCTTTGAATGTCTGTTAGATAATGTAAGTTTCTGTAGTGGAGTACAGAGCGAGCAAATATTGAGATATTCTTCCACTGAGTAAGCTAAGTCATGTAATTAAAAAGGCTTTCAGAAGGAGAGTGATAAAACCATTGTTCTTATTTTTGTGAAACTGAGATTTCCACGAGCAGAGTTCGGTTTCACTTCATATGTTGGTATGAACTGAGATTTTGCTGCTCAGGTGACAGTAGACCCTCAACATGGAGACAAACATTCACAGTGGTCACACTGATGCCAAAAATGATTATTATATTATATTCAGGCCATTGAATATGTATAATTGTCTGAAGGATCATTATGGAATTTTCCAATCCTGCTTCCATTCAGGAGTTTTATCGTTAGTCTTTACTTTGGACTTTCATCCCCTAACTCATGGCATTTGGAAGAGGAGGGGGGCAACAAAGTCAACAAATAGTTCTTGGGGTGCTTTAAAGCTCCTCTCTCAACCTCTTGGTGATTGAGATTGCAAGAGAAATATGTGCTGTTTAACTAGAAAGAACATGAGAAACTCAAATATTGAATCAAGGATACAGTGTGTCTCTTTTTCTGCCGACTTTGAATGTTATCAATTACACGAAAAACATCCATATTGTTTGAACAGAAGCACTTTGTACAATGTTAAAAGCGAAACTTGATCAATTTCTTTTGGACATGTAAATGCACAGCTTATCTGATCACTTTCTTTGGCGTCCATGTAACCTGTTAAGTTTGAATCTCTCATTTTTAATCCGACATGAAAGAACTTGGTTGCCTCGCCCTCCTGTGACACATTCAGGAATTCTGGCAATGTGAACACCCTTCAGGGTCAGGGTCAGCATATATGTCAGCAACCTCTGTATCTGCAGAGGTGATAATAAAATGTCTTAGTGAAAACCCTCTGTGTTGTTTTAATGTCAGTTTTTTTTTCCTTTTTTCTTTTAAGGTGAAATTGCAAAGCACAAGGGTCCACCTGTCTTCACTCAGGCAGAAAGATATAAGATGGTGCGTGCCATAAAATGGGTGGATGAAGTTGTGGAAGGAGCTCCTTATGTCACCACTCTCGAGACATTAGACAAGTACAACTGTGACTTCTGTGTGCATGGAGGTGCGGTACCACCACACTGCTTCATTTAAACACAAATGCTTTCAAAGCCATAAATAATTCTGATTGGGGAATCTGAGATCACTGAGCAGGCTACGTCGTTTCAGATGATATAACACTGACAGTGGATGGAAAAGATACGTATGAAGAGGTGAAGAAGTCAGGACGCTACAGGTGAACTTTCCCTTTCAAATGTGCACAACGGTGAGCGTTGCATGTTGTGTGTGTTAAAGTTAAACATGTTGTTGCAGAGAGTGTAAGAGGACTCAGGGAGTTTCAACCACAGACCTGGTTGGGCGAATGCTCCTGATGACCAAAGCACACCACAGCAACATTGTAAGTATCACATTGTCTACAATATGCCCCCAGCTATGAAAACAATACTAACTTTCTCCTCATTTCTTTTCAGGACAGTTCAGACTATCAGCAGCATACAGACAACTTTGGAAAGGTGAAGCTTAATTTCAGATTTCACTCGCAGCAAATGCAAAATGATCAGCTTTTGCAGGAAAACTTACCAGTGTAGTCTGGCACAAATTTCTTGGCTCTTTGACTTCAGCGGTTTTGTCATTTTAGTAGAAAAAAAATCTTAGAGCCAGATGTCAGACATTATTAAATAAAAACCTTTTTCTGGCCCCACTTAGTAATCATGCAGAAGGCCTTGCCAGTAAACAGTGAATGCCACTTCTGTTTCTGGATGGGGAAAGCAACTCATTGCCAACAAGCCTTAACTCTCAAGCAGCTAAGGGTCTCTTCACATTTCTACAAGGCTGGGAGAGTGATGCTGTGTTGGTTCAGACTGAATAAAGCTTTTAGTCTGCCTTTTACCAAAATGTGACATTAGTGCACACGCCACTTGGTGGCAGTGATGTAACACAAAGATTCATTCTAGGCTGTGACGATGAGGTAGTTTTACTACCAGTTCTCTTTTTCAATTTATACTTATTATGTGTTTTTCTTGGTTGTGGGGGGTCACATGTTCAGAAGGGTCACAGTCCTTGGACAGGAGTGTCCCAGTTCCTGCAGACCTCACAGAAGATCATTCAGTTTGCCTCAGGCCAGGAGCCTCAACCAGGAGACGTCATCATCTATGTAGCAGGAGCCTTCGACCTCTTCCGTATCCTTTTATAAATTAAACATTATATTAAACAACAAACCTTTCCACCTTTTTAACAGAAATTATATCAAACTGACAGTAAAATTTTATAACTACTGCTTGTAAATGCTCCAGCGTCTGTATGGTTCTGTGATCATGAGGCGTAAACCACAACACCACTGCACAAACAGAACAAGAGAAGAAAATAGAAAACACATACAAAAAAACACAAAGACAAAAGAAAACATAACATTTCATTAAATAGAATTTCAGAAAATACAAAACACTTCTTATAAATATAAAAAAAAACAGTGAAAACAACATAAAGAAAGATATAAAACTAAAAGCACAACCTTTCAGAAAACACAAACACTAATACCATAAAACAAAAGAGAAGAAAATACGTTGCACAAAACATTAATTATGGCACAGAAAGCACAACATTTCATAAAAAAAACTTGTCTCATTCTGACGTTTAACTGAATGAGATGGAAAGGTAACAGGAGTGAAAATGTAGGGCAAGACCTCTTTTCAAACCTTAACTAAGTACTTTAATATTTAATGTTAACCAAGTACTTTTAATGAATAATGAAGCCATATTAGAAAGAGGAAGAAAAGGGTAGTGGAAAAAAACGGTGCCAAGTTTGGACTCAGTTGATTGACTATCACTTTCCTTCTCTTCGACCTCATTTTCAGTCTGTGTTACTGGTTAATAACCCAATGACTTCTCCCCTGTACTGCTGGTGCATTAATTACAGCCACAGCAGGATAACTAGCAATATGCAGCTGTAGAGCAGCTCCCTGTGTGGCGGAAAGCAAGTAGTGTTGTGTAGAGTTTAATTTTTATTATACTTCAGAGCTACTGAACAATAGTAAGTGATTACAATCCTGGGAGATGTTGCAACAGCAGTTATTATTAAATACGCTGTCATCCTTGAGTAGTCTGCTGTCAGACATTGGCCATGTGGACTTCCTGGAAGCAGTACACAAGCTTGCAGAAAAGCCATACATTATAGTGGGGTTGCACTTCGACCAGGTGAGGCATCCTGGTGATGGATTCACTTTCTCTCTGATTAAGTGTTTGGCATTTTCTACATAATATTCATATTTTTCAGGAGGTGAATCGTTACAAAGGGAAAAACTACCCCATCATGAACATCCATGAGAGAACGCTCAGCGTCCTGGCTTGTCGAGTATGTTCTCCTTATCAAGATTTCTCAAAACTCAGAGTACTCTACATCATATGTGTGTCTACATTGATTTTATATGGTTATTTTTTTACAGTATGTGTCAGAAGTTGTGATTGGTGCACCGTTTGCAGTCACAAAAGATTTGCTGGACCATTTAAAGGTAAACACAGTACAATAATTTCTCACCACAAAGTAAATCACAGTCACATTAATTTATTGACTCACTATTAACCTTGAATCTTCAGGTGGATCTTGTTTGTCATGGGAAGACAGAAATATATCCTGACAAGGATGGATCTGACCCATACGCTGTAAGAAACCAGTTAGCCATGTTTAGGAAACACCTCATGAGTCTGCACTATTTATTTATTTGATCATTTTTTGCTTCATACTCAGGAGCCGAGGAGAAAAGGAATCCTGCGTATGGTTGATAGTGGGAACAGCCTCACTACAGATGCTATTGTGCAAAGGATAATCAAAAACAGGTGCAGACATCTGAAATTATAATATATCTCCTGCATTTGTAGGATAAATATGGATGAAATACTGTAACACTGAGTAATATATTAATGCTTAGGTATTCACTTATTTTGATTGCTTACTCTTTGCTTTAATTCAGGTTGCTATTTGAGGCAAGGAATCAGAAAAAGGAGGCCAAAGAGATTGCTGTGATTCAGGCCATGAAGCGACAACAGGAAGATAAGACTAAAGAAAGAGCCCAAGCTGTGTTGTAGGTGTCACCAACTGTGGCCTCAACTTAACACTGACAAGATCAATTAACGTTAACTCCTGTACAGTTAAATGAACTATTTTGTAAGTGTTATGGCACTTTCTGCACATGGTCCTGGCTAATAACAGAAGCCTTTTATTAATGCCAGGTGGTCTGCTGTGGCAGCTACTTGTGGCTGTAATAGGATAAATGATAAGTCAGTACTAGGAAGATGTCACTGCGTCTTGAAATGTTTATTTTATGTCTTTGGATATTTCCAAATTCCTCACGTACTTATTTTTGCCTTCAAAAACAAAGATTGAATATTATCACGACTTCTGAGCGCATGAGGTGTGAAAGCTGGATATGTTGGTTCAGGCATTTAATTACAAAACAAGAAAGTGATTTGATATATAATTTCTGTGGGGTTGTTGCTGCATTTTGCCTAGTAACAGGCTTAGCCCCACAACTAATCAGTCTGTGTATATATACTGTATGTATGTAAGTATTATAATGTGACTGCAGGCTCTCTGCAGGTCTCTGAAACCACTACAAAACCAGGGGAGATTTTTCCCTGCTTTTCTCTTCTAACGACCGTCAGAAGTAAGACTATGTTAAAACTTTTACTCTTTCTGGACCTCATGTACTGTGCAACCATATACTACTCCACTCTGCACTGACTGGTCTGAAGTCATCAGAATTGTTCTGTTTTAATAATAGTCTTTTTTCTTTTCTTTTTTTAACTTCAAACTGTACACTGTCGAGACCTGAAGGTCAAAAGTTTTAATGCAATTCTTTTTTAAACAAACGCTCCTTTGAGTAAAGATAGTATAGAGAAAAACTACACTTTTAACCTTTAGCTTTCTTAGCATAAGAAGAGAAATATGACAAATGCAAAGTGTTGTTGACTTGAACATGAAGTAGACTTCATTCTGTCACTTGAGTCCTGAATGATTTAACCTCTGTGTCTATATCAAATGGAATTAAATAATATATTTTTTGTAGATGTATATTTTACTCACCTCCACTGCATTAACTGCTGTATAGATGGTCCCATATTATAAAGTACAATGGTATATCTATGTGTTGAGTTGGAATGTATTAAGTGTAGACTATGATCTCCATGTTACTGACAGCTCCCAGCTGACATACAATAGAACCTGATTTGATTACAGTATATTATTGCCAATGATGATAATAATAATAATAATAATACAATTCTAAAAGGCTGCTTCATGTCTTAATTTTACCTCCACAGAAAAGTTGTGTTTGAAGATTTGTCATTTATTCAGATTATTATTGAACAGTAGAGGTAAATGAAGCAATAGGGTATATAAATATCATTCAGGTGGATGCATGTTTTGGACAGGTAAGTGACCTTTGATTAGAAAAGATGATCTGCTCTGAATTTAGCAACATGAGTCACACAGAGTTTGGTAAATGTCAGACCTCTATAATTACAGAGTGATTAATAGGAAGCCAAGTTCTGTGAGTTCTAACAGATATATAAACTTGTACATTAACACTGATCTCATAAAAGAAATATAAAAAGATGTCAATTAACTGATAGAAAATGTGAAAATTTATCAGGAAGCTTATTCAAGGAGATTTCATTTGTGACTTCCGGTGAATGACTTCACTTTGTACACGTGCCCCCAATTATGCTGATTAACTTCGTTATTCGCGAACACGAAAATGGGAAAACAAGAAACAAAACAAACGCTTCCGTTGACTTGTTAGCGTTTTTTTTTATCTGGAAAGAAACGACACAACAGTAGAGGGATGCTTTGTTGTTTAAATACTCTGCCACAGCCTCTGCAGGTAAAATAGCTTTTAATTTGCCTGATAAATTTAGGCTATTAGACCTCACAACGTGTACAACTTTACCAAAGTGTGGCAGCGAGGAATATTTAGTCACGTTTGCCTTTTTTTTCCCCTTAACACTTCAGCCAATGAAATGCTTAATTTTCAGACTCTTGTCTGTTTCATCTGTTAAAACTCGTAATTTCTTCTTAACATATAAAAACCAGTAATAGAATATTTAGCCTTGGCTGTCTCACCAGATCAAACTAAAACTTTTCCCTTAGATTTGCATGGGAATGTGCCTTCAGCAGGATGTCACAGAGGAGGGAAAAAGAGCAAAACTGCAGAACTCTAAAATCGAGCAAGACATTTGTGAACAAGCCAAAGCTGAGAAGAATGTGGTCAAAATCCTTATGCTTGGTAAGTTTACGTTCAGATGTTCAGTTTCATTGGCATTTTTAGTAGAAATAATTGATCCGCTTTGTGTTAGGAGCTGCAGAGAGTGGAAAGAGTACAGTGATTAAACAGATGAAGATCATCTACAGCTGTGGTTTCTCCAAACAGGAGCTCATTAGTTTCAAGGTGTGAAATAAGTAGAACTTTTTTTTTCAATAATATCTTTAAAGAAGCCAAAACATCTTTTTCGGAATCTATAACGGCACATTAGATGAGGATTATTTTGTTCACAGCCTGCAGTATTAGACAACCTCTTGACCTCTATGAAGATCGTTCTACAAGGAATGGGCATGCTGCGGATAAATCTCGCAAACAAGAAGAACAAGGTGAGCTATAAAAGCATTGGTGTCGTTTTAATGTATCTTTTTATTACACTAGATGTCACTCTTAAGCTGTTTGATACAGCATCAGTATGGATGACTGATGGATTTTTAGTTTTATCTAGGAGTCATGCAGTTAAATAGGAAATATCCCTGAATGCATGCAGAATGCTGTGTGTAACTGGGCCAGCCAGACTGTATTTGGAGAAGGTCAAGCTGCTTTTAAAACATCTTTACTTTATAAGTTACCTAAGTCTTTCTAATTGAAATGCATGCTGAGATTGGATCACATTTCTAATACCAAAGGAAAATCTGTCTTACTTAGATAACACATCGGGCTGCATATCATAAATTAATAAATGGTATACGAGGGAAGCCTAAAGGTTCCAAGATGCTTACACAAATAATAATAAAAAAAAAAAAGTAATTTGTACAATCTGTAATGAATTATTTATATTCTAATGAGATTTAAAAAATCTTACTTTCATAGCAGTTTATCTCCAAATAGCTAAACAATGTAATGTTGTTAAATGGTCCCGATCAGGTACACGCCCGCTCCATTCTATCCTGCAGCCAGTGTGTTGGAGAGGACCAGGAGCTGCTTCCTTTTGTGGCTCGTGCCTTCTTTGCTCTTTGGGCCGATCACGGGGTGAGAACAGCCGCCGCCAGAGGTTACGAGTTTGAGCTGAACGACTCTGCACTTTAGTGAGTACACTGACCTTAACGATTAACGCCCTCCAATTATGACTGATGGTGGAAATGTCAAGGAAAATTGCCCAATCAGGAGTGTGTTGTCGCATCATGTCAATACAGAGCAACAGTAAAGGGAATGCTGAGAATAACTCACCTACAGGAAATGTTTTGTGTGACATTTGTGGAATGGAAGGCTTAATGGGGAACACATTAAACAAAAAAACAAGAAGGGGGGCAGTTTACTGAGATCCAAGTGGATGGAAATAAGGGTGGGGTGGATGAAACATGAATAAATGACAGTTTTCATGTTTAAGAAGCAGTACAGCAGCATGTGTCCAAGGCTGTAGCTTGAGGTAACTAAAAGTAGACAGTTTGTGGATTCTGTTTATAATTTAACAGCATTTTATAAACTAAGCAGCTCCTTTGGAAAATATGTGCTTAAATTGTGACATTGATGGCATTAGAATTAAATCAGTGTTTTTTTTCCCCTTCCCTTTCCCCTTGTATGGCAATAACTTGTTTTTTCCAGCCGCTGTCCTTCAGCCGCACAATTGTGCAGCCTGCACGGTCATAAAATCCTACCTCACAACTCTGCGTAGGTTGCTGAGTATGTCGAGTGTCTCTATGTATCATCATTGCTGAAGAGCAGAATTTATTTTCATAAGTGACATTATTATTTTGCTCTTATGCAAAACAGTATTATCTGGTGAAGAATGTATTTTCCTCTGGCCAAATGGACAAATGTGTTTTTTTTTTTTTTTTTTTTTTTTTTTTTTTTTTTTTTTTTTTATGACTACAAAATTTAATATGACATGGTTCTTTGGGCCTTATCAGTATGCAACAAAACGTATGCCACACCTCTTTTTGTTACTGTGAATTACTAAAGAGTAAACATAGAATTGTTTTGTTTGTTTCTTCTTTTTGTAAAAACTAATATGGTTAGAAATGACACATCATATATGAGTGTATATATTTTTAATGGCCAGCTGTGACTCTTCTACTTTGCCTTATTGGAATCCTACATGCTGAGGCCTAGACCTGGTCAATCTGCAGGGTTGCTGCTGCAGTGATCGCCCTTGTTAGGGTGGTTGGTGAGATCCTGTACCTCATCCTTATGGTTGCTGCATGGGCTCCGGTTGGCCATGATCCGGACTGATTCTGTGGTGGTGGCCCCTGTGGTCATGGGTGGGTGGGGGCTCCTGGTGTGGACTGATCCCCAAGATATTGCTTCCTCACAGCAAAATCAAGTTTGGGAGAAAACTTGATCAAACAGGAGTTCAAACTTTCCCTTTTTGTGTGATTTTTAATTCTCACCTCAAAATTTCTTGAAAACTGCTTTTTGAATTGGACTATAATCCCTTCAGCTGTGCAAAGTGAACGCAGTTAATGTTGACATGCTCCTAGTGTTTCTGTAATTTTACACATCTGGCAGATGTGTTCATGTTCTGCTCACCGTAGCTATTCAGTGACAAATCTGACCGACATCTGCAAGCCACACAAAAAACAATCTGTTCAGAATCAAAGCTTGAGTTTCTAGAGGACTCAAAACTGTCATTTTGCGAGGTTAAATCTTAAACTTTTATTATAATTGACTTTGCCCCATCACCCCCTCATTAAATTGTACTTTTACACAAGGGAAATCATGTCCCTGAAACCTTTTTGGCATCTTCCAGTTTTTGTTTTTCCCCAACAGCAAAACACAATAAGTCTTAAGTCAAGCAGTATGATTATCTCTCAGCTATTTTTGGTTTAAACGTAAAAGGAAAAGAATAGTTTGAACTCTAAAAAACCTTAGTAATTATCAGTAAAATTTGATGGTGAAACAATCAGGCAGCATCTACCAGGTAGATCTCCTGTAAAATGATAATCGTCACACCTTTTTAATTTAATTAACTGCTAACTAAACCAAAATGCTTCTTGGCATTTGTTAGCTTTTAAAGATGCTGGTTAATGTCATCTGGCTTGTATCAATCCCTAAGTGAGACCAAAATTTTGTTTTCTTATATATTTTTTATTTTTGTGGAATTAATGGACTGAATGGACGTTCTTATCTCTGAGGCAACAGGGAGGCGATGTGTCAAGATAAAATCTACTCCAGGTGCTCAGACTGAGAAAGACGGAGGTGTGACAGCTTCATTATCGGAACTCGATAAAGTCAGGAGCTGGGGGTTGTATGAGACGTCGCCTAGCTTTCTTCCAGTGTTCTCATTCTGCTGGACCCTGCATTGATTTCTCCCTGCAGAAATGTTGGATTAGACTGTCGTGACACACTTGACTTCCCCAGGCACCCACATGTGTAAAATGACTTCTGATAGTAGTGTGGGCTCGAACTGAGCCGTTTAATGTTCCTAAAAGGGAATTTGTGGTTAGTAGAAGTTATCTGTTGAGGTAAAGTGTGTTTGAAAACTCTTCTAATCAACTTGAGCTTTAATTAACTTGAAATCCTTCTGTTAAAGGCAGAATCTGTAGGATTTTCAATATAAATTCATGTAAAAAATAACAAATACCATAATTAGAAAGTTTAAAAACATGTCATTTGCCATCATTTCATATGTGATATTTTATGAAATTACAAAGTTATTGGTTCTTTTTAAACTTTTTACGGTCCGTAAAAGTTGTAGTACCTTTTTTCCACCAGTAGAGTGAGTATAAGACAATTTATAGCAGAGCAGCTCGAATATACAGCTCAGAAGCGATTCCTACATTAGTTGAGAGAAAGGGAAGAAGAGGTGGAGCTTCGCACAGTGGCAGTGTTTCGACTGAATTGCCTCACCAATCTTCACGTGAATTTGTGAGAGCAGAGCTTCCAGAGAAGTTTAGACAAATCGACCTTGGCTTGTCTATTTGATATAAAGCATGGATGAAACCACTTCAAAGCGACCAATATCACCGCCAGAGTTAGCTTCTGGTAAGAAGAAAAAAGTACGCTACGAGTCACAGAAGCTGTATGACAAGAAGCGTGGGAAAACTAGAATAAATATCGGCGTCGCCTTCACGCGCTGGAGACAGCTTCGTAACAACAAAGGACTGAAGTCTGATGCAGAGTTGGCAACATTTCTTCTCGACCGGTAAGTATGAACTTTCACACAGTTAGCAGTTAGCTGTAACCAAGAGGTCGTAATTTAAATGGTTCGATGCTAAGTTTTATGGTTAATGGGTCCTCCTCGGTTGTATAGCCTGCTGTTACGTTGTTCTGTGAGTACAAACGTTATATTGTCCCTCAACTTGTAGATAAACGGTGATATGACCATTAGCCGCCGTGTTAGGCGTTGTCATGACTACAAAGGTAGTTCTCCTACAACGAAGAAAGACGATGACATGTAACAATGTGCGACCATGGACCAACAATTTATTGTGTGCGACTGTCTGTATATTCATTTTTTTTATTATTCCCTCCTTACCCAAACTCAGAGTA